>NW_027555958.1:452787134-453387134 GCF_003287225.1 Phascolarctos cinereus
AATAATGTTGTTTCTTTGGAGGTGCCTCAGAATTGGTGACATTGCCAGCATCCTGGGTTTTTTCTGCTTCTAGAAATCCTTTTCAGGATCATTTTAATCTGTGTCCTTACTGTGTACAATGGGCAGGAAATTAGTATCGTGGAAGATCCCTCTATGCCCGCTCCATTCCCTGACTCTTCCCTGTCTCTTAGTAGATGGGCTTTGTGAGTGGCCACAGCCATGGACTTTGTTACTAAGTGGGCAGCTTTCTGGGCTCATCCCTCATGTCTCTCTGAGCTTCGCCAGGCTGGTTTTAAGACCTTAAGCCTCCTCCAAGTCTGAGCAGCTTGGTATAGGAGCTTCTGGAGCTGGCATCCGGTGGGCCTTGCCTCCACTCTGATGGGATGTGGGGCTAGAGGGCACCATCCAGGAGGCTGGACCAGAAGGACTTGGTCACACAGGGATGAGGATGGGGGTGAGAACTCCAGGGGCCTGGGAGCTTGGGGGCAGGGTTCCTATTTTGCCAGAGCTCACTAAGACTTGCCAGAGACTTGAAACCATCTACTTCTTTTCTAGATCTGCCAGCAGCATGAATCAAGAGAAGTTAGCCAAGCTTCAGGCTCAGGTCCGGATAGGAGGCAAGGTGAGTGTGGACTCAGACTCCGTCGTGTTCTTATGCACAGTAGGCTGTAAAGGTTGGAAACCGATGTCACATTCCAGAGAGCAGCAAGTATAAGAAGGGGCCTCAGGGCTCATCTAGCCTGACGCCTTCTTGGCTCATAGGGAAACTGAGGTTCAGAGAGCTGAAGAGGCTTGTCCCTTACTGCAGGTGCTAAGGGCAGAATCAGGATTTGAATCCATGTCCTCTCACTTGAAAACGGGCAGCCTCTGGCTGAGACTCTCTCCTTCTCGTTGCTAAAGGCATAGCCTCTCTTCCTCTGGGCCTGGTTACCCGGGGAAAAGGGACGGTTTTCTTAATATCACTCAATATAATAACATATCTAGAAGTCACCTGTTCAAAACATAGCTGGGAAACTAGAAATAAGCAAATGGATTAAGTAGAAACTCCTCTGTTCGGTGTTTAAAGCTCTTCTCAGATTGTCCCCTTGCTGGTTCTCATCTCCATCTCTGTGCTTTTGCACTGGCTCTCCCTCATGCCTGGCTTGCTCTCCTCACCTCTCCTATTGGGAGTCCCTAGTGTCCTTCAGAGTTCAGCCCAAGCAGGACCTTCTGCGTGAAGCCTTGCCCCCGGGGCTGCTCAAGCTATCCCTGCCCAAACTATCTTGTATTTGTGTACCCTGTCCCCCCATTGGCATGTAATGAGAGTAGGGACTTTTCACTTCTGCCCTTGTAGCCTTAGGCTTAGTACATTGCCTGGCACATAGTAGGCACTTTATGGTAGAATCAGGGACTTTGTGCTGGGAGGATCCTTAGGGATCATTTAGCCAAATACCTTTGTTTTACAGATGAGGAAAATAGGATTCAGAGAAAAGCAGCTTAGTCCAGGTCATACACCTACCAAGTGTCCCAGCCAAGATGAGAATCTGAGGCAAATCCAGATGTGACAGCTCATCAGTCAGTCTGTTGGCCTTAATTAAGTGCCTACCAGGTCCAGGGTCTCAGTGGGTTAAGGCCTGCGGTGACAAGTTACAAGGAGTGAAACAGTCTATCCTATGCTTTAATCGGGGGCCCCTTGCTTAGCCTCAGCAGCCAGGCAGCATTTATTAATTGCTTATCACAGTGGGTTTCAAAGAAAGGCACAAAGACTTTCCTGGCCTTTGTGGAGCTCACCCTGTAAGGGGGGAGGCAGCATGCATGCAACTGTGTCCATATAAGTAGGAGGAAGAGAAAGTCAGAGGGAAGGTGCCCAGGGGCAGGGGGTAGGGGGAGAGGCTCCTACAGAAAGAAGCTGGGCTTGGGTTTGTGTCCTAAAGGACCGTGGGAGTCTGAGGAGAGACAGTGAGGCAGGCCTGGGAGCCTCAGAAATCATGGTTGTCTGATTCCGTATCCCGAAGCAAATGAGGATGTGGAGAGGGAGAAATCGGAAATGGGCCAATTAGAATGGGTGCATACTAACTAATACTAAAGGGATAGGGGGCAGGCGAGAGCCAGGAAGAAGTCAGGAGAGCTGGGGAAGGATGTTGGGCACCTCTGGTTAAAATGCCATAGAGTAATTGATGTTCAATAGTAATCCCAGGTACTCAAGAAGAGATTAATCAGGATTTCTGTCCTCTTTTTGGGAAGGCAGAGACACGTGTAAAATATCTGAGAGATTTCTCTGAAAAGGATGGAAAGGAGTGTGCAAGCTTAAGGCCTGATCCTTTAGGCAGTAAGCATTTATCAAGGGCCTGCTTTGTGCCGGGCCCCAGACAGACAGAAGCCAAGGGTGAACTTGTCCCTGCGCTCAAGCAGCTGCCTCTGGCCTAGGTGACTGCAGCTGCCCTGCCCCTCGGCCGGCCAAGGAATAGCAAGACCGTGAGATTCTCCTGCTCAGTCAACTCAAGTGGCTTCCTGTGCCTTGGTACTCCAGTCTGAACTTCAGAGTCCTTCCCGACCTGGCATTCGCCTCCACGAACATTACTTCCCCCTGCACTGTGGCATCCAGCCAAGCCTTCTCTCCGTTCCTCCCGTGGGACACGTTGGGCCTTTGTGTTGGCCATGCCACCTCACCTCAGGCACCTCCCTCTGCATGAAGCCTTTCCTGATCCCCCCAACTGCCTTATACATGTTTGTGTCTCTCTGTTTTATATATATGCTGAATTTATTTATAGGTGACCTTGTTCCTTGTGAGGAGGGATTATTTCCCTTTCTCATACTTGTATCCCTGGTGCATAGAAGGGCTCACTGAGTGCTTGTTAGTTGATCGATCCTGTCAAAAACGATTATGTGAAGATAGCCAGTGCAGTTTCTGGGGTGGGGGGTGTTTTTCAGTCTGCTCTCCTGACCGTTGGCTTGTCCATCCTGTTTTTCTAAGGGCCTTTCCAACGCGGTGTGTTCTAATGTTCTGTGATGTGACTTTCTTTAAGGTTCCTTCCATATCTAACAACTAAGGAATACTCCTTGTAATATTATAATAACAAAAGACAATCTGTAGTGGATTTATAATGGAAATATACATGATGTGGTGCGGATGACACATAGAGATGCTATGGGAAGGAGCCAGGGTCCCCCCTCAAACTGGAGAGCTGGTTGTTAAATTTTCAGTGCGACTGTGTACCCCTCAGAGATCACCAGAGGCCACAAATCAGGGCTTGATTTATTGTTTTGTTGATTTCTAGACTTAAGAAAGTGATGGAGAAAATGTTAATAATACTGTCATATTAAACTGAAAAGCGTGTTGCTGGGTGTTAAACATTTACCAGCACATCGCTGACTGGGAGCCCTTGAAAGGCAGGAAGATAATATGCACAGCCGTTTTTATAGTGCCTTAATAGTGTACTGGGCCTAGAGTCAGGCACACTCTTCTTCCTGAGGTTAGATTTGAACTCAGAGCCTCTTAACAACTTTCTGAGGCCCTACTACAGTAATTTTTCTGTGCTTTAATGATGCCAGGCATGTGAGGGGCTGCCGCCTGTAAAGAGAGGTCCCAGCTTATTAACACGGAGAGACCTAAAGAGGCCTGCTGGTGGTCAAGCCCCTGCCTTTTTAGCAAAAAGAACTTCCCTGCACCTGTCTGCAGTGATCTGCAGGGGAATTCTGCCTTTGGTCTCGAGGTGCAGAGAGGCTTTGCTCCAGGGGGCTCTGGGCTTTGGCTGCTCTTAGCTGGATCTGAGTTACATCATTGGTTGTCACCTGTTGTATGTTTAGGTCACTAAACATACATCACTGTTACAGTAGGGACCTGGAAATCTGTGGTTGCAGCTCAGTCTGTAAGTTGGGAGCTGTCTGATTCGGATTCCCTTGATGATATGACCCAGTAAAATGTAGGCTTTTCATTTGTTACTTATTGGTACTCCAGTTTATTTTATGTCGGCCTTTAATGATGGCACTAATGTATGACTTCTAAGGTATACTATACTAGCCCCTAAACCCTAAAATTCTATGGTATTTTTAAGAAAGGTTTTACGTGTAGTGTAAGTATGTAGGTGCTTATGGAACAGGAATTTAGGGGAAAGAATACACTTGAAGTAAGTGGGGAGCACTCTAGGAAGTGGGGACCCGTCTTCATGCCTTGGAAGGGTGGCAATCTCTACTGCTGGAGGAACCACTTACCTCGGTGGTTCAGAGAGCCATTTGAGTAATGACCTTTGAGTCATCTGGCTTCTAGCACTAGCTTATCTAGTTTAAGATAGCACTGGAATGGGAGCAGATGTTGCTTATAATGATTTCAAATTATTGAGTTAACCAAGAGGCACAGATGCTTTTGAAACAGATTAGACAGTTGAGTTCATGACTGAACTCTTGAAAACAGATCCCATCTGTTTGTTGTCCAAAGCTTCCTGACCACCTTCACTGATCATGAGAGTCACCAGCTTCCTTCGTGGGATTCAGTGAGATGATGTGAGTGTGGGAGTCTGGGACTCTGCTGACTCAGGCTTTTCCCATTGTCTGCCTTTTGTAGGGCACAGCTCGCAGAAAGAAGAAGGTGGTGCATAGGACAGCCACAGCAGATGACAAGAAACTTCAGAGTTCTCTCAAAAAATTGGCTGTGAATAATATTGCTGGTATTGAAGAGGTAAGGTCACTAGACTACAATGTGAAAAGGTTGTTTTGACTTTTCAGATGGAAAAAAAAATCAGCCCAAAGTCCTTGGTCTTTTCCAAGGACTTGGAACTGCTGGGTGTGGAGTCATTTTTCATATAACTAACATTGGTGTGGTTACATATGGTCACAACAGACTTTGCTGAAGGTTGGCCTCACGTGTGAATTTAATTGTACTGTGCTAAGACTCTTAAACTAGCATTGGTGGAATTGACGCAATTGTAGATAATTCGTGCACTTCATAAAAATATTAAGGCATGGATAAAGACAGTGGAAGATTTTCCCAAATAACAAATTATCACCTTTTCCTTTCCCTCAAGAAGCTATTTCTAGACCTTCTTGAAGAGAAGAGGCTTCTCAGCTTGACTTAATAGCGGGCAAGGTTTTCTTGAGCCCCTTCACAAGGCCCTGAAACGAACGCGCTTGCTCGAATGCATGCACACGTACACCATGCCACGCTGAGAGTCCTTATTCATAGACTCAGTTGACCAGCTTTTCGGCTTTAAAGCATAGACTTGATTTGCTTCTCTGCACATTTTCTAGAATCTAGAGTCACTGATATTCTTTGCTACTTGAAAGCAGATGTCCCCACGTGGGGTCTGCCTTAATCTGCCTGTCCTTGCCACATCATGTTCTCTCAGGCCCTGGAGAAAGTGACCTGCCTTTAACTTGGTGGAATGCTGCCCCAGCCGCTTCTTTGAGGCCCTGCGGAGCATCGTGGCCACAGTGACGATCTCCCTAAGCAAGGCCCACTGGGCCCGTCTGGCCTGAGGGTGCATGTGCAGCTGCCGCCTGGGGAGCCCCCAGCAGTCACACTTGTTCTTCATGTTCGGAATTGGTTCCAATGGGAGCCACAGGTGACTGGCCATTAAGGGACAGAGCATTGCTTTAGTTTTTGCCAGGGTTAGAGAAGCTGGCAGAAACTTGGGAATGGAAGAAACCTTCAGTTTGGTGTGAAACAAAGAGTGTTAGTGTGTTTTCTAGACCCTGCTCTGTCAAGTAGATGGAGAAAACCCTTGGGAGGGGGTGCAGGAAAGAGCCACTTGTGCCTACAGCCATTGGCATCCTCTGAGGCATCCCTCTTGCCCTCCCCTGGCCCATGTTCCTAGCCTGTGGTTGCTTACATTTTCCTGTTGGAGGGGTTGAGAAAAAAGCCCCCCCAACGCTCGCAGGAGCAGTGTTTACCATCTGCCTTTTATATCTTTATAACTTTTGGCAAACGGAGGGTTGTCCTGGTAGCACGGGAAGGAAGGGAGCAAACATTTACAAAGCGGGTGGGACCTACTCCACGCAAATGACACTTTGCTGAGCACTTTACAACTATGATCTCATTTGATTGTCACAACGACCCTGTGAGTCAGTTACTGTTACCATCTTCAGTTTTACACTTGAGGAAAGTGAGGCACACAGGTGATATGACTTGGCCAGGGTCACACTGCTAGTTCGTTTCTGAGTTAGGATTTGAACTCAGGTCTTCTGGACTCCAGGTGCATCTCTTTCCAGTGAACCACCCAGCAGGTACTACAGTTGGATACAAACTTCTTTCCCTGGACTGGGTTAGAGTAATTGCAGATACACACCAGGCTGAATTTGGAGGGGTTGGAAGAAGGCAGCGAGGCAGAGTGTGTTGGGGGCCTCGGGCCCAGGTTCCAGTGGCTGTGCTCACAGACTCCCAGGCTGCGTTCCCAGACCAAGCCCACCCAGGTGATGGGGATTTTCCAGGAGGTTTTCCCAGGGCCTGCTAGTCAGTAATGGCCATCCCCTTCTGGACTCGGCAAATGCTCTGGGGCCAGTCTCTCTCATGCACATATCCTTTGTTCAGGTGTGTTTTCATAATCTAGCTTGTTCTCTCTTCTGCCTGCAAACCGCACGGTTCACAGGTCCGTGGCCATCTTGGCTTATCTTATTTGCATCATCCCCCTAGTACCTAGCCCTGTGCTCTGCACACAGTAAGTTCTGAGCGGTTGTTTGTTGGGTTAAAACTCACTTACTTGGAACTTGGAGTACATTTCCCTATAGAAACAGTATATAAATCAATGGAAATTTCTAGGCCAACCTAAATTCCAGTTTAGCCCACAATAGGCCATAAGTGTCCTTCTGGAAGGCCTTCTGCAGAAGATGATGCCTTCTGGCTGGCCTTGCCACCGTTGGAAGGGAACCTGGACCCGACTGCTCCCAAGCCAGCCTAGCTGAGCTCATCACCATGGCTGGCCTCAGGGTGGAGGACTTTTCAGCTGACTCCATCCAAGACCATATGCTAAGCTGTGGAGGGTTTGTGTGATCATCCTTGTGGGAGGGCTGGCACTTCTGCCTTGAAGTGCTTCAAGGGATTACTGAAGTTAAAGAGTACTTGGCGTACTGTGCTGCTAGTGCTCTGTGGTCTTCTGATGCTACACCCATTTTTACCCATGGAAAAAATTACTCATAGTTGCAGCTCAGCCATGCCAGCACCACCTACTCCCCATTGAAGCCCCCTTCCCATATCCTGGTGAACTACGTAAATGCCTGATAAGGGGCCCCCATGGCCTGGGCCAGAGCTTTCCTTCATCTCTGAGCGGGGGCTAAACGAGTGACGTTCTCCCTCTCCCAAGCCCTTTACCACAAACGCTGGCCACGGGCAAGATGAGAAATGGGAGGCGGGGATAACCCGAGAGGAAGGGGGATCCCAAGCAGTGAGGCTTCCAGCTAGCTTCTGTTAGTTACAGATTATGAACTCAGAGATAGAAAAAGGATTTGGTCGTGTGCAAACAGTGCATAGTTGGCATCCTAAAGTGAGACATTAGTGCTTGCGGGCGCAGATTCAGATTGAGCATGGCACTGTGGACACATTTGGTCTGGTCGCCTCATTCTACAGAAAGGACAATTGTAGTAAGGAAAACTCTGAAAAATGTCATGGGAGAAGGGGGGCAGGGGGGGAATTCTTCCTCCAGCAGCCAGTAGGCAGCAGATCAGGAACCCTGTCTGCCTGAGCCCACTCGTCCACCTGCAGAGATGGGGATCTCCTGATCAAGTCATCGCATGTGATTTAGGTTAATTAACGTGTTTGCCATTGGGATCACATAAATTGTTAATTTATGAACGTGTGTTCCTTCTGGCTGCTTGGCATCAGGGAGATGTTATATTAGGATATGGGGAGAGGACATGGGGGAAGCTTGTCTTTAAGGAAGAGAACTTAGAACAGAATGTGTATCCTTTTGACATTTCTATGCTGAACCACGAAGAGTTCTAGCTTTGGGGGTCCAGAAGACCTGGATTCAAATCCTGCCCCAGATACTTGGTAGCTGTGTGACCTTGGGCAGGTCATTTAATTTCTGCTTCCATTTTCTCATCTGTAGAATGAGAGTATTGGACTTGATGACCATTAAGGGTCCTTCCAGCTCTAAACTGTTGATTGGCATTGTTTTGGGTGTGGGAAGGGGCTTCACTGGGGAGTAAGTGGTGCCGGGACAGCAGAGCTGCAATTATGAGTGATTTGTGGCAGATGCCACGAAGTTTGGAGGAAAAGCTAGTAAGCATCCAATAGAATTGTAGGCTTTGGAGATCCTCTCTCAGCCTCGTTTAACATCTAAAATGAAGGGGTTCAAGGAGATGTGCCCTCCCACTCAGTTGATGGGATCATATGATCTTAGAGGAATGAAGGGGCCTGACCATGGCAATCATGATAAAGACTTGGTGGATTTAGTGAACCGCCAGGTCATTCATCGGCTCTGGGTTTTTTTTGGGGGGGGGAGCACACAGTATGTCCACAGTGAAGGACATGAAAGGATGGCTCTGCTCTGCCCTCCTCTAGTCAGTCAGTGAGCTTTTATTAAGAACCTCCTGTGTGCCAATCACTGGGCCAGGCACTAGGGGTACAAAGACCAAAATTAATTAAATCATCCAAAGACTTCCTTGATGTACTTCATTATATGGACACATAAAAGGGTGTACCAAATGAGACTAAGGTTGTATTTTGGGGAGAGGCAGCAGAAAAGGGAATCAGGAAAGTCTTCTTATAAAACCTCGCACATAGATGGGGTTTGAAAGAAACCAGAAGATGTAAGGTGGGGAGGGAGGGGTGGTGGCTCTGGGTGGTAAGAAGGGGCTGGAGAACAGATATGGAGATAGAAGTTGCCGTCTTTGTTGGCTGGTTGGACACCTGGATCAGAGGAGCCCGTGTTTGGGGTCTTGGGTGTACTCAATGGGATTTGGCTTGGGAGGAGTGCCAGTGATTCTGTTTGAGAGGCCCACTGGGCAGCTGATGAAGCATTTATGCAGAAACAGGGCCAGGACTGGCGGTAAGCCTGCAACTTTCCTGCTCTCGTTGGAGGTTCACCGGCCTTCTCCACCATGTGGTGATCCCCCTCTGAAGTATGGGAAGAGTTGCAGCTTTAGGAGTCTGCAGCCCACATGCTATTGGGATGGTTACTTTTAGAAAAGGTGGTGAGACGCTTGTGAACCTTCTGTATACCTTGTGTTCAAACAGGTGAACATGATTAAAGATGATGGGACGGTTATTCATTTCAACAACCCCAAAGTCCAGGCTTCCCTCTCCGCCAACACCTTTGCAATCACTGGCCATGCAGAAGCAAAGCCAATCACAGAAATGCTTCCTGGGATATTAAGCCAACTTGGAGCTGACAGCTTAACAAGTCTTAGGAAGTTAGCTGAACAGTTCCCCAGGCAAGGTAGGTGTTTGAATTCAGTGCCTTCTGCCTCTTCACCAGCACTGCCATGTGTACCCCACAGCCCCCAGATAAAGGAATTTTACTTTGTGCTTTTATGGGAAACAAGCTGTGTTAGTTAGGAAGGATCTGTTTATGATATGGCGTGCACAGAGCAGAGGGATTTTATTGACTGAGAGTAACACTGTCAGAGAGCGAGTAGAGGTCAAGTAAAAGCTGTGGAGGGCTGGTCTTTGGGTCTGTTCTGGCCCTTGGGTTCTGGGACTCGGTGTTCTCCATGTGAGCTTTTCCTCTAGGCCCTTGTTGGTGGGACTGTGGGGGGAAGTCCTTGTTTTCTAACTTTATCTGGTTGATTGGATTTGGGGGTAAACTTGAAACCTGGCTGACTTGGCTCTGCCATGAAGCTGTTGCCAGTGCTAAAGTCATCGACCTAGAGCTGGCAGTGACCTCTGAAGTTTATGTGGTCCAGTTCTGTTATTTGACAGATGAGGACACAAGAAGCAGTATTTGAACTGACCTGTGTCTGACTTAGGGTGAAAGCTCTCTTGATGTTGTTGGGCCCCAAATCTGCAGTGATCAGATGGACAGTATTGGCTTTGCCTGTTCAGATTCCTGTAAAGTTTCAGATTCATTTGGCCAAGGAGGATGGGACTGTGGAAGAGTGAGTTTTAGGTTTTTGTAAACCCTTATACTTGGTGGTTTCAGTGTTGTGAAACTTCTTTTCAGTGTTGGATAGCAAAACACCCAAGCCTGAAGACATTGATGAAGAGGATGACGATGTGCCAGGTGGGTCTAAAGACTGCTCTTATTTCTTTGGCTTCCTGCTGACTGGACTGGGTACTGCTGAGGGTCGGCCTCCCCAAGGCTTCCTCTGCTCCTTCTGCGCACTGTGGGTGCGATGCTTCCCCTGGGGCCAGCTCAGGAGAGGCCTGCCAAACCCAGTAATGGATGGATTGGTTGTCTGTCCTCAAAGGCCTAACATGGTGAAGGTTGGAGCTGTCTACCAACTGATAAGATTTCAGCCCCGCTAATTCACAAAGGCATTAGAGTAGTTGTCAGTCTGTCCACAGGAGAAGTATCCTTCCACACTAATAGAACCCAGCCATTGAGGTTCAGTAGGAAAAATGAAGTTTTCTTTGATGTTTTGTCCTAGAAAACTTCATTCAAACAAATATCCAAACACACACAGCCCCAAATTTCATATACAGAACCTCAAGCCAGAGATGGCCTTTTGAAGCTACACTGGCTGCCTACATTGGCTGTAACAATAGCTGGCCATTCTTGCAGGGAACCACACCTCCTGTAGAAACAGGGAAGTTGGACTGGTTGGTGTCTACAGCCCACCTTCCCTGCCCCCCTCCCAGAGTAGGGTCAGGGTCAGGCAGGGAGGGCTGGGTGTCTGGTGAGAGGCCCAGAGAAGAAACTTCAAGCCATTGACAATTCATTTCCTCTGCTTTTCTTCAGATCTCGTAGAAAATTTTGACGAAGCATCAAAGAATGAAGCAAACTAGAGTCTGATGATTCTCAGTGGCCGGCATGGACTAGGTTGGAGAAAGGAGCGGGTGGCTCCAGAGCTGTACAGCGGCAGAGAACATCGCCTGTTAATAGTTCAGTAATATAAATATTTTGTATATTAATGATGCTGTTTGTTCAGCATTTTTCTGTCAGTTGATTTTGCATTTTGCACTTCTCCCAGGATCTACTCTTTTGGTCAAAATACGAAGTATTGGTGCAGCTTTGAGGGTTTTTGTGTGTTCGCGAGTGTGTTGTCTGTGGGTGTACGAGCGTGTGAGTGTGTGTGTACAGTGAGTGGAGAGCAAATTGGATAATAGTTCTATTGATCCTCCCCCAGCCCCTAGTAGAAAATAAAACAAATCTTTAAGTCTCTTCCTTTTTATCTTTGCCCAGTAGTGCACAGAAGTAGTGAAAAGTGAGTGTCTTGTCTAGACTTCAAAGACTCAAGACGTGGGAACGTTCAAGACTGGGTTTCAGTTTGCTGTGTTAACTATTGTATTTGCAAAGACTTTTCTGTGTTTAAAATGCCTTTCTGCGGGCTGGGGGACACCTTAGGTCTTGCAGCCTTTGACTCCACAGTTAGGCTTAGAAGAGTTTCTCTTTCCCTTCCTTTCTTCCTAGATGTTTCCTTGCCCCCTTTTGTCTTAGAATGGTTTGGTCAGCCTTGTTAGTGTTCCTTGTCACCTCATTTAGACCGAGGAGGATGTTCTCCAGTTTAGGGTTTTGTGAACAGCTAGACCCCTCTCCTTGTAAAGCCTGGTTTGTCTTGTCCTGGGAACAGCAGGCCCGCTCTTGACCTTCCGTTTGCCATGGATTGTGGCAGGCACTGGATTGAAATTCAGGGGAGCTGGGAGGGGCTGGCATGCCTTTGCCAAGAGACTTGACATCCCAACAGTCCTCACTGTTCTGAAGGACAAAGACAGCTCTCTTCCCAGCAAGTTTGGAACTGGCAGCCTTCTCTTGAATTGGAATCAACCACTGGGATGTCTGTGGGATGATGATGCTGGCTCGGAAAGGGTTTCTTTGACCTGCTTCCCTACTCTTGGCCTTGAAACCTACTTCTGGGTTGGATGGCCCTGTTGTTGTAGCTCGTGGCACCTGCCAACACGTGAGCATAGAATAGAGCAGCGTTTAGTGGGCTCGCTGGCCCCAGGCAGCATGCCTGGACCTCCTCCTTCCGAAGGCTCAGGGGTGCTCCTTTACCAGAATTGCCCTCAAGGCCTCGGAGGAAAGCCTGGCATCGTGACCAATCTGAGCTTCGTTGGAGCAGGCTGAGGGGGTGACTGAGCGTCTGCTAAGGCCTCTCTGACCATCATCCAAACCGTCCGTGGCTTCCCTTCGTGGCGTAACGACTCTGAACCTGCATAGCTTTGGAGACCAAGAATACACCAGAGGTCTGTAGACGACACCGGCGGAGAGAGAGAAAGCAAGAGAGCTCTTGTGGTCTGTCGTCCAAATTCCTCCGTGGGTTTTATAGACTTGTTCATTTTCCTGTTATGTTTTATATAATATATGGACTTAACTATAAAATAAAATAACCATGCAAAAGAAGGGCCTCCATCTTGTGTGTCTGTGGCATTGGCTTCAGGGTGCTGCCTCCCTCCTGCTTCTGCCCACCTCATTCTTTTTCCCTTTGTCGTCGTCATCATCATAAGCCTTTTATGTGGGGCTTTAAGGTTTGTTGAGGGCTTAACACATAGGATCTCATTTTATCCTCCACAATCCTGGGAGAAAGATGCCTTTATTATACCCATTTTATAAATGAGCCTGAGGCAGACAGAGACAGTGACTTGCCCAGGGTCACGCAGCTCACAAAGGCTCTGAGGCTGGATTTGAATTCAGGTCCTCCTGATTCCAGGCCCAGCCCTCTGTCCATTGTGCCACCTAACTGTCTACAGAAATGGCCTCTCAGTGGCACTTTACAGCTATATCCTCTCACTTCAGGCCTACTCCCCTGCCTCGTTTAAGGGGTGTCACCATTTTCCGTTTGTTTCCTGCTTGATGCTGTGGGAGGTTGTGTCCCTGCCTCTGCTGCCCGGAGTGGGGGAGTAGAGCTTGCAGCCCTTTTGTGGAATGACACAAATTTTGTGGGGTTGGTGCCAGGGTCCTCGTGGGATTGACCACGTGGGAGACTGACTGCCCCAGTTCCTGGTTACCGAACAAGTAGGTGTAGGTTTCCTTATTCTCAGCCCTGTTCGTTTCTCTTGGCTGGTCCTGAATAGCTGTTGTGCCCCTCAGCATTCATTGGTCTGTGTTTGGGAGTCCCTAAACAAGGGGATGGAGTCTCCCCTGACATTCACATGATCTTTTTTCCTCCTGTAAGTTACAATTTTAAAACAGCTACTGACTACCTTGCTTTGTTGCTGAATAACTAGAATTTGTAGGGATGCCTTTTTTTTTAAATGTGTTTCACATTTTTGAGGCTCTTTGCACATGAGCTGCCGTATCTTGCTGCCATCAGGCAAGAAGACCCACATTTGAGGTTTAGATTTGGGAAATGAGGATGTGGCCAGATGTTGATTTTAGTGTCTTTATACTTTATTATGTAACCAAGTATAACCAAGTTTTTATCTTCTACCCAGAACTCTTAGCTCTCTCTGAGGTACAGTTTACTAAGAGATGAGGTAGCTAAGTCACCTAAATGCCAGGAAGGGCAGGTTGAATTGAAATCTGTCACTGACTTGCTAGAAACTCCTCAGTGAGAAGTGGAAACCTGCATCCCTTATCCCAGGGATCCTGGGTACTGCAGTGCTCACCTCCCCAGGGAGACCTAGAGGGCCCCTCCTGGGGCAGGCCCAGATAGCAGAGGGGCCATGTGCAGTGACCTTAGGTATGGTGCTTCTGTGGCACAGAACGTTGAAATTACAACCCTTCCATCATCCAGGCGGTCGCAGGCACCTTGGTGCCGACCCTCTCACACTGTTCACCTTGCCGTGAGGGTGATTTAGAAAGTAAATTTACATGGTATTCATTGTCCTGTTTCTACAGCTCATTACCACTTTGCTAACGAGATTAAAATATTTGCTTTCCAAGTAAAGTGGATGTTCCTTGGCCGTGGAATTACAATGTGTGCTGACCTGTTGTGCTTTAAAATATGCATTAAATAAGTACTTGGCATATATTTTGTCATTCGAGGCCCATGACGACTCTGAGAAGTACTATTTCTGTTTTCAGATGAGGAAACTGAGGCTCAGAGCTGTAATAACTTCCCAGTGTTGACACAGCTAGTGAATGTCAAGGGCAGTGGTTAAATTCAGGATTCCCTGATTTTTCCTGTAGTAAAGTTCAACCTCAGCTACACTATCTCAGGTGAGGAGGAGCTCACTACCTGATGGCTTTAGCAGCCCATTCTGTCTGAGGATGCCTCTGACTCCTTATTGGAGCCTGTCTTGGTCACTTAGTAACCACTAGCCCTCACTTTTCTCCTACTTTGGCCTCTGGAGCATTAGAAGTATTGTGATAGGAGTCCTTCAGAGGCTTAGCCATACTTCTCGTGCCCCCGTCAGTCTGCTTCACTGTAAACGTCCTAATTCCCTTGGCCAGTCTTATGGCTTGGTAGCCATCTCCCTCCATTCTTGGCTGTCCAGCTGCACTGCAGTGGGTCAGTGTGCTTCCCAGCATGTTACCACGGACACAGCTGTACTGTGGGTACCAGGCTGGTACCCTGGCTCTTTCTGAACAACCTGTGAATCACCTCCATCATGAGTAAACAAGTTAGTGTCCAGGTAGAGATCTAGTAGTGAAATTATTACTGTGGGATCGAGCCAGCTTTCTTGAAAAGTGCCATAAATTGGGGTACGCCAGGGGGAAGTGCCCTCAAGGTGGGCAGAGAAGAATGCTTTTCTTGGAAAAGAGCAATACTCAGCTAATAAAAGAATGCCAAAAACCCAGGCTTGTGTCCCAGCTCGAGGCATTTACTAGCTGTGGGACCTAGGACAAGTCAGTCAGCCCCAGTTTCCTCAAAATGAAGGAGCTGGAGTAGGTAATTGGTCTTTGAAGGGCCCTGCCAACTTTAAAATCCCATGTTTTGATGAAAGTAAGTCTTGAAGGGTTGTGGGGAGGCTTCAGAGGGACCTTCATAATTCAGCAATGGCGTGCCAAGCAGCTATTGTGTGTCCACCAATTATGCCAAGTAGGTGTTGACATGAGATAAGATGGAGGACCCTGTCATCAGGGGAGCCTCTGGTCTAGCAGGGAGCCATGAGATGTGTCTACAATAAGAGATAAATGCTAAGTGAGGTGGGACTCAAAGTGTCACTAACCAGAGGGGCATGGAAGGCGTCTTGGAAAAACTGCGAAAGGGTCAGTTGGCAAGTATTTATTAAGCACCCTCTTTGTGCTAAGCACAGGATGTGAAAATGGACTGAAAACCCTACAAGCTCCCATTTACTAGGGAGATATATATAAGTAGCTAGCATTTCTATATAACTTTAAGGTTTGCAAAGCACTTTTCATGTGTTATCTGCCCTGTGAGGTAGATGCAATTATTGTCCCCATGTTACAGATGAGAAAACTGAGTTAGAGGTTAGAGTGATTTGTCCAAGATCACAGTGTCTAAGGCAAGATTTGAACTCGGGTCTTGGTGACTCCCAAATCCATCCTTTTATGCACTGTACGACCCAGCTGCCATAATAAAGGGAATAAATAAAACCGGTTAAATGCAAGGGATTTAGGGGTGCAGAGGGTGCTAGGATGC
Organism: Phascolarctos cinereus; assembly: GCF_003287225.1. Classification (NCBI taxonomy): domain Eukaryota; kingdom Metazoa; phylum Chordata; class Mammalia; order Diprotodontia; family Phascolarctidae; genus Phascolarctos; species Phascolarctos cinereus. The sequence goes on from NW_027555958.1 coordinate 452,802,690, forward strand.
TTCAGCTGCATCGTTGAGGAAGAGGAATTCTGTGAAGGAAGGGAGCGCTCGTCAGGTATAAGAGATGGCCAGTGCAAAGGTAGACCAGAGATAGACTCGAAAGGAGCTATGTTGTAAGGAACTTTGGGCTGTGTCACAGAGCGCAGATGGGATTGTAATGTCCAGTGAGGCTGTGAAGAGGTTGGGGCCAGGTTGCAAAGGGCTTTACAAATTAAACAGAAGAGTTTGTATTTTAGCCTAGAGGCTATAGGAAATCTGGAGTTGAGTGACTAGGGAAGTCACATGGGCAGACCTGCCTTTAAGGAAAATTACTTTGGCAGCCAGGTATAGGATGGACGGGAGTGGGGAAAATGAGGCAGGGAGGCCAATGGGGAGGCTGGTGTGATAATCAGGTGTGAGGTGATGAGGGTCTGTACGGGGGGTGGGGGTAACAAAGGAGGCATTAGATTTAAGAGATGGCCTGGGCTTGGGGTGACATCATTTGCTAACAGAAAGACCAAGGAAGACCAAAAATTTTGAACATTGACTGGGTAAATGATGCAAACAGCTGTCAAGAGAGGCAGGTTTTGGGAGCCTTCCCAGGGTTTGTTTTTTTTAATAAATTTTTATTGATACCTGTTGTTTCTACATTGTCTAGACTTTCCCTAGTGCCCCCCTCCCCTTCCCAGAGACATCCTTTAAAACAAAGAATCTTTTTTTCAAAAAAAAAGGAAAAATAAAATTTAACAATAATCAACCAATATACTGAAAAAAAAAATCCGACAATATAGTCAATGTTCCCCTGGGAACTCCATCCCAACCTTCTCAGCGAGTAAGGGCAGGTGTCTTCGAGTAAGGACAGGTGTCTTCTCCCATCTCTTCTTTGGGGCTGAGCTGATTCTTTGCCAATTTTACGACATTCCATTATTTTGTGGCTGTTTCCACTTTGATTGTATGCTATTTTCATGGCTCTATTTAATTAAGTCACTTTGCATCTGTTCCTGCGAAGGCATCAGGTTTATCGTTTCTTATACAGCAATAATTCTCCATTCCATTCACATGCCACAATTCACTTAGTCATTCCCTGGTCAATAGGCATCAGCTTTGTTTCCAAGTCTGTGCTGCCACAGAAAGTGCTGCTATTAAATACTTTGGTGCACATGGGACCCTTCTTTTGTTAATCACCTCCTTTCCCGCTGGAAGATTCTCAAGCAAGTTACTGCATTTGAAAAGAAATGAGACAAAATGTTTGGAGTGGAAGACAGGATCTGTAATGACAAAGTTAACTGTTGGCCCTTGTGCTCAGCTCCTTATGGGAGGCAGAGGCAAAGAAGATGTCGCCTCTACCCTCAAAGTGCTTGCAGTTTACTTAGGGAAGGTAACAATCAGCGTGACCAGTCGTTTCCCACCAGCTTGCATTCCTTGAACTGGATTCCACCTTATGGACTTTTTGCTCCCAGCCTCCCACACCCCTATTCATTATCCTTTTCTGTATTGTCTTCCCCTGTTAGACTGTAAGCTCCTTGAGGGCAGGGATTGTCTTTTTTTCCCTTATTTTTTATCCCCAGCCCTTTGCAGTGTCTGGCATATAGTAGACATTTAATAAATGTTCATTTGTTGGCTAAATGATCCAAACACCAAGGGGTTGAACGACATTTAGATCCAGTTGTGCTTGCAGAATAAATCCTATGAAGCGTATGTAAATATAGTGAACGTTTTCCCAAGGGTTCAGCTCCATTTCCCTGCTGTCCCTGTAGGACCTTCCACAAGCGGGGAAATAGGCTATTGGATTTGAAGACGTGGGTTCAAATCCGGCCTCTGCTTCTTTAAAGAATTTCTGGATGTTTTTGCCAGAAAAACTAAAGAGATCCAGGTGGGAGATGAGCCCAAAGCTGGACGTCTCTTAAGAAATGCCAAGGATTGTGTAGACCAGATACAACACACTGTAGGGGATGGAGTGCAGAATTTGGTCACAGATGATCTGGATTTGAATCCTGGCTTCTCTGTTTCTCCACTGTGAAATCACTTCCCTTCTCTGGGGTTTGGGGATCTCACCTCTAAAATACAGGGCTTGGGCCAGATGACCTCAGAATTCCCTTCCAGCCCTAAATCGTATTATTATCTTAACTTTTTAAAAAGCCAGGAATTTTACAGCGTGGCATAGTGCTAAGAATGCTGGCCCTGCGGTCAGAAGATTTGGGTTCAGATCCTGCCTCTGATCCTGCATGTCTGACCATGGGTAAGGGAATCATTTTATCTCTGTGGGCATGACTTGAAAGCCCTTCCAGGTCTGCATCTAGCTTTTTATGAATAAGGTACTCAGGTCCCTCTTGAGACCAGGGGCACTGCTCCTGAATTATTACTAATTTTTTTATCAGCCAACTAACATTTTTCCTTCTTTTGTCCCCCCCCCCCAATTACAGGTAAAAGGATTTTAACAGGGTTTTTTGGTAAACTGTATTTTATTAAAATTGCTCTTCAGCCATTCAGTATTAATCAGAGCTGACAAAAGAGTGTTGATGATACAGTATAATACTTTTGTTAAAACACTGGTCCATTAGAATACTCTCATTTCACTCTAAGGCTGAATGTTGCAGTGATTTTTACAAAATATCATTTTAGTATATCAGTATTTGCTTTTTCTGAGATTACCTGACATTATTATTATATTTCAATGTAGAAATAGTCTAACCATACCGTGCAGGTACATAAATTGATATAGATCATTGCTTCCTTGTGATTTCCGCTTTCATCCTTTATCTGAGCAAGCATCAGAAATTTTAGCTTAAATCATGATGGTTGCAGGTAACTCAACTTGGGAAGGTGGGGTAGATTTTGGCCTGAAACAGCTTTTTAAAATTTTGAGTTCCAAATTCTCTCCCTCCCTCTCTCCCCACTCTGTTCCATGAGAAGGCAAGCAGTTTGATACAGATTATGCATGTGCCTGCTGAATTCTTTTATTCATGGATTAGAAACCTTACATTTAGGAGATGGGTGAGGTTGATGGAGCAGGTGTGTTAATGGGAGGGGCTGACTGAGGTAGGGAGTACCCTCGAGGTCACACCCATTGGCATGTTTGGAGATGAGGTGGGGTGGTTGGAGTGGCTAGAAGCATAGATAGGGATGGAAAGTCTGGAATCCTCCCCCCATTCCCAGGTCAGATCCCCAGTTGGGCCCCTCCTTGCACCCCAGCCCTTACTCATCCCTGGCTCAAGCTCTGGCTCTCCCCACCCACCAACACTTATTGAGGGTCTGTTCAGTACAGAATTATGTAGGGAGCTTTTCTAGACAACTGGGTGCACAGTAGAGAGCTGGGCTTGGGAGTCAGGGGGGACGTTAGCTGCATGATCCTAGGCAAGGCACTTAACTGCATTTAGCCTCAGTTTCCTCATCTGTAAAATGGGGATGGTAATTATACTAATAGCCCCTACCTCCTGTGGTTGTGGTAAGGACCAGATGACATAAGCTGTGTTAAGCAGCTTAGGTGGCATAGTGGTGAGAGTACCAGACTTGGAGTCAGAAAGACCTGAGTTCAAATTCTGCCTTGGGTCCCTTAATAGCTGCCTGCCTCATTTTCATCATCTGCAAAATGGGAATAATAGCACTACATCATAGGGTTGTAAGGTACTATATAAATGCTAGCTAGCTTTTAAGATTATGGAAAGAACTGCAGGCAGCTGGGTGGCACAGTAGATAGAATACCGGTCCAGAATCTGGAAGAACTCTTCCTGAGTTCAAATCTGGCCTCAGACACTTACTAGCTATATGACCCTGGATAAGTCACTTCACCCTGTTTGCCTCAGTTTCCTCATCTGTAAAATGAGCTGGAGAAGGAAATGGCAAACCACACCAGTATCTTTGCCAAGCAAACCCCAAATGGGGTCACAGAGTTGGACATGACTGAAAAATGACTGAACAACAGCAAAGAACCTTGCAGACCCACATGTACTAGAAAAGTGCTAGCTACTCTGGAGAAGTTCAGAAAGAAATAATATATATACAGTGCGGAGGAGGTGGGGGTGGGTGTTGCTAACTTGAGGTAAAGGAAAGGCTTCTTGGACGGGGTGATTTCTGAGGCGGGCTTTAACGAATGGATAAAAAATAATTGGCTGATTGACAGGGATGGCATCCTAGGCATAGGGAGCAGCTTGAACAAAAGCAAGGGGGGCAGGAAAGCACAGGGCATGTTTGCAAAACAGAATTGCCCAGTTTGCCTGCAGAGCCAAGGTGCAAGCCCGTGTCCTCTGATGATGCCAGGTTGTAAAGAGACTTGAATGACAAGGAGAGCTCAGATAATTTCACCAGGAAAATTATTCTGGTAGCTTCCACTCTGTGGTCCCATCTTCCATTCTGTAGGTTGCAGACAATCGGACCCCAGACTCCACTCTCAGGATTCAGAGCCGGCTTGGGGAAATTGAGAAGCGTGTCACATTTTCCTTCGTGCCACAGTGGATGGAGAGCTGGTCTCAGAGCCGCATCTGAGCCCCGTCTGGGACGCGTGTTGACTGTATGACCTCTGAGTGCTCTGGGCAGTTCTCTGAACCTGGGGTCCGTGAACTTGTCTTAAAGAAGTATTTTAGACGTGGATTTCGAGGTAATTGTTTTCCTTTTTTCTTTTATCCTGTGTATTTTATTCCATGCATTTGAAAGCATTGTTCTTAGAGGGGATCCATAGGCTTCACCAGAATGCCAAAGGACTCCATGATACTCAAGCGGTTAAGAAGTCCAGCTCTGAGTGTCATAGTTGCAGAGAAGGTGCCCACCTGCATGAGTAGAAAGGACTTTTCTATGCTAGTGAGATCCTGGGCGGTTTCTAGACTCGCTTCACGTGTGTGTCCTGCCACCTGCCGGACACTGCTCAAAATGCACCGTTTCCTCTCCCAGACCAGGACTCCAAATTCACCTAATGCTGCGTTAGAAGGGAGGCTGGGGAGAATCTGAGAAGACTAGAGAAAGAGGGACCTGAGATGCCCTATGAAGTCTGTACGAAGACAAGAGGGAGGGCGATGGGAGTTCTCTGAGGAGGACCTCCACCCTGCTTCGACCCACTCTTTAAAATTTAGCTGCCTGAATTCTCTGGTGCTTCCAAGAGAAGTGGTGAGTCCATAAAAGCAAATGAACAAAAAACCAAAAACCTGCACTAGAGTAAGAAGCCTTGGACTTGCTGTGTGACCCTGGGTAGGTCACTTCATTTGTAAAATAGAGGTGTTAATACTTGCTGTCAATCACCCAGCAAACTTTCATTAAGCACCTGCTAAGTGCTAGACACTGTGCTAACCCTGCAGATACAAAGAAGGGCAAAAGACAGTCTCTGCTCTTGAGGGGCCCACAGACTATTGGGGAACACAATGGGCAAACAGCGTTGTTTGCTTTGCAGTGCAAATACAAAGTTTTACAAATAGCTATGCGAACAAGCTATAGATCGGATAAATGGGGGAATCAACATTGGACAGGGGAGGAAAGGGAAAGGCTTAATGCAAAAGGTGAGACTCTAGCTGGGAGCTGAAGGAAGCCTGGGAAGCCAGGAGGGGGACTTAAAGAGGAAGGAGGGAGTTTGAGGCTTGGGAGACAGCCAGTAAAAACACCCTGCCTGCCTCTCCGGGTTGGCAGTGAAGAAATACACCAAGGAGCTGAACTTCAACAGTGTCATGGAAGGAACATGTTGGAGAGTCAGGACATCCGGGCTCTAGCTGGCTGTGTGACCCTCACCCTGGGTGAGTCATTTCACTCCTTACCTGTAAAATGAAAAGTTGGTCCAGATGGTTCCTAAGCTCAGTAAGGAGCAGCCCCTGCCCTGACATGGTCACGAGTACTCTGCTTTGTGTCCATAAAAGCTTTGTGGCCTTTGTCCTCCTAGAAAATGTGTCGCTTGCAGCCAACCCAGTGCTGAGGAACTCTGAGCATTCCTAGGCTGTTCCTCAGGTAAGGGACACCTCACCTAAGAGCTGAAGGGGCGATGCATTTTATTCCAAGAATTTACAGCCTCTCTGAAAACAGAAGGAAGATTCATAGGATGTTGGAACTAGAAAGAGGCTTTAGAGAACAGAATGAGGAATGTCAGAGCTGGGAGGGGCCTGGGAACAGGGAAGGTCAGAGCTGGGAGGGGCCTGAGAACAGGGAAGGTCAGAGCTGGGAGGGGCCTGAGAACAGGGGATGTCAGGGCTGGGAGGGGCCTCAGAGGTCATGTAGTCCCACTGCCTCATTTTTATCATAATTTGTTGTTCTGAAGTGTCTGACTCTTCAGGATCCCTTTGTGGGGTTTTCTTAGCAAAGATACTGGCATAGTTTGCCATTTCTTTCTCAAGCTCATTTTACAGATGAGGAAACTGAGGCAAAAAGGGTTAAATGACTTGCCCAGGGTCACACAGCTAAGCATCTGAAGCCAAATTTGAACTTCTGACTCCTGGCCTAAACTTTAATCACTATACCTCTCAGGCAAGGTATAGACAAGGCCTCTCATTGCCCAGAGCAAGTGCAGATTTGGCCTTCAGAATGTCCTGGGAGAGAGACCCCAGGGCCCTGACACATGGAACACCGAGGCCCAGAACCTTAGAACTGGATGAGCCCTAACAGCCAGTTCGTCCAGTCCTTCCCTGAATGAGCCATCCTTCTACCATCTCCCCAACAAATGGCCCTCCGTCCTCCACTTGGCTTAGGGTAGGAAGAGGCAGCTTGGTGGGCAGTGTACTGGATTTGTGGCCAGTGGACGGGATTCAAATCTGGACCCTCCACATGTCCTTGGCCAAGTCACTTCACCTTCCCCAGGGCCTCAGTTTTCTTCTCTGTAAAATGAGAGGATTGTCTCCCCCAGTTCTAAGTCCAGAAGCCCAAGCCCTTCTCCAGTGAGGGAGAAGTCTACCATCTCCCGAGGCAGCCTATTCCGTGTTAGGAAATCTGGGATTGTTGGGAAATTTTTCTTTCCATCAAGCTAAAATTTGCCTTTTTACAATTTCCCTCCAAACTCAAATATGGCCGACATTTATTAATTGCCTACCATGTGAGAAGCAGCATTGTGTGATACCTAGAAGGCTGCCCTTGGGTTCAGGAAGAGCTAGGTTAAAATCCTGAGCCTCTGATATGTAGCAGCCACGTGGTCATGGGCAAGTGGCTCCCAGAGTCCCCAGTAACTGTGGATAAGCATCAATTACTGACAGCCAGACAGACAGTTTTGGGGAGATGACTTTGAATTTATTATATACTTGAAGAGCAAATCAAATGTTATAGTTCACATTAGTGGCTTCACCCTATTGTCTTCTTTTTCCATTCTGCTTTGTATGTGGAAATGCTCATCTTATTTGGTTTTGGGTCAGCTTCAAGATTAAAAAAGTATTTTTCAAAGAGGAACTGAGAAAAAATAAAGTTATTTTTAAAAAATAAAAATAAATTGCAGGTGAGTTGCTGGTCTGCAACTGTGGAGGGGGTTTCTATGCAAGGAGCTCCCTACTCACATGAAAACATAAGGCCCTGCTTCCCCTAGAAACTAGAGATTCAAACAGCCCTGCCCTTAAGGAGCTTACATCCCACTTCAGAGTATCCAGCCTGCACACAGATCAGGAAATAGAAAGTATTTGGGGTAGGTAAGGAGCCCTGACATCGAAAGAGATGCAGAAGGAGACAGTGGACTGATATTAACAACTTTATTGAGAACAACTCATTGGGAAAGCCAGGACTAGGGTGTCTGCAGGCACTAGAGATGGGAACACCGGGCATGGGAAGAAAGGCCCAGAAAGAGAAGGGACGGGACACGAGCGTGGACCGGCCCCCCGACAGCCCCAACCCCTCCTGGCCTTTTGCTTTGGTTTTGTGTCACTCTCATCTTCTGAAGACCCCAAGCCACAAGGACGGGGCCTGAGGATCCCAAGGAGGGCAGAGGGAGTGATGCCAGACTGAGACAAGAGAGTAGGGAGGCTAAAGGTCTGACAGGAGAAGGTCGGTCCCCTTCAGGAGTCATTGAGGCAGCCAGCGTTTCATGCTCATTGGAAGAGCTGCCCCTGGGAAGCAGGGAGAGGAGAACTGTCTCTGCCTGGCTTCCTACATGCCAGGCAGGGGAGCAGGCACTGGCTTCCGACAGAAATGGGTCAAATTCCTCTAGGACTCTTTGTGTATTTGTTTTCCTGCCAAAGATGCTTCTGAACAAATCACAGCTTCCGATTTCACTTGCTGTTTGGCAAGGCTGCCCTGGTCACTCACTGGGAGGAAGAGAGCAGAGCACACAGTAGGCCTTATATGCAATAGGCACTTCCTATTTATTGAACTAAATTAAACTGTGCTGGGACTCTGGACATCTGCTCGTTCAGTTCCCTTTCCTTCCCTGAGCCTCAGTTTATGTCTCTGTAAAATGAGCGTGTTAGATCAAGGATTCTAAACCTGGAGTCCATTACCTTTTATACATACATACATACATACATACATACATACATACATACCAATATATATATTTCAATATAGTTCCCTTTGTAAATCCTGGGTATTTTATTTATGCATTTAAAGACACTGTTCTGAGAAGGGGTCCAAACTGACGGCCCGAGGGGCTTGTGACACCAAGAAGGTTTATAAGAATCCTCGGCCTAACCACTCTCATAGATCCCTTTCCACACCAACGTTCTCTGTTCTAAGAGGGCAGCATGGGTTGGTGGGAATGATGAGAACCCCCACGATAGCTAGTATTTATTACAGTGCTTTGAGGATTTCAAAATGGTTTGTATAAGTTATCTTCTTTGATCTATCAATCAAGCAACAATTGATTTCACACTTGTTGGGTACTAGGCATTGTGCCAGGCTCTGAGGATACAGAGACAAACAGAAAACATTAGGCTGCCCTCAGTCAAAGGACATGGGTAAATGCTTCTGGAATTTATAACCTGCATGGTCCTGAGCACATAACCTCTCTGGGCCTCAGTTTCCTTCTTTCTTTTCTTTTCTTTTTTTTTCAGTTTCCTTCTTTCTAAAAGGAAGGGATTAGTCTAGATGGCTTCTGAGGTTCTTTCTTCATCCCTTATCTATAGGGATCCCTCATCCCTCAATCTATAGATTGAGGCTCCCTGGGTGGGCTGATGGGGACATCTGGGAAAGCGAGGAGAGGTGCCCTCAGGGACTTTCAGACACAAGCTCTGTGAAAAGAGAAATTCTGGAACCTGGGACAGCTCCTTGTAGCTGGGAGCCAGAGGTCTCCAAGACACCACATAGCACAAAGCCTCTGCTGGAGAAGCAGGAGAGATGCTCTCCTGGGGTAGGACCACTAGGGGGAGGGAACTCCCTATTCTAGCTGTTTGTTCTTGCTTGGTTCTGAGGTTTCTACCTGCTGAACATTTGTCAGAGCCCACTAAACAGTGCCACCATGGGAAAAGAGCTGACGTACCACTCTGATTACAGCTCTATAGAGAAGGCAGTGGGATATTGTGGAATGAGCTGCGACTCTGGTGTCAGAGGTTTTTATTATTGGTGGGTTGTTTTTCAGCCGTGTCCCACGTGGAGTTTTTGTGGCAAAGATGCTAGAGTGGTTGGCCATTTCCTTCTCCAGCTCATTTTATACATGAGGAAACTGAGGCAAACAGAGTGAAGTGACTTGCTCAGGGTCACACAGCTAGGAAGTGTCTGAAGTCAGATTTGAACTCAGAAAGAGGAGTCTTCCAGACTCCAGGCCTGATGCTCTAGCCATTGTATCACCTCGGGGCCCTCAGTATAAACATCGCTGCTGAGGCTCAAGGGAGGGCAGAGTGAGGCCCAGATGGCGGAAGATCACAGTGAGCCAGATTTGGACTCAAGTTTTCTAGTGATCAGAGCTGTCCAGCAATGGAAGAAGCTGCCTTATTTGGCAGCTTCTCTTTCATGCGCAGTCTCCTCCTCTCCACTCACCAGCCTAGTTCAGGTCCTCATCACTTCTTGCCTGGACAATTGCATGGCCTCCCCACTGGCCTCCTTGTCTCTACTCTTTTCCCCATGCCAATCCTTCTTCCTAGAGCTGCCAAGATAATATGCTTAAACATTGTGCAATGACTGACTTTGATAGACTGAGCTCTTCTCAGCAACGCAAGGATCTAAAGACAACTCCAAAAGACTTATGATGGAAAATGCCATCCACATCCAGAGAAAGAACTATGGCATCTGAATGCAGAACAAAGCATACTATTTGCTCTCTCTTTTTTTTTTTGTTTCTTCTTTCTTGTGGTTCCTCCCATTGGTTCTAATTCTCCTTTACAACATGACTAATGTGAAAATAATTAAAAAAACCCAACATGCGTACAGCCCTTCAGACAGTGGCACTCCCCAGCTCAGGAGCCACCAGGGATTCTGTATTGCCTTCAGGAGCAAACACACTCCTCAGCCTGGCATCTAAGGCTGTTCGTGGCTTGGCTCTAGCCAACCTGTCCAGTCTCATGTCCTATCACTCACCTTCACAAACTCTACTTTCCAGCCAAACTCGTACTACAGACTGTTTTCCCCAGCCCCAACGTTCCAACTCCTGCCTCCAGGCATCAGTACAAGCCCTTCCTCATGTCTGGAATGCACTTCCTTGTTTTCACCTTTCAGAATCCTTGTCTTCCTTTAAGGCACCACCTCCAGCTTTTCCTGATCTCTCCAGTGATTAATGTTCTGTTTCTCCTCAAATATTCAGTTAATAGCTAGCACTTACTAACTCGTGACCTTGGGTAAGTCATAACCTCTGTCTGTCTCAGTTTTCCCAATTGTAAAAATGGGAATAATAATAGCACCTACCTCCCAGGGTTGATCTGAGGATCAAATAAGATATATTTATAAAGCACTTAGTACATAGTAAGTGCTGTATAAATGTTAGTTACTGTTGCTCTTGTGATTATTATTATATAGCACATTAATATTTCAAGGAACTTTACAAACATCTTTATTTTCACAACCCTGGGAAGTAGGGGCTATTTTTATTCCCATTTTGCATATGAGAAAACTGAGGCAAACAGAAGTTAAGTGACACACAGCTAGTAAGGGTCTGATGCAAAATTTGAACCCAGGTCAGAAGAACTGCCTGTATCCACTGCAACACCTGGCTTCCTGGGTGAGGGCTTATGATGCCACAGAAGAAGGGCGGAAGGGAGGAAGGTAACAAAGGAAGGGAGGAAGGAAGGTGGGAGAGGGTAGCCTGGGGCAGCAGGCTGAGCCAGCCCAGCTACAGAGACTGAGAGCAAGAGGCCCAGGTTACTCATGCAGCTGTCCCTTCAGCTGCTGTGCATCCCATGTGAGCTAGGGATTTGGGGAATAGAATGAGAAAATTGAGTGTAGTGAGGAGAATGCAAGACTGAGAGCTGAGGGACCTGGAGAAGGTAGTATACAGTGGGAAGAGCCCTCCCTGGCTCTGGAGTCCAAAGATCTGGGTTCAAAAGCTGAGTGACCTTTACAACCTCCCTGGGCCTCAGTTTCCTTATTTGTAAAAGGAAGAGGATCTTTCCTGCTGTAGAATTATGATCCTAAAAACATCCCTTTTCTGGGCCTCAGTTGCCTCTTCTGTCAAATGGCAACAGAATAAACATCATCAACTTCTCCACCCTGCCTACCTCCCAGGGCTGAGGTGAGATGACAGATCGGAGGGGACTTGAGAAGGCCGAAGGCATTCCCAATAAAATGGCAGGCGGGAGGTAGCTCTCCTTCCCCAGAGGGCTGGCTAGATGGGTTAACCGCAGGAGGACTGCAGGGCTATGCGGCCAGACCTGGGACTCGTGAGTGTGGGTTTGCTGGGGGAGAAGGAAACTAAGGCTGGGGTGCAGGGGGAGGGCTTGGATTAACCAGGGATGGTCCAGGGCCTCTGGGATCAGGGTGGCACCCTTTGCTTTAGCTGCTACCATGGACTCTCTTAAGCCAGCCTTCAAGACCAGACTTCCCTAGGGGTATACAGGATGCATGCCATCTTGGGGTGGGGAGAGGGATGAGATGGGGAGAAAATTTGGAACTCAAAATCTTGAGGAAGTGAACACTGAAAACTAAAAATAAATAAATTTAAATTAAATTTATTAAATTTATTAAAAAAAAAGACTAGGCTTCCCTGCCCCCTATCTGACTACAGGCAGGCTTCAGAGCCCCCTCCAACATAACTGGAGCTGCTGTTTCTATAAAGACCAGATAGGATGGAGATGATCACCACTGGTGCAGAATCATTGCAGTACCAGAACCTAATGTCTAATGCAGCCAGATCTTTGAGCAAAGGTCAAAGTAAGCCCCAAATCAGGAGAAAAGATAAAGATAAAGACACCTAAAAACAGGTCTAGCCTAACCTGTTTATAAACAACCCAATTCACCAGCTCTGAATTAGTCAAACAGTAGGCATTTATTAAATGCCTACTGTGTGACCCCACCTTTTGTGTCTGCTGCTCCAGAAAGTCCTCTGTTTGACCCAAGTGCAGTCAAGAAGCACCTACTGTGTGCTAGGAACAGTGCTAAAAGACGGTCCCTCTCATCAAGATGGTCACAGTCTAATGAAGGAAACAATATGAAACAAACAATATATATACAAGATACCTTGGAGTTCATCTCAGAAGGGAGGCACAGGAAAGGCTTCTTGTAGAAGGCAGGATTTTAGATAAGACTTGAAAGAACATAGGGATGCAGGAGATGGGGAGGAGGGATAGAGTTCTAGATGTAGGAGACAGCCAATACAAGTGCATGAAAATGACAAATGGTGGAGGGGATGTGGGAAAACAGGCAGCTACTACCCTCTTGGTGGAGGTGTGAGCTAGTGCAACTATTCTGGAGACCGTTTTGGAACATATCCAAAAAGCTATTCAACTGTGCATATCCTTTGACTCAGTATTATTGTTGTTGTCGTCCTTCTTTCTCAAAGAGGACCAATCAGGAGGGTGAATTGGATTTAAGTGAGGCAGAGCTGTGCCAAGTCACCAGCCTCACTCTCTTCTCCAGTGAGTCCAGTGGCAAAACATAGGTCAGGTCAACTGGTGATAGCCCCTGATGTAGTGGGAGACCTTGGCTTCTTTAAGTTAGGATCTTTCCCAGGTCTCAGTTTGTGATAAAAGGTAGGTAAGAATTGAGGCAAAAGACAGCCTAGTTTGACTTCACAAAAGAATCAGTCTGGGAGGGGAAGATTCTCAGAGTTTCTGGCCAGAACAGAAACAATCGCTATTTACCTTTGACCCAGCAATTCTGCTACTAGGTCTATACCCCAAAGAGATCAAAGAAAGAGGAAAAGGGCCCATATGTACAAAAATACAGCAACTTTTTTTGTGTGCCGAAAGTCTCTGATTTATATAACAATGTTGTAAATAAATAATTTTATTTTTTAATTCAGTATTTTATTTTTCCTTAGTTACATGAAAAAACAATTTCTAACATTTGATTTTAAAACTTTGAGTTCCAAATTTTCTCCCTTCCTCCCTCCCTACTCCCCACCCCCATTACGAAGGCAAGCAGTTTGATATAGGTTATACATGTGTAGTCGTGCAAAACATATCCATATTAGTTAATAGCAATTTTTTGTGATGGCAAAGAATTGGAAACTCAGGGGGCACCCATCAATTGGGGAATGGCTAACCAAATTATGGTACGTGAATGTGATGAAATACTGTTGTGCTGGAAGAAATGAAGAGAATGGTTTCAGAAAAACCTGGGAAGACTTCTGTGAACTGATGCAAAGTGAAGTGAGCAGAGCCAATAGAACAACGTGTGCAGTAAGAGCAGGATTGTAAAGCTAACCAACGTTGAAAGATTTAGTAACTGGTCAGCGCAATGACCTACTATAATTCCTAAGGACTCATGATGAAACATGCTGCCCAACTCTTGATGGAGACATGACGCACCCAGAATACAGACTGGAGCATATTTTCTTCTCTTTCTTTCTTTTTCTGGGTGAGGGAGGCATTTGTTTCATATAACAATACATATTTCATACGGTTTTGTTTTTCTTGCTTTCTCAGTGGGTGGGGAAAGGGGAAGGGAAGGGACAGAATTTGGCATTGAAAATAAAATAAATTGAATTTAGAAAAAAAAAAAGACTAGATGCTGAATCTGTTATCTAGCATGTTAACTCTCCCTTCAGTTTTGCGTCATCTGTACAGTGTTAAGCGTGCTCCCTATGCCTTTATCTAAAGTGACAAAATGCAGGGGCAGCTAGGTGGCACAATGGATAGAGCACCGGCCCTGAAGTCAGGAGGACCTGAGTTCAAATCCGGCCTCAGATCAAACACTTGACACTTACTAGCTGTGTGACCTTGGGCAAGTCACTTAACCCCCATTGCCTAAAAAATAAATCAATTAGTTAAGTGACAAAATTGTTAAACAGCATAGGGTCAGTGCTACTGGATACCTCCTTTCAAGATGACATTGAGCTGTCGTCTTTGAATCTGCCAATTTAACTAATGTCAAATCCATCCATCATCTATCCCATGGCTTTTCCACAAGTATCAGAGTATCAGAGAGTTTATCAAACAATTTGCTAAAATCTAGACAAGGTCCATCCATAGTATTCTTTTAATCTGTCCTATCAAAAACAAAAATGAGGTTAGTTTGACATGACCTGGTTTTGAGGAAGCCACTCTTGCTCCTTGTAATCACGGCTTCCTTTTCTAGAGACAGTATAGTGGATAGAGCAGGCACTGAGAGTCAAGACTTCGTTTTGTATCATGCTTCAGACAAGCAGTATGATCGTGGGCAACTCCGTGTTCATGTCATCCCCTTATTCAATAAACTCCAGTGTTCCCTATCACCTCCAGGATCAAATACAAAATTCTCTGTTTCGTATTAAAGTCCTTAGTAAAATGCCTCTACTGCCACCTTTCCAGTCTTCTTACTCCTTACCACCTCCCCATATCCCCTTTGATCTAGTAATAGAAGTTTATTGACTGACTTAACCTCTGCCTCAGTTTCCTCATCTGTAAAGTGTGATTAATAATAACACTTACATCACAAGGATGTTGTGAGAATCAAATAATGGTAAAGCAATCTGCAAACCTTAAAGCGCTATATAAATGACTAGCCATTATTATTTTTTCTATACAATTTTCCCAGGAATCAAAATCAAGCTTACCAGTCTAAGGTGTGTGGTCTTCATTCTCCCACACTCGTCATTCTCCATACCTGTTCTTCAGAGATTGCTGACATTGGCTCATCCTTCACACCTGCTCCTTCTTTCAGCACCTCCTCCACTTGACCGCTGACCTCCCTGGCTTCCTTTAAGTCCCAGATAAAATCTCGCCTTCCATCTTAATTCCGGTGCTTTCCCTCTGTTAATTATTGCCTATTTATCTTGCATATAGCTTGCTTTGTGTTTATTTATTTGCATGCCATCTTCCCCATTAGATTGTAAGCTCCTCAAGGGCAGGGACTGTCTTTTGCCCCTTTTTGAATCCCCACGACTTAGTGCAGCACCAGGCACATAGTAGGTGCTTCATCAATGTTATTGATTGATTAATTGACTTTCAATCAGGGAGGGTGACTTGAATTTAACCAGCCATCTCTTACTCTTTCCCAATCTCAAGTATCCTCCTCCTTAGCCATATTTCTGTCATTTCCGGTGCAAAGTCCTTCACCTTGCCTGAGAAAAAGGAAATAAAAGAATCCGGCAGTTCTGCTTTCCCTTGGTCATCAGTTCTTATCACTCCAACCCTGCCTCTTCCAAACCAGTTTCCCTGGTTCTGTCCCATGTTTGATGCTCAAGTTCTCATCAGTTTAACTAAAAAAACAAAAAACCCAATCTCTTATTGCCCTGGGCTTCCTCGGCAGCCCCAGTTTACTTTGGATTTTAGCACTCCTGACACCATTCTTGTAGAAAGTTACTTCATTTTATAGTTATTCCCCATTACCTGCCCTTATTTTCATCTTCCTAATGTGTCCTTCAAATTTGGTTGGTGAATTCTCTGTGCATCCCCACTGGTACCTTCAGACAAATCCTGATTATCCTTCTCATTGGAGTCACGTTCTTTTATTTCTTTAGAATTTCATTTTTTGAGGATGTCCTATCCCTCCTGGGCTGATTTTCCCTGCAGATTTTTAGGCCATGGGATCCCATTTATCCTTTCTTTGAACCCTTTGAAATGTACTCTCCCAAAATCTAGGGTGCAGGGGCAGCTAGGTGGCGCAGTGGATAGAGCTTTGGTCTTGGGAGTCAAGAGGACCTGAGTTCAAATGTGACCTCAGACACTTGACACTAGCTGTGTGACCCTGGGTAAGTCACTTAATCCCAATTGCCTCACCAAAAAGCAAGAAAAAAAAATCTAGGGTGCATATCCAGCTAGTGCTGGCACATCTCTCCTTCCCTGTCACAAACTTTAAAATGGAGCGGTCACGTTCTCCCAAGCGACCTCTCTGCAGCGTTTCCTGAATCCCTGTCGTCTATTCCCACAACACCATACCAGTTCAGGGCCCCCATGACCATCCATCTGGACAATTGTAATAAGTGCCCTTCCAATTCATTCTTTATAAAGCTTGCAGTGGCTTCCCCTACTTCCCCCCATGGCTAGAATGTGTGCATCCCTTCAGCCTCTTCAAATCCCTAGCTCCTCCAAGACTCAGATCAGACACCAGCTTCTATATGGAAAGACATCTCTGGTCCCTCCAGCTACCGCTGTCTTCTGTCCTGTCAATACCTTGTACTTATTTCTCATATAATTACTTATGTGCATATGGTCTCCGCCCATAGGATGTAAGCTTCTTGAGGCTAAGGACTGTTTCACACTAGTCTTTCTGTCTTCTTCACCTAGCCCAGGGCATGGCACTGATGCTCACTGATTGATCAGTTGCTGGGTTGCCAAACTACCCAGAAGACACAGAGGGCTTAGCTGTACTCTGGGAGATTTTGCCCATCTCAAGCCTGGGAATCTGGCTTACACTGCTTTACACTGCTCAGTGTGTTGTCACCAACACCCCCTAGCAAAGTACACGGCTCACTGAGCTCCAGGAAGAAAAAGTTTATTTACAGGTCAAAGAAAACAAATGGAGCTCTTATCGGAGTTCACGGAAAATGCTGCTATTTGCCAACCAGCAGCTCTCTGGCAAAGGCCTCGGCAGCCTCGGTAAGTAGCCTCCGATTATGCAATGGGAAGGGCTCCCAGCAGGCACAAGTGACCTCTTAGACATCACCCGCGTGTGGTACCTGCAACCACTCTCTCTCCACATCTCCCACCAGATGGTAACAATTCCTCCTGTGTCGTCTGGGTGCTGATCTCCACGGCAACCAGGACTTGGGACCTGTCCTGCAGAGGGGTCTGTCTTAGAACTTACCTGACCTAGCGAGAGACAGAGAGGCAGCTGGTACGGGAGATTGTGTGCTGAGTTAGAGCTAGGAAGACCTGGGTTTGAATCCTCCCTCAGCCAGACTGACCATGTTGGACTCAATGCCCCCTGAGGTCCCTTATGATCCAATGATCTCCGATGCAGTTCCAGACAACGATATCTCCGCTCTGAACCCAGGTCTTCCTCAGGACTCCAGGTCTACTGCTCTATGCGTTGCCTCACTTAGCTACCACTGAGTGGCATGTAGGCATGGCCTACAGATCCATCCTAAGAGCTGTGCACCTGTTCTTTTGTGACTCTGTCCCCTAGAAAGGGTGCCTAGAGCTTTCATCATATATGACAGTAGGTACAGAATAAATATTAGCTGAATGAATGAATTCAATGCAATCATCATTTATTAAGCACCTACTATGTACAAGATGCTGAGGAAACAAAAATGCAAACACAATTTCACTATCCTCCCAGAGCTCACATTCTACTGAGAGATGCAGCTTATGGGACAGCTAGGTGGTGCAGTGGATAGAGCACTGGCCCTGGAGTCAGGAGAACCTGAGTTCAAATCCAGTCTCAGATCACTTACTAGCTGTGTGACCCTGGGCAAGTCACTTAACCCCATTTGCCTCAGTTTCTTTACCTGTAAAATGAGCTGGAGAACGAAATGGCAAACCACTCCGATATCTCTGCCAAGAAAATCCCAGATGGGGTCATGGAGAGTCGGACACTACTGAAATGACCTAACGACAAGGACTAACTAATAAGGAAAATAAAGAAGGAAAAGATACTCACAATTGGGAAAGAGGTAATGAAGAAAGGCTAGACCTTTCCTGGCCCCTGAGATGGACCTTGAAGGAAGAAAAGGATTCTGAGGGCTGGAGGTAAGAAGCGAGGGTATTTCAGACCAGTATTGACTTTGGGCCACAGTGAGGAGTCCAGTTTGGCCAAACTGACCACAGTCTCCTTCCGACCTGGGTCCGCATGTCTCACAGTACTAGAAAATTGAAAAAACACCTTAAGTTTTTCCCCAGTGTCCCTCTTCCCTCAGGATTCCCTTTGGGGCCAGCTAGATGGCCCCAAAGACAAAATGGCCTTAGGCAGCCAAACACTCTCCACCTATAGTACACCTTAAGAAGGGAAGATGGGAAAAGAGCTGATTATTTTATCACACATACATCTTGCTATGTCACTCCTCCACTACAAAGTTTTCAGTGGCTCCCTATCCTGCAGGATAAAATGAACATTCATTTTCTGTGGTGTCCAAGGACTTCACCATCTGAAGCCATCCTCCCTTTCCATTCCTATCTCCTAATAGAACACTCTGGGCAATTCAGAGGCAGGAGAGCTAAGTCCGACTGAATCAATACAGAGTGTGGCGATACACATCCTTGTTGAATATCCTTCCCTCTTTACAGCTAAGGAGTTCTCCTTTAGCTAGCTGTTGAATGACCTGCCAGTGTCTTCTTTTGTTTCAGCGTTGGACCCAAACACAACGTATAATAACCTGGCACGGCAGCTGTCTGGTCTCCCCTAGGCTGAAGCCATAGGGGCTGGTGAATCTTACCAGTTCTCATCTTTTACCTGCCCTTGAAGTTTACCCAGGTGCCGCCTGCCTCCTCATTAGGAATACCAGGCTTCCACCTCCTGAGGGACAATTCTGTTTCTGGCTCTGGTCTGAGAGGTCTGGTCTTCCTCATCAGGGGACAGGAAATGAGAAGGCACACTAAATACAAATGTGAAATGGGTATGGAATAGGCAGTTTTCTTCCCACAAAGGAAGGGAACAGGAAGATATAATGAATCACAGAATGATCACAATCACTGAGAGGCCAGTTAGCGCACAAATCTCATTGGCAGCTTTATAACAGCGTTGTTGATTGTTTCTTTTCCATGTCCCCTCCACTGAGAACAGCTTGCCAGTGCCTATGGGGGCTTTTTTCTTTGGTGGTCTCTTTTCTCTGCGGATGACTCTGGGGTGGGGAGGGTCCTCTGCCTCAGCTGCCGCAGTTTCTGCTGCCACAACCACCCAATTAGGTCATATCATGTTGCTAGGGTGCCTGGGAAGGGCAAAGATACCAGCTGCCTTTTGAGATCTCACAAGGCCCCGCAGTGAACAGAAGGTGCCCCATCCTAGATGCATGCTTTCCTAAGGGGCCACGTGTTCACAGGGCAGCCTGGTGGTGGAAGGGCATTCCCCACCAGCCCTCAGGAGCTCAGAAAGCAGTTCTAACATATCCAGGACATAGAAAGGAGAGGCTTGAAGGTCAGAGGTTGCATTTTTAGTATATCTCAGCAGCAAGTTAAAAATGTCCTCATGGCAGATAGGAAGGAGTCCTAGAATATCTGCTTCTACTTTGGAGTCAAAGGGAAAGGCCCCTCTATCCCACATGCCCAAGGGTATGGGAGGGAGGGAGGGGCTAAGGTCAAATCAAATGTGATAGGCTGATGGCTGGAGGATAAAAAGGTACAGTCAGGATGAAGAATAGGAGTGAGGCAGGAGATATGGCAAGGTAGGAAATCATGACCAAAGAGGGTAATTACAGAGTTTTGTATCATGGAAATGACATAATTATGGATAGTGGCCAGAGCCAAGGTATGAGCATCCCTGTAGGTATCTGAGGTAGGGTGAAGATCCAGGTCTGGGAAGCTGAGGAGACTGATAAAATAGGAGGCCAGGGTGTTTGGAAGGGCATCACCTTATGGTCACATCCCTAAGGGGGAAGGGGTAGGGGTGGAGAGAAAGTCTGTGAATCAGATAATGGACTGCTAACGAAAGGACGCCGGAGCCCAAGGAGGACTCAGACCTGGGAACCTTATGGGAGAGGTGGCTGAGTGATGTCAACAGAGGGAGGGGCCCAGCCAGGACTGTAGATCAAGGAGCAGACTGACTCAGTCCTAGCCCAGTAGTAGGTGGGGAGCCT
The DNA here is from genome assembly GCF_003287225.1 of Phascolarctos cinereus. Lineage (NCBI taxonomy): Eukaryota > Metazoa > Chordata > Mammalia > Diprotodontia > Phascolarctidae > Phascolarctos > Phascolarctos cinereus. The sequence goes on from NW_027555958.1 coordinate 452,822,788, forward strand.
TGAAAGAAGGAGTACCTAGTGCTGGCAAGTGTGGCCAGGGCTGTGGAGAAAGCCAGATCTCTGTGAGCTCAGGTAAGTGGAAGGGCTCATCCACGTTCACCACCTTGGTGACATCCTTGACTCCTCACTCCATCTCCTTCCCTCCCTAATCCAATCAGTTGCTGAATCTTTATCAGTTCTACCCCAGGAAGTCTCTTTCATTTGTCCCTTTCTCTCTATTCTCACAGCTACCACCCTAGTTCAGATCCTCCTCACTTCTAGTCTGGACAGTACCTAGGTCCCGGTACCTACAAATAACAAATATCCTGAAGTGGAATTTGTACCCTATATTTCCACTGGGCTCCAATCAATGACTGCAATTTACATAATTATGACTTCTTATAGTACAAATCTGAATACAAGTAACCTCTTCAGGACATTTCTTATTCCCACTAATCAAGACCTAACTGTATATTACAATATTAGAGTATTACAGCCTCCTAATTCATCTTCACACTAATCCATCCTCTGCTCAGTTGTCAAAATTATTTCCTTAAGCACAGGTCTGCCCCATGTTATCCCTTAGTCAACAAATGCTATTGGCTCCCCACAATCCAATAGAATCTCTAGAATCCTAGAATCCAATAGAAACTCTGTTGAGCATTTAAAACCTTTCACCTCACACCTCCAACCTACTTGCCCAATCTTATTCTTTACTGCTTTCCATACACTGTGGTCTAGCCAAATGGGCCCTACTGTTCTTTACACAGAATAGGTCATTCCCTTTTTCTATAACTTTGCTTGGAACCAGGGGTTCCTAACACGGGATCTATGAACTTTTTTTTATTTTTTATTTTTATTTTGACGTCTCCCTCCCCCTAACTTGGTAGCAAAGAATTAGAGACTGGGGGGTTGCCTGTTAACTGAGGAATGACTGAACAAGTGATAGGCTGCGAGTGTGATGGGATACTATTGTGTTATGATGAAGAGGATGGTTTCAGAGAAACCTAGGAGGACTTATATGAAATGAAGTGAGCAGAACCAAGAGAATAATTTCTGCCATGATAGCAATATTGTGAAGAGAAACAACTTTGAATTCTAACCAATGTAATGACTTAACCAGAGGACTCATGATGAAGCAGGCTGCTTACCTCTTAATAGAAAAGCAATGGACTCAGAGTGCAGAATGAGATTTTTTTTTTAAACAAGGTCAAGAAAGGAATTTGTTTTGCTTGACAATACATGTTTACAACAGGGTTTTGTCTTTATTTTTCAATATGGTGAGGGGGAGGGGAAGGAGTGGGAGGGATAAGGTGGATTGAAAAAACAATTACAAGATTAAAACTATTTTGATAGTTGTATTTTAATGTAATTGGTTACTTGTGTCATCCAGCTAGATTATCCTGTTGGGCAGCTAGGTGGCACAGTGGATAAAGCATTACATATAGAGTCAGGAAGACCTGAGTTCAGTACTGAGAAATGAAGTAGCCCTGTGACTCTGGGAAAGTCACTTAACCTCAGTCTGCCTCACCTGTAAAATGGGGATAACAATAGCACCCACTTCCCAGAGTTGTTGTCAGGATCAAATACTGTAATATTTGTAAAGCAATTAGTATAGTCCCTGGCAAATAGTGGGCACTTAATAAATGCTTGGGGAGTAGCTAGGTCACCCAGTGGATAGAGTCAGAAAGATTCATTTTCCTGAGTTGAAATTTGGCTTCAGATTCTTAATAACTGTATGACCTTGAGCAAGTCACTTAAGCCCATTTGCATCAGTTTCCTCATCTGTAAAATGAACTGGAGAAGGAAATGGCAAACCACTCTTATATCTTTGCCAAGAAAACCCCAAATGGGGTCACTGAGAGTCAGACAGGACTGAAAGGACTCAAAAACAATAATAAATGCTTGTCCTCTTCCTCTCAACCCCTATGTGATTTATTTTATGTATTTTTTTAACATGATTTTAAGAAGAGGGGTCCCTACGCTTCACCAGACTGACCTCTTGAAGAGTCCTCAACACAAAAAAGGTGAGGAACCTTAGGCTTAGGCCTTCCCCTAAGCCAGAAAAGTAGCCCCTCCTCACCCTCGCTTCTTAGTGGCGAAGACTGCCACCCTTAGGCCTCCATCTGGTTGCCACAATGAAGGATTAGTGTGACTGGTCACACTTGAATAGCTGACCTGATTCAAATTTGAGAATGTTCTTAATCCCCAGACAAGTCAGAAGCTTTGACAAGGTCTTTCTAAGGGGGCCTCTACTGTTGTTCCCTTTAGATTAAATATTACAAAACCCTAACTGTCACTTCGTCCTTTACCTTGTGGCTGAATTTCTTCATCTCCTCTTTCCCAATCGCTATAAATGTGCATTGGAAATCTACTTGGGCAGAGAGTTTTCTGTTTAGCCAGGGAGACGCAGCAGGATTGAAATTCCTTCCTAGCAAATTGCTTTCAAAAGATTTTCTCTGACAGACTTTAGCTAAATGGAAAGTATTTGTTTTCACAGGAGAATTCCTAGTTTCCTATTAAACTTAGCTCAAAACCACCTCCTATAGGAGGCCTTCCCTGATTGCCCCTCCAACTGTTTATTTTGTATGTACATTTGTATTGAATGCTGTGCATATGGCTATTTTGCATGCATTTATATGCGTATCCATTATACATATGGTTTCCTTCAATAGAATGTAAACTTCTTGAAGACGGGCACTGTTTCATTTTTGTCTTTTTATTCCTAGTGCCTGGCAGGTACTCAATACATGCAATTTGATGGATAGATAAAATAATAATGATCACCATAATAGCTAGCATTTATCTACCACTTTAAGGCTGGCAAAGTGCTTCGGATGTATTATCTCATTTAATCCTTGCAACAACCCTGGGAGGTGGTGCTGCTATTCTACCTATTTTATAGACAAGAACACTGGGGTAGACAAAGGGTAAGTCAGGATATTCTACCCAGATTTGCTCTGGGTAAAATAGCTAGTAAATGTCTGAGGTCATATTTGACTTTGATCTTCTTGGCCTGAATAAAAGGGACAAGAAAAGATAGACCATCAGGTAGGAGCAGGATTACTGCTGTTCAAAGTGTTTGTATTGAACAGGTCATACAGATTCAATATAGGTTCAAGGTGTCAAGGCTCTAGCCATTGATGGGGCTGCTTAGTTATGGCATAAAAGAGGCCAGCCTATGAGGAGTCAGTGCAGTTCAGCCTTGACAGATGTCCATTGCTGTTTGAGCTCTGCCCTGCCCCTTAAACACCCAACATAATATGAAGAAGAGGGAGCTGCATCTTTCTGGATCAGTGCTATTTCCTTAATGAGTATTTTTCCCACGCTAGTGCTAAGTAAACCCCAGATGGTGTATGTCAGATGGTATATGATTGTTCCAATGCTGAATCTGAAGCCAGACCAGCCTGAATCAAGCTTGACCTAAAACAGGGAACGTGCTCCCTCGTGTGTTTCCATACCACTAGTGGTAAAAAGCACACACAGGGAGAGAAACACACGACCGGGCAACATCCTTGGAAGCGGAGGCCGTTCATGTAGGGATGTCTCTCAGCTGAGTGTAAAGTCTCTCTGATCTCTGCTGCTTGTCACTGCTGCTGGGCATTGCATCTCCACTCAGTATTACATTGTCTCTGCTTTGGTCTCCAAACACCTCATGGTCACTGAGTTGCTCTTTTCTAGCAGTTGGTGGATTATAGTCGTCCAGAGCCAGTTGTCAGACTCTGCTTTCATCTACTAAGGTAGCGTGGTTTGAAAGCCTCTCCTTGACAAGGGCGCGCTCTTTTAGCGCACAGTCACTGAGGCTGAGTATCCTTCCAGTTCACTCTTAGGTAGAGGTCAGACCAGACGGTCGCTGAGGGACCTTCTTGCTTTGAACTTCTTTGATTTTATAATATTTTGCACAGCCCTTAATCACCCTTAGAAAAATAGTTTGCTAAGAGTGAATATAAGGGTACTATTTGGAGGCAGAAGAATAACCTGTAAGAGAACCGAGGGTAGTGACCATTTTGTTTTGCCTTTGAATCCCTAATGCCTGGCACAGTGCTGCCCTCAGAGAGCAGACAGTCTAGCAGGAGAGGTGATAACAGGTGTCTTTGTCTTCAGTGAGCTAGCAGTTCAGTAGGAGAATTAAGGCAGGTCTCTATCCTTAGCAAGCTAATAGACTATTGATCAAGATAGGATAGGGACACAAACTCTCATCTCCCTCAAGGGGTTGTTATGAGGATTAAATGAGATGATATTTGTAAAGCTTTATATAAAAATGATAGTTATCATTATTGAGAAAAGGCCGTTGTCTTCGGCGATTAAGAAATCCTTGGTAACTTCAGAGAGAACAGTTTCAGCTCAGGGAGGAAGTCAATTAGTCTAAGCTGAATCTGACCAAGAATCCCCTCAATGGCATCTCAGATAAGTAGCTTTCCAGCCTCTATCTGAAGGCCTTCGTTGAGGTTGAGAAGGAACCCATAGCCTCTCAGTGCAGCCCACACTGCTTTAGGACAGCTCAAATTGTTAGGAAGCTCTTCCTTACATAAAGCCTAAATCTCAGTTTCTTCATCTGTAAAATGAGGGATGTTGGACTTTTAAGGTTCCACCCAGGTCTAAATCTGTCATCTATGCCGAGCTCTGCTGATCACTAGCCATGCCACCTTGGCCAAGTCCCATTCCATCTCATGATATCAGTTTCCTCTCCTGTAAAATATGGGGTTTGGAAAAATGATGATCTCTAAGCTCACTTCTCATCTCTAAGTCTATCATCATACTGTAAGTTTTCCAGGGGCTATTCAGAAGAGAAGAGAAGAGAAGGGCCTTAACACCTGGGAAGTAGGGAGAGGGACACGCATACACATACATAGAGACAGAGAGAAAGAAGCACAAAGAGACACACAGAGAAAGAGACAGGGAAGTAGAGAGGAGAGGGAAAGAGAAGAAGAAGACGAAAGCAAGAGAGAAGGAGAGAGAGAGAGAGAGGGAGAGACAAAAAGAAGCAGAGAGCTATTATTCTAGAGGGAAGGGCACATGTTGAAAGAAATGCAGAGGTGGCAAGAACAGAAGAGATCAGTCATTTGATAGAGGCCCAAGGTAGGTGTAAAGATTGGAGTGGGAGTGAGGAAGCCAGTCAATAGGGGAAGAAAGAGGTGCTACAGTATGCTGCAGAGGGAGAAAAGACTTAAAGAGGAGTCACGTGACCTGGACAGTGGCCAGGGGAATGGACTGAGTGGGAAAAGGAACAAAGTTTGAAACAGCATCTAATAATAAGCAAACAAATAAATCAGTAGCTGACACTTGTATCCCATGACTTCAAAGTTATACACACATGACCTCATTTGATCCTTACAACCACCCTGTAAGGTGGATGCTGTTCCCATTTTTTTTTTTAGGCAATTGGGGTTAAGTGACTTGCCCACGGTCACACAGCTAGTGTCAAATGTTTGGTCTGAGGTCAGATTTGAACTTAGGTCCTCCTGAGTCCAGGGCCGGTGCTCTATCCACTGCACCACCTAGCTGCCCCATAAAGATTTTTTTTTTGACTTTTTTTTTTGGTGAGGCAATTGGGGTTAAGTGACTTGCCCATGGTCACACAGCTAGTAAGTGACATGTGTCTGAGACTAGATTTGAACCCAGGTCCTTCTGACTCCAAGGCCAGAGCTCTATCCATTGCGCCACCTAGCTGCCCAATGCTGTTCCCATTTTACAGATTCACAAAACTGAGGCTCAGTGACTTGTCCCAGGTCATATAGGAAAGATGTCTCCAAGGCAGGATTCAAACCCAGATCCCTCCTGACTCCCAGTGCAGTGCTTGTTTGGCCCTGCCACATCTAGTCCTTGCAACGGATGACTCACCTGCCCTTGGGGCATAGCACCACTCCCTTGGTGTCCTGATTATCAGAGGTTAGTGCACATTTCCTCCTGCAGTTGGCATCTGGGCCTGGGAACCAGAGGGCCAATGGAAGTTCTCTCAACTGACCCGGCCTGTCAGCCCTGTGCACTTTGTGGGCTCCTCTTTCTTCATGGGGAGATGCTCTTACAGCTCTATAAATAATGCAACAGATGGGGACTGAAGGGGCCTTCAGGTCTACTTCCAGCTCTTCCTCATACCTATGACCCCAGGAGAAAATTAATTATTTCTCCCCTCTGTGCCTCAGTTTCTTTATTTATAAAAGGAACCTAATGATTTTCAATGTGTCCCTCAGGAATTTATGGAGGGAAGTTCAAGGTATGGGAGTATCTTTTATTGATCTAGAAAGGAAATGCCAAGTTACCATAGTGTGAGAATGGAAGAGAATATTAAGTCCCCTTACTGAGACAGCTGGGTGGCACAGTGTATAGTGCCCTAGACTTCTAGGCAGGAAGACCTCAGTTCAAATCCTGCCTTAGACACTTGCTGGCTGTGTGACCATGGCAAGTCACTTAGCTTCTCTGAAGCTGTAAAATGGAGCTAATAATAGCACCTACCTCACAGAGGTGTTGTAAGGATCACATGAAATAATATTTGTCAAGCATTTTGCATACCTTGAGTTGCTTTTATCATTATAATCATTAAACAGATGAGGAAACTGAGGCCCAAAGTCACATGGTTTATGATTGTAGGGTTGGGAGTTGAACCCAGGCCTTCAGACTCCAAATGCAGTGCTTTCCATTTAATAACAGCGTGTGTTTCTAGAGTGCTTAAGGCACATGCCATACATGGTCTTATTTGATGTTCATAACAACCCTACTCCTATTATTATCCCCATTTTACAGATGAGGAAATTGAGGATTGGAAGGGCATCATATGCCTGATGGCTCCGTCAGGGTCTGAGCTGTGATTGTCTCAGAGTAACTTCAATTCAAGTCACTTAAGCTTAAATAGCTCTTACATTGTTTGTCTGCTCTGCCCAGGAGAATCACCTATGGACTGGGAAGGCTACAAACGTCTAGCAGGGAGTTAATACCCATGAAAAGAAAATTGGAAGACAACCACCCTTGGCGAGTTTGAGTCAACTGGTCCAATGAATGCCACTGTATGGTATTTGTATGTGTAGTAAGATAGGAGACTGGAAAACATTTCCATTTTAAAAATAAGAAAGAGAATGGAGTTGGCTATCAGCCCATGAACTTGACTTACGGTCTTGGCAAGATTCTAGAACATATTATCAGAGAAATGGTTACGGACTATGTAAAGAATGGCAATTATAAAGGGCCAAGATGGCTTTATTACGCCAGGTCATGCTGTACTTGTTTTATTCTTTCTGTCAGGTTTACTAGTATGCTGGATTGGGAGAGTGCTGGAGGCATCGTTGGCCTAGATTTTAGCCAAGCATTGGACAATGTCTCTCATGCCATTTGTGTGGACAAGGGGGAGAGCTGTGGGCTAGATAAGGATGATGATACAGTTAGATGGATCTGGAACTAGTTGGGTGACTGGGTCCAAAGAGTCCATTAATGACTATTAATGGCTCAATACCAACTGGGAAGGAGTCTTTCATGGAACCTCGGCCTTGACCGGTTTAACATTTTTATCTTTGACTTGGAGAAAGGCATATTGATCAAAGTTGCCAATAACACAAACCTAGGTGGGATAGAGAGCTTATTGGATTATACAGTCAGGAGCCAAAAAGATCCCTAGAGGTTAGACTGGCTTTACTGGGTTATACCAGTTATACCGGCCCAAATTTAGTAAGATTAAAATTAACTTCTGTGAGAAGTCTTTCCCAGTCCTCTTTAACACTAACACTTTCTGAGATTATCTCCGATTTGCCCTGTATCTTTCTTGTTTGTATATAGTTGTTTGCATGGCATCTCCCTCATTTGACTGTGAGCTTCTTGAGGGTGGAGACTGTTTTATGCCTTTTGTTATATTCCCGGTGCTCATCATAGTGCTTGGAATGTTAGTACTAGGTGGTGAAGTTGATAGAGTGCAGGGCCTGGAGTCAGGAAGACTCATCTTCCTAAGTTCAAATCCAGCCTCAGATGCTTCCTAGCTGTGTGACCCTGAGCAAATCACTTCACCTTGCTTGCCTCAGTTTCCTCATCTGTAAAATGGGCTGGAGAAGGAAATGGCCAACCACTCCAGGATCTTTGTCAAGAAAACTCCAAATGGGGTCACCTGAGTCAGACAGGACTGAAACACTGAACAATGAAAAGAGCTTAATGAATGCTTATTGACTTGACTTGGAAAGATAAAAACAAACAAACTTCCCAAGTCTAAGGCTGGGAGAAGTGTGGCCCCATAATAATTTGTCTGAAGGGATCTGAGCATTCTAGTGAATTGTGAACTCATTAAGAGACAACAGGAACTGAGACAATACCAGGATGACTTTAGGCTATGTGAAGAAGAGCAGAGTCAGACCACATGTGGAAGTTCTGGGCACCACATTTTAGGAAGGGTAATGATCAGCTGGAGAGTGTCCAGGGGAGGGCAATCAGGACAGTGAAGGGGTCTTGAGTGCGTGTCGAATGAAGTATGGTTGGAAGAACTGGGGATGTTTAGCCTGCAGAAGGGAAGACTTAGGAGGGACATGGGGTTGTCTCCAAAGATCTGCAGCACTGGAATGGGGGAGAGGCATTGTTTTCCTTGGCCTTGGCAGGAAGAACCAAGCATAGCGGATGGAAGTCCCTGAGGGTGGACATCCTTGGAGTCATCCCTGACTTCACTTTCCCCACCCTCTCCATCCCCAATCAGCCGCTGAGTTACCACCTCTACTTCCAAGTCTCTTTCATGAAACAGTCTGTCCTCTGCCCCTGAGAAGCTAACACGTCAGCTGGGAGAGAATACGCATACTTACTGAGAAGTACATTTAAAATAAATTCAAGGTAATTTTTGGTGAAGGTCTAGGAATGCTGGGGACTGCTGTGGCCAATTTTTATTTTCTTCACGATGGTGCCAATAGACCTACAATCTTGGGTCTAAGCAAAACTGCTGAGGTAAGCTAGAGGCATGATCTGGATGCCTTAGGGATTGGGCCACTGGGACAAGAGGACTTTGAGGGGAATGTCTGCATCCCCACTGAGATACAAGTAGCTGCTGTGGCTGTTGTTTGCTCTGACTAGAATGGTTGGACAAGTCCAACCCTCAGTCAGAAAACAAAGAGACTAATTTCATGAACTGAAGGGGGAAAAGGAGAAGCTTTTGGAGAGAGTTCCTATTGCCTAGACAACTGTAGATTTCTAGGACCTCCCTCCCTCTAATTTTTGAGTTTGGGCAGGGGTCTCAACTGTCATCTAGCTCAGCCTATACCCGACTTCTGCCTGTCTGCCTCAGTGTTTCCAAGAAGTGGTCATCTAGCCATGGTAGGGAGGGGAAATCCACTACCTCTGGAGGAAGCCCATTTTGCTCTGGGATAGCTCCAATTCTTAGGAAGTTTTTCTTTGTATGGGAGAGAAATGGACCTTTCTGCATTTGAGCTCAAAGGTTGTTCCTTTTCTCTCCTACCTGGTGTGGCAAGAATTTTATGTTTTGTTTGTTTTATGGGGTTACAAAGTGCTACAGATCCATCATACCTATTATACATTCAGAACAACCTTTCAAGGCAAGCACTATAGCATTAGTATCCCCCCTTTTTTTTTTTTTAATACATTGAGGTCCATTGAGGTTATGTCCTGCAGTGACTGTCATATATATATATATATATATATATATATATATATATAATTTTTTTTCCTTTTTTTTAAAGATCTTTGAGAAGCAATGTAATGTATTAGGGAACTGAACTTGGAGCACTGCTCTGGACTCTGACTAGCTGTGTGATCCTGAGTTAGACCCCTCAGTTTCCTCATCTGTTAAATGGGCACAATAACAGCTGGAATACCAGCCTCCTGGGGTTATGAATCTCAAAGGAGACAGTTTTGCAGAGGCAATCTCTTGTATAGTGGCAACAGTGCCTGCCTTGGAGTCCTTAAGACTAGGCTTCCTTTTCCACCTCTGACACTTGCTAGCCATCCAACCACGGGCAAGTCCCTTCAACTCTCTGAACCTGTTTGCTCACCTGTAAAATGGAGAGAGTAGCAGCTGTACTTCCTATTCCACAGGGTTGTTGTGGAGCTGAAGTGAAATGTCTGGTGGTGCTTTGCCGACTTTAAAGTGCTGAGGACCAGTCACATTACCATTAGGTAAAGTCCTACGTAAGCAAGGACTGATGCTTTCATCTTTGGCCTTAGTATACTTACTTCAGTGCCTAGCACACTGTAGGCACTTCATCAATCTTTGTTGCAGAGTTTGAATCCTGGTTCTGCCACTTAATAGCTTGGGGGAATCACTTAATGACTCTGGACCTCAGTTTCCTCTTCTTGGAATCTCCAGCTTCCAGACTCTAATGAAGGGATCAGAGGAGACACTCTTGACCCTTCTCTTCCAGGGGGTGGGAGGTCCATAGATATTATATATTGCACATGTTTTAGGAATTTTTCAATGAATTGATCAGTGGTGCCAATCCCCCCCACTTTTAAAAAATATTATTTGTTTTTTGGGATGGCTCTCTGGGAGGGGAAGGATGTTGGGAATAACTATGATGATGTAAAAACAGAAGACATCAATAAAAACTTATTTTTAAAATAAAGAATCTCTAGCTTCCTTCAAAACTCAGTTCAAAAAACCTGCTCCTCCTACAGAAGCCCCCCGGCCCCCATTCCATGCGCTGGGGCATTATCTTGCACTGGCTGTTTGTACATGTGTATCTCATTCATCCTGTCCCTGGTATACACGTGCACGGGTGTGTGAAGTTGTCCTTCCACTAGGAACGGAAGCTTCTTGAAGGTAGGGACAGTTGCAGTTATATATTTTCAGTGCCTAGGAGACGGCTTCACGGTGACAGTTTGGAAGGATTAAGGAATACGCCTGTCCCCCTCAGATGAAGGGACATCACTCTCAGCTGGGGCTCAGGGCTAAAAGCCTTCCCTCTCCTCCCACCAATCCCCTCACCCGGCAGGGCAATTTTGATGCTGGGCTAGGAGCTTGCCCCACGCCCCTCACCTATATCCCTGAGGGCGGGGCTAGGGGACTGCCTCGTGCCTATCTAGGGGGCGGAGCTGATCGTGCCTCATGCCCCTCTCCATGCACCTATCTCTCTGGGGGGCGGGGCTAGGGGACGGCCTCGCGCCCCTCTTCTCCTTGGGGGGGCGGGGCTAGGAGCCAGCCTCGCGCCGGCCCCCTCAGATCAGGTTTCCATCCCAATGCCCTGGCTCTCATCTTGTCCCTGAGGGGAATGTCCGCGCTAGGAGCCTGTCTCCGGCCCCATCCCCTCAAGTGGTCGGAGCTGGGCCTCGGGCCCGCCCTCTAAGTCATGCCCGTGCGGGCCGGCGGAGTGGACAGCGGCGGCGGGAGGCTGCGGCGGCGGCAGCGCTAAGCCGAGGAAGAGTCCGGCGGGGGCGGGCAGACGGGCCGACGGGCCAGGCCCCGGCTCGGGCTCCCTCCGCCCCCCGCCCCTCCCCCTTCCCCGCGGCCGCTCCGCCCCCGTCGGCGGCCGCCGCAGTCAGTCCGGGCGCCGTAGCCCGAGCCCCGGCCAGGGGGCGCTGCGGGGCGGGGCGGCCGCGGCTGCCGGAGGACCAGGACCGGCACCCGGAGCGGAGAGCGGGAGGAAAGGCCGGGCAGCAGGGGCGGCGGCCGGGGCTGAGCTCCCTCCTCGGTGCGGGAGTCCCTCTCTCTGGCCCCGGGCCCAGGAGCCGGAGCCAGAGCCGGGCCGGGCGGGGCCGGAGCCCAATGCGGAGCGGGCGGCGCGGGGCGGCAGCAGAGGCAGCGGCGGCGGCGGCGGGCGCGGGGGCTGCGCCCTCCCCAGGCGGCCCTGGCGCGGGGGCCCTGGCCATGCGGACCTGGGCGTCGGGAGCGGCGGCCCGCGGTAAGTGCGCGCGCGGCGCTGCCCGGGGGGGGGCGGCGCGGGGACGCGCGGGCCCGCTCACGCACTCTGCGCGCGCCCGCGGGGGTCCCAGGGGGAGGCGGGGGGGGCGGGATCCGCATTGGGGCTGGGGCGGGGGGGGGAGGTAGCGGTGTTCGGGAGCCCGCTGCCCCCGGCGTCTCCTCTCCCACGGACACACAATACCCCGGACACGCACGGAGCCCGGTACACTGGTCCACCCTGCGCGGGCCCAGCCTACGCATATGTACACGGCCCCCCCACCCCCACACATGTACACGGCACATGCGGGCACGCAGCACACACACGTACGCACGCATGTACGCATTCACGGACCCGCAGCCTCCGGCCGCCGGGGGGGGGGTTCTGGGTCTCGCCGGGCCCCCGAACCCCATGTCGGGCCTCCTAGAGGGACCCCAGCCCTGCAGGCGGAGGGGCTGTGTATGTTTGCGTGGGCTGCGCGCGTGTGCGCGAGTGGGCGCATGTGATGCCCCCGTGGGGAAATCCCCGGGCATCCTCGGGCGCGCTGGGGCTGGCTCGGAGGGCAGCCTCGCCAGGATCCAGTTCGAGGCCCTGTCCGCAACCTCCCGGCCCCGCAGCTCGGGCTTCCCCGGCTCCCCAGACCCACTGCTGCAGAGCCCCGCGTGGGCAGGGGAGCCTCGGTGAGCAACTGGTGCTTCGCCACCCCGCATTCCCCGAGGGGCGCTTGGCAGAGGACAACCTTTCTGGTCCGGAGCTGTGGGAGGCGGCGCTTCATCACCTGGTGCCTTCTGCTTGGAGGTGGCCTTCCAGGACCCCCAAGCCAGCTCTGCGGCACCTCGGCAGCTTCTTCGATAGATGCATTCGTGTAGCTCTGATGAGGGAGGTGGGGTGGCCCTGGGGACTGCTGTGGAGCAGGGGCAGGCAGGACCTCTCCTCGGTTTCGGTTCTCGGTTCATAAATGTTGCAGCTAAGTAGGTTCGGCTGATGAATTGCAGGCGAGGGATTGTTTTTTTATCATGCTAACTACCAGATGGAAGCTGAATAGATCTTAATTTTTAGAAATGAATTATCCTGTTTGCGTATTAGTGGAAAAAGAATGTTACTGATTACAATGTGATCCCATAAATCAGATGTTCATGGAAAATGTGAACATAGCATTTTCTTGTCTTCACCTTGACCTACTGTTGATAAGTAAACATCTTCATGTTAAGAGTTTTCAACCATCTTTTACAAAGAGATAACACTTTCTACTTTTTGGATTTCAGCTTCAATACTAGTTTGTACTTATTTGTGGTTTAATAGAGTACTTAAGAAAGACAAACTTTATACTTGGGAGATTTTATGATTCTCTTATTTAATTGACTTAACCGTATATATATCCCCAGTAAAATATTGGTATTAAAGAGACGGGCTTTTGTTTCTGGGAGAGCTTAGGTCATTAAAGGAGCTTTGCAGTTTCCTGAAGGCAACCCAATCTGTTTTACTTTTCCTGTTTTATTTAAAAAAAAAATATATATATATAATATGATGATGATGTTGTTCATTTGAGTCAGACTCTTGGTAACCCCATTTGGGATTTTCTTGGCAAAGATACTGGAGTGGTTTGCTATTTCCTTCTCCAGCTGATTTGACGGATGAGGAAACTGAGGCAAACAAGGTGAAGTGACTTGCCCAGGATCCCAAGCTAGTAAGTGCTTGAGGCCATATTTGAACTCAGGTTTTCCTGACTCCAGGCCTGGTGCCCTGTGCACTTCTATGTCGAGCTGCCTCTGCCCAGTTTGATGGACAAGCTCCTCTAGGTTGAGTAGGCCCCTGTGGTAAATTTAGGGGGAGCACCTGGACAAGAGATGGGGGGGGCTGAGCAGCATGGTGGGCTGAGATTCTGCAGTGGGAGCTGCTGTGTATAAGATCGCAGATCCATTTGGGTGTTATTTCATCGTCATAGTTCCTGGAAAGGCCCTTTCTAAGGTAGAGAGCAATGGGACATGAAGATAAGATGTTATTGATCACACTATTGTGGTTCAAGCACCAGAAGGAGCCTCCCATAGTCCATTGTCTTTCCTCCAGACCATCCCAGTGAATTGATCTTTCTTAGTTTCTTAAACCTCTCCATGAGGAAATATCACTCAACTTCCTTTGGTAACCCACTTGAGGTATCCAACGTGGTACTCAGTAGATCGATTTTTGGTAAAAAATGCAAGCATCTGTACATTTCCTGTACTCTCTCAACATTGTTAAAATACAAAACACCTTTGTTCTTCAGGTGGGTTCAAGGAAGGAAGTATTGCAGAGCCTCTTTAACTTCCAGGAGGGCTTGGGGTACTGGCTTAAATCTTTATTTTACTTTTTGCTATCTGCATGACCTTGGAGAAGTCTCTTGACTTCTTTGGACCTTAGTTTCTTCATTTGGGGAATAAAAGGTTTGGACTAGATAATTTCCAAGGGCCTTTACAGCCCTGGGTCCCATCATTCAATCAACTGGCATTTGTTAAGCACTAGTACAAAGTGCCAGGCACTGTGCTAGGGGGTAGGGATACAGATCCCACAAATGGCAGTCTGCACAAAGGAGGTGACAATCCTAGGACTTATAATGGATGAGTGGAAACTCGAAGGCTAGGAAGGCTCTAGCAGGACTCTGCTCTTGACACTGTGTTTTTGCCAGACTTTGTTTCAGTATTGCAAGAGTAAATCAAAACAAAAAGAGATGGCATGATTTTTTTAATTGACCTGACAACACAAAGATAGAACGTATTTAACTAGATAACCAGATACAAATAATTTTATGTTCAAACATATCTTAGGTGATGATACATTTATTTCCCACTGCAACAGATTATAGTATCATAGGTCAAGTGAGGACTCTGAAAGACTGCTAAAATTTTAGTCAAGCTATGTAATTCTGTCTATTTCCGTCCAAATTTTACCAGCCTTTCAGTGTTGCCTTGTAAGATGTGAGTTTTACATCTTGTTCTGAAAGGTGATAATTTAAAATAAAACAATCTTTTGAAAAGCAGAATAAATGGAAGTTACCATTGGGGACTGGGCTACCACTGCTGCAGTGGCTTATTTCATCAAAGCTTGAGGCACCAAGCATGTCAGAAGGTTCCTGTGGTTAGAGCCCCAAATTTTTATTCTTGATTTTCTAAAGTTTTCCAGTGCTAATTCTTTTAATGGGATGGGACTGAAAAAAAAATGTAACGAAGTTTGCCTTTCAGTTCCTTCATCCTAGCTCTTAAAACTTCTTTCTTGGAGAATGACCTTCCTTTTTTGTTTTGTGGGCACCTGGCATTCTGCTAAGACTTTTTGGATGGAGAGCCAGTATAGTACGTAGTGGAAAGAGGGCAGAGTTTGGAGTCAAGAGATGCAAATCTGTTTCTGCTGCCTCTACCACTGACCAGTTTGTGATTATGGATAATTTACTTTATTTCTGACACTCAGTTTCTTATCTGTAGAGTCAGAGGGTGTATATGGGCTCCAGTCCATTTCAGGGTCCTCTGACTTGAAAATAATAACTTTTCATTACCAATATTTTCCATTCCCTTTTAGTCCCTGTGCATAAATAAAGTAGATCTTATAACGTGCAAGCATGCTTTTAGGGAGTTTCACATTGATCTTTTGATTTTAATTGTACAGCTTTAGTTAAGCTATGTTATAGGGCAGCATTCTTTATAGATAAGAATTGAAAGACTTAATTGGAAATGATAGTTATGTAAAAGTAGGTCAGTGCTTAGTTTTGTTTTGGTCTATCTAAATTTAGTGAAATGATACATTAATAAATACCTGGAATAGAGTCCTGTTAGGTAGCCAGAAGTACCTTAAAGCAAGAACCTATCCCTTTGTGAATTCCTCATTTGCATGAACATATTTTATGTAATGGCCCACACTTTAGGTGTGTACTGAAATTCATCAACTTGGTTAAATGTAGGGTAAGTGCATTTGCTTGCTGGCTTTTCACTTGTAAGTCATTCCCTTGAGCCCTGATATTTTAAGTCAGGCTTAGTTTGCAAGTGGAAAATTTATTCATTGTTTACCTCCTTTGAGTTCTGGCAGGAACCTAAAGGATCATTATGGTTGTTCATATAGCTTACTCCTGATCAACATGAAATGAATACTGTCCATAAATGTGAAGAGGGAATTCAAATTAAATAACGACCAGAATGTTAGTGGAGCTTAAAATTTTAAAGATTACTGCCTTTTTTACAGAGTTACTCATAGGATCATAGATTGAAGAGACCGTTAATGGTCCGTTAGCCCAGCCTTCTCATATTCAGAGAAGTCACATGACTTGTCTAAGGTCACATGTAGTAAGTGGGAGAATTCATTTATCTATTTACACCCTGGGGGCACTCAACAAATATGAATTAATGAGGGATTGTCAAGATGTCTTATAAGACTTTTTGTGTGTAATAGGAGGACACTTGTGTTGGTGAATCTTTGCGACTGATAGGTATGAGGTGATACCTCAGAATTGTTTTAATTTGGATTTCTCTGATTATTAGTAACTTAGAGCATTTTTTCATATGGCTGTTGATAGCTTTGATTTTTCTTCCTTTAAAAACTGCTTGTTCATATATCTATACATATAATATACATACATACATGCATACATATATTTACCATGTATCAATTGGGAAATAGCTCTTATTTTTATAAATTTGACTCAGTTCCCTATATATTTTAGAAATGAGACTTTTATTAGAGAAATTGTCTATGAAGGTTTTCCCCAGTTTCTGCTTTTCTTCTAATTTTAGCTGTGTTGGTTTGATTTGTGCAGAAACTTTCATTTTGTGTGTTCAGTATTAATGATCTTGCTGCCTGTGAGTACTCATGAGCTCTTCCGCTGTCTGAAGAACTGACAGGTGATTTCTTCATGCTCCCCTGATTTCCTCATGTCTACATCTCCATAGTTTTTAAAGCTCGGGGCAGTTTGGCCTCAGACTCCCCTGGCAGCCTCGCTGTGGGCACTGCTTCTCTGCTTTCATCTGCAGTCCATCCTTACTGACCTCCTCGTCGTCGTTCCCACCTGCCGCTCCTTCTCCTGTCACCACACCTTTGCACTGTCTGTCTCTCACCCTGAAATGCTTTCTTTCCTTACCTCTGCCTAATAGAATCTCTCTCTACTATTCGGATGCAGCTCGAGCACTATCTTCTGTATAAATTCTCCCAAACTGCTTTGTAGATCAGTTTGTGCTTGTCTGTATTTGTTGTTCCCACTGGTAGAATATAAGCTCGCATCTAGTAGGGAATGTCTCATTCATTGTGTTTGTGTCCCTTTTGTCTGCCACAGTGCCCTGACACGCAGCGGTCAGCTAGAGGATAGTACCTTGGGCTTGGAGACAGGAAGACCTGCGTTCAGATCCTGTTTCAGACACTTATTAGCTGTGTGACCCTGGGCACATCTCTTAACTTTTCAGCTTCTGTTTCCTCATCTGCAAAAAGAGGATGATAATAATTGCACCTACCCCCCGGGATTGTTGTAAGGATGAAATGAGATCATAATTGTGAAGTGTTTTTTGTAAGCCATAAAGCATCATAGAAATGCTAGCTGCTAGTGGTAGCAGTAGTACTGCTAGTCAGAAGTCAGAAAATCTGTGTTACGGTCCCAGCTCTGCCACTGGAGACCTTGGTTAGATCCTTTACCCTTGAGCCTTGATTCCCTAATCTGTAGAATGAGCAAAATATATGCACTACACCTCAAAGTTTTATGGTGAAGAAGGAACGCTTGAAGTGCTATAGATGTGTGAGGAGTTATTATTCAAGAATCTATAGTCTCCTTACCAGCCCCATATAAGAGCCCCTCTGTCCTTTTGGACATGGGCTGCAAAAGTGGCTTCGTCAAATGGTTTATTAGCCTTTGGTCATCCGGGTGATGATGAACTCTGAACTCAGCCAGACTGTTCAGTTGTTTTCAGTCTTGTCTGACTCTTCGTGACCCTATTTGGGGTTTTCTTGGCAAAGATACTGGAGTGGTTTGCCATTTCCTTCGCCAGCTCATTTTACAGGTGTGGAAACTGTGTGAAACAGGGTGAAGTGGCTCGTCCAGGGTGGCACAGCTAGTAGGTGTCTGAGGTCAGATTTGAACTCAGGAGGGTGAGTCTTCCTGCTTCTAGGCCCAGTGCTCTATCCGCTGTATCCCCTAGGTGCCCTAGCCAGGCTGGGCTTCTTACAATAGAACAGGGTCTATTGCCAGGTTCAGACTCAAAGTCTTTGCAGCCTTCAGCACTTCACAGTCACTTCCACACCACAACAAGGGGTCTGAGAATACCTCTAGTGGAAGGTTATTATTAGTAGAAGTAGTAGTAGTATAATTTCAGATGTCTCAGAATCTATGTCCACGTATCTTTTTTTTTAGTTTGGAAAAACAGGCTTTAAAAAAGCCCATTGTGTTTTATTTATTTGTAATTTTTTTTTAAATTTTAAACTTAAATACAAAATGAGAAAAGAAAAAAACATTGCCCTGTACACAGCAGACCATTAGAGAGGATTCAATATAAAACAATAAATTTCCATTTCAAGAAAACCTATATAATAAATGCTATGCATATTGTTTTCCGAGCTGCCTAGTTTTTCTTTCCTTTTTTGGTTTCCTTCTCTGCTGTGCACTTGTTACCTCATTTTTTCCCCCTCCCTCCCACCACCACCCAAAGAAGGTTACAATTAAGCGTGACTATATATACATATACATAGATATCTATAAACATACACATATATACACATATACACTCATACACATATATAAGACCACCCTGTGCTTATTTCCTTCTATCATCTGTATTTCTAAAAGTATATAGCTATCCATATACATTAAACTATGTCTCCTTTTTCCCCAACAGATTATTAATTTCAATTATATATCAGCCTATAAGATTCCTTCTAATTCTACATTTTTTTATTTTAAATTTAGTATTTAAATATTCCCACGGAAAGGTTAAGTGATTTGCCCAAGGTCAAAACAGGTACCAGATTGAGTATCCACATTTGTACCTTGTCATTATTAAATAAACATTTTTGCTAATGTTGTGAACCTTGTTTTTGTGAGTCTTTGTGATGGCCTCCCTACATGATGTCATGTGGGTGATGAGCCAGCAAAGAAGGCTGCGGTGGAGCAGTCAGACAGGTAGGAGGAAAGCCAGGAGAGGAACTTAGTAAATGCTTATTGACCACTGAATGGATTGGGGGTTCTGATAAAGATGAAGAAGAGATGAAAGAGGAATGAGCATCCAGAAAAGTGTAATGATAGAGGAGGGTATGGTTCGATAATGAGGGAATTAGCACACTTGTATGTAATGGTAAGTTCCGTTTTGTGATGATAGCTATATGGCGATGAGTGAGTCATGGGAAGGAGTTGGAGGGAGAATCTACAGGGATATAAAAGACCTCTAATAAAACGTCAGGATTTAGGAGAGGAGGATGGTGAGCTGGAGGTTGGTATACTGTAATGTGGTTAAGTGAACTTGATGGGAAGAAAGGTTACTGAGCTAGGAGGTGAAGAGAGAGTTTTGAAGTGAGTAGGGAGCAAGGAGTAAGCCCATTATGCCTCTCCTACCAGGGTGGAGGGGAGACAAGGTAGTGCTAGAGAGGACAGCCCAGCTAGTGTTGTCAGAGAGGAGCCAGGGCAGTAAGAGCTAACAGATGGAAAGAGAGTGAGAGAAAGTGGGCCCGGAATATGTTCTCTGTGGAATAGGAGGGTATAGTGGAACATGGGAGAAAGGCTGGATTAGGACCTGAGTGGGGTAGAATTGATGGGGATGAGAGAACATGAGGGAGGGGGCTAAGGATAGTTTTCTTCTAATTGACTGCTGCTTAATCATTACAGGGATAGGAAAAGAAACAGGAGAAGCCATGGTGGGGAGGAGGGTTATAGTAGGTAGCAAGCAGATGGGGTGTTTTTTTTTTTTTTTTGCTTTTTAGTGAGGCAATCAGGGTTAAGTGACTTGCCCAGGGTCACGCAGCTAGCAAGTGTCAAGGGTCTGAGGCTGGATTTGAACTCAGGTCTTCTTGAATCCAGGGCTGGTGCTATATCCACTGTGCCACCTAACTGCCCCCGCAGATGGGGTGTTGTAAAGGGAGCTAGGTCAAGCCTGGCTTCACTATCCTATGACCATTTAAAATTCATTTTAATTTGAAAATGGCACTTTTGGGGGATTTTAAGGCCTGAAGTAAGCGTGTTTTTTTCCTCAAAATTCAGTTTCTTATAATTCTCCTAATTGCTCCTAATTCCTTTTCTCCTAACAATGGAATAGGTTGCTTATTTTTTGCAGCTCTACATTCATATTTTAAAGATTTACAAATATTTTGGAGTGTATTTGTTCTGGTTTGATTTTTTTCTTAAGCTGATAAAGTTCTTATACAAAGTGTTCTAGGTGTTTTTTTCTTTTTTAATACTCTTGCCGTTGGCCAGGAGGTGGTAAGTGTCAGTTTGAGGGTTGAAGCTTCACATGTAGCTGTTTTGCTCTTCAGTACTAAGACTAGCAAACTCATGGCAGAAAAACTCTCCCTTCTAAGAATGTTCTGTCACAAAAGGCAATTGGAAACCCTGGGTTTAGTTTTCCTGTGATTTTGCGGAAATGGTTCTTAAAAAGTTAGGGTCAGGTTGCATATTTAGCTGTTGAAATCTCTAAAACCTCTAGCCTGGCAGGTTTTAAAGGGCACTATTACACACTGATGACTTTAATTCTAGCTGAACACAGATTAGCCATTGTTCTTTTCTCTCTAGTGTAAAACAGTCCTGAAGCCATTGTTTCTCACTCTAGACAGCCAACCATCAAGGTATTAAAAATGGCTTGCCAGGCTTTGGAGGGCACAATTCAAAGTCGGTACTAATGACCTACCAGTGGTTCTTTCCCCCAAGTGAGAAAATACCGTGCAGACTCTTTAAGTTTCTAAAATGAACGACTTGGACATTCTTTTTGCTTACTGTATGGCTCACTTGCCCGAGATCACTTTTGAGACCATTAGGAGGCCATGAGCAGAGACTCCGGGGTAACTGAACGCCTCTTTGGGTAGGGCAGTAATTGGGGCAACAGGCCCTTTGTGGCTTTGTGTCCCATAATTCCAGGTAAAGTTACCCAAGCATCAGTAGGCTTGGGGACCTTTCCTGTTGGGTTAATGGAATGTACAAGCCCTTTCTCATTGTTGCAAAGATCTTTTCAGGAGTATCATTAGTGAAGGAATTACATTTTGCCTGCTAGGATTTGTTTCCTCCAAAGGAGAACAGTGAGTGGGATACCCTTGAGCAAAGCAGATTTTTCAGCATCTTTATTTTAAAAGTGATAATTAGGAGGTTGACTGCTAGATTGTCAGAAACAGAAATGACCTTGGAAAATCATTTAATTCAGGCATTTGGAGTCCCTTAGAGGAGATGTCTTTCCCAAGGTCAAGGTCATGGAATGATGCTCTCTCTGCCAGCTGATATTATCAAGTTAAGATTTACAAAACGCACGATCGGAGAGGCAGCTGGTGGCTCGGGGAATAGAACTCTGGACCTAGAGTCAAGAAGACTTGCGTTCAAATCCTGACACAGACACTAGCTGGGTGACCCTGAACAAGTCGCTTGACCTCTGTATGCCTCAGTTTCCTCAACTGTAAAATGGGCATCATAATTGCACCCACCCACCTCCCAGGGTTGTTGTGAGGATTAGATGAGAACATTTATAAAGCACTTAGTGCAGTGACTGGCACATAGTAGGTGCTATATAAATACTTGTTTCCTCCCTCCCTTCATCTTTTTGTCTCTTCTTTCCTTCCTCCCACCTTTCCTTTTTCCTCTTCTTCCTCAGACTCTTAATCTATTAGTACTCTTTTTACTATACTCTGATGTTTACTTTTAATGAATTTACTATTTGCCTAAGGCCTTTTTAAAGAAAAATATACAATTGATATGAAACAGCAGGGGAGATTTTTAACTATGATAAACTCTTGAGGCAAATTGCTTGGGTTTTACTTCTCTGACCTTCTGTTTTCTCATCTGTGAAATAAAGGCATTGGCCTAGATAAGTTCTAAAGCCTCTTCCAACTCTTAAGAATTCATGATTCCAACCCAGGAGACCTGAATGTAACCACAGAAGGCAACCAAATAACGTGGATAACAGTGCTGAAATGATACGCAGGAGAGGAAAGCCATGAGCCTGCAGAAGCAGAGTGCTGCGCCTGGAGCTGACTGCAGAAAGCATTAGTGTGCATAAAGGCTTCCCTTGGAAGAAATGGAGACAAGCCTTTTGAATAAATGTATTGTAGCACTAGAAGACTAGAGCCCCACGTGAAGTCATGAGTGTGGTCTCTTTTCCGTCTTCATCCTTTTTTTCTAGAAATGGTTAGAATGCACATTTGAGAAAATTTACTCAGGGCTGTTTCATGTGAATATAATCCAGGCTATAATATCACAAGCACACTTAAATGGAAACTTGTAAGAGAGCCATAAGAATAAAATGATAGAGATCCGTCATAGTTGAAATAGTGAGCCTTTGAGAGAAAGAATGTTTAAAAGGCCCTGAGGGGCGTGCTTGGTATTTGGATGGATGTCTAGGGAGTCCTGTGGCCCTTCAAGCCCTGGAGAAACTGTGCAGGAATTACCCATGATGGATAAGCTCCCAGATCTACTCAATAATCCCAATATGGGGAAGCTTTGATGCTTTTTGTTGATCAGAGACTCCTCGGTAGATTATGGCTAAGGCCCCTTCCACACTCCAGAAGTGATCCATCTCACGTGACACTACTCCCATTACATGGAAATCGTAGAACTCACGAGACCATGCTGACTTGAGCCTCTTACTATCTGGCTGTACCTTTTTTAGGCTCCTTTGCTACCTTGTCGTTCACATCATGGCCTGTAACTGTGCAAGTATGCCAAGGCTTTGTTCAGGGCCCTTCTTAAACTTGTCATTATCTAGGACATGGTAATATTCCACAATATTCACATGTAGTTATGAGGTAACAGCGAGGTGGCACAGATTTGGCTATCCTTAATCCTTCTGTTGACCTCCAGTCACACCTCCAACTGTCCATTGGACATCTTGAACTGCATATCTCATAGACATCTTAACTCCAGTGATGTTTTCACTGGCGATCTCCCATTTCTGGAATTCTCTCCTTTTTCTCTGCTTCCTGACTTTCCTGGATTCCTTCAAGAATTAGCTAAAATCCCACCTTTTGTAACAAGCCTTTCTTTGTCCCCCTTAATGCTGATGACTTCACTTGGAAGTTGTTTGTTGATGATTGTTTTGCATAGTTTCCCCATCAGTCAGAGAGGATTTACTAAGGACCCAGGTGCAAAGCGCTCCCCTAAGTGCCAGGGATGTAAAGAATGGCAAGGATAGTTCTTGGTCCCAAGGCGTCCACAGTCTAATAAGAGAAATAACATGCAAATAACTAGGTACAGACAAGACACAGATAGGATCCGACGGAGATAACCCACAGAGGGAAGGTGCTAGTTTTAAGAGAGACCAGGAGAGGCTTCCTCTGGAAGGTGGATTTTAACTAGGACTTGAAGAAAGCTGAGGAGGGAGGGCAAGAAATGGAAATGACAGGGCCAAGAATTCCATTCATGGGGACAGTCAGTGAAAATCATCAGAAATGAGAGACGGAGTGTCTGCGCAAGGGACAGCCAAGGGGCTTGTGTCACTGGATCTCACAGTTTGCAAGAAGACTGGAAAGCTAGGAGGGGACCAGGTTCTGAAGGGCTTTGAATGCCAAATAGGACACTTTATATTTGATCCTAGAGTTGATAGGGGGAAGGTGGAGTCGATTGAATGTAGTGGTGGGGATGCATGTGTATGTGTGATGGCACTTGAACAAACCTGTGCTTTAGGAAATTCATCTTGACAGTTGAGTGGAGGATGAACTGAGTGGGGAGACTTTATACAATGAGCAGGCTGTTGCAATGTTACAGGCATCGAGTAATGAGGGCCTGTACCAGGGCGGTGTCAGTGTCAGAGAGACAGAAAGAGGTGCGTAGGAAAACATGTTAGGAAGATAGAATGGGCAGGAGTTGGCAGTGGATTGTATATAAAGGATGAATGAGAGAGAGAGAGAAGAGTCTTAGGATGATTACTGGGTTGTGAGCCTGGGCACTGGGAGGTTAGAGATGCCCTTGACAATTAGTAGAATTGGGTAGGTCAGTTTGGGACATGTTGTGTTTCAGGTATCTCTGGGACATCCCCATACACAGCTGGAGACTGGTGACTGACGGTAAGCAGAGAGTTGCAGATTGGACAAGTAGATCTGGGAATTATCAGCACAGAGAAGATCTCTGAATCTCTGGGAGCTGATGAAATCCTCAAGTGAAGTGATCTAGCGCCGCAGTTCTTATTTAATGGATCGTGGAGTCTTGGTGGAGTCCAGTTTCCCTAATGAATATAGATGCAAAAATTTTAAATAAAATATTAGCAGAGAGATTACAGCATCTTATCATGAGAATACTACACTATGACCAGGTAGGATTTATACCAGGAATGCAGGGCTGGTTCAATATTAGGAAAACTATCAGCATCATTGAGCATATCAACAACAAAACTAACGGAAACCACACGATCATCTCAATAGATGCAAAAAAGGCTTTTGACCAAATACAACACCCATTCCTATTGAAAGCATTAGAGAGCATAGGAATAAATGGAGTCTTCCTTAAAATGACAAGTAGCATCTACCCAAAACCTTCAGCAAGCATCATATGTAATGGGAATAAGCCAGAAGCATTTCCAATAAGATCAGGGGTGAAGCAAGAAAGTCCGTTATCACCAGTGTTCAATATGGTACTAGAAACTTTAATAATGGGAGAAGAAAAAGTAAATGAAAGTATTAGAATAGGCAAAGAAGAAACAAAGCTATCACTTTTTGCAGATGATGTGATGATATACTTAGAGAATCCTAGAGAATCAAGTAAAAAACTCCTTGAAATAATAAACAGCTTTAGCAAAGTTGCAGGCTATAATAAACCCACATACATCGTTGGCATTTCTATATATTACCAACAGAGCCCAGCAGCAAGAGATAGAAAGAGAAATTCCGTTTAAGGTTACCGTAGGCATATACAATATTTAGGAGTCTACTTGATGAAGCAAACCCAGGAGCTCTATGAACACAATTACAAACACTTTTCACACAAATAAAGTCAGATCTAAACAACTGAGAAAACATCAGTTACTCATGGGTGGGCCGAGCTAATATAATAAAGATGACAAGTCTACCTAAGGTAATTTACTTATTCAGTGCCATGCCAATCAAACTACCAAAAAATTATTTTATAGAGCTAGAAGAAAATAGTGTTTTGTGCGGTGTTACAAAGTCAGTCTTTGATAGTTAGATTGGTGTGATACTAAATTTGTTCATTAATTTAGGGACTGTTGCTATTTTTATTACAGTGGAATGGCCCAACCACAAATAATATTTCTCCAGTTATTTAAATCTTCATTATTTCTGTAAAGAGTATGTTCTTGTTTTAGTGATACACATCCTTAATGTATCTCGCAGGAGTATCTCCTGATTTTTAACATATTTTGATGAACTTTTTTCTTTCTGTCTCCTCTTCCTGGGCTCTGTTAATATACAGAAAGGCTGATGATTTTTTGGTGTACATTTTGTATCCTGCTGTATTTCATCACAGTATATACCACAGTTTGTTCATCCATTCCACATTGGAGCCATCTCTCAATTTTCAGTTCATTGTTACCAGAAAAAGAGCTGCTATAAATAGTTTCATACGAACAGGTCTGTTTCTCTTTGGGATACAGTAGTTGTTTGGGATACAGACCTAGTAGTGGTTTTGCTAGGTCAGAGGGTATGCACAGTTTTATAGCTCTTTGAGTATAGTTCCAGATTGTTTTCCAGAACAATTTGCTGGACAAGTTCACAACTCCACTAAGAATGTATGAGCATCCCAGTTTTTCCACATCCCTTCCGTCATTTGTGATTTTCCTTTTTGTTGTCTTACCCAGCCTGTTTGAAAGAATATTCAGTAGCAAGATAAATTAGGTCAGCACATAGTCCTGCTTGTCTGTCCTTTCAGTGTTTCTGCATGAAAAGTGTGGACGCTTGCTTTCAATGGTGTTCTTATTATAGATTACTTAGGATGATGCTGAAGAAAGTGTCACTTTTGCTCAAATATTGTTGGTAGTTTTTAAAAATAACCTTAAACAGGTCAGTCTTTGTGCTAGCTGTCTGACTTACTACTTCAAAGGATTTAAGGAAAAGCTGAAAGCCATTTGGGAAGTAAAACTTTAAAAATATTTGTCTTCCAAAACAATTTTAAATTTGGGAAAAAATATAATCTAGAAG
Organism: Phascolarctos cinereus; assembly: GCF_003287225.1. NCBI lineage: Eukaryota > Metazoa > Chordata > Mammalia > Diprotodontia > Phascolarctidae > Phascolarctos > Phascolarctos cinereus. The sequence continues at coordinate 452,848,845 of NW_027555958.1, forward strand.
TGCCCTAGAAGATGAACAGTGATAACTGTTTTTTTTTTTTTGAAATTGTTTTCCAGCAAATAGTGTCACTACATTGAATGCACTAGTCAGGCTACCTAGAGGAAGGTCAGTAATGTTTGCTGTAGACATAAGTGGCCTAAGGTAGTTTGAGAGAAAGGTTGTGGCTGAGTTGTGTATGATGGGGTGATTCTAAAAAACAAAATTGGGTAGGAAAAGGTAAAAAGAAGCAATTATCTCATTAAAATGGGATGTGAAAGGAATAACTAATACAGAGGAAACAGGTAGGGGTGGGGGCTGGTAATATTGAAACCTTACACTCATCTGGGTTGAAGAGGAAATAGTGTACATCTGAAGAGATTTAGAAGTCTTCTGAACTTCTAGAGAGGTGAGAAAGCTGGGAGATTGGGTAGAGGAGGGACTTTGAAAAGGGAGATTAGAAGGGTAGAGGGAGAAGATAAGGGAGGGAATTTTAGAGGGTTGGGTAACATAAGGAATAAGAGGGTAAGGGAAAAAATAAGGTAACTGGGATAGGCAAAAAGAGAGGCTGAGAAGAAAAATAGTGAGTAAAGATAAGATGGAGAGAATTCAAAAATAGTAGTTAGAACTTTGTCAATTTATAAGAATACAAGTCATTCCCCAGTTGATAAATGGTCAAAGGATATGAACAGGCAGTCTTCCAATGAAGAAATCAGAACAGTTTATAGTCATATAAAATGTTCTAAATCATTATTGATTAGAGAAATGTAGATTAAAACAACCTTGAGATATCATTTTATACCTCCCAGATTGTCTAAAATGATAGAAGGGGAAAATGACAAATGTTGGAGACGATGTAGAAAAATTGGGACTGTAATTCTTTCTTTGTGGAATTGTAAAATGATCCAACCATCTTGGAGAGCAGTCTGGAATTATGCCAGAAAAAAGTTACTAAGCCACCTATACCCTTTGGCCCAGCAGTACCACAACTTGGTCTTTCCCAAAGATGATTAGGGAAAAAGGAAAAGAACCTATATGTTGTAGAATGTTTATAGCAGCTCTCTTTGTGGTGGCAAAGAACTGGAAATTGCAGGGATGCCCATCACATGGAGAACGGCCAAACAAATTGTGGTGTATCATGGTGATGGAATACTACTGTGCTATAAGAGATGATGAGCTCAGTGGTTTTAAAAAAAACATGAAAAGACTTGCAAGAAATAATGAAGAGCGAAATGAGCAGAATCAAGAGAACATCGCATATAGTAACAGCAATATTGAGAATGATTTTGAACAAATAAGTTATTTTGTCTATTATAAATACCCAAATTAACTACAAAAGACATGAAGAAAGACGCTATCTGTAGCCAGAGAAAGAAATGATAAATAAAAGTATATATAAAGTAATTTTACTTACATACATGTATACATACACACACGCACACACACACACACATCCCTATTTGTGAGTAATAGTAGCCAACTCTAGGGTGGAGTGGGGGAGGGAAGGAAAAGAAAAAAATTTACAGGATAATTTTGTTGTGCATTTGAAAGGAATAGCAAATTGTGTATAGTAGACTTGCAGTTTCATGAACAATTGTCTTTTTCATTGTAATATGTTATGGAAATGCTTGTTTTATTCCATAAATTAAAAATAAAATTAAAAAAAGAAATAAGTAGCTTACCAGTATTATTCAACATTGTTTTAGAAATGCTAGCAATAGCAATAAGAGAAGAAAAAGAAATTGAAGGAATCAGAATGGGCAATGAGGTTATAAACCTATTTCTTTTTTGTAGACGATATGGTGATATACTTGGAAAATCCTAAACTAAAAAATTAGTTGAAACAATAAGTTTAGCAGAGTAGCAGTATGTAAAATAAACCCACATTAATCATCAGCATGTCTATATATCACTAATAAAACCCTGCAAGAAGAGATAGTAAGAGATGCCCCATTTAAAATAACTATAGACTATATAAAATACCTGGGAGTATACCTGCCAAGACAAACCCAGGAGCTCCATGAACATATTATAAAACACTTTTTATATGAATAAAGTCAGATTTAAATAACTGGAGAAATATTAATTGTTCATTGGTGAGCAGAACTAATATAACAAAAGTGACAATTCTACCTAATCTACTTAAATTCAATGCCATCCCAGTTAAATTACCAAAAAATTATTTTATTGAGCCAGAAAAAATAATAATTCGTTTGAAAGAACAAAAGGGCAAGAATGTCAAAGGAATTAAGGGAAAAAATGTAAAGAAAGGAGATTTAGCAGTACCAGGTCTTAAACTGTATTAAAAGGTGGTAACTGTCAAAACTATCTGGTACTGGCTAAGAAATAGAAAAGTTGACTGGTAGAACAGGAGTAGACATGCAACACGCGGTGACTGATTATAGTTTGTGTTTGTAACCTCGTATTTGATAAATGTAAAGATTTAAGCTTGTAGGATAAGAATTCACTATTTGGTAGAAAATTGTTTGGAAAACTGAGAAGTGGTCTGTCAGAAATTGGGTATAGCTCAGTATCTTACACCATTTACCAAGATAAGGTCAAAATGGATATATGACCTAGATATAAAGGGAGATATCATAAGTAAATTAGAAGAACATAGAACATGTCACCCATCAGAGTTATAAATAGGAGAAGAATTTATGATAAACAAGAGATAAAGAGCATTGTGAGATATAAAATGGATAATTTTGGTTACATTGAATTAAAAAATTTTTGCACAAACAAAACCAGTGTAGCCAAGATTAGAAGGAAAGCAGGAAATTGGGAAGAAAATTTATAGACAGTTTCTTGGGTAAAGGTCTCATGCGTCCAAGAGGACTGAAGCTCAGGAAGGAGACTAGGGCTGGATATATAACTCTAGGAATCATCTACATAAAAGATGATGGTTGACCCTACTCATGAGGTCACCAAGTAAGATAATCTTGAGGAAGAAGAGAAAAGAGCTCAGAACAGAGCCTTGTGAGATCCTCATGGTTAGTGTACATGACCTGGATGAAAATCCAGTAAAGGAGACTGAGTAAGAATGGTCAGACAGATAGGAAGAGAACGAAGAGAGAGTAGGGTTACAAAAACAAGAGGAGAGAGTTACTAGGAGATGATTGACAGTGTCTGAGGCTGCAGAGAGGTCAAGAAGGATGAGGATTGAGAAAAGGCCATTTAATTTGGCAATTATGAGGTCATTGGTGACTTTGGAGAAAGCAGTTTTAGTGGAATGACATCAGAATCTGTATTGAAGAGGGTTTTGAAGAGAATGAGAGATGTAGAAGACGCATCTACTGAAGACAGCTTTTTCAAGGAGTTTAGTAGAGAAGAGGAGGAAAGAATTTTATGCATAGGGGAGACAAGGGTGTTTGCAGGTGGCAGGGATGAAGTCGGTATGTAGGGAGAGAGTAAAGCTTGGGTCGGATTTGGGGGTCAGGCTTCTAGAGATGAGAGGGCATATGTATTGCTGGGTGATTTGCTGAGACCTGGTGAAGATGGCATTACTGTCTGTTGTTGGGCTGATATACTAAGCTTTTCAAGAGGGGTGGGACCTGCCCAAACTTGTTCTCTGTTGGCATAGTCTTTAAGAATGCAGGATGACCCTTTTGTCATCCTGAGATGTCAGGGAAGGGTTTCAAGCATTCTTGATTTCATCAGTATGGGTCCTCCCTCCTCCAAAGCAGACTGCATAAGGCTATGACTTATTAGGTCTCTAGGCCAAAATATTTATCATCCCTAATGGCTGGTCCTTCGATAAAAGACATTTAGTTCCCACCTCCTTCTTCCCCTCTTCTATAGCACACCTTCCTGCCACAGTACAGGGGCTACTTCATTTTACACATCCCTGGTGATTTCCCCTAAGAATCCAGGAGGCACAGCCACAGTTTTAGAGCAGGGCTTCTTAAATTTTTTCCACTCGTGAGCCCTTCAGTGCTTCTTAAACTGTGGGTTGCGACCTCATACAGGTCGATGAAAAATGATGAATGAGGCTGCCCACCTCCTGATGTAGAGGGAGTGGATTCTGAGGGCACACTGAGTCAAACTTTTTTTGGACATGGCTAAGGCAGGAACTTGTTTTGTTTGGCCATATGTATTTCTAAGGGAAATTTTGTTTTTCTTCCTTTCTCATTTTGGGGGGTGAGGGTGGGGAGGAAGGCAGGAGGAAGAGAATGTAGACCTGAAAATAAAACAAAATTGCATATTAAAAGAAAAGATTTCAAGGTTATCTCCCTACTGTCATGACAATAGTGGAGATTCGTGATTGAAAGACAATTGCCAGATTTACATTGTGTTTGTGTGTGTTGGGGTGGTGGTGGTGGTGGGAGAGGTTGAGATGTTCTCGTTCACGTTAAGGGTTAGGCCAGACGTTCTCTGTGGACCTTTCCAACTCTGAGGTTCTGTGAGAGAGCTGTTACTGTAGGTGAAAACCAGTGGGTATATTTCAGGAATAAGGTGATTGCAGTTTTTACTATTTAAGTAGGTATCGCAAAATGAATTCGGACGTTATAAGCTTAGTACTTACAAGATTTTTGCTATCTTAGTACTTAGAATTAAATGTCCAGGGAGCTCATGTGGTGCTGTGATGTTTATGGCACTGTGGTATCACATCCAATTTTGGGTGTAAGACTGTGCTTGGTCCTGGGAACATAAGAAAGAAGGGAAAAACAGCCCTTGTTCTTAAGAAGCTTATTTTCAGTGTAGACACAAGAGAAAGCATTGACAACCAAAGGAAGCAAAATGATGAAAGTTATTTTTGAGTTACTTTTTTCTAGCCTTAGCTATTTTGCATAATGCAGTTGTTTTCATATCAATGTATCACAACTCTGCCAATAACTAAATCAAACTGAATTAGCACCATATAATGCCATGGCCCGTAAACATCGTTTGTTGTGTTATTGACTTCTAAGACGGAGTTTCTGTCTTTTCATTCAGTATTAATTTGTCGTGACTGGTTGGTACAGTAAAGTGCCACCAACCTGTGGTAGCCCTCAGGTTCCCTGGAGCGGTCTTACGGTCATGGTACGTAAAGCTCACGAGTTTCTGGTAGTATTGGAAATGTTGCTGAAATCAAGTGTCTAGTCTGTTTGCCTGTGTGTGTGTGTTTGCCTTTTTGTAGAGGCTAAAAGGCAGGTGACAAATGTCAGATTCGCTGTGATGATTTGAGTGAACTATCATTTAATAGCTTCCTACATTTGCTTTTCTGGTGGTTGATGACATGGCTGCTATTGAATGATAACATCGTCCTATCAGTCTGTCATCAGACTCACAAATATTCAATGCGTCCTATCTTATGTGTAGCAATTTGTATTTTGACTTCATTTATGTTTTTAGCTTTATGTGCATTTAAAAGATTTGAATTAGCTGAGTAGATGAGGAATAAGAAGGTTTTTGATGATCGATGTCCGAGACAAAGGTAGAAATTAAATTGCCTTCCTCGACTTGAAGTTCTGCTTACTCAGGTTTTTTGGCTGATTCCTAAAAATATACTGGTTTCCTTTTGGCTTGGCTGTGTGGCTGCTGAGGTTACACATCCTCTTGCATCATGAATAAAAACATTGGATGCAGTTTGAAAACCAAAGTCCTGCCTATAAGAGACATCTCTGCCTAAGTGAGTAGCAGGAGAGATGAGAGGGCCTGAAAGTGAGGAAAACTAGAAGAGATGAAGAGTTGCTGTTTTCATCATCCCACCCCCAAAACAACCAAACGACAAAAACCACTCACCACAGAACATAAAACAGCAGGTCAGAATATTTGATAGATCGGGAAGCCTCGGCCTCCTCTGTGCTGCTATCATGGCTTCCCCGTGATTGGGGAGAGGAGTACTGCTAGTGTAGAGACATCGCTCACCATGGGAAACCATAAGCTGTCAAGGCTTTGGGCAAATGCAGAGTCTAATATTCCTCTGCAAAGAATAACAAGCATACCCCAAGCACTATCTCTATAAAAAAGGTGGAGAACCACTGGCCATGTCCAGAAAACTATGCCTCAGTCTACACCCTTGAGTACTTGGGATATTCTTAAATAAACTAGACAGAGGAAAATCTTTGACTCTGTGGTTTAACGGTTCTGTCTGTAAAATGGGATATTGACACCTTCCTTTCTCTACTTCCCGGGTAGAGATGTTACTCAAAGTAAATGAGATCATAGAGTGTGACGTAGTGAAAAGAAGGTTGGATATACTACTTGTGGAAGAGTGAAAAAAAGGTGAGATGTGCGAGGCAGGAGCAGCTGAGCTTGCTTCTTTGGCTGTGACGTGCAGGGTCCAGCAGTTCTCAGCGACGTGGGTATCCTGAGTGTTTTTCAGCAAGTCCTCATTTGTTGGGTGCCTAAGTTGTTTCCAGTTTTTTAATGTTACAAGTAAAGCTGCTCTGAATATTTTTATATTGATGCACGCAGTTAGTTTGGTAACGTATTTCGTTGAGGGGCAGTGTGGTGCACTGGATAGATTGTTAGACTCAGAGATTCTAAATGGGCTTGATTTCCATCTTGGGCACTTACTAGCTCCAAGTCCGTGGGGAAGTCATATAGTGTCTTGAGTTTCCTCACTTGTCAAAGGGGCTCAGTCAACAACACTTATCAAATGCTTCCTTTGTAGCAGGTACTGTTGTGGGCACTAGATACAAAGCCGAAATACTGGTAGCACCTACCTCCCAGAGTTGTCTAAGTAAATACTCAAATGAAAAAAAAATGTGTTTAAAGTCCTTTGCAAACTTTAAAGTCCTAAAACAATAGAATCATAGAATTTGAGAGTTGAAAGGCATCTCAGAGGTCAGCTAATCCAACTTGTATCTGAAAGAAGATCCTGTTTGCAATATAACTGACAAGTGACTTATTTGGCTTTTGTTTGAAGACCTTCAGTGAAGGTGTGCTGACCACTTTTCAAGGCAGCCCCTTTACTTTGGGAAAGCTTTAACTGTGAAAAATTGTCCTTGCATCAAACCTAAATAGCCATGTAGAAATGTAAGTGGGGACTAGAGGAAGAGGGGCAGGGTCTGTGATTTCTTATGGACTTCCTATGGAAGAAAATCCCTTTCACAGTGTAGGTTGGCATCTTCACCCTGACTTTGGGTCTTAGAGAGTTGCCTAGAGCTGTAAGAAGTAAAGTGACATTATTTAGGGTCACACAGCCAGGATGTGGCAAATGACTTCTTGGCTCTAAGGCCAGCTTTCTAGCCACTAAGCCTTAGCCACCTCTCAAAAAAAGTACCATAATAATAAGAATAATAGTGTTGCTAGGGGTGTGTGTGTGTGTGTGTGTGTGTGTGTGTGTGTGTGTGTTTGTGTGTGTATGTGTGTGTGTGTGTGTGTGTGTGTGTGTTTAGCATGTTCTTTAGGAGACTGATGGTGTGGTGAAAATTTGCTTCAGACTCTGGACCATGTTGCATTGGTGGCCATGTATTATTGTGGTGAAACTTGAATTAATAATACTTGCTATAGAAGTATGTAGCAGTGATGAAGATAAAATATTAATTAATATTTAATTAATAAATATTTATTGATTATTGAAATTTTTGTATCTTTCAATTACTTGAGCCTCCTTAAAGTGTATATCTTCTGAGTATTCCCTATGAGGTGGGTATGTGGTGGTGGGGGGCAGCTAGGTGGCAAAGTGGATAGAGTCAGGAAGACCTGAGTTCAAATTTGGTCTCAGACACTTACTAACTGTGTGATGTTGGGCAGGCCATTCAGCCCTATTTGCCTCATCTGTAAAATGAGCTGGAGAAGGAAATGGCAAACCACTCCAGTATTTTTGCTCAAAAAAACCCCAGATAAGGTCACAATGAGTCGGACATGACTGAAACAACAGAACTACATAGGTGTGGGAGCTTTTCAAATGTTTTGTTAGTTTTCTAGATTTCTGTGTGACCAGGAGAATAGGCATACGTGATTTTCAGAGTCATTTCCTTAACTTCATTTATATGCCATAGACCATATTAACCTGCACATATCAGCGTAATGACCCTGAGGCAGCAGAGCTTGGAATGACATGGCTGCCCTGGGTGTGGAGGCTGGAGCACTGCATGGTCCTGGACATGAAGACCAAAGTTTGAATCCTGGTCCATACATGTAGTGGTGGGTGACCCTGGGCCAGTCACTTCTCTCTCAGCTTCACTATCCTCATTTATAAAATGAGGATAATGATAGCACCTACACCGCAGGGGTATTGGGAGGATCAAATGAAATAGCATATGCCATGTTTGAGATTATGGAAAATGCCTTCCGACTGGCCACTGACACAGCTGCTCTGGTGGAGCTGCTGCATCAGGCTGATGCTGAAGATCGCCTTCCTCCAAAGAGCTGAGCTGCATATATATGTTCTGCAGATTTTGAGTAATTGTTGTGAGGTAGAAGATACATTGTGGGAAGGTCTGTGGGAGATAGAATGGAAGGGAAAGGAGTAAATATTTATATATATATATTGCCCCTACTATGTGCCAGGCATTGTGCTAAGCACTTTTTACCAGATTATCTCATTTCATCCTCACAACAGTGGAAAATAGATGCCTTTATTAACCTCCTGTACAGTTGAGGAAATCAGTCAATAAACATTGATTAAGCATCTGCTGTGTATCAGGCACTGGAGATATAAAAAGGAGCAAAAGACAACCTCTGCTCTCACTTGAGAGGAGTTTACAATCTAATGGGGAAGACAACATGTTAACAAATATATACAAAGCAAGCTCTATACAGGATGAATAGGAAATAATTAACAGAGGGAAGGCACTAGAATGGAGAGGGGTTGCGTAGTTGAGACTTAAAGGAAGTCAGGGGAGGCATTAGGCAAAGATGAGGAGGGTGAGCATTCCAGGTTTTGGGGACAGCCAGAGAAAATGGCTGGAGCTGAGAAATGGTGTATCCTGTTAGTGAAATAGCCGGGATCCCAGTGTCCCTGGATTGAAGAGTAAAGCAAAAGAAGACTGGAAAGATGGGGGGGCGGGGCGCTAGGTTATGAAGGGCTTTGGACACTAAATAGATTTTGTATTTGGTGCTGAGGCAATAGAGAGCTTTGATTTTGGAGGCAATAGGAAGCCACTGGAATTTATTGAGTAGAGGAAAGATGACATGATCAGATTTTTTGGTTAAGGGAAATTACTTTAGTGGCTGAATGGAGGGTAAATTGGAATGGAGAGACTTGAGGCACCAGATCTACCAGCAGGCTACTACGGTAGTCCAGGAATTAGGTGATGAGGGCCTACACCAGGGCAGTGGCCATGTCAGAAGAGACAAGGCATATTTGAGAGATCTAACAGGCCTTGGCAACAGCTTGTTATGGTTATGGGTGTGTGTGTGTGTGTGTGTGTGTGTGTGTGTGTGTGTGTGTGTGTGTGTGTGTGTGTGTGTGTGTGTGTGAGAGAGAGAGAGAGAGAGAGAGAGAGATCCAGGATGACTCCTAGGTTGTGAGCCTGGGGAAGTATGGTGTTGACCTTTACACTGATAGGGAAGTTTTGTGTGTGTGGGGGGGTGGATTTTGGGGGTGAAGATAATGAGGGAAACTGAGACAAACAGAACTTAAATGACTTACCCAGAGTCATATAGCTAGTAAGTGTTTGAAGCTGATTTGAAGTCAGGTCTTCCACACTTCAGACCCAGCCCTCATGAGCTTGTAGTCATAGGGATTTGATTAATTGAAAAGACTTCCAGATGTCAATTATATTCCAGATGTAAGTTGATGTTATTTAGTGGGAAAAGACACTGGTTAATGGTAAAGCCCTTCATTTTTAGCACCAGTTGTACCATATGATTGGTGAATCCTTGACTACAAGAAGCGAAATTGTGAGTTACCCAAAGGGATTAAATGGACAGCGGAATATTACCAGTGGTGATTTGTGTGAGAAATATCAAAGACATCGTCAACCACATTTTTGACCAGAAAAGGAGGTGGGATAGCAAGCCTTATAGAGTGACGGTCTGCGTGTTCACACATCACTAAAAATTTCAGCTCGTTCACCCATTTTCATCCTGTGCAGTTTTTGTCCATCCCTTGGCATGAATTCTCTAGAAAGGTTCTTTGTGTGCTGGAGACTTCTTTTAGTCCCTTTCCTTACCTCCTCTAGTTAGGGGAAGACAGCACACAAAAGGGGGCCAAAGATACTGGGGTAGGAGAGAGAAGGGACAGCTGGGAGGGGAATGAAGGATGGATGGCCCACCTGGGCCCATTCCCCCAAATGGAGGCTTCCTGGAAGGAATTTATTCATTGGAGAACGTGGCTGGTGTGACAGAGGGAAGTTCCAGGGTGAGGAGGCAGCTAAGTGGAGGTGGTAAAGTCCAGAGTTGTTTAATCATTTATGAAAAGTCTCACTTAACTCTGACTCATGTGGGTATGTAGCAGTTTTTCTTGTCTGCCAATCAAAATAGCGAATGAGTTTAGCCTGGCATGACATGTTCTGAGTAACTCTGGACTGGTTTTAGCATTTGCTTCTTGCTTTTCTAAAGCTTGCTTGCAAACTAGAATCTTTTGTAGAATTTTGCTAGAAATCACAGAATTTCAAAGTTGGTAAGAACCGTAGATGCAATCTGGTCCAGCACACGCAAAAATTCATCACCCTGCCGTCCACAAGTGGTTTTCTGTCTTCAGCTCTAGAGAGGGAGAAGTCCATTACCTCTGGAGGCAGCCAGTCTTCCTTTATAAGGACTAGGAGGGATTTCCTTAGCTCAAGTCTAAGTTTGCCTCAGTGTAATTTCCACCCATTGTTTCCACTTTTGCCCTTGGGGATGAGCAGAACATGTCTGATTCATCTTCCTTATGACCTCCTAGTTCCTTCAACCAGTCCTTACATGGCCAGATCTTCCTCTTTGAATGCCCTGGCACCATGCAGCCTCACATTTATTTATTTATTTTTAAATTAATTGATTTTTAGTTTTCAACATTCAGCTCCATAAGCTTTTTTTTTAAAGAAAAAAAATTTATTTGTATAAAATTAACAAAAACCAGCTGGGCTGCATATTACTTATTTTCCTGAATGAACATCTGGGCAACAGCCTTCTGTGCTTCATCTGCAGCATCAGGGGAGGCTGGTGGATACCATCTGATGATACATTCAACCAGTTCTTTTGCTCTAATTCTACAGTGGTTGCTTCTGAAAACTTGCACCTCTGCTTTTTCAGGCTTTTCACCATCTTCCTCTTGGTTGAGTAGATCTATTTTAATCTGAGCTCCGGAAAGGGTCTCCATTGCTCAAATCCTCGATCCTTTCATCCCTATGAGGACCCTCATGAGCCAAGCCTTGACCAGGAACTGCAGAGAGCACTTTTCTTGGGGCTTGGGGCTTGGGTCTTGGTCTCTGAGGATGGGACTGGTTATAGTCTTCTCGAACAAGCTGGTTGCTCATGGGACGCAGGTGAAGCGGGCCAAGAGTGGAGGAAAGACTTTCCGTAAGCTTTTGAGTTCCCAATTTTCTTGCCCCCTTTCCTCCTCCCTCCCCAAGACGGCATGCAATCTGATGTAGGCTCTACATATACATTCCTATTAAACATATTTTCTCATTGATGCTGCAAAGAAGAATTAGAACCAATAGGAGGAACCACAAGAAAGAAGAAACAAAACAAAACAGAAGGAAAAAAGAGCAAATAGCATGCTTCGATCTGCATTCAGACTCCACAGTTCCCTCTCTGGATGTGGATAGCACTTTCCACCATGAGTCCCTTGGAGATGACTTAGATCCTTTCTTTGCTGAGAAGAGCTAAGTCTATCAAAGTTAGTCATCACACAACGTGGCTTGTACTGTGTACAATGTTCTCTTGGTTCTGCTCACTTCTCTCAGCATCAGTCCATATAAATCTTTCCAGGTTTTTCTGAAGTCTGCCTGCTCATCATTTCTTACAGCACAATAGTATTCCATTACATTCATATACTACAACTTGTTCAGCCATTCCCCAGTTGATGGGCATCCCTTCAATTTCCAATTCTTTGCTACCACAGAAAGAGCTGGTGTAAATATTTTGTGTACATGTGGATCCTTTTCTCATTTTATGATCTTTTTGGGATGCAGACCTAGAAGTGCTGTTGCTGGGTCAAAGGGGCAGCCTCACAAAGCCCCAGCCATTTTCTTGCCTAATGACTCAGGCATATCTTTCCTCACTCTACCTGCCTTCCATCTCTGTGTGTGACTCCCAGACCAAAGCACCTTTTCCAGCCACAGTTGTTCTCTATGTGTTGTCACTCTATAAGAAGGTAAGCTCTTTGATGGTTTGTCTCACTTGTGTATTTGTATCCCCACCATAGTTAATAAATACTTTTTTTTATTGATTTATTCCTTCCTCATCATTCTGATTGCTCTCCTGGGCACACTTCAGTTGATCAGTGCCTTTCCTGAAATAGGTTGTCAAGGTTTTAGGAATTTGGAACAACTTTTGCCTTTCTCTAGGCCTGTCTACCTCCCATTTTCCATGTGTTTTTCAGAGATCCTTCAGAGTTGCTCAGTCATATCTGGAAATTCTTTCAGTGCCTGGTATTCTTCTCTTTGAAGTCCTAGGAGATTTTAGTCCTGCCATATCACCTCTATTCAGAGAACACCTAGCCTGACTGCTTGTATCACCAGCTGTGTACTGGACATTTGCAACTGGATCTGGAATTCGGTATCCAAAACAGAACTCATTTTCTTTCGCACCAAACACGTCTCTCTTCTGGAATTTCTTATTTCTACACAGTAAATCAGCATCCTTAGAGGCACATAGGTGTGCAGACTTGGAATCATCTCTTATTCTCCCCACTTTCCCTCTTGCCCTGTATATAATTAGTTGCCAAGTCCAAGACAGAACTCATTATCTTTTCCCCTAAATCCTTCCCCTCCTCCTTCCTCCCCTGTTACTGTAAAGGGCAACACCATCCTCCCCAGTCCCTCAGGCTCACACCCCAGGAGTCATCCTCGACTCCTCCCTCTCTCTCACCCCCCAACACCCAAGCTGTTGCCAAGCCTGTCAGCCTGTTGAATTCACCTTTGCAGCATCTTTTGAATGTGGCCCCCCCCTCGTGCTCCTCTCATGCTGCCCCCACCCTGGTGCAGGCTCTCACCTCTCACACCTGGATCATTTTTGATAACTGCTGGTGGGTTGGCCTGCCTCGAGTCTCTCCCTCCTCCAGCCCATCCTCCATTCAGCCACTAAAGTGATTTTACTAAAACACAGTTCTGACCATGACACCATCCCCCCCAAAAAAAAACTTCAGTGGCTCCCTGTTGCCTCCAGGAGCAAATACAAAGCCCTTCTTAATTTATCCTCACAGCTGCCAAGCTAGTACAGGTTTTGACCATTTCATTCCCCTCCTCACTAAGTTTCTGTGGCTCCCTGTGGCTACTTTCTGTCGTTGTTCAGTTCTGTCCAACTTTCTGTGACCCCATTTGTGGTTTTCTTGGCAAAGATACTGGAGTGCTTTGCCATTTCTTTCTCCCTCTCATTTTACACACAAGGGAACTGAGGCAGATAGGTTAAGTGGCTTGCCCAGGGTCACACAGCTAGTAAGTGTCTGAGGACAGGTTTGAACTCAGGAAGATGAGTTTTGACTCCACTCCTGGTGCACTCTTGTTGGACAAGTAAACACATCACCTGCCATTTCTTAGGTAGGAGAGACTAGCAGGTTAGCTTTTGATCCAGTCAGACAGGAAGATGGGAGTGGAGTCATAAGAAGGGGTTAAATAAACTTCCTTTATTCTAGTCTAGTCTTCTCAAAGGGAGTTTGCTGATAATGGGAGCACCAGCTCCTGCAGCATTCCCTAACAACCCTTCTCGCAGGGGCCGGCGTGAAGGGGGGGCAACTACCCCTTGTCTCGATGGGGTCAGTCGAGACCAGCACAACTTGTGCACTCCCCTGGTCCCCTCAAATCTCAGTGGGGGCCGGTTGAGGCAAACAGATACATTCCCCCTTCCAAGCCTTGGTGGGGGCCGATCAAGGCGTGCACAGCATTCAGCCTGCACGTTCACCGCCGGGGGGGTCCCCATTCACTGACCGGGGCCCACTTGCTTTATAGGACAGCGGACAAAGAAGGCATGTTGCCAGCAATAGCCTCACAGTTTTACATTACTTCACCCCTATATCTACTGCGCAAGTGTGGTAAAACTGTTTTGAACCATGATCGTGAGAACTCATATCTAACACCTGGGAAGTGATTGTAAGAAAGCATAACAAAAATGCACCTTACACACTCTAAAATTCACCTTCCTTACACCTGTGCAATCTGTCCACTTCACCACCTAGCTGGCCCCCCTATTGCTACTGGGTTGTAATATAGACCCCTCCATTTATGAGTTAAATGTCTTCACAACCTGGTACCAACTGTGCTTTTCAAGCTGGTTACCATTCCCCTTCACCTCAGCTCTGGTCCCTGTTCCACGTCTGTGGTTTGCTCTGGTTACCCTACAAGCCTGGAATGAGTGCTCCCCCCTTCCCTTCTGCTTTTTATAATCCCTAGCTTCCCTTCCAGACTCGTCCCAACCTTCCCTGTACCTTGTAGGCATTTTGTATACCTCATGTAAATTTGCCCCTTGTCTTCACCTCCGTGTTGGAATTATCTCATTTGTTTTTGTGTTCTCAGTGCTAGGCACTTGGCAGCTTGTTTAATCAGTGCTTGTGGGCAGATTGGAATCCTGGAGTTCCTAAGCTCAAGTTCCTTTTCTTTTTGTGACCTTTCTGACCTCTCTAGCTACTAATACCTCCCTCCTGAAGTGATCTTGTATGTAATTTACTTCATTTATATTTTGTGTAAGATTTTCTTCAGTCCTGATTCTGACCCATCCTGGATGTTTGGGTACGGCCTCAGAGCACTGGACTTGGAATCAGGAAGATGGGCTGGCTGTGTGACCTCTGTGAGCCTGGGCCAGTCATTTCACCTCTCTGGGCCTCAGTTTCCTCATCTCTGCTAGGATGAGAGAGAACATAGGGAAGCTACTTTGCAACCTGAAAGTGCTGTAGGAGTACTGCTGCTGTTATTACTGGCAGAAGACATTTCTTCACTGGGAGTTCCATGTTGTAATGAAACCACAGGTCCACTCCCTGTCTCTAACCCTGTATTTTACACATACTTCTGTGTATTTTCATCAGTAGGATAGAATGTGAGCTTCTTGACTCTTTTTTTCCCCCCTCCCTTTTATGTCTAGCACTAATCACATTGCCTGGCCCATACTAGGTACTTCATAAATGCTTGGAAAATGATAAATTGACTGTCTAGGCTGATCCACATAGGGAAAGGGTACTGTGCGCAGTTCTGGGGACACGGCTGAGGAAGAACATTATTAGGCTGCAGAATCCGAAGATTGTGGTAGGGAGACCATCTCCTGTGGGTCACTTGAAGGAATATATGAAGCTAAGAAGGTTGGGGGGGGTGGAAGGTTAGGAAAACTTTTCAAGGATTCATAGGTTGTCAAGTGGAAAGAGGGATTGAATTTGCTCTTTTAGGGCTTAGAAGACAGAACGAGGAGACTCGGTGATAGAAGTTGTAAACAGTTGGAAGGACATTGAGGCGTTGTGTCAACACAGAGCCATCAAGGGTAGAGTGGACTGTTTGATTCTTACTCCTCCGAGGCCTTCAGGCAGAGACTGAATGATTATTTGTCGGCTGTGTTGAGTAGGGATTCTTTTTCTGTTATGGCTTGGACTTGAAGACCACTGAGGTCCTTTCCAATTGTGAAATCCTAGAATTCTTTGTGATTGTTGCTCTGGCTTTATTTGGGTTTGTGGAGGGGTGGTCTAGAACTGTTATCATTTACACTAGAGCATTCTGTTAGTCTCTTCCTAGAGCTGATTCATATGCTGTTTATTTCTTTGATCTTTTACCACTTGAGGACTAGTTATCATATTTTTTTCTGTTTTTTTTTTGACTAGGCAGTGGGACTAAGTGACTTGCCCAGGGTCACACAGCGAGTAAGTGTCAAGTATCTGAGGCTGGATTTGAACTCAGGTCCTCCTTACCCCAGGGCCAGTGCTCTATCCACTGTGCCACCTAGCTGTCCCCTTGAGGACTAGTTCTGGTAATGCTTCTATATCTTTCTTTTTTAGAGCTAAATGCCATGTAGTCTTGACAAAAAAAAGCACTTGGTGTTTTTTTGAGGTGCCTCCTTTTAGTTTTTATACTGCCTGTTGCTGTCATATAGGAGAATGTTTTTCTTTGTTGGCCAGATGACAAGAGATGAGACTGAAATAGTCTTATAAAAATGACAGTTGAATTGCTGCAAAACTAAAAAACCTATGGCAGTAAATATGCCATGCAGGAATCTTGGCCTTCAGAGACTTGTCTCCAACCAGAAAGTGACTGGAGGAAAGGCAGCAAAGAAGCAGCTGGTCAGGGATGAAGAGCTATTTTTAAATACCCAGAAAAAAATGAACCCTACTGAGAAGAGGCACTGACCAGACCTGCTTGAAACATCTGGGAGCTGGAAAGGACCTCAGAGACGTCTAGCCCCATTCTTTCCTTTGGGCTCAGATGGGTGGAGTTGCTTGGCCAAGTTCACACTCAGTGGTGCTGAGCTGTGTGGCTGGGGACAAAGTCATTCACCACCCTGAACTTTATTTTCCATGTCTGGGAAACCAGGATTATGATACTTGGTGTAATGAAGAAATTGCTTTATAAGCCTTAAATTACTATACAAATGTGAATTATGATTGTAGAAAACTGTAATTAAAAAATGACCTTTTCAAATGAAAGATCCCAGTATTTAAAGTAAAGTTAATCCTTAGCTACCTGGAAAAATCAACCGTCTGGAATGACTTGTGCCCCAAGGTATTCTGGAGAAGCTTTTACTTTATTGGGGCATTTTGCTTATGATATACATGATAAAATACATTTTAGTTCATTTTTTCAGTGTTCTTAATGTATATGTTGAACACTGTAATCTTCAAAGAATCATAAATTGCAAGTGGTCCAAAGGGTCATGTGGTAGGCTTACAATTAAAAAATAAATGTGAGTAATTAAAAAAAAATTTTTCTTGTATGTTTGGGTAGACTGTTGAGGTTTTCTTAAATTATATTTTAAAATATATTTTTATTCATTAAATATTTTCCAGTTACGTTTAAAATTTTTGTAACAATCATTTACAAATTTTTTCTCCCTCCTGCCCTTCTCCCATCCTTGAGAAAGCAAGCAATTTGATGTTTCTCATACATGTGAACTCATGCAAAGCGTGTTTCTCTGTTGGCCATGTTGTGAAAGAAAACACAGACAAAAAATAAAACAAGAAAAAGAGAGAAGGATTAAAAAAGTGTGCCTCAGCGCACATTCAGAGTTCATCAGCTCTGTCTCTGGAGGCGTGCAGCACTCTTCATCATGGGGCATGTGGAATTGTCTTCCATCCTTGTCTTGATCAGAGTAGCCATCGCTGTTACAATATTGCTGTTACTTTGTGATATTCTTTTGGTTCACTCATTTCAGTTTGCGGCAGTTCTTAAAAGATTTCACTGCCTTTTCTGAAACCATCCTGCTTGTCATTTCTTAGAGCAGAATGGTATTCCATCGCAATCACATACCACAACTGGTTCATCTGTTTCCCAGTTGATGGGCATCCCCTTGATTTCCAATTCTTTGATGCCACAAAAAGAGCTGCTATAAATATTTTTGTGTAAATAGATCCTTTTCCCATTTCTTTGATCTTTTTTTTTGGGCTCCAAACCTAGTAGTGGCATTGCTGAGTCAAAGGGTATGCACAGTTTTATAGTTCTTTGGGCATAGTTCCAAATTATTTTCCGTAATGGTTGGACTAGTTCACAACTCCACCACCAATGTATTAGTGTCCCAATTAAGTGGTATTTTTTTCAACATTCATTTTTTATAAGATTTTGGGTTCCAAATTTCTCTCCCACCCTTCTCTTCCCCCTCCCCAAGACAGCAGGTAATCTGACATAGGCTATACGTGTACAATCATGTTAAAAATATTTCCACTGAATGATCTTTACCCCAGTTTTTTTAAACTTTTTTTATTTGAAGTTTTGAGTTCCAAATTCTATTCCTCCTTCCCTTTCTCCCCTCCCTTCTCTCCCAGAGATGGTCAGCAATCAGATATAGGTTATACATGTGCAATTATGTAAAACATTTCCATATTAGTCATTTTGTCCAAGAAGACTCGAATAAAAGAAAAAAATGAAAGAGTGAAAAATAACACGTTTCAGTCTATATTCAATCAATATCACTTCTTTCTCTGAAGGCAGATAGTATGCTTCATCATTAGTCCTTTGGGATTGTCTTGGATCATTGTATTGCTGAGAATAACTGAGTCAAAATGATATTAAAAAAACTAAGAACCTATGCTGTCTCCTACCTCTCTCCCCAACTGAAAGAGCAAGAAAAAAATCATCTATTACGAATATGTATAGTCAAACAAAACAAATTCCTATATTGGCTATTGTAATTCTCCCTTCTGCCCCTGGCAGTCTCATTCTGCACTCTGAGTCCATTACCTTTCTATGAGGAGCTAGGCACCCTGTTTCATCCTCATTCCTCTGAAATTGTGATTGGCCATTGCATTGATCACATGTTTTGAGGCTTTAAATTTGGCTATTTTATAATATTGTTGTTATCGTATAAGTTGTTCTCCTGGTTCTATTCACTTCACTCTTCATCAGTTCATACAGAGCTTCTCGGGCTTTTCTGAAGCCATTTTTTTTATTCTTACAGCACAACAATATTCCATCACATTCATGTAGACCATTGTTTCTTTAGCTGCTCCCTGTTATTCCCTCAGTCTACAATTCATCGCATAGCAACACAGAAAGAGCTGTTATAAATACTTTTGTACTTCTATCTTTTTCCTCTTTCTTTGATCTCTTTGGGGGTATAGAACTAGTAATGATATCCCTTGGGTAAAACTGTGCTTTGGGGGCATGGTTCCAAATTGTTTTCCAGAATGGCTGGACCGTAAACAGCTCCATAAACAGTGCATTAATGTTCCTCTTTTCCCAGAGCCTCTCCAGCATTGATCATTTTCCATTTTTATTTTTTCATTTTTTTCCTTTGTAATTCTACATATTTTATTTTATTCATCTAAAACATTTTCTGAGAAGAGGTCTGTAAACTTCACCAGCTCCAAAAGGGACCACACTCAAAGAAGGTTAAAAAGAGATGGTTTCTGAACTCCTTTCTGGCTGTATATTCCTTTTTATCTTTCTTTCTTTTTTTTTTTAGTATAAATTTATTTATTTTTAGTTTTCAACATTTACTTCCACAAGATTTTGAATTCCAAATTTTCACCCCATCTTGCCCTTCCCGCACCTCAAGATTGGCATGCATTCTGAATACTTCCCTTAGTCTGCCTTCCCTTCTATGTCTCCCCCCCTCATTTTCTGTTTTTATTAATCGTGTCAATCTGATTTTTGTGAGGTGGAACCTCAAGAGTTATTTTATGTTTTGTTTTTGTTTTTCGGTTGGGCAGTGGGGGTGAAGTGACTTACCTAGGGTCACACAGCTAGTAAGTGTTACATGTCTGAGGTCACATTTGAACTCAGGTCCTCCTGAATCCAGGGCGGGTGCTCTATCCACTGCGCCACCTAGCTGCCCCGCCCCGAGTTATGTTAATTTACGTTTCTCTGTATTAGTGTTGTAGAACATTTTTTCATGTGACTGTTGATATCTTGGATTTCTTCCTCGGAAAACTGCCCATTCATATCCTTTGACTTTTTATCAGTTGGAGAAGTATACTTTTCTTATAAATTTAGATGTATTCTCTATATATCTTAGAAATGAGACCTTTGTTAGAGAAACTTGCTACAAAGATTTTTTTTCCTCGTTTGCCCTACTTCTCTTCGTTGGTTTCATTTGTGCAAACCCTTTTTAATTTGATGTAATTAGTGGATAAGGAGAGTTGAAAATTTGTGAGAGAGGGTTCCTGGAGGACTCCAGAGGGGGTTGTCCATGAACAGAGGAGTTGTCAGAGAAAAGGGCCGCCTCTTCATCCAAGGCTGGAGAAGAGGAGGAGAGAATGGGAGACGGTGTTCAGAGTGTTTGAAGTTTAGAATTTGGGGAAAAGGAGCTCCAGATGCATGGCTCAGTTTTTGTGGTGTAGATGACTCTAGTAGTTAAGAGAAGACTTGCGGAGAGTGAAAAGTTGGGTGTGTGGTAAGAAGAGCCCGTGGAGATTACAGAACATGATTTACTGTTGTCCTTTGTAATTGAAGAGGACCAAAATAACGTCGTGGTTTCAGGGTCAATGTGCAGTGTGTCTGACTGTGACAGATCACCAGTGTGAGCTTGGAAAGGCTTTTCCACAGGTCAGACACAGATAATCCTTATGAACATTTGGGAAGGAATGTTTCAGAATTTGCATATCTCATGTTTCTGTTGTACTATTGCAATTCAGCTTTGGTTGTAGAACACAGCACCTTCTTTGACGTGGGCAAGCCATGCTGGATGGTCCTGTGCCAGTGTCTTCCATGTCTCACAACTGATACCAGAAATTTTCAGAGAGACCATGAGAGTGTCCTTGTATTGCTTCCTCAGACCTCCATGTAAGTGCTTGCCTTGTGGGAGCTCTCTGGAAGATAGTCTTTCAGGTAAATGTTTGGCATTTGAACAGTGTGGAGACAGACAGAGAGAACTAAAAGGCAGTTTTTGGTGGCATGTGTGCCTCCTCCTTCTTTAGGAGACATTTATAGTGGATCATTGTGGTTGTGTGAGTTGTTCAATGAGTGTCTAGAAGTAGGAGTAGATGAGGTACATAGTGGGAATAAACCAAGGTTAGAGTTTGGAAAGGGATGAATGCCATTGGGCCTGGGGTCAAGGAATGCAAGGATTGAAGAAAGCAGACAATGAAACTGGTTAACTTAGTGAAACTGGGTAAGGAGCCTATATTTCAGAGGTGTGAAGGTGAAGCCAAAGTAGGTTGAATGGCTTGGGAGAGTCTGGATAGACAGAGTGACCAGAGGTTGTGGTAAGAACAAAGAAAGAGGTGTGGTGTGGGTGAGGCTAGAGGTAGAAGGCTAGAAGGTTGGGAGCAGAGAGCAGAGTTCCAGTTCTGTTTTATGAAATGAAAGACCAAGAGTGTGACCATGATTCTCTTGGGAAGGGGAACATTTCCAGCAGCACACTGTGTTCCTTTTTACTCCAACACGTATACTCAGCCCATAAGACAGCATGGCAGTGATTTTTGCCATCATATAGTTTTATAATCTTGGAGTCTTTCTTTTTTCTTTTCTTTTCTTTTCTTTTCTTTTCTTTTCTTTTCTTTTCTTTTTTTTTTGCTTTTGGGTGAGGCAGTCAGGATTAAGTGACTTCCCCAGGGTCGTACAGCTACTGTGTCAAGTGTCTGAGGCTGGATTTGAATTTAGGTCCTCCTGACTCTAAGGCCAGAGCTCTGTCCACTGCACCACCTAGCTGCCCCAGAATCATTCTTAATTCCTCATTCTTCCTCTTCTTCCCCATATAGTCAGTTGCTAAGTCTGACCATTTCTTGTTCATTTGTTTCCATCGTGTCCAACGCTTGGTGACCTCATTTGGGGTTTTCTTGGCAGAGATACCGGAGTGGTTTGTCATTTCCTTCTCCAGCTCATTTGACAGATGAGCAAACTGAGGCAAACAGGATGAAGTGACTTGTCCAGCGTCACACAGCTTGTAATTGTCTGAGACTGGATTTGAGCTCAGTAAGATGAACCTTTCTGACTTCAAGCCTACCTCTGTTCACTGCACCCTTGTCATTTCTACCTTCACAATGTCTCTTAATCTTTCTCCTCTCTGTTCACGCGCTTACCTGTTTCAGGCCCTCATCACCTCTTATCTGGACTGCTGCCGTAGCCCCCTTCTTGCGCTCTGCCTCACATCTCTTCTCTCTTTCACTAACAATAGGTTCTGTCCCAGACCTTCTTCTCCTCTCCCTCTTATACTATTTCACTTGGTGATCTTGTCAGCATCCCTGGTTTCAGGTATCGCTATACAGATGACTCTCAGATCTGCTTGTCTAGCCACACTCTTTCCTGATCTCCAGTCTCTAATCTTCAGTTGCCTATTAGATATCTCAGACTTGAGTTTCCTTGACCTCTTAAACTCAGCATATCCCAAACTGAGCTCATTCTATCTCCATTCCCCAACCACCCCTCTTCCTCACTTCCTTGTTAGGTCTTGCAACCTAGGTGTCATCCTCAACTCCTTCAGCCTCCATATCTGGTAAGTTGCCAAGTCCTGTTTTTTCTGGCAGAGCAGTGTTTCTTGCACTATGTGTGCCCTTCTTTCTTCCAACGTTGCCACCACCCTGGTGCAGGCCTTCAGCACCTTACTGCATTGCCCTATTCTCTCTCTCTCAAGTCTTTCTCCACCCCAGTTCAGCCTCCACTCAGCTATCAATCAGTCAATAAACATTTATTAAGCATTCACATCTACTAGCACAGTGCCAGGCCTCACCAGGCCAAGGGTTAGGAATATCAAAGAGATAAAGACAGTCCCTGCCCTCAAGAACCTCACAGTCTAATGAGGGAAACAACAAACAAATATATACAAACAGGCTACATACAGGATAAATAGGAAATAATGAAGAGAAGGAAGGCACTAGAATTAAGAGGGGTTAGGAAAGACTTCCTGTAGAAGACAGGATTCTGGTGGGGACTTGAAGGCTACTGAGGTTAGTAGTTGTAGTGGAGGAGGTAGAGTATTCTATGCATGAGGGACAGCCAGAAAAAAATGCCCAGAACTGAGAGACGGAGTGTCTCGTTTGGGGAATAGCCAGGAAGCCAGTATTACTAGATCAAAAATTACATGGCAGGGAGTAAGGTTTAAATCGACTGAAAAGGTAGGAGGAGACTAGGTTATGAAGGGCTTGGAATGCTAAACACAGCTTTTTGTATTTGATCCTGGAGGCAATAGGGAGCCGCTGGAGTTTACTGAATCGGTGGGGTGATATGATCGAATGTGTGCTTTAGGAAAAACACTTTCAGATGGTATTGGAATGGCAAGAAACTTGAGGCAGGTGGACCTCCTGGGAGGAAGAGTGGTCACCGGCCTTGTCTTGTGCCCTGAGTAAGAAGAAATTTCTGAAGCAAGCAGCAGCAGTGTCTTAGTTCTTGGGAGCAAAGCAGCATCTCAGTTACAGCTTCTAGCCCAATCCAAAGTCTGCATAGGAATAACCAGGGCAGGCTGAGAATAGCCGAGTCTGTCAGCATCCACTGTTACTCAGACCCAAACTCAGGTCAGGAAATTGCAGAAATTAGAACAAGAGGCATTGATCAGACTTTGCCCTGGATCAGACCACTTTGGAAGCATTGAAAGCTTAGGTTCCCAGCCTGAGTTGTCTCTTACTGCCTTGAATTACCCAATACTCAATTCTCCAAGGAAGTAGTTAACAGGACTAGCACTTTAGAAGTGCACAGAGCCTGGCTGTCAGAAAGTAGGCTTGAATAATGAGCAAATTGAAAAATAATCCCACAATGAAAATCTGTTATGGTGACAGGGATGTTCAAGGTGGAAACTCAGAAGAAAACAATTCCAAAACATCTTTAAGCAAAGTGTTTGGGCACAAATTCAACCAGAATTCCTAGAAGAGATGTCGCAAGTTTTTTTTCCTTAAAGAGTTAAAAGATTTTTTTTATGTGACATTCCAGAAGGCAAAGAATATATGTTTACAACCAAGGATAACTTACCCCCCCAAAATGAGTGTCATCCTAAAGGGGGGAAAATAGATCTTTAATGAAATAGAGGTCTTCTAAGCAGTTCTGATTAAAAGACCATAGCTGAGTAGAAATTTTGAATTTCTAACACAGGAGGTAAGAGAAATATAAAAAGGTAAACACAAACAGATAATCATTAGTATTTAAACAAGAATAAGCTGCTTATGTGATAATATGGGGAGAGGATACTTGTGTTCCATCTGAACTCCTGTCATTAATGCTCAGGGGTCACAGAGAAGAGGCTGATTAGAGAGAAGACCTGGGGGTGGTTGTGTTAGATGTCTTGATGATCTTAACAGAAGAATGGAAATAGAGGGAAGAGGCATACACTGTAGGTAGAGGGTCAGAAAAGGAACGTTAGGGAAAACTCTCTCACAACATCAAGGTGCACAAATGAAATTCTGTACAAAAACGAATGGTGGGGGATGGTTGACATTTGGACCTCACTCTCATGTGAACTGGTCAAAGGAGGGAAGAACACAAATATATGCACAGTTGTGTATGGAAATATATTTTTCCCAACAGGGGAATAAGTGAAAGAGAATTGAGAATTGGAGGGAGAGTAGATCAAGGGATGGGATTAATCCTAAAAAAGCCAAACTCTTAACTGAGGATGTATAAAAATATTTATAGCTCTTTGTGAGGTGGCAAAGAATGGAAATCTGAGGGAATGCCCATCAACTGGGGAATAGCTGAACAAGTGATGGTATATATATATATATATTGTGCTGGAAGAAATGATCAAAGGAATGGTTTCAGAGAAACCTAGGAAAACTTGTTTGAACTGATGCAGTGAAATGAACAGAACCAGGAGAACAATTTATGCAAGAAGAACAATATGCTAGCAACAAACAACTTTGAAAAACTTAGGAGCTCTGATCAGAATAATGAACCAAGATGTCAGAGGACTAATGATGAAGTATGCTGCCAGCTTCCTGAGAGAGAAGCAAATGCCTTAGGGTGCAGAATGAAACAGGCATACATCCATGATTCCCTTTTGGACCTGACTAATGAGAAAATGTGATTATATATCTCTGTAACAAGGATTTTTGTTATTCTTTCATTCTCAGTTTGGGATGGGAGAAAAAGAAGGAACATTTTTGTTGATTAAAAAATAAAAGTTCAAATTTGGCCTCAGACCAAACACTTGACACTTACAAGCCGTGTGACACCAATTGTCACTTAATCCCAGTTGCCTAAAAATTAAAAAAAAAATGTGTTTTGAAATGAGACTGGGTACTTTCTAAGGTTCCTTACAGCCCCAGAGTTCTCTTCTTCTAAACTTGTTTGTTTTTATCTTTGCCACAATCTTTTTTTCCTCTCTTGTCTTTATCTTTTAAATAGCCTGTGGCTTGTCCTTTGACCTGTGGTTTGGTTACCTGGTTTGACACTATGCTAAACACTTAAACACTGTTAACTGTGATTTGAGACACAGCTGAATGTTGTGATTGGGTATACTACTGAGTTATCAAAAATGAAAGAGGTAAAAATTGCTTTATGTATTTGGAGGCAGTTCTGACTAATGAAGTAAAAGCATCAGGAAAAATGACTTCATGAAAATTCCATGAGATCAAAACAGCCCATATTTAATTTTTTTTTTTAATTTTTAGGTAATTGGGGTTAAGTGACTTGTCCAGGGTCACATAGCTAGTGTCAAGTGTTTGGTCTGAGGCCAGATTTAAGCTCAGATCCTCCTGACTTCAGGGCCGGTGCTCTATCCACTGCTTCACCTAGCTGCCCCTCAAAACAGCCCATCTTTAAACCTTATTCACTGTTCTCCCACAAAGTGCCAACTTTTTCTGAATTTCTTAGTCTTCTCCTAATCCACCATAGTTCCCAAATGAATATGAAGTGGTCACCAATCATCTTTGGATGCTCCCACCACTCCACTTCTTGCCTTTTCCTCCCTCCCCATTCAGCTTTCTTTTATGTGCTGTCTTCTCTTATTAGAAGGTCAGCACTTTACGGGCAGATGCCATCTTTGTTTTGGCTTGTATTCCCAGCGCTTATCACAGTGCCTGGAACTAGTTAAGCCTGTAGTAAATCCTTGCTGAGGACTCTCGACTACAGGGTTCTTCAGCTGTTGAATTGTGTCTGTAGGCAGGTTGGTGGTATAGTGCTGGACCTGCAGTCATGAAAACCTGAAGTTGAATTCTGCCTCAGACACTTAAGAGATGTGTGACCTTGGACTAGTTACCTAACTTTTCTAAGCCTCAGTTTTCTTATCTGTAAAATGGGGATGATAATAGCATTTACCACACACAGATCAAATGAATAACATATGTAAAAGCTCTTTGCAATTCTTTTTTTTTTTGCCTTTTTTTAGGCAGTTGGGGTTAAGTGACTTGCCCAGGGTCACACAGCTAGGAAATGTCAAGTGTTTGGTCTGAGGCCGGATTTGAACTCCGGTCTTCCTGACTTCAGGGCCAGTGCTCTATCCGCTGCGCCACCTAGCTGCCCCTCAGCTCTTTGCAATTCTTAAAGCACTATATAAATACTAGTTAGGAGAGCAAACACTGTATGGTAGAAAAAGCAGATTTGGAGTCAGATGACCGAAGTTTTAATCCTTGCCCCAACATTAATTAACTGTGATTGTATTTCTTCATCTGTAAAATCTTAATCAGTTTGCCCCTTGTTCTAATCTAAGATCTTTTTGGATCCTGACCTTGTTGTGTTCAGACATTTCAGCTGTGTCTGACTCTTGGTGACCCTCTCTGAGATTTTCTTGGCAAAAATACTGAAGTAGTATGCCATTTCCTTCTCCAGTTTATTTATAGATGTGGAAACTGAGGCAAACAAGGGGAAGTGACTAGCCCAGAGTCACACATCTAGTAAGTGTCTGAGGCAGGATTTGAACTCAGACGACTCTTACTGACTCCAGTCCTGGTGCTCTATGCATTATGGTGCCACCTGGCTGCCTTTTTTTTTTGTTCAGTTGTTTCAGTCCTGTCTCACTCTTCTTTGACTTTGTCATACAGTATGTAATTATCCTTCCCAGCTATGTGTCATCTGCACTTTTGATAAGCATGTCATTTATGCCCTTAAGGACATCTTTGATAAGGTTTTTAATATTTCCCATGATATCCTCAACCTTTTATTTCTTTATATTAATGCTGTTATTGTTCTATTTCTATATCATATTGGGTAGGAAGCATGATGTATCAGGAGGAGTACTGGGTCTGGAGTCAGAGGTCCTGTAAGAATATCTCTAATCCTCAATCCCAGGGGCAGCTGGGTGGTGCAGTGGATGGAGCACCGACCCTGAATTCAGGAGGACCTCAGTTAAAATCTGGCCTCAGACACATAACAGTTACTCAGTGGTGTGACCCTGGGCAAGTCACTTAACCCCATTGCCTAGCCCCCCCCCAAAAAAAAAAGAGTCAATGGAGGAATTTGGGCAGGGGAATAATAAATGAATTGAATGAGAAAGCATTATTAAAAAATGTTCTTTGGGGCAGCTAGGTGGTGCAGTGGATAGAGCACTGGCCCTGAAATCAGGAGGGCCCAAGTTCAAATGTGGTCTCAGACCAAACACTTGACACTTACTAGCTGTGTGACTCTGGGCAAGTCACTTCACCCCAATTGCCTTAAAAAAAAAAAGAATCCTTAACCCCTTTTAGACCTTGGGGAAGTCATTTAACCTACTCTCCAAACTTCAGTTTTCTCACATGTAAATTAAGGAGATTGGACTAGATGACTTCTAAGGTATCTTTCAGTTATAAATCTGTCATCCTACGATCTCCTTTATAATGTGATTGGCACAGTACTAGGTCTGCATATGCACCTGGAGAGACCATTAGACTTCAGTATATGCAGCATATCTTGCAAGACTGTACAGATGGACAAGGAGCTGGGGCCAGAGTGGAACAGGAGGTAGAGTGTTCTGGATTGCCTTTGGGAAGTTGCAGTTATTTAAATGACATCAAGCTTCTCACTGAAACATAGGCTTTCGTGTGAAAACCAATACTCTTCTAGTGGTTATGTATGGCTGCAAGTTTACCTCAGTAAACTGTCTTGGCAGACAGGCTAATCAGGTTGATGGGCCTCAGACTCATCAGTGTCTACCCCAAGCATATGAAGATTTTCCCCCAGGTGGAATGGGTGGATCAGAACCATTTGTTTCAATGACTGGAAGTGGCACTGTGGAGCTCTTAGAGCTTGGTCAGACATTGACGATGCCAAAGTCATCTGCTTCATCCTGAGCCAGCAATGGTCATCCTGACTTTTGTCCTGCCCCTGCACTTTGGTGATTCTGGAGGAGAGGGTGAGGCCGACCACTTTGTGCACCTCTACCTCGCTTAACCAATTCTTGCGCAGGTCAAGAGATCAGTAACAATGTCGCTAGTCTACACACCCCACAACATGGCTGCAGGTAATAGAGCGCTTAAACCTCCAGTTAATTCAAGTTCAAGATCACCCAGATTGCAGTGGAGATGAGCAAGCTACTGCACATTACTTCTGAGGATTTATGAAGAAGTAACATAAAGGAAATGTATAATCAGAAAAGAAGGTGGGAGCACGAGGCAGCCATTGGACAACATGTATACACCATGATCGTCCTCCGCAGTCTGTTGGTTGGATCCCTTAGAGTGAACTCATGGGAGGACCTGAATTGGGTGTGAGCAGCATTTTTGTAGGAAGTATTCAATGATGAGTTACAGGTCTACTTGAGTATTGGAGTAATTGAATTGGTATATTAAGTTAAGTATCATGATTTTAATTATATTTTTACAATCCAAGCTGAAAATAATTTTAGTAGTGCTTATTTATTTCTAATGATTACTTGTTCTATATTAGACTGTAAGTTACTTGAGGGCAGGGGACTTGCCTACCTAAACTTTATATTTCCCTGAATGTATATATATGTATATACACAGAGAGAGAGAGAGAGAGAAAATGTGTGTGTGTGTGAAAGGTATTTAAGAAATGATTATGTTTTTTCATAGTTTTATAGATTTAGAGCTGGAAGGGACCTCAGAGATGATCTAGATAAGGCTAACATTCCTTCCAGCTGTAGGATTCAGTGGCTTATAGGTCATCTCAGACCTAGAATGGGAAGAGACCTTGGAGAGGTCTAGGGAAGGGAACTGACTTGTCCAAATCACATCTCAATTTAATGGTTTTGAAGGTGACAACAGATCTTTGGATATAAATGATATTATGGTAGGATTTAGAGCTGCAGAGGGACTTTAGCTGTCAACTAGTCTGAGAGCTTCACTTTATATGTGAGAAGAATGAAGTTTAGAAGTTACAAAGGGCAGAATTTGAATGTGACTTTTTGACTTGACATGGTTGGATCTTCTTTGTCAAACTGTTTGAAAAAAACTAGAACAAAACAAAAAACCTCAGTTCTTTTCACTGTGCTGTTTTCACACTCCATATGGGTTAGTGAAGCTTAATACAGATTACAAAAATGTGTATGAATTTTGGATGAATAGGGACATTTTCCATTATCTGTTCAGTTGTGGGGTTTTCTTTTCTCGGTCTTATTGATGTTGTCTTCTTATAAAATGCATCCATCACATGCAGTTTGTTCCATTCAGTTTGCCATCTGAACTTTAAAGTTGCCTCATCTCTAGATCGAAGCTTGGCAGTTGTCGAGTAATGCACTGCCCGGTGGGTAGAGGAGGAAATCAGAGCTGGTGACGATGTTCTTTCCAGGACAGGAAGGTCAGGGAATATGCCTTCTTTGAGACTGCTGCCTTCCACTGTTTTCCTGTCTGTCTTTCACGAAAGCTAACGAGTTCTTTTTTGGGGGAGGACAGAATCTGAAGTTAATGCCGCTGAGCTGTGGTGTCCGATGTACTTTTACAGGTTTTTAAGAGGAGTAACTCATATTTCTTTTACACTTTAAAGGTCCCAGGTTACTTTTTTCACAGTAACCTTGTGAGATAAGTACAATTGTATGAAGATTATTATCTCCATTTTAAGTGTAACGAAGTGATTCTCCAAGGGTCACAACTAATGTGTATGAGTCAGAATTTGAATTCAGGTCAGAATTTGAATTAAAGGTATAAGTAACCTTAGATATCATTTAGTCCAACTTTCTAATTTTACAGATGTGGAAACTGAGGCCCTGAAAAATGAGTTAGCAAGTCCTAGAGTCAGGATGGTAGCCCTATTTCCTTGGACTCTACATCTAGAGCTCTTTCTAGTGCCCTTTCCAATCTCCCTGGGCTGCTTTCTAGATTATTGAGATGATTCTCCCAGGAGTATAGCACTCAGTACTGAATAGCTGTCTTCTTCCCAACTCTCTCTCTCTTCTCTTTTTCTTGTGTAAGAAAGACATTTGGTACAAAACCCCTTTCACACAAATAAAAGTCAGATCTAAATAATTGGAAAAACAGCAGTTGCTCATGGGTAGGTGGAGCTAATATAATAAAAATGACAATTCTACCTAAATTAATTTACTTATTCAGTGCCATACCAATCAGACTACCAAAAATTATTTTATAGAGCTAGAAAAAATAGTAACAAAATCCATAATATCAAGGGAACTAATGAAAAAAAAATGCTAAGGAAGGTGGCCTAGCCATACCGGATTTTGAATTGTATTCTAAAGCAGCAATCATCAAAACTACTTGTTACTGGCTAAGAAACAGAGTGGTGGATCAGTGGAATAGGTTAGGTACACAAGACACAGTAGTCAGTGACTGTAGTAACCTGTTTGATAAACCCTAAGACTCCAGCTTCTGGGATAAGAACCCACTCTTTGACAAAAACTGCTGGGAAAACTGGAAAAGAGCATGGCAGAAACGAGGCATAGACCAACATCTGACACCAGATACCAAAATCAAGTCAAAATGGGGTCATGATTTAGATACAAAGGCTGATACCATAAGCAAACTGGGAGAGCAAGGAATAGTTTACCTGTCAGATCTATGGAGAACAGAAGAATGTATGACCAAACAAGAGATAGAGAACATTATGAAATGCAAAATGGATAAGGTTTTTACACAAACAAAGCCAATGCGACTGGATTAGGAGGGAAGCAGAAAACTGGAAAAGAATTTTTACAACTAGTATCTCTGATAAGGGCCTCATTTCTAAAATATATAGAGAACTGAGTCAAATTTATAAAACTACAAGTCATTCCCCAATTGATAAATGGTCAAAGGATATGAATAGGTAGTTTTCAGATGAAGAAATTATAGTCATTTGAAAAAATGCTCTAAATCACTATTAATTAGAGAAATGGAAAACAACTCTGAGGTACCACCTCACACCTATCAGATTGGCTAACATGACAAAACAGGAAAATGATAAATGTTGGAGAAGACGTGGGAAAATTGATTCGTTGTTGGTGGAGTTGTGAACTGATCCAGCCATTTTGGAGAGCAGTTTGGAACTGTGCCCAAAGGGCTACAAAAATGTGCATACCCTTTGACCCAGCAATAGCACTTCTAGGGCTGTGTCCCAAAGAGATCAAACAAATGGGAAAAGGACCCACGTGGACAGAAATATTTATAGCAGCTCTTTTTGTGGTGGCAAAGAATGGGAAATTGAGAGGCTGCCCATCACTTGGGGATTATTAGCTGAACAAGTTGTCAGCTGGGCCTGCATGGTTGCTGTATCTTTGTAGAGCTATCATGGATCAATCTAGAAACTTGATTTTAACAGATCACTCAGGGATTCATTCATTCATTCAGTCAGTCAGTTAAGGCATTTTTGTTGAGGGCCTGCTAATTTTAGTGTGGGGATTCTGGCAGTGCAGTGGTTAGAGTGCTGGGCTGGGAATCAGGAAAACCTGAGTTCAAATCCAATCTCAGAGGCTTATTGGCGGTGTGACCCTGGGCAAGTCACTTCACCCTGCTTGCTTCAGCTTCCTTATCTGCAAAAAGAGCTGGAGAAGGAAGTGGCAAGCCACTCCTGTATCTCTGCCCCCCTAAAAAAACCCAGAAAGGGGTCATCAAGAGTCTAGTATGACTGTAGAACGAGAACAGCATCAGTGTGTGTCTCTGGGGAGTGCAGTGAAATAAATTTAAGACGATTCCTGTTCAGAAGGACTTTACTGTTTCATTGGAGAAACAAGATGTACACACACACTCACAAATTTAAATCGTGCTGAGAAGCAGGACGCAGAAGGATTGGGAGAAGCATGGTGGAAAGAGGCTTAGATTTGGAGTCAGAGGTGGTGTAGTTGAGAACATGCTGGACTTGGGGTGAAGAAGATCATAGTTCAAATCCTGCCTGTGACACTTAATGGACCCTGGTCAAATCTCTGAACATTTGTTTGCCTCGTTTCCTCAAAAAAATTCTGTAAATGGGGATAATAATTATACCTTAAGCAAAGTAATTTACAAAATTTGAAGCACTATATACATATTAGCTATTATTATCATTCCAGATCAAGTAATTTCACCTCTATGGGACTTAATTTCCCCAGTTATAAAGTGAGGACATTAGACTAGATGATTTTCTTTTTACTCCGCCATCTTGGCTCTGCCCTCTGACTCGATGATTTTTAAGACTCCTTCCACACTGTGATTTTATTTGATTTCTTGATCTTAAATGAAAGAGGAGTTGTATAGACAAGAAGTACTGTAAAAACATAAAGCCTAGAATATTCAAGAAGATCTCAGAAGTTGGACAGGGTCCTGGAAGGATAGCCAGGATTTGGAGAGACAGTGAGGAAAGGAAAGGGCGTCCTAAGAAGCAGCCCTGGAGAAGCAGGGACATTCGGCTTACAGTCTGAAGGCTTTGGAATGAAAAGCCTGCTAAATGCATGTGTGATCAGAGACCCAGTTCCTGGGCCACCCTATGCAGGGAGTCTCTCCTTACTACCTTAGCTTCTGTGCTTTCTTCTCCAAATTCACATGTTATCTGTTTTACATGTTAACGTATATATGCAGGGCAGTGATTGTTGTACTTCTGTATTTCTGTGTTTAGCACTTAGTACAGTGTCTGGTACATAATAAACACTTAAATGCTAGTTGATTGATTAATGAATACAGGTTGTCTCGTGGATGTGTTGTTAAATTTCAGTTTCAAAGAATTTTTTTTATTCTTTGACTTGTTTCTAAAATGTGTGGTGTCAAAAATAAGGATCAAATATCTTGTTTGGCATTTAAAACCCTTCATAACCTGGTGCCCCCTGCCCTTCCAGTCTTCTACCTTATCCCCACATACTTTGCCATTCAGTGACACTGGCCTTCTTGCTGTTCCTTGCACGAGACATTCCATCTGCGGGAGCCTGGTATTTTTACTGGCTTCCTAGTCTTAGCTAAAATCCCACTTTGCCAATGACCCTGAGTGGTAATGTTGATGGATTATATCCAATATCCTATTTATATCTTGATGCACTTAGTGCATGTTAGACTGCTTCTTGAGAGCAGGACTGTCTTTTGGCTTTATATGTATCCCCAACACTTAGCACAGTGCCTAGCACCTAGTAGGTCCTTAATAAATGTTTATTGAATGGCAGACTCCATAGAGTTCGTAGCTGCGGGGCTACTCGCTGTAGATAAGTTTGCAGTTGATATGATCCATTTAATATAGTCAATGGCAGTTGTATGAGATGCTAACAGAAAGTGGCTCTGGGACCCCCCAGCCCTGGATCATGTCAAGTTATAAATCATAGGATTTAGACTTGATGTGTGACCTTTGCGATTTTTGGTGCTTGAAGTGGTATGATTCTACGCCTTGAAATGGAGAAATGGCATGGAAATTCAGTTCAACAGACATAATGTATGTAGGAGGCATTTAAGTTAGTAACTGCAGAGAGCTTTCAATTTATTTTTACTTTCAAATATTAGTTTGATTCATTCTGTTAACTTTTGTTTTTTTTAATAAGCTTTCACTGTACACAAGGTCCTGTGCTGTGTACTGGAGGAACAAAATTCTTAACTGATAGAGATCCTGCTTTCAAGAAGCTTACAGTATTATTACAGTATTTTCCTGTAAGAGTGATGTACATCAGAGGAAGGGTGAGTGAGATCTAGGGGCAGTGTGCTCTAAGAAAGCTCAGGAAGGAGACCTTTCTTTTAGGTAGAGATGTAAAAAGGAATTGGAGATAACGTAGAGTCAGGGAAGACTTCATGGAGGAGAGGGAATCTGAATTGGACCTTGAAAGAAAGGACTTAACTTCAGAGAGACAGAGATTGGAATTGAGGGGCTGGGCAGAATCCATTGTAGTTATGAGGGCCAGTATCAACAAAGCCACAAAGAATGGGAAAGGAAGGTCAGGAGAAGAATCAGGTATAGATTGGCTAAATGGGCTGAAATGAGGAGTTTACGTAATATAGTGTAAGTTGAAGGCGGAGAAGAAAGTCAGCCAGATTGCGGAGGATCTGGAATCCTAGCATTAGCAATTTATATTTTGAACTAAAATCAGGTACCTACTTGAATTATTTGAAATTTGTTCAATTGTGGACAAAAGTTAGCTATATAAAATTTTTAAAATGTTGCGATTTGAATATCTTCAGGCTGTGATTTCTTAGATAAAAATGTTACTACTTTCCTGAAGACCTCTCCTGATATTCTTTGTCCATATGTGGGAGGTGATCTCAAATCTATTCTATTTTAGCCATTTTATGAAATTAACAGATACATCCTAGACATTGATGCTAGGATTTATAAAATATATTGTTTTTCTTTGGTGCTTACTAGGAGGAAACAGCATCTTTGTGCTTTTTTCTTGTTGTAGCGTGAGTAATTGCTTTTGGAGGAGAATAAAATATTTGTGAAAGGTACCAGATTGGTATCATAGTAACTCAGGCTCTTATGAATGTAGGACAGTGGTGATGGTAAAGCAATTTAACTTACAACTCAGTCTGGCTCTACAGCAGGGGTTGCCAGTGTTTTTTACTCTGTCAACACCTTTCAACAAAAAATTTTGTGTACTCCCGGGGTATTTTAGTATCCTACTCATTATATGCTTTTAGATTTATTCATTATGTGCTTACAGTAACTACAATGATAACTTTTGCCCCCAAAAGCTCCAAATTAAAATTTATCTGATTATAGTTAAAAATAGGAAGTTCATTCTTACAATTATGAAAACTATAAATACAAACTTATAAAATTAATGATAAAAGAATTGCAGTTATTTCACTTGGATGTTCTCTAAGATTTAAATAAAGTAACCCAGGAGAACCTCATATACTTACTCTTATCTGCAAGACAGTTTTAAATTTTTTCATTTTACAGATTTTGTTGAACATAAATAACATTTCAAATGACATGTTACAACTTGGAAGATGTTTTACATAATAATCATATTTAAACCTAATTTCAGTATTGGATTTTTTACTGTAACAAAGATTTGCGATATGTGGCTCAGCCAGACAAACTTAAATCAGTTTTAGCATTGAATTTTTTCTGTATTTAGATTAAATATGAGAAAAAGGTGAAAAAATGCTTTTGCACACAAATAACATGGTAGAGAATGGTAGAAGAATTTTACAAGCTCTCTTGTGGAAAGTTAAAAATTTATTTTTTTATTTTTAGCCACTTAACCAATCAAAAACGAATAGCTAGTTTTTTTCAACTAGCTAATTACAAGTGCTGTATTAAATGACAGATGTCCTTTAAGTGGCATTGCCTTTATTGCTTAATTTATAACAATGTTTACATATAAACTAACTGTTGTAAGGAGAGACTTTCTTCAGATAGGAGTTTCTTCTCTTCGCTGGCATACTGGCTACACTGTCTACACTGTCATAGAAACTTGATTGAACAGCTGACCACTGTGGCCAGCCAGTTCATCTGAAAATCTTCCAGATTGAAGAATAGTAACGTAAGTTGAGGATGAGTTTAAATTGAAAAACATCCTCAATTCTGTAATGAGGCCATAGAAGGTTTGTTTCTGCTGGAGGTTTGGGATGGGTGCATGATGCTTTCTGGGTGGCTTGTGATGTGTATATTCATTGATTATGCCTTTACACAGCTTGGCATTTGTACTGCAAGAATAGAGATGTTCATAGTATCTCGACCACATGATTACCCAGCTGATGAGGTAAAATTATAGGGTAACAGAGAAAGGAGGGAACTGCTTTTGTGCAACATACAGAATGCAAATTGAGGATATGGGCATTTTTCTGAACATCCTTTTGGAAGTTAGTTTGTACTGAAATGGTGAACTTCTGCAGCATTTTGGAAACAATTTGAGGACAGGTTGAGAAACTGTAAGAAAACATTGTGCTTAGTCTGTAGTGGTCAGAGTTTGATGTGATTGCTGCAGGAACACCAACATATGTTTTTTAATTTAGTATTTTATTTTTCCCCAAGTACATGTGAAAACAATTTTCAGCATTTCTTTTTAAAATTGAGTTCCACATTCTCACCCTCCCTCCTCACTCCCCTCATTGAGAAGGCAAACAGTTTGATATGGGTTATACATGTGTAGTCATGCAAACCATATTTCCATATTTGTCATATGTGGTGAAGAAAATGTACACTGAAATACAAACCCAAGAAAAACAAAGAAAGTAAAAATGTATGCTTTGATCTTTATTCAGACTGCATCAGTGTGTTCTCTGGGGATGGGTGACGTTTTTCATGGTAAGTCCTTCAGAGTTGTCTTAGATCATTGTATTGCTGAGAACAGTGAAGTCATTCACAGTGATCGTGTTACTGTGCACATTGTTCTCTTGGTTCTGTTCATCTCCCTCCACGTCAATTCATGCAAGTCTTTCCAGGTGTCTTTGAGAGCAGCTAGCTCATCATTTCTTATATCACAGTAGTATTCCATCACAACCACATACCACAAATTATTCAGCCATTCCGCAATTGATGGCCATCCCCTCAATCTCCAACTCTGCCACCAGAAAAGAGCTGCTATAAATGTTTGGGTATAGTTTCAAATTGTTCTGCATGATGGTTGAATCAGTTCACGATTCTACTAGCAGTGCATTAGTCTCTCAGTTCTCCCACATCCCCTCCAACATTTGTCGTTCTCCTTTTCTGTCCTGTTAGCCAATCTAATAAGTATGAAATAGTACCTCAGTATTATTTTAACTTAACATTTGTCCAATCAATTTAGAGCATTTTTTCATATGGCTATAGATAACTTTGATTACTTCATCTGAAAACCGACTTCATATTTTTTTGGTCATATGTCATTTGGAAAATGGCTCTTATTTTTATAAATTTGACTCATTTCTCTATATATTTGAGAGATGAGGCCTTTATCAGAGATGCTTATTTCAAGAACTTTTTTTCACAGTTATGATTGCTAACTCTATTTCCCTCATTTATTCTGTTCTCTCTCTCCTTTTACCTTGTCTCTCTTCAAAATGTTTTGCTTCTGATTATTGCTTCCCCCAATCCACCCTCCCTTCTATGAGCACCCCCCTTTTCTTATCACCTTCCCCATTTACTCTCCTGGAGGGTAAGATAGATTTCTATACCCAATTGAATGTGTATGCTATTCCCTTTTTGAACCATTTCTGATGAGAGTAAGGTTCAAGCATTGCCTGCCACTTTCCCCATCTTCCCCTCCACTGTAATAGCTTTCTTGCCTCTTTTATGTGAGATAATTTCCCCCATTCTACCTGTCCCTTTCCCTTTCTCCCAGGGCATTCCTTTCTCACCTCCTTAATTTTATTTTTTTAGTTATCATCCCATTATATTCAACTCACACCTCTGCCCTCTGTCTACATATACTCCTAATTGCTCTAATAATGAGAAAGTTCTTATGAGTTACAAGTATCATCTTCCCATGTAGCAGTATAAATAGCTTAGCCTTATCAAGGACCTTATGATTTCCTTTCCTGTTTACCTTTTTATGTTTCTGTCGAGTCTTATATTGGAAGTTAAATTTTCTATTCAGCTTTGGTCTTTTCATCAGGAATGCTTGAAAGTTCCTCTATTTTATTGAATATGCATTTTTTCCCCCTGAGGGATTATATATACTTGGTTTTGCTGGGTAAGTGACTCTTTATTGTAATCCTAGTTCCTTTGCCCTCTGTAATATCATATTCCAAGCCCACCAATCCTTTAATGTAGAAGCTGCTAAATCTGGTGTTATCCTGACTGTGGCTCCATAATACTTGAATTGTTTCTTTCTGGCTGCTTGCAATATTTTCTCCTTGACCTGGGAGCTCTGGAATTTGGTTATGATATTCCTGGGAGTTTTCATTTTGGGATCTCTTTAAAGAGGTGATCAGTAGTTTCTTTCAGTTTTTATTTTACCCTCAGGTTCTAGAATATCAGAGCAGTTTTCCTTGATAATTTCTTGAAAGATGATATCTGGGCTTTTTTTTTTTATCATGGCTTTCAGGAAGTCCAATAATTCTTAAATTCTGTCTTCTGGATCTGTTTTCCAGGTCAGTTGTTTTTCTTATGAGGCATTTCGCGTTGTCTTCTATTTTTTCCTTCTTTTGGTGTTGTTTTATTGTTTCTTAGTGTCTCATAGCATCATTAGCTTCTACTTCCTCAATTCTAACTTTTAATGAATTATTTTCTTTAGTGAGGTTTTGTACCTCCTTTTCTATTTGGCCAATTTTATTTTATTTTTTAAATTAAATTTATTTCCAGTTTTCAGCATTCACTTCCACAAGATCTTGAGTTACAAATTTTCTCCCCATCTCTCCCCTCCCCCCAGCCCAAGATGGTGTGCATTCTGAATACCCCTTGCCCTGATCTGCCTTCCCTTCTAATCACCACCTCCCCCTTTCTCTTATCCCCTCCTCCTTGTATTTTCCTGTAGGGCAGGATAGATTTCTATACCCTATTGCCTGTGTATTTTATTTCCCAGTTGCATGTAAAAACAATTTTTTAACATATATTTTGGGTTCCAAATTCTCTCCCTTCCTCCCTCCCCACCCACCCCCTCAGTGAGAAGGCAAGCAACTTGATACAGATTATACATGTGTAGTCATCCAAAACACTTCCATAGTAGTCATGTTGTGAAAAACTAACTATATTTCCCTTCATTGTATCCCACCCCCATTTATTCTTTTCTCTCCTTTGACCCTGTCCCTCCTTAAAAGTGTTTGCTTCTGATTACTTCCTCCCCTAATCTGCCCTCCCTTCTATCATCGCCCATCTCTTATCCCCTTCCCCCCTATTTTCCTGTAGGGTAAGACATTTCCATACCCAATTGAGTGTGTATGTTATTCCCTCATTAAGCCAAATCCGATGAGAGTAAGATTTCATTCATTCCTTCTCACCTCTCCCCTCTTCCCCTTTATTGTAAAAGCTTTTTCTTCCTCTTTTATGTGAGATACTTTACCCCATTCTACCTCTCCCTTTCTCCTTCTACCTGTACAATCGTCTCTCACCCCATAATTTTATTTTTTAAATGTCATCCCTTCATATTCAACTCACCCTGTGCCCTCTGTCTACATGTATTCCCTCCTATTACCCTAATACTGAGAAAGGTCTCATGAAGTTACAGATATCTTTCCACGTAGGAATTTAAATAGTTCAACTTTAATAAGTCTCTTATGATTTCTCTTTCCTGTTTACCTTTTCGTGCTTCTCTTGAGTCTTGTATTTGAAAGTCAAATTTTCTGTTCAGTTCTGGTCTTTTCATAAAAAATGCTTGAAAGTCCTCTATTTCACTGAATGTCTATTTTTCACCTGAAGGATTATACTCAGTTTTGCTGGGTAGGTGATTCTTGGTTGTGATCCTATTTCCTTCACCCTCTTGAAAATCATATTTCAAGCACTCTGGTTCCTTAATGTAGAAACTGCTAAATCTTGTGTTATCCTGATTGTGTTTCCACAATATTTGAATTTTTCTTCCTGGCTGCTTACAATATTTTCTCCTTGACCTGGGAACTCTGGAATTTGGCTATAATATTCCTAGGCATTTTCCTTTGGGGATCTCTTTCAGGAGATGACTGGTGGATTCTTTCCATTTCTATTTTACCCTCTGGTTCTAGAATACCAGGGCAGTTTTCGTTGATAATTTCTTGAAAGATGATGTTAGGGGCAGCTAGGTGGCGCAGTGGATAGAGCACTGGCCCTGGATTCAGGAGGACCCAAGTTCAAATCTGGCCTCAGATATGGTTCTTACTAGCTAGCTGTGTGACCCTGGGCAAGTCACTTAACCCCCTTGCCTAGCCAAACAACAACAAAAATAGAAATATGATGTCTAGGCTCTTTTTTTGATCATGGCTTTCAGGAAGTCCATTAATTTTAAAATTATATCACCTGGATCTATTTTGCACGTCAGTTGTTTTTCCATTGAGATATTTCACATTGAATTCTATTTTTTCATTCTTTTGGTTTTGTTTTAGAGTTCCTTGATTTCTCATAAAGTCATTAGCTTCCATTTGCTCCATTCTAATTTTTAAGGAAGTATTTTCTTCAGTGAGCTTTTGGATTTCCTTTTCCATTTGGCCAATTCTGCTTTTTAGGGCATTCTTCTCCTCATTGGCTTTTTGGACCTCTTTTGCCATTTGGGGTTAGGCTATTTTTTAAGGTGTTATTTTCTTCAGTATTTTTTTGGGTCTCCTTTAGCAAGCTGATGACTTGTTTTTCATGATTATCTTGCATCACTCGCATTTCTCTTGCCAGCTTTTCCTCTACTTTTCCTACTTTTTAAAATCCTTTTTGAGCTCTTCCATGGCCTGAGACTGATTCACATTTTTCTTGGAGGTTTTGGGTGTAGGAGCTTTGACTTTGTTGTCTTCTTCTGGTTGTAGGTTTTGATCTTCTTTGTCACCAAAGTAGGATTCTATGACTTTTTTTGTGCTGTTTGCTCATTTCCCCAGCTAATTGCCTTTCTTGAGTTTTAAAACTCTTTGTTAAGGTAGGGGTCTGCTTCCAGTGTAGAGAATGTACTGCCCCAAGCTTCGGGGGGTTTTGTGCAGCTGTTTTCAGAGATTCTTCTAGGCACCTGTAAGTTCTCAGTTTTCCCAAGGTGGTATCATCTAAGGACAGGTATGCTTGCTGAACTCTCCTGGCCTTTGCTCTCAAGCACTCTTTTTTGCCCTGGAGCTGTGATAAGGGTCCCCTTTCACTGTGGCCACAGGCTCTGCTGTGATAGGGCTCCTCCTCGCCCTGGGACTACCCCCCAGTACTATGACCTGGATCTGAGTATGCCGCCAGTGCCAGCAAAGAGAACCCCTGTAATCTTCTTCTGACTAGTTTTTTGATCCCCTTACTGTCTATGGGCTGAGAGCTTGGGAATCTCTAGGTACTGCTGGTGATTCATTAACTCCCAGGGCCTGCTCCTTGTTTCCTGGGGCCTAGTCTGTGCTGGCACAGCTGTACTGGACTGTGCTCCACTCTCACCCCAGTGTGATAGATCTTTCCTGCTGAGCTTTTAAGTTGTCTTGGGCTGGAAAATTGTTTTACCCTGTCCTTTTGTGGGTTCTGTCACTCCAGGATTTGTTTTAGGACATTATTTAAAGATATTTATAGGGGTTTTGGGGAGAGCTCAGGTGAGTCCCTGCCTTCTCTCAGCCATCTTGACTCTGCCTCCCTCCAAAATCTTTTTGTATATGTTCATATGGATCTCATTTGCTGCAGAAACAAACCTATAATGTTTCCAACATGTTTAAGAGTTTACTATGTGCTAGGGTAAAATACTTGACTATCTTACCAGGTTGTTGTGAGGAAAATGCTATATAGACCTTAAAATAAGCAAGCTATTTTTACTTCGATGCTTATGGGACTATTTTATTTTGTCCTTGTTCTTCTGTAAATGAATGAATGGATGAAAATCATTTGTTGTGCACTTACTACTTGCAAAACACTGTGCAAAATGTTGGGGATACAAATACAAAGGCAGAAAATAGCTTACTGGGGGAGATAACATAGTGGAGAATGGTAGTCAGGTACTGATATCGTGTTTTGGAAAGTCACAGTAGAGCTGCAGAGGAGTAAGTAGGTTGAGACATACTTTTCATTTACAATGATAGCATTAATTTTGGATCTGGAACCATTATGGTTCTAGGACTGGAAAGGGAGGGTAGAACCTTGGGGTGTGGTAAGGATCTGCTGTGGTAGCAATGGGACAGGTAAGAAGCTGCACAAAGGGGCAGCTAGGTGGTGTAGTGGATAGAGCTGCAGCATTGGAGTCAGGAGGATCTGAGTTCAAATGTGCTTTCAGACACATAACATTCACTAGCTGTGTGACCCTGGGCTTAACCCCATTGCCACCAAAAAAGAAGAAGAAGAAGAAGAAGAAGCAGCAGCAGCAGCAGCAGCCTGGATAAGACCCACAAAAAATTGGACCAGACAAGGCCGTCACCCAACTCTACAGGGATTTCCTCAGTGGGTAGAACGCCTTCCTGTTGGTCTCTTAGTGTTTTGTGTAGACCAGTACAGGAGGTCTTTTTATCTCATGTTCTGTGCTTTTGCTGTATGACCATCCTATGTCCTCTTCTAGCTATGTATGTCCTTAGTAATGGATGGTAGTCTGTATCTTCTGTACCAGTAAGGCATCGCTGATGAACTGTTGCAGCTTTCTTCTACTCACCCTGTGAGTCTCTGTTGTAATTTGAGTTCTTTAGAGCTTGTAATGTTTAATGGTGTTACCGTCCCTGTGTCATTTTTCCCAATACATAGGATTTCAGATCTGAGAGGCCAGTCAGTAAGCAATGAGTAGGTGTTCCTATGTGTCAGGCACTGTATTAAGTGCTGCAGATACATAGAAAGGCAAAATACAGGCCCTGCCCTCAAGGAGCTCACAATCTAAGGAGCAAACAAATATGTGTAAATAAGCTGCATGCAGGATAAATAGGAAATAATAGAGACAAGCCACTGGAATTAAGAAGGATTAGGAAGGGCTTCCTGTAGAAGGCAAAATTATAACAGGAATTTGAAGGAAACCAGGGAGAAGATGAGGAGAAAGTGCGTTCTAGGAATGAGAGACATCCAGAGAAAATGCCCAGAGATGAGAAGTGTGGTGTCTTGTTTATGGAACAGCAAGGAGGCCAGTGCCACTGGACCATAGAGTGGGGGTGGAGGGGGAGGGAGAAAAAGGGCAGTGGGAAGTGCAGGAAGACTGGGAAGTCATAAAGGGTTTTGAACACCAGAGGATTGTGATCCTGGAGGTTATAGGGAGCCACTGGAGTTTATTGAGTGGGGGAGTAACATAATGGAACCATCACTTGAGGTAAATCACTTTGGCATTCTAATGGCAGGTGGCCTGGAGTGGGGAGAGACTTGAAGCAAGTAGACCCACCAGTGGGCTCTTGGTAATTGAGGCACAAGGTGAGGAGGGTCTGCCTCAATGTCAGAGGGGAGAACAGGCCTTGGCAGGAGTGTAGCTGTGGGGGTGAGGGAGAGTTGAAGAGTCCTTTGTGGCTGACACCTGGCTCGTGAGCCTGGGGGTCTGGGAGGATCATAGTGTCCTTGACAGTAATAGGAAAGGTAGGAGGTGGTTTGGAGTAGTGAGTTTTGGGTTTCGATGTGAGTTGCAATGACAGAATTGATTTTGCTTATGGAAGTGATTGTTGATAAATCAAAATAAATTAATTTAAAAAAATTGATTTTGGAAGTGGTCATACAAAATGAGTTTGGTTTTGCACGTGTTGATTTTAAGATGTCTACTGGACATCCAGTTCAAGATGTGTAGCCTTGGACTCTGATGATCACTCGCTTCTCCCTAGCACTTTCTTGGGGACACCACTGTCTCCTAATTTTGCTCCTACCTATCAGACTGTCCCTTCTGTCTCCTTTGCTAGGTCCTCCTCCAGGTCACATTCACTAACCGTGGGTTATCTAGCCTCTGCAGCAAGACCTACCAGCAGGAGGAAGCCATTTCCTCCCCAGGCTGCCCCGCTTCACCATTGGACGGCTCTCATTGTTAGCAAGTAAGCTTTTCTTTACATAAAGCCCAAATCTTCTTACTTCCTTCTTTCCTTCTTCCCCTCCCTCCCTTCACTTTGACCCACCGCACTTGATTCTACATTCTGGTCCAGACAGAACAAGTCTAATCTCTCATTTTGTACTTCTCTCATATGTGAAGGTGTCATCTTGCATTGTCTTATCTCTCTTTTTTAAACAGAAATCCTTTTAAGTGGTGACGAATTACATCTAATTTATTTTTTGGCCCCTCAGCCTAGCACAGTGTGTTATGGATAGTAGGCACTTATTTAAATAAATGATCTTTGAATTAAATTGAATCCCTTATTTAATGTGCAAGTTACTAGTTCCCAAGTAGTGTTCTGGTTCAAATTGTATTTCTTACCCCACCCACACGTTCACACATACTTTTGGGTATTCCAGTACTTGTTGCTATATACAGTTGGACTAATAAACCTGTTCTATGGAGATGTATCTGCTCATTAACCGTTTGTAGTGTTTGGATGGGGACACCTGGATCCCATCTTTGCTCTTATCTAGACGTGGAATGTGCTGTTTTCCTTTTTGTGAATCACCCACCTGGTAAAAAGGCCTAAAATATTAGTGAACGTAAATTACAGGGTTGTTCTCTATTTAATAATATACCTTGTGTGAGCTATTCTAGATATTTGAACCAAATAGTTCCATTGATTAAACTGAAGAGTTGGAAAAGTGTGCTGCTTCACAGTGATTGACGGGGACAGAGGAGGGGAAATGCTTTGTTTTTATAGAAAGAACATTGTACGTGTAGCCTGGGGTTTGAGTTTTGACTTATTTTTGCTTACAGTCAATGCCTGCTGGGCTGAAAGGTTCTGAAGATGGAAGAGCTCCTGGAGGTCATTCAGCCCCAGCCCTTTATTTTACAGTTGGGAGAATGGAGAATTAAGTGACTTCCCCAAGGTCACACAGACAGTTATGTGTAGCTGAGCCAGAATTGAAAACAAGACTCTTCTCACTCCGAGTCTAGGGATTCTAAGGCTTTTTCTCCTGTTCTGCTTTGACTCCTTGTCTTACGTCTAAGGGCCTTTCTTGTAGAATGGGGATATGCAGGCTACCCATCTACCTTGTAGATTTGCCATGGGACTGAAGTAGTGGAGTCATAATAATTGCAACCGGTATTTCTCATATTTGCATTAAAGCTTGCCAAGCGTGTTACCTGTAATAAGCATTTCACATCAAATGATTTAATGTATATAAAGTCTTATATAAATATAGCTTCTATTATTGTTATTGTTATTATTATTATCCATGCCTTGGAACTTCATCATAGGTTAAATTACCTTGGAGTCATTGACTTTGAGTACTTAATGGTTCTTTTGTAACTAAATTCCCTTGAATGGGGGTCTGAGGTGGGCCAGCCACATACTGAAATTCTTTTGTAAGGATTCTTGTTAAATCATTCAGGGCAAATGCCTGCTTTAAAGGGAGGGAGGGAGAGAGGGAGAAGTGTGCTGTGCAAAAGACCACAGTATTCTAAGTCAGAAAACTTAGGTTTGAGGTTTGACTTTGCCATTAACCAGCTAGCTAAAGGGTGACTAATTTATTCAAGATAGGAAATATTAACTCCGCCCCCTCCCGATTAACTCCCAACTCATCTTCTTAATTTTCTTTTCTTCCATTTGAGTTTAGCCAGGATTTTGAAAATTCTTCTTGTCATCAATCTCTCGACTCTTC
This sequence comes from Phascolarctos cinereus, assembly GCF_003287225.1. Taxonomy (NCBI): domain Eukaryota; kingdom Metazoa; phylum Chordata; class Mammalia; order Diprotodontia; family Phascolarctidae; genus Phascolarctos; species Phascolarctos cinereus. The sequence goes on from NW_027555958.1 coordinate 452,893,811, forward strand.
GGTTGTAAACTGTTCCATTTCATAGATTTCTACAAATTGCTTTCATTTAATATTTTAAACATCATCTTTATTCTTGTCATTTTTCTTCACAGATTTATTATTTTTTAAAAATTCTTCTTGGTCTTCTCTTCATTTTGTTATATTTCAATTTTTATTCTTTCTTCTCTTCTGTGCCTCGGAAAAAGAGTTTTTCTAATCCGTTAAAAAAAGGAAACAATTCCAGAGAAATTAAGTGACTGGCTTAATGTGTGTGTGTGTGTGTGTGTGTGTGTGTGTGAGAGAGAGAGAGAGAGAGAGAGAGAGAGAGAGAGAGAGAGAGAGAGAGAGAGAGAGAGAAATAAGTAACTGAGCTGGAATTGGAACTAAGATTTTTCTCACTTTCTCTTCCCATCTTTCAAAGTTCAGTATTGGAAAATTACAAAATAGTTAACTGAAATTTTGAGCAGTGGAAACTCATATATCTCCCTTATTAATCAATCCTTGATCCACCTCTATCCCCTTTGGCAGTCATCTTGATTTTAAATTTCAGTTACTTAAATTTTTATTTTCAAATATTGAAAATTGAAATATAGGATAAGAATATAGGGATTAGAAAAAAAACATTTTTCTTAGGCATGAATCAGAAGGGACATTAAAAATAAAATTTCCAGAAAATACTGTTTTATACTTGCTGATATCATGCCCTCATCTCCTTTCAGTCTGGTTGTCTTATCCACTCTTTACTAAAGCAATGCACTTCAGAGTCACCACTGATCTTGTTGGTGAATCCATTGACTTTTTTTAGTGCCCACCTTCTGTGGCCTCTGTGGGCCACTCCCTTTTTCTTGCTCTCTTTTTCCTCAGTTTTCCTGACACCCCTTAGTGTCCTTTTCTTGTTTTTCTAACTGCACTTTCTCTTTGTCCTTTACTTTATTAGCTTCCACCTTTAAACATAAATATCCCTCAAGGCATAGTCCTTTTCCCTTTTATCACCCCTCTGTCCTCACTTGGTGAGGCCATCCACTACCAAAGTTTTAATGATTACCTCTAAAGTCTTCTTTTCCATCAAAGATTACCCACCCCAGCCCCCTCCCACCCTTGCTCTGCCCCATCCCAGATTACAGTGAGCTTTGCAGGTTTTGCTTGATTGTAGCCTCTCTTGGAATCTTATATTCTAATATCTTCTCTTTATTTTTAGGAGTAGCTTCCAGGTTTTGTGTGATCTTGACTATATAGAGTTCTTTGGCACTTGAAATGTTTCTTTGTGAGTGCTGGCAGGATTTTTACTTTGATGTGAGAGCCGTGAGTTTTGATTTTGGCACTCTTGGAACTTTTTCTTTTGGGGTTCCTTTCAGCAGGTGGTCTGTGAATTCTTTTTTTCTTTCTTTTTCTTTCTAATCCTAATAAATCAGTTTTCATTTATGATTTCCTGAAATACAGTATCCAGGCTTTTTTAAAAAAAAATCATGGTTTTCAGGAAGTTCAGTGATTCATAAATTATTTCTTCCTGACCTGTTTTTGATGCTAGATATCTTATCCTTTATTTTATTTTTATGTTCTAGTCTTACTGTCTCATAGAGTCATTGATTTTTAGTTACTCTATTCTAGTTTTCAGAGAGTCCATTACTTTCTCTTCTAAGCTGTTTATTCTCTTTCCAGAGAATTTTCCTTTCTTCTTCTCCAGAGCTTTGTATTTCTTGAAACAAGTGGTTACGAATTTGTGTACAGATTGCATGAAGAACCACATTTTAAACTAGCACCTGTAGATCTATGTTTCATCTTGATGTGATTTCTTGCCATTAGTCCAATAAAATTTTCCTACGTTAATTTTCATTTAAAAATCCATCGATTATGTAGAAAACTTCTCTTGATGTGAAATTGCCATCAATAGGTTTTGTTGTTCAGGTGTTTTTCAGTTATGTTTGACTCTGTAACCCCATTTGGGGTTTTCTTGGCAAAGATACTGGAATGGTTTGCCTTTTCTTTCTACAGCTCATTTTACAGATGAGGAACTAAGGCAAACAGGGTGAAATGACTTGCCCAAGGTCACACAGCTAGTAAGTGTCTGAGGCTGTATTTGAACTCAGGAAGAGGAGTCTGCCTGATTCCAGGTCTGGTACTCTATCCACTGTGCCATCTAGCTGCCCTATCAATGGATTTATTACAAAGTTATAAATCTTCTATGGCATCAGTTTCAGCAACATATTATAAATAGGAAACCAAATAAGCATCTTTATAACTGTGTCCATTTGCAGTGCAAAATAGGAAGATTTTGGTTTCTTAGTTGATCACAAAGGTCTTGAGATATATGGGCAGTTTTTCTTCCACTTTATTTGCATATTAAAAATTGCTTTGCATAAGGTTAACCAAGTGAAGTTTCACACTCTATCAGTAATTTAAGGTAGCCCCAATATTTCTAATATTGAATGATTTCTAAGCAGTGTTACACAATGCTAACAAAATTTTTTTTATTCACAGAAATTGTTTCAAAGTTTATTTTTGCTCATCAAAAATATTTAATTTTCTCTGGAAATCATCTTGCCTTGCTAGTCTGTTCTGAATATATACTTCAAAATATTTTCTTAATTGTCCAAATCTAAAACACTTGTACAAAGCCAACACCAGCAGTCTTCTTATCTGTCAGTGATAGTTTTTGTGACTCTCATGATGAATATAGTGAATTGTGTTTTCCTTACTTGGGCTTTTTACTTTGTATTTCTTTATTTCCACTACTTCAACTATCTTTATTGTCTTTGATCTACCTGCAACTGCTTCAGTTGATTTTGCCTTTGAATCTACACTTATTTATCTATAAGAAAAGGGTATTGTTTCACTTTTAAAAATATAATAAGGGGGCAGCTAGGTGGCATAGCGGATAGAGCACTGGCCCTAAAGTCAGGAGGACCTGAGTTCAGATGCGGCCTCAGACCAAACACTTAATACTTACTAGCTGTGTGACCCTGGGCAAGTCACTTAACCTCAATTGCCTAACCAACTCCCCCCCCCCCCGCAAAAATAACACACTCTGGCCACCTTTCCACCTGACAAGCCCGCCTCTTGTGTTGATTATACATTTCCTTGTTGATTAGCTTTACACCATTTTTTAAGTGCTTTGGACCATCATTCCAAATCTACTGCAGCCTTCTTAATGCCCATCATGCACTTCTCCTTGGCTCTTTGGGTCAATTACAAGTTTAATTCAGTAGAGACTCTGCTGTTGCAAACATCCAGCCGTGTGGCTTGGCTTCGCGGGAAGAACATTTATAAAAAAGAAGCTTGAGATCAAAAAAGCATTGTGCATATTTCCAAATGTAATCTAGCCTAATTTTTATATTCATCATTTTTGACATTGTGCTAGTGGCATGTTTTAAAAGGAAAACAGTTTTTCATATGGTCATCGAATACTCTGATACCTCATTTTATCCTCACAACAACCCTGAGAAATGAGTGCTGCTATTATCATCATTCTCACTTTACAGATGAGACTTGCCCGGGCCACTTAAGTATCCTAGGCTAGTTTGGAACTCTGGTCTTCCTGCTTCCAGGCTCAGCATTCTGTGCACTGCACCAGTGGTATAAGTTTATAGACAATGAAATGAATTCTGTTCCGCACATCCAGTTGGAATTGGTTTTGTCTTGTGTGTGCTTGTGCAAGGTTTCTCTTCCATACTTATTTATCAGCTGGTTGATGGTAGTTGACCAGTAGCTGGTGAGGAAGGTAGTTGACTTGTCTTCAATCATGGCTATGATTAAAATCATGAAAGCAGGTCTGGTGATGTGGGGGACATTTCTATTTTTAAGGCTCTTGGATTCAGGGTTCTGGACTGTCTTTGTCAGGGTCTGAAGAGAGAAGGGTGATCAAGATCGTGTTGGCGTGACTCATGGCCGTCTCTCCTTTGGGGTACCTTGCTGGTCCAGTTAGGCTAGCTTGCCTTTTCCTGAGTAGTTAAGTGACTTGCTTTGGGGTCATACACAGACAGTATGAGGCAGTGAACCCAGAACTTAGCTCCAAGGCAGGCTTTCCATTATCAGCACCAACCTTCTTCTTCAGACTTTATATTGTTCTATTAAATTTAATCACATTTGATTTGACTATTTCACTCAGTAATGAAATCTTTTGGATTCTTGCCCATCATCCAGTGTGCTCCCTATATACCCCAGTTTTGTGTCAGCTACAGTTTAGATATGCATGCCTTCCATCAACATCTTTATCTTAATCACTGGCAAAAATGTTAAGTCGCACAGGCAAGTATGGAACTCTGGGGTACTGCATTATAGACATCCTCTCAAGTTGACTTCTTGAACTTGAGTTTCCTCATGAGGGGTTTGAAGTAGATGATTTCTAAGGCTTCTACTGTTTTTTAATGCTTTCTTTTATTTGATGAATTTCCTGTAGTGGAAGGAGCCATGGATTTTACAGTCTAAGGACCTAGACTTGAACCTTGCCTCTAACATACTTACCTGTGTGACCCAGGGAAATCACTTTTAATAGTAATAGTTAGCATTTAGCTGGTCTGCAAAGCACTTTACAAATATTATCTCATTTTACCCTCACAACAACCTTGGGAGGTGGTACTAATATTATCCCCATTTTACAGATGAGTAAACTGAGGCAGCATAGATTTTAACTGACTTATCCAGGGTCACACAAGTAGCAAGTAACTGAGGTCGGATTTGAATTCAAGTCGTCCTGACAGTTGCCGGTCTCTGCCCACTGGGCTACCTAATTCTCTCTAGGTTATCTGTTCTAGACTCTACATTTCCCAGGTAAAATAAAATCTACACAAGCGTTTATTAAGGGCCTAATACGTTCCAGGAACTGTGCTAAGCACTGGCCAGTGAAAATGCACAAAATCTGGATATAGAATACCTTGTGTGAAGGAGAGGGAAGAGGCCAATGTCACTTCATCACAGAGTACATGGGGGAAACGTAAGCTGTAAGAAGACTGGAAAGGTAGGAAAGAGCCAGCTTATGAACACCTTTAAGAGCCAAACAAAATGTTTTGTATTTTTTCTTGGAGGTAAGAGGGAGCCATTGGAGTATATAGAATATAGAGTATGACTTGCTCAAAACTATACTTTAAGAAAGATCAGTTTGACAGCTATGTGGAGTATGGATTGCACTGGGGAGAAACTTGGGCTAGTGGGTGGGGGAGGATCCACCAAAGGACACAGGAGTGGTCAGATGGGTAAGAGCCAGGAGAGAGCAGTGTCACAAAAACCTAGAGAGAAAAGAGTATTGAGGAGAAGAGGAAGAACAGCAGTGTCAGAGGCTCCAGGGAAGTCGGTGACGAGGTCGTGCTCAGCTTTCTCTCAGCTCCAAATCTTGTGATTGATTGCACATATATGATGTGAGTATTTTCAACCATAAATTATCAGCCACTTTCCAGTCTGAGACTAGATTAGACTTAATTCACTCTGTCTGATATGTGAATCAATGATGGGCATTCAAATAGGTCATTACAACCTTATGAATATTAGTGAATATTTAGAAGGAAAGAGCTTTTATATTCCCCTTCTGTCAGGAGGTCATATTGGTGTAAGATCAGATGCTTCCAGCCAGGGAGGGGGACTGGCATCATAAGAAAAGCCATTTGGAGGGAAAGCAGTTGTTGGGCAATAAAATTCGCAGCAGGAAGCTTTCTGAAAGGCAACACAAACATTATGTGTGTGTAGCGTCATGCTAACAGCTGACATTCTTGTTAAGCAGCCCCTTTGTTAGTTCTTGATTCTTGGAAGGCCTATTGTAATGTGAAGTAATTGACTTTGTAGTTGTAGCTTCATGAATTAGGATTCCAGTCAAGGTCATTGGGGAGACAGCGACTTTCTCGTTCTGTAGTTATACTGTCCAGTCAAGAGCAACAGGACTGGCAGCAAAAACATCCTGAACTGTTCATTGACACGATCCTTTCGCATTGGGCAGTCGTTTTAATATAATAAATTGGGTCTGCTCTTACTTTCTGTAGTACCTGGGTCTTTGACTGGGAAAGTACAAGGGTTTGAATCCTGTTGCTCTTATTTGCATGGCATGTGACAGATGTATGTCAGAAAAATGGGGGTCTCTGGCTTTAATAGATATAATGGACAATATGTTTTTCCTTTAGGATCAAATTGAACTCAGTGAATCAGCAAGACTGACTAATGGGGTCACTGACACCATGAAGAAGCATAGAGTCTTTTTCTTATCTCGTGTGTAAGGGGGGAAAAAAGGTAAGAAAATGATTATTTTTTATTTTTCTTTCAGATTTTATTTAGGACACACATAATAATGCAGACGTGACCCTGTTTATTAATTTTTTTACGGTTTCAGTATCGACTTTGTCTTTAGTGTGCTTTATAGCTCATATTATCACGAAGTTTGATTTCATTTTTTCCAAAACTTGCTTGACACTTTCTGCAGTATCTTTAGGTACTTCTGTCCACAGACCTACTTATTTAATACTCTAGGAGGAAAATTGATTCTTTTTGCCTAGAATCAAAGTGTTTGTGTGGTGGTCTAGTGATGCTGGGAACCTCAAAATTCAAGAGAAAATAACAGGTTCTGCCTCAGTGAATTTGACCCAAGCCTCCTTTTCAGCGAGAGATAAGACTTATTAAAACACTGCTTAGGGTGGGCAAGATTTTAAGAATCTGAGCTATTTGGTGATGCTTTGTGTTGACAAGAAGGCCAGACCCTTAAAGAATCTGAGCGATTTAATGGGAACAAGATGGACACTTATATATGGTGGTCAGGGAGTGACCAATAGCTTGGGTGACAGGGAGGTAACAGAAAAGGACCCAGAAGAGCTGGGAAGGTGGAAGGAGTCTAGATGGAATCAAGGGGTGACAGTGTAGGGTGGGGCCGGGTGCAGATAATGAGGGTCACTAGGAAAGGGCAGTTGAAAGGATTAACTGGGAAGGGCCAGGTACCCCAGGTGAACACCAGGACCTGGGCCATGTGGGAAAGTGCAGGGTCTTTTAGGGGTCCATCATTAGTGCTCCATCACTTTTATTTTCACTTAAGCTTGTGTGATGATGGAACAATACGCAGAATTGAATAGCATTCTCGGGACCTCAGAAATCTTAGAGTCCAGTGTTTTCCAAACTTTTGAATGCCTACATTAGTAAAAATTTTTGAGTGTACATTATAAACCATATACATATACTACTATGTGACTGTGTACATTATAAAACTTGAACAGAAATAAAACTTTTTAAAAGGGTGAAATAGAGATGAAACAGTATTTGACCCTAGAGGTATATATAACGAGTCACTGGGGTTTGAGTAGGAGTGACAGGCTCGAAATTATACTTTAGGAAAATCAGTTTGGCTGCTATGTGGTGTATGGATTGAAGCAGAGAGACTCATGGTGAGGGGAACCATAAGGAGGTTACTTCAGTAATCTGAGTCAAAGGTTGTAAGGGCTTAAATTAGCTTGGGACTGGAGCTCTCTACTGGGATCAGAGAGAATGGGCCAAGTAGGAGAGATGTTTTGAAGATAGAATGGCAAAATTTGGAAGAAAGGAAGGAAACAAACATTATTAAATGCAAGGAAGGTGGTAGCCTCTGCCCTTAAGGAACTTATGTTCCAATAGAGAAGACTGAACACAAAAGGGACCCTGAAAAGGTGAGGAGATGCATAAGGAAGGTACCTGATACTGGGGTATGATTTTGAAGTCCAGAAAGTCAGAAGTATTGCTAACAGTAGGCTGATGGAATTCCAGGTAAGCTATTTAAAGTCCTGAAAGGTCATGCCACTAAAGTGCTGCACTCAGTATGCCAGCCAATTTGGAAAACTCAGTAGTGGCTGCTGGCTTGGAAAAGATCAGTCTGCATCCCTATCCTAAAGAAAGACAATGCCAAAGGTTGTTCAGATTACCAAATAGTTGCATTCTTGTCACACACCAGCAACGTTATGCTTAAGATTCCGCAAGCTGGGCTTCAGCAATATGGGAACCAGGAATCACCAGAAGAGCAGGCTGGTTTCTGAAGAGGCAGAGGAACTAGAGATCAAATTGCCAACATTCACTGGATTATAGAGAACGCAGAGGCATTCCAGGGGAAAAAAATTGACTTCTGCTTCATTGACTACAGCCTTTGACTATATCATTGCAGCATCGCTGCAAAATGTGGCGAGTCTTCAAAGAGATGGGAGTACCAGATCATCAGACTTGTCTTCTGAGGAACCTGTATGTGGGTCAAGAAGCAACAGTTAGGACCAAACATGGAACAACTGACTGGTTTAAGATTGGAAAAGGAGTATACCAAGGCTATATATTATCACCTTATTTGACTTATGTGCAGAATATGTCTTGCAAAATGCCAGGCTGGACAAATCAGAAGCCAGAATTGGAAGCCTTTTGGGGGCAAAAGCTTTTTATTATAGTTACTATAATAATTACTGAATAAATCTAAAAGAATATTATGAATAGTATATTAAATTACCCGGGGTGGGGGGCAACTAGGTGGCAAAGTGGATAGAGCGCCGGCCCTGAAGTTGGGAGGACCTGAGTTCAAATCTGGCCTCAGACCAAACACTTGACATTTACTAGCTGTGTGACCCTGGGTATGTCACTTAACCCCGATTGCCTATTAAAAAAAAATTACCTCCGAACACTTTTTGTTGTCGTTGTTTAATGGAGCTCAAGGAACAAAAAACGTTGGCAACCTCTGACACAGAAGAAAGCTTCTAGTGCTTGGGGTACTTTATGGAAGGATTTATGGGATTCTGTGGACAAGAAGAGAAGAAGGAGTGAATGTGTTGTGATCTATGTATTGGAAAGAGTACACACATCAGTGAAATCAGAGGCACATTCAGATGTTGAGTGTAAGGTCTTAAGTCTTCGCAAAAATCTTGTGTAGTTTAGGCACGCTGTGGGTCTTCCTATTTGTGGATGACAAAAGAGACACTCAGATTAAGCTGGTTACCCAGACAGCGAGTAAGTGGCAGCACAAGAGTGGAGTTTGGGCCTTCCGGCTCCACGGTCATCATTCCTTCCCAATGCCGACCTAGGAGTAGAAATGTTCAGATACGGGCCGCTGAGCAGCCGCAAGGCAGGAAGCTGTAGTGCAGCGAGAAAGCCGCTGAGGCTTGTTATACTCGCACGGCGAATGAGGAGCTCTTCCCGAGCAGGAGCTGGAGTGGCCTACGGACTGGAACCTGTTAGTTGTGGTTTGTCCCTCGTTTTCAGAGCGGACCAGTGATGTCAGCGTGTTGACTTGCTGGACGAATTGGATTTAAGTGAGGTGGAGCTGCACAAAGTTGTTAGCCTCGCTCTCTCTCCCAGAGTCATTGAAGACCAGTGGCAGGACAAAAGTCAGGACAACTGGCCATGGTCTGCGGTGCAGTGGGTGACCTTGGTGTTCTCGATGTCTGCCCGACCTCTGAGTGCTCTGCAGTATCCGCTTCAGCAGCCTGAATGGCCATTGGAACACATCGTTCTCAGCCTTCACATGCTTGGGGTAGACATCCCCGAAGTCACTGACGGTCTGAGGCCCATCGGTTACCCTTGGCCTGCTTCCGCCTCTCTGCTGAGATGATTTCATGGGGGTGTGGCTGCCGTGCAGGCCGCAGCTTCGTGGAGCCACAGGTGAGAGTTGGGTGAATCAGGTGACACCAAAAGTAGCGGAGCAGCCCTAAAATGGTCTGAGCAAGCCCTTGCCGCAGAAGTGCTGGTCTTTCCTGAGCACTCCGTCCACCTCCGAGGCTGCTTACTGAGCAAAGAGAAGAGGACGGAGATAGGCGGGTTCGGTGGAAGGAGTGCTGGATCTGGATTCGGGGGGCCTGGGCTTCACTACTGGCCACACTGTGGGCAAGTCATTTTCCCTCTTGAAGTCTGAATTTCCCCCTTTATTAAGTGCCTGCTCTGTGCCATTTACTGTGCTCTGGGAATATTAAGAATGATTTCTAAGCCAGTCTCACAAATTTGCTAGTCAGGTGACTCTGGGTAAGTCACTTGACCTCTCTCACCCCATTTCCTCATCTGTAAAATGGGGACAATGAGAGATGCAAAGCACTTTACAAAATTTAAAGTGCGTGTGAACGCTAGCTATTGTTATATCAGCTTTGAATGTTGAAACATTTGAAAGGGCCAAGGACTTGAGTGGTGATAAATGTTTTTTGGGTCATGGCTGCTGGCAAGGTGGGAGGACACAATTTTTGCAGAATTATTTGCCATGTAGCATCTCTCCAAGGATTACGTCCCTGGATGATTGTTGCTGGGGCTAAGCTAGAAGCAGTGCTGGTGGTCTAATGCGCACTGCTATTCCCAGGGCTCTTGATCAGTGGCCTGTTACTGGGAATTTGACAGGTGATGTTGACGGTGGTGGGGTAGGGCTGGGTCCTTGTTACGTGAGAATCACTCCTTTCCAGCATGGCTCTGGAGGTTGAGGTGGAAGATTCTCTTCAGTGGGGTCTGAGGAGATGATATGGTCAAGATGGTGGCAATGTTTTGACCTGGCACTTGTTGCCTCTTGGGTGTCGACAGACAGACAGACAGACACACACACACACACACACACACACACACACACACACACACACACACACACACACAGTAGCAGATACTATCTCACCACCTGTAGCATTCCCTGATCCCACCCTCTCAACTAAGAACCTTGCTTCATATTTTACTGAAAAAGTCGAGGCCATTCATCGAGACTTCCCTTCCCCCTCCTCTTCTTCTCATGTCACCCAGATGCCTTCTACTGCGATCTCTTCCCTCACCGCTGTCTCACATGAAAAAGTGCCCTTTTTTCTTGCCAGGACTAACCTTTCTATGTGCACAAGGGATCCTATTCTATTCCATCTAATTTTTTAGGAGATTGCCCCTCTGTCATCCTCACTCTCTGACTTATCTTCAAACTGTCCCGTTTTCCTGACTACTTCTTTGCTGCATAAAAACAGCTCGTGTCTTGCCTGCCTTCAGAAATCCTCACTCAACGCATCTGTCTCTGCCAGCTATCTTGTCATATCTCCTCTTGCTCTCTTCTTAACTTTGAACTCTGACCTCATTATTCAACCAAAACTGCTCTCTGCACAGTTAACTATTTCTTCATTGCCCAATCTGATGGCCTTTTTCAGTCTGTCTTGACCTCTCTGCAGGCTTTGATGCTCTTTTTTAACTCTCTCCTCCTTGGTAGTCTCTGCATGTCTGATTGCTCCTTCTTAGTCTCCTTTGCTGAATCTTTGTTCAAATCATGCCCATTTGCTAATTGTGGGTGTCACAGAGGCATCTGTCTTGGGCCTTCTCTTCTCTCTCTATACTATTTCACTTGGTGGTCTCATCAGCTCCCATTAATTCAGTTGTCTTCTCTGAGCTAATGATTCTTCAGTCTGCTCTTCCAGTGCTAACCTCACTATAGACATCAGTCTCCAGTTTCCATCTTGAAGTTGATATGCTCTAGTCATATTTTTAAAAATTAAATTTTATTTTTGAGCAAAAAATGAACCTTCTTCTCTCCCTTTTCCTTTCCTTCCTCCCATTCCCAAACACATTGAGAAATCAAGAAAAACAAAAATTCTGTTACAAGCATGTATATAGTCAAGCAAAACAAAATTTTGTATTGGCTGTTTCTTTTTTAAAAATGTCTTAATCTGGGACAGCTAGGTGGCACAGTGGATAGAGCACTGGCCCTGGAGTCAGGAGGACCTGAGTTCAAATCCAGCCTCAGACACATGACACTTAATAGCTGTGAGACTCTGAGCAAGTCACTTAACCCCATTCTTCCCCCCCCCCCAAAGTCTTAATCTGTGTTCTGAGTTCATCACCTCTCTGTTAGGAGGTGGGTTGCATGTTTCATCATTAGTCCTCAGGAATTGTGTTTGCCCATTGTGTTGATCAAAGTTCTGAAATTTTCTTTTTCTTTATTTCAAATTTTTAGACAGTATTTTATTTTTCTCCCCAAAAACAATTTTTAGCATTGATTATTTTTAAAAAAATTTTTGAGTTCCAAATGCTATTCCTCCTTCTCTGTCTTCTCCCCTCCCTGACACATGAAGCATTTTGATATAGGTTATACATGTGCAATCATGTAAAATATTTCCATATTAGTCATTTTGTACAAGAAGACTCAAACAAAAAGAAAGAAGGGAGAACAAAAGAAAGATAGTAAGCTTTAGTCTGTATTCAGACAATATCTGTTCTTTCTCTGGAGGCGGATAGCATTTTTCATTCATGAGTCCTTTGGGATTGTCTTGGATCATTGTATTGCTGAGAATAGCCAAGTCATTCACAGTTCTTCATTGTACAATATTGCTGTTACTGGGTAACAGCGTTCTCCTGCCTCTGCTCACTTCACTCAGCATCAGTCCATACAAGTCTTTCTAGGTTTTTCTGAAATCCACCTGCCATCATTTCTTATGGAACAATAGAATTCCATCACAATCATATACTGCAACTTGTTCAGCCATTCCCCAATTGATGGACATCCCTTCAGTTTCCAATTCTTTGCCACGAGAAAAAGAGCTATAAGTATAGCTGGCATTTCTAGTGCGATATCAAATAATGGTGGTGACGATGGACATCCTTGCTTCACCCCTGATTTTATTGGGAAGGCTTTTAGCTATTCCCATTATAGATAATGCTTACTGATGGTTTTAGATCAATATTATTTATCATTGTAAGGTAAGCTCCACATGTTCCTATTCTCTCTAGTGTTTTTAATAGGAGTGGGTATTGTATTTTGTCAAAGGCTTTTTTCTACGTCCATTGAGATAATCATATGATTTCTGTTGGTTTTGTTATTGATATGATCAATGATGTGGATAGTTTTCCTAATATTGAACCAGCTCAGCATTCCTGGTTTAAATCCTACCTGGTCATTTGATGCCTCAAAAAGAGCTACAAATATTTTTGCACATCTTTAGAATTTATTTATTTAGGATCAATCTCTCTCTTAATCTGTCCTCCCTTTAGTTCCCCCTTTTCTCTTCTTCCTTTCCCTTCTATTTTGTTGTAGAATAAAATGTGTGTCTGTACTCAACTTTGTGTGTGTGTGTGTATTCTTCCTTCTTTTGACTAGTTCAAATGAGAGTGAGGTTTGAGTGTCAGCCACTCTCCCTATCCCCTCCTTGTTTATATAATGATATAATATTAGTAAAGTGCTTAGCATAGGGCCTCGCACTTGGTAAGTACTATATAAATGTTAGCTGCTGTTATTATTATTATTCATGTTTACTTGTGTGCCTTCATTATCTGAAATAATTTTCTTAATCTTATTTTCTTCCCCTCCCCAACTGTATTCCTTTCCCCCTCTATTTACGTTCTTTTTTAAGGTTATCAAGACCTAACAGAACTGCTCCCAGGCCTTTTTTAATGGGACTACCTCAGTGAGCCATGATGATGATAGGATCATAGGGGACACACATGTATCATTTTTGCCCTATTGAAATGTAATCAGTTTATCCTCATTTAGTTCTTTATCATTCTTCAGTTGTCTTTTCCTTTCTTTGTTTCTCTTGAATCCTGTGTTTGAACTTCAAATTTCTGTGCAGCTGTGGTCTTTTTATTAGAAATGTGTGGAAGTCTTCTAATTCATTAAAAATCCACTCCCCCCCCATAGGATTATAATTTAGTTTTGATGAGTAAGTTATCCTTGGCTGTCTTATGGAATATAGTATTCCAAGTTCTCCCTTTCTTCATAGTGTGGCTGCTAAATTTTGTGTGATCCTCACCATGGCTCCTTGGTACTTGAATTTTTCTTTCTAGTTATTTGCAGTATTGTTTCTTTGGCCTAGAAGCTCTAAATTTGGGCTGTGATGATCCTGGAATTTTTCATTGTGAAGTTTCATTCGGGAGGTGACCAGTGAGTTCTTTTAATTTCTACTTTGCTCCCTTGTTCTAGGAGATTTAGGTACTTTTCTTTTAAGATTTCTTCAAATTTGATGCCTGGGCCTTTTTTTGTATGTGGTTTTCAAGTTGTGCAATGATTCTTAAATTTTTTCTCCTTGATCTGTTTTTCAGAAAAATTACTTTTGCTGTTTTTTGTTGTTTTTTTTTAAACATATGTATACATTTTTTGATTTGTTTTAATTTGTTTAAAACATTAATTAAAATATTTGTTTTAATATTTCCAATGGGATAATTGGCTTCTGTTTGGTCCATTTGAATTTTTGGGGAGTTTGTTGCTTGGACAAAATTCTGTCCCTTTTGTGCCAAGTTGTTAATTTCCTTTCCAGTTCTTTATTCCATAGCTTTCATTTCTTTTCCATTTTTTCTTCAAGTGCTTTTTAAACTCTTAAAAAAAAAAAGCAACTCTTGCGTCATCTCTTCCAGGAATTCTGGTTGAATTTGTGCCCACACTTTGTTTGTTTGTTTGTTTTTGAAGCCACGCTTACAGATTTTTGGAGTCATTCTCTTCTGCTTCTTGTCTTGAGTGTCCCTGCCACCATTATAGGTCACTCTAGCAGAGTTCTTTTCTTTTTTTTGGCCCATTCTTCCAAGCCTGTTTCCTGACTTTGGACTTGATGTTAGGGCAGGGCTCTGCAGCACTTTTGGAGGTTAGGTCTGGTCAGGACCTGTTGCTGATTTCTTGGGAGTATTGAGTATGGTGTTATTCTGGGCTCTCAATGATAGGCCTGCAGGACCTGTAAAAGCTTTCATTGCTTTCAAAGTGGTCTGAACCAGAGCAAAGTCTGATTGCTGCTGCTCTCTCCAACCCACCTTAAATTCCTGACCTGAATTTGGGTCTGATTAAGAGTTGCTTAACTCTTCTGCCATTGGCCAAGTGGAAAGCTCTATTGGCAGAATTGTCTGCCTTGGTTCGGAATTCTTGGCCTGGTTATTCCTCCATAAGGCTGAGCTTGACATTATTCCTCCATAAGGCTGAGCTTGACATGGGAAGTGAGACCTTGCTTTGTACCTGAGGTCTGAGCCACACTGTTGGGGCTACTCCTGCTAGTTTCAAAACTTGATTCTTTCTCCACACACCACTCAGGGCCTTCTCCCTACTTGGCAACCTACTGCTTTGTAAGCAGGTCTCCTTACTCCACCCTGGATCTGTGGTAGTAGGGGACACCCTGGGGAGTGGGGGACAGCTGCCAGTTGGTGGAATTGTAAACTGATCCAACCCTTTGAGTTATTAAACTGGCTATACCCTTTGACCCAGCAATACCACTGCTGTGTTTGTTTCCCAAGATGATTAGGTAAAAAGGAAAAGAACCTATATGTTCTAAAATGTTTACAGCAGTTCTCTTTGTGATGGCAAAGAACTGGAAATGGCAAGGATGCCCATCAGTTTGGGAATGGCTGAACAAGTTGTGGCGTGATTGTGAAGGAATAGTACTGTGATATAAGAAATTTTGAGCTCAATGATCTTAGAAAAACATGGATAGACTTGCATGAAATAATGGAGCAAAATGAGCAGAACCGAGAGAATGTTGTATAGATTAATACCGATATTGTTTTCAGAACAGCTTTGAGTGGCTGAGTTGTTTTGACTATTGTAAGTGCTCAAATTAACTACAGAGGACCTATGAAGGAAGACACTGTCTGTATTCAGAGAAAGATATGATAAATAGAAGTATGTATAGGAGGATTTTCCATGTGCACGCGTGTGCGCGCGCACACACACACATGCACACACACACAATTTGTGTCTAATGTTAGCCATCTGTAGGGCAGGGGTGGGAGAAGAGAAGAAAAAAAGGACAGAAGTTACATGGTAACTTTGTTATGTAGCAAATTGTACATAATAAATTTGCAGTTTCATGTGCAATCTTTTTTTTTTCTATTCTGCTATGTTATGGAAATGCTTGTTTTATTTCTTAGGTTCATAATAAAATAAAAAATTTTTTAAAAAGCAAATGTTCTGAAATTATAAAGAACAAAGAAGAGATGAGAAGACACTCCCACCTCGAGCCCTTTTTAGAGATGGGAGGCTCATAAGTGTTGTTCATGGCACATATTTTCAGACTTAAAAAAAAAAAAGGTATTGATTTATTATGCTGATTTTTTCTTTCTTTTTTGTCTTAAAAGTACTGTTTGTTACATGGGATGGCTCTCTGGCAGGGGAAGGAAGAGGAATACTGGGATACTTATAGTGATATAAAAAGCAAAAAAAAAATCAATGAAAACTTATGAAAATAAATGTATTGCTTTGAAAAACTCTCAGACTTGTGATTATTGTATACCTGTCCTGTGAGGCCTTCAGTGAATGTGATGGTAATTGAGTCTCTGTGTACATAACCTCTGTATCTTGTACTCAGACCTTTATCCTAGACCCTCTAATCTTGTTGCCCAGCAACCTTGGAGAGAATAGTGTAACACAGTGGTAAAAGCTCTGAATGTTGATTCTGGAGACCTGGCGTTTATCTGCAGCTCTGTTCTCCTTACCTAGTTATATGACCATTTCCTAGCTCAATAACCTGAGTGAGTCGTCCTGGGGCCTATTTCCTTGTCTGTAAAATAGGGATGATGATATTTGCACCATTTGTCTCTTTGGGTGGTTGTGAGGAAAGTGTGAGAGATGTTAGATGCTGCAATCACCTGGTTGTCTTTTCTGGCTGTTGCTGATCATACCTGTTCTCTTCTCAGCCATCAGAGTGATCTTCCAGAAGCACAGGTCTGTTCAGTGAACTCCAGGATTAAATATGAAATCTTGCTTTTGATTTTTAAAGCTCTTCATAACTTAACCCATGGAGAACTTACTCTGCTCCACTTTTAGTCTCAACTAAAATCCCATGTCCTGTAGGAAGCCTTTGTCAAGCCGTGACTCTTAGTGATAGTGCCTGCCCTTTCCTAAATATTTACTTTTTTGTCCAGTATATAGTTTATTTGTACATATTTCCTCATTTTCTCCTCCATTAAATTGTGAGCTCCTCGAGGGCAGATTTTGCCTCTTTTTGAATCCCTAGTGCTTAGCACAGTGACTGGCTCCTAGTAGGTGCTTAACAGATGTTTATTGGTTAACTTTGTTAGGTTTATCCTTAGATATTTTATGTATTTTGTAGTTATTTAGAATGAGATTTCCCTTTCTCTTGTTGCTTTTTGTTATTGTTATATGGAAGTACTATTATTTTTTGAGGGTTTATTGTATAACCTGCAGTTTTGCTTAAGCTATTGTCTCTATTAGTGTCTTTGCTGATTCTTTAGGATTTTCCAAGTATACTGCCTTATCAGCAGATAGGGAGGCTTTATCTCCTCTTTAGTGTTCTTTATGCCTTCAGTCTCCTCCTCGTGCCTTATTGCTGTTGCTCTCATTTCCAGAATTATAACAAAAAATAGTGGGGAGAGTGGGCATCCTTGCTTCACATCTGTATTTATTGGGATAGGTTCTAATGTATCTCCATTGCATATAATATTTGCTTTTAGTTTTAAATAGATGCTTTTTATAATATTTAAAAAAAGGTGCCTCTGTGCCTATACTTTGTAGTTGTTTTTTTTTTTAACAAGAAAGAATGTTAGTACTTTGCCAAAGACTTTTTCAGGATCTATTGAGAGATGATCATGTAGTTTTGGATGTTTTGGTTTTTAATATGATTAATCATGTTGATTGTTTTCCTAATGTTGACTCATCCTTGCATCCTTGATATAGATCCCACTTGGTCATAATGAATTATTTCTTGGGTAAATCCCTGTAGTCTTTGACAGGATTTTGCTTAAATTTTTTGAGTTGATACTCATTAATGACATTGGCTGATAGTATAGCACTTTCTTTGATGCAGGCACACCATGCTGGGTGGTCCTGTGTCAGCGTCTCCCATGTCTCACAATCGATTCCAAAGTTCTTCAGAGAGACCTTGAGAATGTCTTTGTATTGCTTCTTCTGACATACTTCTGTGAGTACCTGTTCTGTGTGAGTTCTCTGTAAAATAGGCTTTTAGGTAAGCGTGCATTTCGCATTTGAAAAACCAGCCCCTCAGAGTTGTACCCTCTGCAGTGGAGTTTGAATGCTTAGCGGTTCAGCTCGAAAAAAGAACCTCAGTGTCCGGTGCCTCATCTTGCCAAGGAATCTTTGGAATCTTCTGATGACAGTTCAAATGGAAGCAATTCCTTTTTGAAATCTGATGCTCTCCCACCCTTTCCTTCAGAGCCTCGCAAACACTGAACTGGCTCTGGCAGTGTGTGCATGAACCTCATCATCTGTGTGTACGTCCCTCGAAAGAGTACCGACAAGGTAAGCGAACGATCCACAGCATTCACAGTGTCTTCATTTACTGTAACTGATGGTCCCACATATGGATGGTGTGGTGCTGGCTGGGGAAGAACCCTGTTTTCTTGGTGTTAACTTCAGACCAAAATTAGCACAAGTGGCAGAGAATCCATCTATACTTTGTTACATCTCAGCCTCAGAGGCTGCATTGAGTGCATAATCATCTGAAAAAAAAAATGCACACACCAACTCTCCCTCTACTTTAGTCTTGGCTCTTGTAGCCCTTTCAAGTTAAGTAATTTCCTGTCAGTGTGGTAGCGACCTTCATGCTGTTTTCATCCTCATCGAAGGCATCCAACAACATCGCTGAAAACTGTGTGCTAAAAAAAGGCATGGGAACGAGCACAAAGCCCTGCTTCAGTTCATTAGAGACTGGGAGAGCACAAGGTGATTGTCCATTATCTACAGCCCATGTGAACATGGTGTCATGAGATTAATGTGAAATACTGACGAACTTCTACAGGCAACCGCATCTTGCTGTGATTTTCAACAAGCCCTCATGGCCGACACCATGAAGGACCTTACTGTGTACAGACCTCTGTTCTGCTCTTGGCCTTTCTCTTAGAGTTGTCGGGCAGCAAACACCACATCAACCATTCCTTGGCCCTTTCTGAAGCCACACTGGCTCTTGGGGAGATGTGAGACTAGAATTTAGGAGGAAGATGAGGACTGGTTATCTAGCTCTCTGAGTCTTCAGAGATGATAAATGAGTGAATGGGAGCGGGTGAGGTCACCACTGGGGAGAGTGTAGAGAAATCAAAAAGAACTGGTACAGAGCCTCAGGGGAACACCCACGGTTTGTGGTTGTGACACGGATGATGAGCCAGCAAAGGCTGGTCAGAAGGCGCAGTCATGTAGGTAGAAGGGATACCAGGAGTTGACCTATTAAGCCACAGAGAGGAGAGAGTGTCCAAGAGAAGGTAATCCACAGTGCCTTGTGCTACAGAGAGGCTGAGAGAGATGAGAACTGAGAAGGAACAATTAAACTGTGAGGAATTGCTTTCCTTGTCTGGTCAAGGGAAAGCCCGTGTTAATGAGGTCTTGGATCCTATGACATGTGGAAATATCTTAGTTGAAAATTCACCAATGATAAAGGAAAATATAATTGTCTCACTACTGATTCTAGACAGACATTGTGCTGCTGGGCTTTAAAAAAAAATCATCAATATCTTTCGTTTGAAAACCGCCATCATTTCTGAATATGATTCCAACTCTTTTCTTTTCCCACAGACATCACTTTAAAAAAAAAGAAAAAAATTCAACAAAGTTCAACATATGTAAGATTCACTTCCCATAGTCCACTACCTCTTTAAAGAAATGGGAAAGGTACATTCTCATATCTCTTCTTTTTGGGGCCAGATTTGGTCATTATAATTTCATAGCATTTAGCTTTGTTTTATTGCTGTTCTTTCCTTTTACATGATTGTAATCATTGTGTATATTATTTTTCTGGTTCTACTTCACTTTGCATCGATTTCCCTGCTTCTCTATATACGTCATATTTATAATTTCCTATAGCACCATAATTCCATTACATTCTTGTAACATACCTTGTTTAGGCATTCTAAAAATTCTGTTTTATTTCCAGTCCTTTGATAATTCAAAAAGTGTTGATTATAAATATTTTGGTGTAATTTGGACTTTTGGGGAAAAAAATCAATTAACCTCCTTGTGGGTATGTGCCTAACAAAGTGATCTCTGTGTTAGTGGTTATGGGTCACTTCTACCTATGTGATAATCAGCAAGTGACTTAACCTTTCAGGCAGCTCTCTGAAGATTACAAGTTGTAGACTAGATGTTGGTTTCCATCCGTGTTTCACCACTCAGGGTTCCCCGTGCTGATTTAATCACAAATCTAGACCAAAAAGAAAAATAAATCCAAATTATGTATTTGTTGCTTGGTTTTTTATTTGAACTTTATAGCTTAAAAATGCATTTCTTTCATTCTACTGGTTTTCATTTAGTTGAAATTTAAGCCTGTTTACTTATGGATGAGTAATAGTTTGATTCTGTTCAATAGATACTAAGTTTAAATACCAATCTTGTGCTATGCACTGTGCCTTGCAGAAAGAGAGAGAGAGAGAGAGAGAGAGAGAGAGAGAGAGAGAGAGAGAGAGAGAGAGAGAGAGAGAGAGATAAGAGACTGGCTGAGTGATGTTATTGATGTAGAAAATATCCCAGTTAAAGAAACTGCCTGCCAATGCAAGTCAGTACCTTCTCTCAGTTTATAGTTTAGTTACCCCTACACAGATAACTCTTTTTGCTTCGTTTTGGTTTTTGGTGAGGCAGTCGGGGTTAAGTGACTTGCCCAGAGTCACACAGCTAGTAAGTGTCAGATAACTTTTTTTTTTCAAATAACTTTTAATACATAATAAATACAGCAGAAAAGTATAAAACCAAAACTTTGTGGCTTCAGGGGATTGGTGGAAGGGTTTGTTGTCCCAGAGCTTTTTACCCATCCATACCTTATTTCATGTTCTTTTTGTTCATGTCTTTTCGTAAACCCTCTGGAAGTTTTCCTTTTATACATATGTAAATAACAGTAACAGAAAAAGACAGAGCTTAGTCAAATGTCCAAGATAGGTATATGCTCTGTGACATCGTATGAGAGACCTCCTGCGGAACTTATAATGAAGGATACATTTTTGGACATGGCTAATGTGAGAATTTGTTTTGCTTGACTATGAATATTTGTTATGAGAGTTTTCTTTTTCTTTCAATTGTTCCATGGGGAGAGGAGGAGGAAAGTGGGAGGAAGAGAGAATAAATGATCTAATTTTAAAAACCTAGGGGGAGAAATGGTTATCACCTACTGGAGGCATCAGGCAAGACTTGACAAAGGAGTTAATATTTTATCTGGTCCTCAAAAATGATTGAAGGGGTTCTTCTTCTGCAGGGTGTACATACTATGTTTTAGGAACAATGTAAATTAAAGGTAGAGAGGTCCCTGAGAACAGCACAGTGTCCAGTGTAGCAGGCTTTTCTATCTCCTGGATGAGAATCATGGCATGGAGAATTTTGTTTTGATCATTTGGAAACAATTGCAGCTGATTTAGAAAGTTTATGTTTTGGATTTGCCCCTATTTTTATGTAGATTATAAACACATTTACTCCTGTCTGACTTGGGCTTTGCATATTGCAGTATTTTAATGATGCCAAATTCAATACAAATTCTTGATTTTGTTTTGCCTTTTAGGTTTAAAAAATTCACTTGAGTGGTGCTTCCTGACCAATGGAGAACTATTTCCAAGCAGAGGCATACAACCTGGATAAGGTTTTAGATGAATTTGAACAGAATGAAGGTGAGCGTTTCCTTTGGCATCCTTGCACGTATGTACCGCAAAGAAAATGATGGCGGGGCATTGTAAGGTAATGCAGCAATCTTTAGAAAACCAGAGAGCAGTGAAGCAAAAACTCTTGCTTGCATTTCCCAAACTTGCAAAAGTCAGCGTTTCTTTGGTATTGTTGTCCTATTGGCAACAGATGTTGATTCTTTAGCAAAAGAAGAATCATTTGGAAACCAAAAGATGATGGCATGAGTGTATTTTGCTATAAATAGTTGAATACAAAAGAAAGTTGGACTCCAGTTAGTTGTCCCAGCTAATGCTGGTACTGGAGAATAGATGATGAAACATGCGTTCCTCTTCTTGGTAGAGAGGCGGTAGTCAGTGGGCTGGGACATGGCATTCATTGTCAGACAGGGCCCTTGGCCTCATTGCTTTTGCTTAACTTTTTTTTTTTCCATTGTGACATGGGAGGTTTCCATTTTGAAGGGATGAAGTAGAAGCAAAATATATTGGGAAATGAGGGTGACATTGAAACAATCAACACAAAAATAAAAACGCGAGGAAGTGCCCAGTCATGGTGCTCACTGTGCCATCATATGGACTGATGGTATGCTCTCTCGGGTCACTTTAGCAATCTCAGAATTACTTGAAAGAATAACTTAAGAATACACAATATTCCAAAGTACCCATCTGTGCTGTTTCCCCTTTTTCTAGCCGTGATTCATTAGGAGCAGAATATAGCAAGTCAGCAAGAAAAATGCTCTTTCACCCGAACCCTGTAAATTTAGAACTGGCCTAGACAAAGAAATCTAATTAGTTAGTAGTGGCTCCAGGAGTATGGACGAGCCTTCAGTTATTTTCAAGCTTCAGCATAAAGGGGTAGGAAAAATGGTTTTTGCCTCCCTGCCAGCGATTCACCTTGACCTGTAGAGACACTGGGGATGCAGGTCTGACCTAGTTTAGGCTACTCTGAGCCTGTGATCATAACAGCTTATGTTTGTATAGGAAGGACTTTAAGGTTTTTTGTAAAAGATTTGCTCTCAACATCTCATCCTGGGTAGTACCAATATTTTTATTTTCTTTTTGCAGATAACAAAAGCTGTGTTTATATGAACATTAAGGTTTTTCAAAATACTTTTATTATGTATCATTTCATATGATCCTCACAACAACCCTGTGAGGAGGATGCTATTATTATCCTTAATTTAGTGGTGAGAGAGGTTAAGAAACTAGCCCAGAGTCACACAACTAGAAAGTGTCTGAGGCTGAATTTGAATTCAGCACTGCACCAGAGAGATTAAGTGACTGGGAGTGATCATATAGTTTGTAAGTGTCAGAGCCAGAATTCAAGCCAGAACTCCTAAGTCCAGGTCTCACTTTGACCTCTGGTATTTGATCAGTGCATGCCAGAATTTACTTCATCTCTATGAAGTCTTCAGGATCATAGAGGACCCTGAAGTAAGCCATTCCTCAGGGTCGGTATTACTTCAGATGGCTGTGATATACCAGGCGCTGTGCTGGTGGGGCATAAAGACAAAAACGAACAAACAGTCCCTGCCCACAAGTACCTTACATTCAGATACCTCATGGTCAGGAATACTAATGGCTAGGGGGTCAGAACTTCCATAGGAAGTAGCAGCACATATAAAGCAAGCCATGAGAGAGGTTGGAGATTCTAAGAGGGAAAAGTGAAATCCCTTCCAGTTATGGAGCATGGACTGTGCAAAAGCCTGGAAATGGGGATCGAAAATAGCATAGACCATTTGGGCTAGAACAGGGGTGGAGAACCTGCGGCCTCGAGGCCACATGTGGCCTTCTAGGTCCTTGGGTGCAGCCTTTTGACTGAGTCCAAGTTTTACAGAAAAAATTAGAATGTCAAATACATGAAGAGGAGTGATGTATAATAAATCTGAAATGGTAGGGTACAGCCAGATTAATAAAGACTTCAAATGCCAAGCTGAATAGATGGATGGATGGATGGATGGATGGATGGATGGATGGATGGATGGATGACTCAGTGAATAAAATCTTTTTAAAAAGTTTGGTAAGACCATCTACAGTACTCTCAAGGAACTCACGTTCTAGTGGAGGCGACAGCACACGTAGGTTTTAGTTGTAAGTCAGCTGGAAAGATCCCATGGTCTTGAAGATGCCATCACAAAGCAGATGGTAGTGCGTCTTCTTCAACACTTTTCTGCTGATAATCATATCTGTTTCTGTCGTGGAACTGTTTGATAGGGCGCAGGACTTTGGCAGTGAGAAATCATTTTCTGGGTCTTCAGTAGCTGTCGCCTCTCAGCACCTGCTGATGCAGATGCCAGGTGGCATCTCCACGGGGGTTGGTTGCTTCCTGGGTTGATGGCAATGAGAGCTGGTAGTTTGTGGGTTGCTGCCACTCTTGGGTCTTTTGGGCATACTCATTCAGATAGGGATGCTTGGTCAGCGGGTAGTGTTGCTGGTAGGAAGAAAAATTTGTAGCCTCTCCTGGGGACGATAGGGTGCTACTGAAGGATCTTGAGCAGCACACTGACTTAGTTGAACTTGTGCTTTAGTAAGATTTTTTTGGCAGCTGTGTGGGCACTTTGGAAGAAAGAGAAACAGAATCCCGTACATGAGTACAGACACTGCTGCAAGAAATCAGATGAGAGGTAATGAATCTCTGAGCTAGAGCATTTCCCTGTGGACAGAGAGCAGTAAATGGATTATAGGAATATTGTGGATGGGAAATGAGTAAGATGTGGCCGCTGACTGGATGTGTGGTTAAAGGGGACAGAAAGTCAGGGAGAGTTCTGAGTAACTTGGATGACTTGAAGAGTGATGGAGCCTGGCCTGACATACAGTCTGAAGTCAGTAAGTAGGTGGAAGAAGGAACAAACAAAGAGAAGAATCACACTGTTAGAATTACGATGACAGGGATGCTTAAAACACCAGCATAGAAGAAGGAGAGAAAAGAAGGGAGGAAGGAAGGGGGGAGAAGAAAGAAGGAAGGAAGGAAAGAAATAAACATTTATTAAAGGTACCTGAAAAGAAGCGAGAGAAGGTACCTATCATTGAGACATAATTTTGAAGTTCAGAAAATCAGGAAGAGGGCCAGGGTGGGATTTAAGATAGGCTAGTCTGGTCTTCTTCACAAAATGGCAGCTAAAGGAGGAAGTCACCAATGGGAGAAGGGGAGCAGGACTTGCAGATGGGTGTTTCAGTGTCAAGGCATGATTCTGAAGTCCAGAAAGTCAGGAACAGGGACAGGAGGGGAAATGCCAAAGCATTTATAAGCAAAACCTCAAAGTAAAACACAGCTCGCGCACAAATACAGCTAGAATTCCTGGAAGAGCTGAAATGAAGCAAGAGTTTTTTTAAAAGTTTGAAATGTTTTTATAACTGAAATAAGAGTGCTAGAGGAAAAAGTTGGGGGAAAAAATGAGAGCAGTGGAAGAAAAAAATGGAAACGGCAAGCTTGGCACGAGAGGTACAAAACCTTGCCCAAGCAGCAAACTCTCTGAAAATTAGCATGGATTAAATAGAAGCTAATGACTCCATGAGACAACAAGAATTATTAAAATAAAGTCAAAAGACTGAAGAAAATAGAAGAAAAACATAAGCTATCTCTTAGCAAAAACTACTAACCTGTAAAATTGATCAAGGAGGGAAAAAAATAAGAATCATTGGACTACCTAAAAGTCATAACCAAAAAGGAGCCTAGGCATTCTATTTCAAGAAATATTAAAAGAAAACTGTCTAGATCTCCTAGAACAGGAGGGCAAAGTGGAAACAGAAAGAATCTACCAGTTACCTCCTGAAAGAAACTCCAAAATGAAAACTTCCAGGACAAGAATAGCCAAAACTCAAGAGTTTCCAGGTCAAAGAAAAAAAATACTACACCTAGCCAGAACGAAAGAATTCAAGTACTGTGGAGCCACAGTCAGAATTGCACACAATTTAGCAGCCTTTGTGGCAAAGGAGTAGAGAGTTTGGAATGTGATATTCGCAAAAGCAAAGGATATAAGCCTTACAATCAAGAATAATTTAACCAGCAACATTGAGTACAATCTTACTGTGGAATAAATGGATCTTTAATGAAAGAGAGGACTTGAAGCATTCCTAATGAAAAGACCAGAGCTGTGTAGAAATTTTGAAGTACATCCACAGGATTTAAGTGAAACATAGAAGGGCGAACTTGAGCAAGCAGTCATAAGGGACTAAAAAAGGATACGCTCATTATGTCTTATTAGGGGACGTGTCTTTTCTCTGAATCTTGTCATCATCAGGAGTCATAGAAAGAGGACCTACGAGTGGCTCTGTCTTGTCTCGATAATCTTAACTGAAGAATGGAAAAGGTGTTGAAGAGAAATACACTGGAGAGGGCAGTGGAAAGGGAAAGTTGGGGAAATTATTTCATGCTATCGGGGGTGCAAGTATAATTCTGTACAAACAAGGAGGAAGGCGTGGGGGGAATGGCTGGCACGTGAATCATACTCCCATGTCTGTTGGTCAAAGGAGAGTAGAATACCCACACACATTTGAGTGCAGAAATATATTTTTCTAAACAGGGAAACATGAGGGAAAGGGAAAAAGACAGAGAGGGGAATTAGAGGGGAGAGTGTTCGAAGAAGAATTAGTTCTGAACAAAACAAACTCTTAAGGATACTATTTTTGTGGTTGTTGTTTGTCCTTCATTTTTTGAAGAGGACCATGGCATCAGGGAGGTGATGTCATGACTTGTAAGTGAATTGGATTTAAGTGAGGCAGGGCTGTGCAAAGTCACCAGCCTCACTTTCTCCATTTGGGTCTGTGACCAAATAGAGATCAGGACGACTAGAGATAGCTCTGGATGCAGTGGGAGACCTTGGCCTCTTTAAGCCAAGGTCTTTCTCAGGTCTCTGTTTGACTAGGCAAGGCCCATTCAGTGCTTAAGGCTAAGTAAGAAATGAGGCAAAGACTGGCCTCTTTTATCTAGTCAAAGAAAAGATATCAATCTGGATCGTGCCTTAAACCCAGATCACTTTGGCACTCATTGATTGGCTACCCATAGGTCCCAGCCCAACCCCAGCCGGGTCATTGTTTGGGCCCTGATGGCTCTGAATGAATGTAAATAGCACCTGTTTCTGTTTTGGCCAGAATTCTGAGTCTCTCCATGCCTCACCCCCATTGATTTAAGGAGACTCCAGTGACCACCTAGCCTCTGTCTGAAGACCTCCATCGAGGGGAACTCATCACCTCCTACGGTGACCCATTCCACCTTTGAATGGCTTTCATTTTAGGAAGTTTTTCCTGATGACAGATCCTTTGCAGCTTCTGCTTATTCTCCTGGTTCTGCCTTCTGCGCCTGAAAAGAACAGTCCTAAACCCTGCATGTGATAAAGTCTTCTCCAGGTTAAACATATCCATTTCCTTCCAACTGGTCGTTATATGAAGTGGACTGGTCTTCTTGGTTGCTCTCTTCTCCAGTTGGTCATTGTGCTTTTGAAACTGTGACATCTAGAACTGAACATAATATTCCAGATGAGGTCTGATGAGGACAGAGTACAAGGGAACTGTCACCCCCTTATTCCAGGAATTTCAGTATCTTTTAATGTAAGCCAAGATCACATTTTTGGGCTGCCACATAATGCATTTTTTTTTCTCTTTTTAAAAAAATTTCCTTTTTTTCCCTTTTAACTTAATAGTCAGTCATCTTTGTAAGATTTTGAGCTCCAAATCTTTTTCCTTCCCTCCCTTCTCTCTCCCTTCCCAAAGACAGCAAGCAATCTGATATAGGTTATACATGTACAGTCATGTTAAACATCTTTCCACATTAGTCATGTTGTGAAAGAAAACTCAGAGCAAAAGGGGAAAACCACGAGAAAGGAAAAAAAAGTGAAAGTAGTGTGCTTTGATGTGCATTCAGATTCCATAGTCCTTTCTCTGGATGTGGTCAGCATTTTCCATCATGCGTCCCTTGGAATTGTCTTGATTGTTGCATTGCTGAAAAGAGCTATGTCTGTCATAGTTGATCATCACACAGTGTTGTGATGTTAGTGAACCGCGTCATACTTCTGACCCATAGGATCGTGGGGATACATTTTTAGATCTGGAAGCGGCTTTACAGGTCATCTAGTCCGACTCATTTGACAGACAAGGAAACTGAGACACAAGAAGGTTAAGTGACTTATGCAAGGTTTCCTAGGTGGGAAATGGCAGAGGCAGGACATAAAACCAGATTCTCTGACTTGACAGTCAGCACTCTTTCCACTGTGCCATGCTGCTTCTCAAGTTCTTATTGAGCTTTCAATCCACTAAAAGTCCCAAAGCTTTTTTTAGGTAAACTGTTATTTAACCATGCCTTTCCTCTTGATCAGTCTGTAGAAGTGGAGGAGGAGAATGATGGTAATCCTGAATTGGGATTCGGCAAATAGTGAGTGGAAATAATATAAGAAGGAAGGGGTTTCAAGAATAAATGCATAGATTAACTGGTTACTTACATTAGCAAGATTGCAAAAGGGGTGGAAATGAGGCCAGACCTGGAGTAATGTACTGGGAAAGCAGGGATGGGATGATCTCGCAGTTAGTATAAAGAATGGGTTTAGAAAAAATGGTGCATTAGGAGAGATGGATGGCTAGGAAGGCGTGAGGTAGAGGGATTTCAGAGTTCTGGATCATGGGGCTAAAAGCGTCAAATATTTGACCATCCCTGTGTGTAGCTGATGTGTCACAGGAGTTGGGGAGTGTTATGAGCTAGGAGGCCTGAGTTATTTAAGGGGATATCAATATGTCACAGAAGCAGAGAGTCTGAGACTTGAAGGAGACCCCAGTGACCATTCATTCCAATCCACACAAGAAAGGAATGTCCACTATCGCGCGCCCACTAAGTGATCATCCAACCTCTGCTTGAAGTCCTCCAGCGGAAGGCAGCCTCCCGCCCCCGAGGCGGCCCGTCCTGGTTTTGGAGAGCTTCTGTCACCTGGAAGTTATGCCTGGCAGCGAGCCTAAATCAGCCTTTTTGCCCCTTCCACCATTACTCCTGCTATTGTCCCCTACTGCCAAACATCCTCATTTGACATGGTGGACACTCGGACTACCAAAGGTTGAAAGATTGTCTTCTTTTAAATTTTTTTGTATTCATAAATTATTTATGTCTGTAAGGTTTGCCTGTCAAATTACAGATGGAACAAAATTAGAAGAGTGTCAGTGGATCAGAAATACAAGAACTCTCTTTGTTAGAAAGTTGGATGAAATCTAGTAAGATAAAATTTAGTAGTGATAAGTATAGAAAGTCTTGCACATGGGTTTAGAAAACTGATTTCATGAGCAAAAAGTGGAGGGGATGGGCACAACTAAATAGCAGTTCAAACCAAAGAGCTCCGGGTTTTTTAGTAATCTAAGTTCAGTATAAGTCAGCAGTGCAACATAGCAGTCAAGAAAGCTGCTGTGATTTTATATTTTTTAGGTTTGAAATTTTATTTTTTCCAATTACATGTAAAAACAATTTTTACTTTGTTTTTTTAAAAATTTTGAGCTCCAAATTCTCTTCCTTATCCCTCCCCTCCCCCATCATTGATAAGGCAAGCCGTTTTATATCGCTGTGCAGACATGTGAAACATATTTCCAAATTATTCATGTTATAAAAGAAAACAGACCCAAAAAACCCAAGAAAAATAAAGTTTTTTAAAAATATGCTTTGGGGCAGCTAGGTGGCACAGTGGATTTGGATCTTCCCCAATTGATGGGCATCCTGTTATTTTCTAATTCTTTGCCTCTATTTTTGTACCCATGAGTCCTTTTCCTTTTTCTTTGATCTCTTTGGGGTATTGATTTAATAGTGATATTGCTGGGTCAGAGGGTATATAAACAGTTTTATAGCCCTTTGGGAATAGTTCTAAATTGCTTTCCAGAATGGTTGGATTAGTTCACAACTCTACCAACTGTGCATTAGTGTCCCAGTTTTCCCACATCCCCTCTAACGTTTGTCATTTTCCTTTTTTTCCCCCCACATTAGCCAATCTGATAGTTGTTTTAATTTGCATTTCTCTAAACAGTAGTGATTTAGAGCATTTTTTCATGACTCTAGGCTTGACTATAGACAGTTTTGATTTCTTGGTCTGAAAGCTGCCTGTTTATGTACTTTGACCATTTATCAATTGAGGAATGACTCTTATTCTTATATATTTGACTAATTTTTCTGTATTTTTGAGAAATGAAGTCTTTGTCAGAAAAACTTTCTATAAAAGTTTCCCCCCCAGTTTTCTGCTTTCCTTCTAATCTTGGCTGCTTTGGTTTTGTTTGTGTAAAATTTTTAAAATTTAATGTGATCAAAATTACTCATTTTAGGTACTGTTATGCTCTCTATCTCTTGTTTGGTCATAAATTCTTCCCTTATCTATAGACCTGACCTGTAAACTATTCCATGCTCCCCTAATTTGCTTATGGTATCACCCTTTATTTCTAAATCATGTAATCTACTCTGCTATCTGCTTCTGTTTTATGGGTAAGTTCATTCCATTCACATTCAGTTATGATTACTAACTGTGAATTTCCCTTCATCCTACTGTTCTCCCCTGTTTATCTTCTCTCTCTCTCTCTCTCTCTCTCTCTCTGCCATTGCCTCTCTCTGTCTCTCTCTCCTTTCAGTCTGTCCCTCCTCAAAAGTGTTTTGCTTCTGACCGATGGCTCCCCACCTCCATCTGTCCTCCCTTGTTTTCAGCCTTACCTTCTCTTATACCCCTCCTCTCTTACTTTCCTGTAGAGTAAGATAGATTTCTCTACCCAACAGTTCCAGTAAGAGGAAGGTTCAAGTGTTGCCTGCCACTCCCACCCCCATCTTCCTCTCCACTGTCGAAGCTCTTTTATGCCTCTTTTATGTGAGATAATGTATCCCATTCTATCTTTCCCTTCCCACCTCTCCCAACGTATTTGTCTTTCTCACTCCTTAATTTTTTTTTTTTTGGATATTATCCCATCATAATCAACTTACACCCATGCCTTCTGTCCTGGCATGTTCCTTCTGACTGCCCCAATGAGGATAAAGTTCTGAGGAGCTGTAAGTATCATCTTCCCATGTAGGAATATAAACAATTTGACCTTATTGAATTCTTTATGATTTCTCTTTCCTGTTAGCCTTTTTAATGCTTCTCTTGAGTCGTGTTTGAAAGTCAAATTTTCTATTCAGCTTTGGTCTTTTCGTCAGGAATGTTTGAAGGTCCTCTGTTTCATTAAATATCCATTTTTTTCCTCCTGAAGAATTATACTCAGTTTTTGGGGGGTTAGTGTTTTTTTTTGTTTTGTTTTGTTTTGTTTTTTTGCTTTTTTTCGTGAGGCAATTGGGGTTAAGTGACTTGCCCCGGGTCACATAGGCTAGTACATATCAAGTATCTGAGGCCGGATTTGAACTCAGGTCCTCTTGACTCCAAGGCCAGAGCTCTCTATCTACTGTGCCACTTAGCTGCTTTAAGGTATGTGATTCTTGATTTTAATCCTAGTTCCTTTGCCTTCTGGAATATCATATTCCAAGCCCTCCAGTCCTTTAATGTAGAAGCTGCTAAATCTTGTGCTATCCTGACTTTGGCTCCGCCATATTTGAATTGTTTCCTTCAGGCTGCTCCAATATTTTCTCATTGATGTGGGAGCACTGGAATTTGGCTTTAATTTTCTTGGGAGTTTTCATTTTGGGATCTCTTTCAGGAGGTGATCAGTGGATTCTAATTCTATTTTGTCCTCTTATTCTAGGATATTAAGGCAGTTTTCCTTGATAATTTCTTGAAATATGATGTCTAGGCTCTTTTTTTTTTCTCAAGGTTTTCAGGTAGTGCAACAATTCTTAAATTATCTCTCCTCGATTTATTTTCCAGCTCAGTTGTTTTTCTGATGAGATGGTTCACATTTTCTTCTATTTTTTTTAACTCTTTTGATTTTGGTCTGTTGTTTCTTAATGTCTCTTGGAGTCCTTAGCTTCCACTTGCCCAATTCTAATTTTTAAGGAATTATTTTCTTCATTGAGCCTTTGTACCTCCTTTTCTATTTGACCAATTGTGTTTTTTAAGGAGTTCTTCTCTTCAGTGGATTTTTGTGCTTTTTTTTTTTTTTAACCGTTTGACCTATTCTGTTTTGTTAAGGTGTTATTTTCTTCAGTATTTTTTTGTGCCTCCTTTGCCAAGCTGCTGATTCCTTTTTCATGATTTTCTTCCGTCACTCTCATTTCTTTTCCCAGTCTTTCCTTTACCTCTTTTACTTGATTTTTAAAATACTTTTTGAGCTCTTCCAGGATTCTTTTTTTGAGCCTGAGACTATCTCACATTTTTCTTTGAGGCTTTGGATGTAGCTGTTTTGAATTTGATACCTTCTAAGTTTGCGTCTTGATCTTCCCTGTCATCATATAACTTTCCATGGCCAGGTTCTTTTTTTTGTTGCTTGCTCTTTTTCTAACTGATTTCTTGACTTTTAACTTTATGTCAAAGTTGGCCATGCCGCCATTTTCAGAGTTAGTTCTGAGGGCCTTTAAGTTTTCAGTTCTTTCAAGGTGGTATGATCTCAGGAGAGGTGTAGCCACTGCTTTTCTGGCCTGTGCTCTGCTCTGTGAGCAACCGCAAGCACTCTTTCCCACCCTAGAACTGTGTCCGGGAGCTCTACTCCTGCTAGTGCCCCTTCTCACCCTGGGACTGTGACCTAGAAGTAAGACCTGGCACCACATAGGGGCAGAGGGTCCCCTGTAATATCCTTCTTACCACTTTTCTAGCCCCCTTATCATCTGTGGGCTGAGAGCTCTGGAAGGTGCTGCCACCACTTGAGTCATCCCACAGGCCTGCTGCTGGCTTGCTGGCACACAGACAGCACTGCACTGAGCTCTCTGCTCATCCCATTGAGACGCACCTTCATGCCGGGCTAGGTTGTCTTGGGCTTTTGTTTCATGCCATTCTTTTGTTGGTGTTGCCACTTCAGAACTCAGCTTTGAGGCATTATTTTAACGTTGTTTGGAGGGGAATTTTGGAGAGTTCTGGTGAGTCCCCTATCTCTACTCTGCCATCTTCAATGATTTTAGACTTATTAAAAGGGGCATAGTGTCTGATACTAGAAGGGAGGCTGTGGCTCTACTGCATTCTCCCTTGATCATACCACATTTAGAACACTGAGTTCGGTTCTGGGTGCCATATTTTAAGTGACCAAATTGATAATCTGGAGAGTGTCTAAAGGAAGGCAGCTAGGAGAGTTTAGATTTTCTGGATCTTACCATAGAACCATAGAAGGATTTGTTGAAAGACTTAGAGAAGAGAAGCCTGGGTCGGGTGGTGTAGGATAGTGATCAAGCTGTGGTCCAAGTACTTGAAGGGCTGTCATGGAGTAGAAGGTTTAGACTTGTTCTCCTTGGACCCCGGATGAGGAACCGTAGAGTGGAAGCTGTAGAAAGGCAGATTTAAGCCCTCTAGCAATTAAGAGACATTCAGAAGTCAAGCAGGCTATTTTAGGAGGTGGTGGATTTCTCTTCCTTGGAGGTGTTCAGGCACAGGCTGAGGAACCACTTTTCAAGTGTGTCGTAGTGCATTCTCATTTTCAGGCATAGATTGGATGACATTGTCTCTGATTTCCTTTGCAACCCTGTGAAGCCTTTCATAACCGGATCCCCCACACCTTTCCAGTCCTGTTACACTTTACATCCCTCTCCACCCCCAGTCCTTCCAGTGACACTCCTACGGAGACATTTCATCTCCTGACTGTGGGCTTTTTCCCTGGTCGTGCCCCAGACATTTAGTAAGCACTTGCTCTTTGCCAGGCATTGTGCCTAAGCCCTTGGAGATACAAAAGAAAGGCAGGGTCTAATGTGAGAAGACAACTCATAAAAAGATACAGAAGTCAGTAAATTTATTAAGTACCCTGTAAGAGCTCGTGGTCTGATAGGGAAGACAATATGAAAGTAACTATGTCGAAACAAGGTGTGTACAGGATAAACTGGAAGGAACCCACTGAGAGAAGGCACTAGAACTAAGAGGGATCAGGATAGGTTTTCTGTAGAAGGTGGGAGTTTAACTGGGATGTGAAGGAAACCTGGGAAGTCACCACCTGGAGATGAGGAGGGAGGGCATTCCAGGCATGTGAAATAGCTAGTGGAAATGTCTGGAGTAGAGGGAGGGGTGTGTATTTCTTGAGGGACAGCAAGGAAGCCAGTGTCGGTAGTTCACAGAGTAAGGGGAGGAGAGTATCGGTATGGTATAAGAAGAACGGGAAGGGAGTGGCGACTTATGGAGGATTTTGATCAGCAAACAGAAGATTTCAAATTTGATCCTGTAGTTAATAGGGAGCTACTAGAAATGATTGAGTAGAGGGAGGGGACACAGTGACACCTTCACTTACAGAAGATCAATTCGATAGCTTAGTGGAAGATGGACTGGAGTGGGGAGACGTTTATGACAGGGAGACCCGCTGCCAGGCTATTGCCCTGGTCTGGGAGGGAGAGGATGAGTGCCTGTACTATGTTAGTCGCCGTTCCAGAGAAGAGAAAAAGGCATCTTTGAGAGATGCTGCAAATATGAAATCACCAGGTCTTGGCTGAGGGGGAAAGTGACAGAGAATGACCAATTGAGGATGACAGCTAGGTTGTGAGCTTGGTGGACTGGGAGGGTAATCCTGCCCTGAATAGCAACAAGGATGTTTGGAGGAGGAAAGTGTTTAGGGGGAAACATAACAAGTTCAGTTTTGGACATGATGAGTTAAAAATGTCTACAGGACACCGAGTTGGAGATGATGGGAAATTGGAGATCAGAGACTAGAGGTCAACACAGAGGCTTGGGCTGGATAAATAAATTTGGGAATCCTCATCATAGGGATGATAACTAAATCCATGAAAGCTGAGGAAATCACCATGTGAAATAATATAGAGGGAGAAGAAAGGAAGACCTAGGGAGAAGACTCTTGGGAGACACCCAGGTTAGTGGGGGTGACTTGGATGAAGATCTGGCAAAGGAGACCAAGAAGGAGCAGTTGGATGGGCAAAAAAAGAATGGTTTTATAAAAAACTCTCGAGAGGAGGAAAGCATCAAGAGGAGGGTGATCAACAGTGTCAGAGACTATAGAGAGGTCAAGAAGAATGAGGATTGAGAAAAGGTTTGGAAGTTCAAGGATCGTGAGTAGCTTGAGAGAGAGCAGTTTCGACGAGACGATGAGGTCAGAAGACAGACTGTAGAGAGTTAAGAAGAGAGTGAGAGAAGAGAACATGTAGACGTCCATTGTAGACAGCCTTCTCAAGGAGTTTAGCCTCAAAAGTCAGGAGAGATATGAGGTGATATTTAGTGGGATTGGATGGGTCAAGTGGGAGTTTTTTTGGTAGATGAGAACGACATAGATGTGTTTTGTAGTCAGTAGACAGGGAGAGACGGAAGCTAAGTGAGACAGAGGAGACGACAGAGGGTCAGGTCAGTCTGTTAAGAGAAGACGGGATAGAATGGGATTATTTGTGCATTTGAAGGATTAGCCTTTGCGAGGAGAAGGTATAGATTGAACCAATTTGTCATTAATATCAACTCCAACTAAAATTGTGTGATTGTGGTATTTGTTATTATCTTCATTAGATATGTTTTGTTTCGCTGTCTAGATTATAAACTCTTTGCTAGTGTAACATATGAGAACACATCTTTATGGAAGCCTTCAAATAAATAATGTGAATCAAAGGTTTAGGAAGCTGGTTATAATTAATTTATGAGTAGTAAGGGTAGAAAGAAAATACTGCAGTTTCTAATTTGTTTAAGTATGCATAACAAAATTATAACCCAAAAAGTTGTAATACTCTAAATGGTTTAAATAGTGAAGCTTCCCTTAGGCAGCTAGGTGCTATAGTAGCTATAGCATTGCACTTGGAGTCAGAAAGAACTGAGTTCAAATTCTAGTCACACACTGACTAGCTCTGTGACCCCAGAACAGTCACCACATTTTCCTCTGCTGTAAAATGTGAATAAAATTAGCTTCTACTTCATTCATTCAGTCAGTAAGCATTTATTAAATGCATACTATATGCCAGGTCCTGGGGATACAAAGAAAGCCAAAAGGCAGTACCTGACCTGGAGGAGCTCACAGTCTAGTGGTAGAGATAGCATACAAAAACCTGCAAACAATCTATGTAATGGATAAATAGGAGAGAGTCACCAGAGGAAAGGCATTGAAATTAAGAGAGATTGAGAAACTTCACAGGGTTGTTGGGGGATCCTGTGAAATAATTATGTAAAGCGGGGCAGCTCTGTGGCGCAATGGATAGAGCACCGGCCCTGAAGTCAGGAGGACAGACCTGAGTTCAAATCCGGCCTCAGACCAAACACTTGACACTTACTAGCTGTGTGACCCTGGGCAAGTCAGTTAACCCCCATTGCCTAAAAACAAAAAAACAAAACAAAATAAAAAAGAAATAAGCCCTTTGCAAATCTTAAAGTGCTGTATAAATGTTAGCTATTATTGTTGAAAATATGTAACTTTTTAAAAAGGAGAATACATTACATTGCAAGGATGTATTTCTTAGCCACCATTTGCCACATCTGCATTAAGTTCATTCCATTCATTGAACTAAACGGTGCTTCTTTCTTGGTAGAAATCTCATGTATTTGCCACTGGGAAATAAGAAATACAGGAGATAGGGTATAGAAGTCTATCCTGCCCTACAGGAAAAGAGAAGGGGAAGGGGATAAGAGAAGGGGGGAGAGATAGAAGAGAGGACAGAGTAGGGGAAGGGATATTCAGAATGCATGCCATCTTGGGGTGGAGGGAGGGGTGAGATGGGGCAAAAATTTGGAACTCAAAAACTTGTGGAAGTGAATGTTGAAAACTGAAAATCAATAAATTTATATTTAAAAAAAAATCTCATGTATTATAGGATCATAGATGTAGAAGTAGAAATGAGGTTAGAGGCCATCTAGTCTAACCCCACACTTTATAGATAAGGAAATGGAGACTCAGAGCAGCACTACTGGGTTACACAGGCATCGCTATTTCGATACTTCTAGGGGTGAGAAATGTCTTTAGAAATAGTTTAGTCCATTCTCCTCCATTTTACAGATGGGGAAACTGTGCCCCAAAAAAGAGAAGTGAGAAAGGTGTGGAATGGAAAGATGATGATTTTTTAGAGTTAGTAGAGAACTGAATTTGAATCCTGCCCCCAACAGTTATTAAGTGTCACTTCACCCTCAGTGTCCCGATTGGTAAAATGTAGATAGTAATATTTTAGTGCCTGCTTCCTAGGTTGTTGTGAATACACGGTGAGATAATATTTACCAAGTGCTTTTGAGTCTTAAAGCGCTATGTAAATGTCAGCTACTGTTGTTATTGCCCAGGTGGCAAGCTCCTAGTAGTCAAGACCCCGAGCTTCTCAAGTTCCCTCTTAGCATCTTGCTGCCCTTTAAAACATTGTTATTTGCTAAATTTCAGATCTTCTAAGTAATGACATATTACATATAAACGGGAACTTTGCAACCAAATTATTGTAATGTTCTCATGATATTTGCAGCACTCTAGGATAGATAGCAGATAAGGCCCTAGGGCCAAATTGAGCTAAGAATCTTGTATTTAAAAATAAAAAAACAAACAAACCAAACCCAACAACAACAATATTCTTAGTTTATGGGCTCTAGGATTTTAATAGTTTTCCCTGTTTGTTTAAGATTTACAACATATAGCTACAGGAAAGAGGTTTAAATTTGTTTTCTCATCTGTAGCCAAGAATTAGAAGTGTTTTTGTCTTAATAGCTTTATTTTTGACCGAGGTAACTGGAAGTCCTGCTAATCAACTTTGTCCTGGTATAATGTTGCCAAATTACTCATTGTTTAAACCATTTATTTTTCAGATGAGACAGTTTCTCCTGCATTATTGGATAAAAAATGGAATCAGCTTCTAGACCCTCATCTGCTATCATTTAGCCCAGCTCTGGCCAGTGTGAATGAAACAGCAATTCCAAGTGAGTCACAACGGACACGGAAAACCTTCTCTCAGGCTCACTCCCCCCTCCTTCCCTCTGTGGAAGGAGGGGACCACTGTCCTAATGGAAGAGAGAGTGCTGTAAACCTGGAGACCTCCACCATGTGCGTTGAAGATCAGACTACTTCAGAAGAGCAGCTGATAAAGAGCAGCGGTAACTGGGATGATCCCTGTGGTGCTGTGGACGCAGCAGAGGAGAAACTTGGGAATGGAGACAGTCTGCCTGAAGATAAAAACATTCTTGTTGTAGCTGTCATGCATAATTGTGACAAAAGGACTCTGCCAAGTGCTGATTTACTGGATTGTCATGACTACAATAGCCATTCGCTAATGGATACCATTAGCTTTACACTGGATAATGAAAATAGACAAAGTGATCCCTTTAGTGTTACTATCAATGGGGCCGATGAAAAAGACATGAACACAGAGAAACCAGGGGTCCAGTTGAACCAGCTGCATGTCGAGGATGACCCCGTTAGCCATCTATGTAATGCTTCAACAGAGAATCACTCTAATGTCTGTTCCGTCTCTCATTTAAAAGATGATATTAATACAAGTAGAGACACTCCCATGTTAGGAACTGCAAGTGGAGGGACCAGTGCGATGATCTTATCGCAGAGAACAGCTGAAGGTCCTGCTGCTGATGTTCAGGGGAGTTGTGTACCAGTTGAGGCTTCTGCTGGGAAAACCAGCTCTCCCGGGACAGAGTTAGAGACTACAAATTGCTTTACCCATTTGAGTGAGAGGGTTTTGATGGAAGAAGAGCCTCCAGATGAGAGAACAGCTGGAGAACCCTTCCAGTCTGGGCTACCTCTGTTTTCTGACCCTGACCAGCTGAATGTGTCTGAAAGGGATGATTGCTGTGAGCAGGTTTCGTGTGGGCTTGCCCTTAATGAAACCAAGGGAGATGAAAGCAAAAATTGTGAACTTGGACATACTCTGGATACAACAGAATCACTCGGTGCAGTGGGACACTTCTCAGTGTCTGAGGAGGTGACTCACGGGGAGTTGACTAAACTGAATGAAATGAGTAACAGCCCAGCAAGTGGACACAGTGAGAGGAGCCTGCCTGAGGAGGCTTGTAGTGATAGTGGGGAGAATGGGGAGGCAGTGGCTGAGTCAGGTGTCCCTTTAAAAGGAGCTTGTATAGAGGAGCTTGAGGGCTGTGGCTTCCCTGCTGTTCTGGACATGTCAGCAGCAAATTCTCTGTCTAATGGTTGTGATTCCTATGGAATGCTAAACCCAGTTATTGCTTGTATTCCAAAGACTTTACCCTCCAAGGAAGATTCAGTCACAGAGGAAAAGGAAATTGAGGAAAGTAAATCAGAATGCTATGTGAATGTTTATGAGCAGAGAGGAAATGAGGTCTCAGAAGGAAATGGGCTTGTCTTAAGCAGCACTAGTGACCAAATGAAAAAAAACTCTGTTCGTAGTCTCTGTAGTCAGGGCGCATCTGTCCAGGGGCAGCTACCTCCTCAAGTAGTAGCTGATGTGCCACCCATCAGTGTTCCCTTTGGTGGTGCCAGACCGAAGCAACCAGCCAATCTCAAGCTTCAGATTCCAAAGCCATTGTCAGAACAGTTACAGAATGACCTTCCTCCTCACAGTGGCACTACTGCTAAAAATAAAAATGATGTGTTTGGGAAAGCAAAGTTAGGGGAAAACTCAACAGCAGCTGTATTCCCCAGTGAGACGCTTCATTCTTCTATTGCTGATGCCCGTGGGGACCTTGTAGAAGATTACGAGGCTGTGGTCGCTAGTAGTCCGTGCCTTGCAGGAGCCTCAGATAGTCCCGATAATGACCTTAGAGCTGGTCAGTTCGGTGTTCCTATCAGAAAGCCATTTACCACACTGGGCGAAGTGGCTCCTGTGTGGGTCCCAGATTCTCAGGCTCCAAACTGCATGAAATGTGAAGCCAGGTTTACTTTCACCAAGAGGAGGCATCATTGCAGAGCATGTGGGAAGGTAAGGTTCATTTAGAATCTCAGAAATAAACATAGCTTCTGTTTTTAATTTACAACACAAAAATTCTGCTTTTAATTTTTAAAAAATGTTTTAAAGGTGAAGAAGTGAACTTATTAGTTATTGTTATAGCAGCCAGGGAGTTCTGACCTCATCGGGAAATGAGTCAGTCAACAAGCCTTTATTAAGCTTGCCATCTTGCTACTTATTTGTGCCAGGCAAAAAAATACAACACATATTAATCTCAAGTACAAACGAACCTGGTTTCTGCCGTTGTGATTTAAACATATTCAGTTGTATAAATAGCAAGAATTGAGGAAGTGTTAACTCTGTGGTTTTTATAGAGATACATGCTTGGTTAAGTTATCCATTTAAAAATAAGGAAGCTGGTCACTCTTAGTACTTTTCTTTATTATAAAATAATACTGACTTGGGAAATTTTATGCTTAGTTTGATTTAAGTTTCAAAATTCTAGTAAAGTTAAAAGTTGATTGTGCTTGTGTCTGTCCCTCTCAATTTTGAACTTTTATTTCTCTTATAAGTAACTTGTTGAAATATTGGTCCATTATGTGCTTTTCTACATCTATTGCTTCATACTTTCGATCTTTCTTTACCTTAGTGCAAAGACTAGTCTTTGGTTATATACTTTTTTGACAATATGACAGAAATGAAATATCCCAAAGTTGTATTTCTGCTGAAAACAGTGACCTCTTTCTGTGCTCTTTTTTTTTTTTCCCCCTCAAGGCCAGTGAACTAGAAGGAAAACTGATTGGTATATTTATTTCATCTGACTTAATTTCTGAATTAGATTCAACAGAGACCTGAAGCATTGAGTAGGGTAACGTGCCAGGTGCTGGGGTAAAAAGGGGCTCTGATTCAAACACAGTCTCTGTCCTGATAGAGCTTTCGAGTCTTGTAGAAGGATGTGACACATACACAAGTCACCTAGGGCAACATAATAGGAGGCAAAGAAGTGTTGTATGAGGTGCGTGGCTAGGAGAATCGTTTCTGACCCTGGAGATTAGGAGAGTCTTCCTGAAGGAAGTGAAGTAGCATTTGCCCTGGGCTTTTAAGGGCTTGTAATGTCTTTGGTGATTGAATACAAGAGGTATTGAAGGCTTAAGGAATAAGTGTGAATGAAAAACCATTTAGACCAGAAAACAGAGAGTACTGAGAATAGGCCAACTGGGTACTGTATTCAGTAATGAAGAGAAATCATAAAAGAGAAGGTGGGGAAAGAAGGAGGCCTGAAAAGGATGGCCTGAAATGGTGGAGGGCCTTGAGTTTTGGCCAAGAAATTTACATTTTACTTAATGGGCCAGTGGGAAGGAATTGAAAGGATTTTGGTTGAGTAATGGAATGACCAGATCTTTGCATTGATAAGATTTGACTGTGGCCTAGAGCTGTTGATGAAGGTATCATGATGTAGTAAAGAGTGCCCTGGACAGCTGGTCAAGAGCTCTGGATTCTTCTGGCTCAGCCACTGACTAACAGTAATTCAGCACAAGTAACATCTCCCCGATGTATCTCCACTTCCTTACCTTTAAATAGTAATTTAAAGGCACTAATAATCTATTTATCCAAGAGGCAGAGAATGCAAAGAAGAAAAACTGAAGAAGCTGTAAAATTCATAAACTAGATGATCTACCTGGGAGTTACGGAGCAAATAAAATTGAGCATACCTACTCTGCAAGAGTGAGCTAACTGGTTTTCCAGTTCTCTATTTGAAAATGCATAGGGGCATTCCGCCAAACATTATTAAGCACCTGTTGTATACAATCTACTATGTTGGTGTGGGTGTCGTGTGAGAGTAAATAGATTGGGGAACATGCGTGGAAACAGAAGTTTACACATTGGTGGGCAGCTAGTTGGCACCATAGTGAATAGAGTGCTGAGCCTGAAGTCGGGAAGACTCGTCTTCCTGAATTCAAATCACTTCTTAGATGCGTACTAGCTGTGTGACCCAGGGAAAGTCATTTCACCCTGTGGGCCTCAGTTTCCTCATTTGTAAAATGAGCTAGAGAAGGAAATGGCACACCAGTCCAGTATCTTTGCCAAGAAAAGCCTAAATGGAATCACAGATTATTGGAACGATTGAAAGGACTGAACAACAAAAAATACACATTGGTATATGATTAAGTGCATGAGAGGAATCTAGAATTAAATAAATGTTGGATGAATGAGATAAATATTAGGTGAGAGGGAACAGAGTCAAGATGATAGAGTGAGAGGAACCATTTTTGTCTTACACAGCACACCTCCTCTACAACAACCTACAAAACATGTCAGTCTGAATTCTCACTGGGAAAGTCAAGAAGAAAAATCACAGAGTCATTTTTTCTAGCCCAGAGCAGCCTAGGAAGACAGATCTGTGGACACTGGGGTAGGTGCTGACCAGGATCACACTGTGGTGACAGTGGTGGTGGGGAGGAGCGGTCTGGCGTCCAGAAATAGGAAGGGAGCTGAGACAGAGCATGAGGGCAGGAAGCAGTGAAGTAGCAAAAGATCTCAGGGAATCCTTGAGCTAGTGTTAGGTGCATATTGGAGCCATCTGGCAGCTCTGTCACCCATTGCGCTGTTCTGATTCATAGATTCAGGGTGGAGATTAGTTGTTGTGTGCAGGGACCATGGATGAAAAAGTTCTGGAAATGTGGCTCTGTGGATCTGAGCCAGGAGCAGATCAGTGACTTGGGTCTTACATTTAGCCCTACATGCAAGTCTGCAGTAGAATAACTGGAGCAGGAGATCCAGACCGAAAGCGAGGCAGCAGTTCAGTGTCTCTGAACCTGCAGAACCTCCCATTGAACTAGCAGGGTCTGAGCCCATCAGTAGCGTACTGAAACTGAACTACATTCAAGCCACCATACCCAAACCTGTATTAGAAACCTGTAGAGCTCAGAACAAGAGGGCAGTGAGTGAACAGGCCTTTCCCCAGATCACATTGCTTTGGAAGTACTCAGAACTTTCAGGTTCCCAGACTGAGCTGAGAAAACAGCAGAAGGATATAAAAGGAGAGGAATTTTGGTCATGCATTCCCTCCTTCCTCTCCTTCCCAGCACTAACATGAAGTCTAAAGACAAGAAGTTGGCTGGGAGAATGAGCAAACATAAAAAGTAATTCACCATCAAGAGCTGCTGGGGGGATGGAAGCTAAAGGTACAAACACAGAAGACAATGACTTGAAAACATCTATTAACAAAGCCTCCCAAAAATATGCAGGCTGAGCATAAGCCCAACAAGAATTCCTAGAAAAGGTAAAGAGATTTAAAAATTTAAAACACCAAGATAAGAGTGATAGAGGGAAAAATGGGAAAAAGAAATGAGAGCTGTGAAGGAAAGTTATGAGAAGAGAATTAACAGCTTGGTAAAAAAGGTACAAAACTTTTTACTTAAGAAAGTAACTTTTTGAAAATTAGAATTCACCAAATAGAAACTAAAAATTCCATGAGACTTCAAGAAATAATAATAAAACAAAGTCAAAAGATCAAAAAAAGAAATACAGAGGAAAATGTGTTATATCTTCTATGAAAAGCAACT
This sequence comes from Phascolarctos cinereus, assembly GCF_003287225.1. Lineage (NCBI taxonomy): Eukaryota > Metazoa > Chordata > Mammalia > Diprotodontia > Phascolarctidae > Phascolarctos > Phascolarctos cinereus. The sequence continues at coordinate 452,936,624 of NW_027555958.1, forward strand.
GGCCTGGACAATAGATTGAAGAAAGATAATTTAAGAACCATTGACTACATGAAAACCATGAACAAAAAAAAGAGCCTGGACATCATATTTCAAGAAATTACTAAAGAAAACTGCCCAGATAGGTTAGGACCAGAGGGCAAAGTAGAAATCGAAAGGATCCACTGGTTACTTCCTGAAAGAACCCCCAAAATTATAACTTCAGAATGAAAATGATATAGCCAAAATGTAGAGTTCCAGGATCAAGGAGAAAATATTGTAGGTAGGCAGAAAGAATTCAAGTTCTATGGAATTACTGTCAGGATCACACAAGACTTAGCGGCTACCACTGTAAAGAAGTGGTGTTCTTGGAACATGATATTCTAGAAGGCAAAGGATGTAACCAAGAATAACCTACCCAGTAAAACTGAGTATAATCCCACAGGGAAAAAATGGATGTATAATGAAATAGAGGACTGCCAAATATTGCTAATGAAAAGACCAGTGCTGAATAGGATCCAGTAAGAGAGAAATCGCATGTAGTGAGTTGCTTTTGTTATGGAATTAGAGCAGTTGCTTTTCTGTTTCTCCATCTCTGTGAAGCTTTGCGATGCCAGTTTGTTGCCACAGATGATGGAGTGTTTTTTGTGAGAGGATGATGCATCATCCCACCAAATGTCAGTAGCACCCGTATTATAAAGAAAAACAACCGAAAGACTGATGACTAAGCTTGTTCCTCACCAGAGGATAAAAAGGCGATGAGTGCAAGATGCACAGTAAAACATATATGTTTGAACATGGCCAGTGTGGGAATTTGTTTTAATTGACCAGGCACATTTGTTATGAGAGTCTTGCACCTAAAAAAAAAAATTAATTGGGGGAGGTAGGAGGAGAGGGGAAGTAGTAATAGGGTTTTAAAAATGGGTCGGGGAGAGAAAGAGAAAAAAAAGAAAGTGATTAAAGCATTTTTAAGGAGAAGGAAATAGACAAGCAGAAAGCTAGAGCTGAATCATTATATGCTTAAAAAGAAAAGTAGGCATAATATAGATTCAGTTTATGTACACTCCTCTTTTTCTGATTTACTTGCTACATAGAAATTCTTATTTTACTTGATGTTAAGGTCAGAATTTTTTTTTAAGGCAATTGGGGTTAAGTGACTTGCCCAAGATCGCACAGCTAGTGTTGAGTGTTTGGTTTGAACTCAGGTCCTCCTGACTTCAGGGCTGGTGCTCTGTCCACTGCGCCACCTAGCTGCCCCAAGGTCAGAATTTTTAAAAAATTAAAATAGAAAAATATATTTTGTAAAGGAAAGGTACACATTTTAGGGGTGGGCAAGTATCCCAGTATTGTAGTGTCTAAATCAGACCCCCTTGTGAGATAAGGGAGAAAATAGGTTAATAACAGATGTAGTTTCTGTTGTGTAGGTAGTGTTTCTTTTATAAAGTATGGTTAAAATCCTGCTGTGAAAGGCATAATGAATTTATAGATTGGTTATTCATGATTCTGTTGTTTTCCTTCCCACTTCCATTTACCTCAGGGATGTTGTAAGAATTGATGAGATAATGTCTGTAAAAATCTTTGAGCTTCTCGGAAGAGAAGGGCTTGTAAACACAGGTATAATTTCATGAAGCCTAAATTAATCAGACTGTAAATAAAAGATGACAATTCCTGAATACTGTTTGATTTTGCAAAATGATGTTAAATTTGGCCAAGTAGAATAATTTTATTTGTTTCATTCTGGTTGGAAGTCAACTTTATCTTCTAAGAGTATTTAATAGTGGAAACAACAATAATGAATATTTGTGGGCTGTAATGGTATAGTATTCACTTTGAATTTACAACTTAAGGAACAGAAGGTAAGTATCCTAACGTCCGCTGAAACACTGGAAATAAGAAGTGTTTTCTCCCCGGTCTTAGTGTTGGAATCAGGACCCTTGCCCACAAATATCTTTCCCTCTCAGATTACCTAGGTGTCAACTTCAGCTCCTCCCTCTCTCTGACTGCAGCCCCCCTACCCCCATCCCAGGTGTTCCCAAGGCCTGTTGATTTCACCTTTGTGCCATCTCTTCGGTACACCCCTTTCTCTCCCCTGACATGGCTGCTGCTCTAGTTCAGGTCCTTTCCCCGCCTGCCCGCACTGTTGCAGTAGCCCCGTTGGTGGGTCTGCTTGCCTCAAGTCTCTCCCCACTCCTGCCATCTTCCATTCAGCCACTAACATGACTTTCGTAAAGTGCAGGTCTGACCATGGATGTCATTCCATATTCCAGTGGCTCCCTGTTCAAGTACCCACAAAATCCCATCTTCAGGAAGCCTTTACCAACCCCTCTCAATTCTAGTGCCTTCCCTCTCCTTTCTTACTTATTCTATATATAGCTTGTATCCTGTATAGCTTTTAATAAAGCATATTGGTTTCCTTGTTGTCTCCCCCATTAGATTTCAAGCCCTTTAAGGGCAGGAACTGTCTTTTGCCTCTTTTTGTGTCTCCAGCACTTAGCACATTATAAATATTTGTTGACTAGCTGAAATTCTGTCTAATTTGCATGTATCTTGTATGGACTTAATCATTTTCAAAATTTTGTTCTTCATTAGAATGTTAGCTACTTGAAGGAAGGGACTGCTTTTGCCTTTCGTTATATCACTAGTGCCTAGCACAGTGCCAAGCACATAATAAATGTTTACTGTGTAGTTGGTAAACATTGAAGTACCTGCTACGTGCCAGACATTGTGCTAAGTGCTGCAGGTACAACAGCGAAGGAAGCTCGCCATCAAATGAGGAAGACACCATGGAAACAACTGTGTACAAATGATATACTAAATAACATGGAAAAAAATCACCAGAGTGAAGGTGCTGGCATCCAAGGGGATGAGAAAAAGAGACCTGAAGTTGGGATTCAGTCAAAGGGCTGCACTTGAGGACCTAGAGGGCCACATGTGGCCTGAGGCTGCAGGTTCCCCACCCCTGGCTTAGCACAGTACTTCACACATTGTAGGTGCTCTGTCAATGCTTATTCCCTTCCCTGATGCAAGGAATCTTGGCTTCAAGAACAAGTCACGCCACTTTCATTGCCTTTTTGGGTGGGTTTATTTGACTGGTAGAGTAGGGCAATGCTGTAGATACAACTTGCCAATATTTTAATGACCCATTTGACAAATTCCCTCATGTTTTTGCTGTGGGAAAAAGTAGAGTTCTGGGCTGGAAGAATGCATTTATTGGACTCGGAACTACCTGACCACAAAGCATACGAATGGTGTGACATCACATTGGGAAGAGGTCTTCTTCAGCTGGTGCCAGGCCTTGTGGTGTTTGGTATTGTATAGCTCAGTGTCTGATACTACTGCTCTCAGTCCAGTTAGTCTCCAGAGGACGGCTGCTACATTCCCTCAGCATCTTAGGGTTAGCCCTGTCAGTTAGGAGGTTTTGGGCAATGAGCCAGATTTTATGGGGTTTTAGAAAGGAGTATTCATTAGGGTGGTGTAGTAAGAACAGTCGGTATAAGACATCTCCACCAAACTCTGGGACTCATTCTCCCACAAAGTGGCTCATTCTCTTTTTTGGTCGTTGTTGTTTTTGTTGTTGTTTTGGTGAGGCAATTGAGATTAAATGACTTGCCCAGGGTCACACAGCTTGTAAGTGTCAAGTGTCTGAGGTTGGATTTGAACTCAGGTCCTCCTGACTCAAGGCCAGAGCTCTATCCACTGCTCCATCTAGCTGCCCCTAGTGTGCTCATTCTTAAATCACGTGTTGCAAAGAGGTAACTCACCCGTCTCCTTTGTCTGGTAGTCTTGAAGTCCTTAGTTATCTTTTTTGGGTTCTTTATAAAGTCTTGAAGCTGCCTTTCCTAAGTGTGTCTACTTTGTCTTCAGCTCCTACTACAGACACTGTGTCTGCTGTTTCAGGGGATGCTGCTAAGACTAGGATGTTCAACATCTGCCCTACTTCCAAAGTTTACAAGGTCTTCCTCTGGATGTAAGAGGCTGTGTGGGGAGCAGAAGGAGATGGAGGGTTAGGTTAGGCCAGTTTTTCTTCCCCCAAAGCAATTTCTTTTCAAGGGCTTGGCTGGAAGGCTTCTAAGCTAAGCTACCAGATCATAAAATCCTCGGATTCTGAATGGCTTGATTTTTTGCAGATGACCCCAGGGCATGACCAAGTTTCCTCAGCTATTATCAATAAACTTGCTGTTCAATGTCATCTTCTTTCTCTAGTGACTTTCCAGTACTTCTCAACTGATCAAAGTCTTTTTTCTCTTAGTCTATGATTTCATTAAAAGGCTGTGATTGATCAATTGTTCACACCTCTGACTGGTTGGTTGTTCTCACCTGACAAAGGTAACGGAGCTCACCCAACTTCAACCCTAATTGTGGCTCCAGCTCATCTTTCCCCAAAAAACACTCCCCCCCCCTTACTTTCATATTCCCTTTTACTGTTGAGGGTAAGCACTAGCATATTTGAAGTCACCCAGGCTCACAACCTGGGAGTCATCCTTGATTCTCACACTCACTCACCCTCCATGTTCAATCCAGAGTTGCCCAGTCTTGTCCATTCAGTCTTCATAACATCTCTTGTATGTGCCCCCTTCTCTCTTATGATGCTGGCTCTGGCCTTCATTCCTTCACACCTGGACTTTTACAATAGCTTATGCCTCCAGTCTCTTTCCCACTCTAGTGTATCTTCTGCCCAGCTGTCAGGTTGATCTTATCCCTCATTCCACTAGTCTGCATACTCTTTTGTCTTATAACCCTCGGCCTCTTGGCTTTTCTCATACAAGGCGCTCCAGTTCCCAGCTCCAGGCGTTTTCAGTGATTGTCCTTCAGTGCTGAAGGTAATGATGTCTGTCCTCATCTCTACTACCTGGCTTCCCTGGCTTTCTTTAGGTCTCAGCTAAAGTTGCAGCTTCTACAAGATGCTTTTCCTGTTCTCCTAAAATGTTGGTGCCTTCCTTCTGAGCTTGTCTCCACATCTACCCTCTCTCTATCTTATTTGTACATAATTGTTTGTATGTCATTTCCCATGCTAGATTGTAAGCTTTTTGAGTGCAGGAACTGTTTTACTATTTTTTTGTACCCTCAAGGTTTGACATAATAAATGCTTGACTTCACTTAGCAATTAAGTGAGCTTTTTTTTTTTGATAAAATAAAAGATTTATATGGGCCACAGTCTACCTAAGGGCCACAAGGCTGTGCAGGAAATAGAATGATAGAGATTTAGAGTTAGGAAGACCTGAGTTCAAATTCTCCCTCTGGCACTCAGTAGCTCTGAACCTGGGGCAAGTTACTCAGTGTCTTTCAATCTCAGTTTTCTTTTCCTTAAATTAGAGAAAACGATAGCACTTACCTTACAAGATCAAATATAAAGTGCTTTGGGAACATTAAAGGTATAAATGCTGTCATATCATTTATGTTTTGGTTGAGGTGGAAGTGATAAGGGCTAGGCTGTCCTTGTCTCAATATCTGGAAAAATGAATCTGTGCTTATGCCACAGAATGACACAGATTGAGTGCTAGAGTGCTTAGAGGCCAATAATAATAATACTAGCTAATAGCTATCATTTATATGGCACCTGCTTTGTGCTAGGTACTATGTAAGCACTTTACAAATATTATCTCAGTGGATCCTCACAACAACCCCAGGAGGAAGGTCCTGTTACTATCCTCATTTTACAGTTAGGGAAACTGAGGCAAAAAGCGTTCAAAGTGACTTGCCCAGGGTCACAGAGCTATTAAGTGTCTGAGGCAGGATTTGAACTTTTCTCCCTCACCCCAGACTGGGCACTCTATCTAGTCTGGCATCACTTAACTTCAGTTCTGTCCTTGGCTCTGTCACTGCCTCCTGTGTGACCCTGGGCAGGCCAAATCACCTCTCTAGACCTTAGTTTTCTCCTTGGTAAAGTGAAGGGGTTGTATTGGATGGTCCTTGTTGCCTTTCCTATCTGTAAGGGACTGTTGCAGTTAATAGCAATATGACCTTGGAGAATTCTTAAAAGCCTAAACTTGGACCAAGAATGAAAGTTGTCTAGAGGTAGATTTCAGCTTAATATTAGGATAAGCTTCTTAGCAAATAAAGCTTCTCCATGTTGAATGGCCTGCTTTCCGTGGTAACAGAATTCTTTGTCATTGGAATTCTTTAAATGAGAGACAGCAGCTCTGAGATTCTGTCAAATCACTGAGACTTAGTTTCCTCATGTATAAAAATGGGGGTGATGATACTTGCCCACCCAATCTCATGATTTTCTGTGAGGCAGATGCTGCCCTAAAGGCCCTGTATCAGCATTCATCCTCCTTCTATATTTTAGTACTTGAGTAAATTCAGAATTCCATCCATATGTCAGTTGCTGCTCATCTGTGTGTTGCCGGGTGATCTTCAAGAATTGTTGTAGCCAAAAATTTTCTTTCCGTACGGCCATATTGGTGAAGAGCTCTTCAGAGTGTGGGCCATAAATAGTTATGATGTTAGTGGGCCCATCCTGGGAGCTGGGCCAGCTAGGAGGGCAGAACCTCAGGGAGAAAGAGCTGGGGCAGCCCTTCTGGGGGACTTCAGATGAGGGCTTTGGAAACTTTAAAATGCTGTTGAAATCCATTGCTGTTGTCATCATTGTTATTATCAGACTTAATAACAATGTAACTCTGCCATTGATGGGGCCAAAGGGATTCTTTGAGAATTGAAATTCTAGTAGAGATGGAAAAGTTGGAGTAAAGTTGAGGGGAAGCTTAGCTTTTATACAGACTTTTTTCAACCCACAGGAATCTTGATTAAGTAGAAGGAAGAAATACATTAATGAGGGTCATCTAATTATATCATATGAAGAGCATATCTCCTTCATGACCTTGGGCAAGACTTGGCCCAAGATCTTTTTTGTCCCCTTATATGATTCAAAATGGAGGAAGCATGGTATAGTATATAGAGTGCTGGATTTGGAGTCAGGAGGACCTTGGTTCAAATCCTATAACTAGCTTTTTGATCCTTGGGCAAGACATTTAGCTTTTATGTGCCTGACGCATTTCCTTAAGACTGAACTGCTAAGGTATGAGTGAATTCTACCCAGTCAAAGATCAGTATTCTTATAAATAAAAAAAATAGAGAACATTTAAATTGAATTTTACTGAGCCATAAGAAGTCAGAGGTGAGACAGTTAGATAAAAATGGAATTAGGATTAGAAACAGAATTAGAATGATTAGAGTGGGGAGGTTACTTGACCTAGGCATAGCCAGGGCTTCTGATTTGCATTCCTGCCATATGAGCCTTACAGTTTTCCCAGCTGTAGGGGAAGGAAGGGGAGTTAGTAAATTTCTCAAGGACAAGGACATGTCTTATGTAAAACTGTGTCTTTCCTATCCTTTAGGCACTTATTAAATGTTTAGGTTCTTTTTTGGGGGAGGGGGATTTTTTCAGGGCAAGTTTGGCATATTTGACTATCTAAATAGAACAGGAACAAAAAAGTGAATTATAAGAAATTATATATTAGAATCAAGAGGTTTCATTTTTAATCTTGGCTTAGACTTCTGATCATGGAAAGGAAACCAGCATTTGTTGGGCATTTATGTGCCAAGCACTGTGTTTAACATTTGGGATACAAATAGAGGCAAAAAAAAAGCAAAAAGACAGTCCCAGCCCTCAAAAAGCTTACATTCTAATGGGAAAAGACAGCATACAAAAAATAGCTAAAAATAGGAGAGAGAAGGATGAGCATTCCGAGTATGGAGGCCTTATTTTCACTTCTAGCAAGTCAGGATTAGGGCCTGGAGGAGAAGGAAGACTGCAGGAGGAACTCACTAATGGAGTCATGGGGCAAGGACCTTATAGAAGGACCTCTGGAGATGAGCAGGCTGCAGGAGGTGGTGGGATACTCCAGGGCAAGAAAGCCCCAGGGGTCAGGAAGTTCCAGCATGACCTAGGAGGAGAGGCATGATTGGTTTTGAAGTCCAGAAGGTCAGAACTGGATTGGGAGAGGAAGTTATTTTCCCTTTCTGGAGCCCAGTTTCCCATGAGCAAATTACTTTCCTTTTGGGATCTGTTTCCTCGTATTTGTAGAAGGATGGGGTAGACCAGATGAGCCTTCTTGGTTTTTCTGCTTTAAAATATTTTTGTGAACCTCTTTGCCTTAAAAAAAAGAAGAATGAAAGGAGTTAGACTGAGATCAATAGTGCTTCACCTTCATAGGCTTTTGACTAAACTTGCCAACTGGGAGATGGACTAATGAAGTGGGAAATGCATATACCATGATGCATTTGGAAATGCATCTTGCTGAATGTGTGTTTTTGTCTGTTATCTTCTGTATGAGTGCTGCTTATTAGAGTACCACTTAAGTAGACTCTTTATGGTTTTATTTTACAACCACTGTTTCCTTTTAAATTTTTTTCTGGCCCAGATTCTTCAAGGTCTCTTTTAGTGATGATACTCATATCCATAAAGTGGTTGTCACATGCATGTTTTAAAGGAAACATGTGGATTATTATAGGATGGTCTAGATGAATTTTAAAAACGATTCAAGGGCTTATTTTCCCATACATTCAGAAATGTAGGTATTCAATACATGGCGAATGTTTATAAATTTAAATGTTATAAACTTGGGTTATGTTTATCTGCCTCTAAAATGGCAGGCTTTTTTTAAAATCAGTACTGTAATCAGTTTCAAACCTTTTTCATATTCCATTAGTACTTCATGGTCAAAGGTAGAACTAGGAGTAGTGAGTGGAGATTGCAAATACAGTTTTCAGCTCAGTGTAAGGAAAAACTTTCCTAACTAATGAGAGCTTTCCAGAAACGTAATGGTTTGGCTCACGAGTTAGTGGGTGATCTCTCACTAGAGGTTGTGGTACAAGAGCTATATTACCACTTGGGAGGTATAGCATAGAGAGATATCTTATTTGGGTACAGTCTTAATGGTCTCTGTTATTTTGTGATTCTTTGGAATCCCTAAGCCTTTAAAAGGTAGACATCTGAATTCCTAACTTATTAGTCTGGCCTAAGTAATAGTGAAGTAAGTTTGTAGCATCCAAACAAAGCTTTGCGGTCCTTGGCCGTAGTGAGACCATGTTAGCAGATGGTGTTAAGTTCAGGAAACTATCTTTTAAGAAGCAGGGACTCGTCCTGAGGATGACCAAGATTCATATAAGATTATTTAGAGGTGATGTGCTAGCAGCAGGCCTCAGGTGTTTGCTGGGTTATCATTTGGATGTGAGGCATTAGACCTATTCTGTTGGACTTCACGGGACAGGTGGACGGATATTCCAGAGAGTTGCACTGAAGCTTGTTGTAAAGGAACTTTTGTAACTGTCAGAGCAGTTCCAAAGTGAAATGCACCGCTTGCCTCCGAGAGGTCTTCAAACAAAGGTTGGATGACTGCTTGTCGGGAATGGAATGGAGGTGAGGCCACTGAGAGCCTTTCTAATTCTGTGTTGGTGTGAAGTTGATTTTCTCAAGACATGTATGTGTTTTCTGGTGTTTGCAAACTTCCCCTGTCTCTGGGACCCTAAGGAGGGATGGCTTAGTAGACTTTTTCCGAATGTAGGGCTGAATGGAACCATCCCTTATGCCTGGAATGCTCTCTGTCCTCATTTCCACCTTCCAACTTCCCTAGTTTTCTTCTTAGTCTCAGCTAAAGTCCCACCTTCTGCAAGAAGCCTTTCTCAGGCTTCCTTAATCTTAGGGCCTTGCCTCAGAAAACTGTCAATTCATTCTGTCTGTACCTTCTTCATACATAGTTACTTGCATATTGTCTCCCCCATTAGACTGTCAACACCTTGAGAACAGGAATGGCTTTTTTCTCCCTTTGCTGTGCATAGTAGGTGCTTAATAAAGGCTTGTTAACTGATTGAGAATGTTTCTTTTTTATTTGAAGATTTAGGAACTGACTGTGTAATACTTGGGCCAATTCATATTTATGAGAATTGGATGTTATAGGTCTTTGGAAGACCTATAGCAGTTTCTTTTTGTAAGCTATTGTAGTTATTTTATTTTCCTTTAAGATGTGAATTAAGGTTAAGGAGCTTGACGATATGCCTGGATGGGATTTGGTGGGTAGCCCCATTTACTGAGTGTAATTTCAGCTGTCATAATGTACATTATCAAATCCTCTCACATAATTAGAGATGGTCTTAAAATAGCAGACTTTTTTTTTCTTTGAGAAAAGTAGATTACAGGAAGCCCATCAAGATGATCACATTTGTAATTATGTACATAAAAGTCAATTAAAGCTGAAAGCTTTCTTATTTGAACTTACTATCCTTTATTCTCTTGGAGGGAGCAATTGTGTGTCTTTCAGTGTCTTGCCTTTCAATTTCCTATGACTTTAATAGTTTTCTGTATGCTACAATAATTCTAAAATTTCCACCTTATACATACAGTGCCTTTTTTCTTTTTTTCTTGAAAAACCATGGATATTTTAATTTTTTCTCCACGTGCATGACTTCAACTATGTTTTCAAATATCTCAGAACTCCCAGTTGTGAAAAATGTATCTAGGATAAGTAGTAGAGGGGTAATCATTTTCATAGAATCAATAATTAATCATTTCTTTGATGCTTTAAGGTTTACAAAGTACTTTCCTGACAGCATATGAGGGAGTGTGGCGTTGTGGAGAGAACACTAGACTTGGAATCAGAGAACTTGGGCATGAATTCTAGTTTTGTTTTTTAATACCCACATCACTTCTGGAGCCAAGATGGTGGAGTGAGGCAAGAACTCACCTGAGCCTTCCCAGATTCTCCTCCAAACAATCTTGCAATAATGCCTCAAGTGAATTGGATTTAAGTGAGGGAGGGCTGTGCAAAGTCACCAGTCTCACCATCTCCTCCAGAGCCATCTGGGTCCACTGGCAAGATATAGATCAGGACAACTGAAGATGGCCCCCATTAGGGCAATTAGGACTATACTTAATATCCACATGACCTTGGGCAACTCACATGACCTTTCACTGTGGCCTCTGTTTCAGTCTCTGTTAGATGAACCTCTAAATGCTGTGAAATCATAGTCAGTTTCTCTTTCTACCTCGGTTGATTATAATCACGGTTAGATCATATTAGATAATTAAATAATAATGATTATTAGATAATAAGGGCATTATCCTAATTTTATAAATAAGAAAACTGAGTTTCCAGAGGGATGACGGGATGACCCATGGTCAATTCAGTGAAACTTCCAACGTTCATTCAGAGCCTGTTCTGCGCAAGGCAATGGACTAGATGCTGAGTGTGCAAAAATAAGGAACTGTCTGTCTACCGATCATCTCATTAGTATCAGAGCCAATATTTGAATCCAGAAGAGACCCTAGAGATCATCTAATTCAACCTTGTTATTTCATAGTTGAGGTCATTGGAGCCCAGAGAGGTTATGACTTTCCTAATTGGTTGAAACAGCCTAATCCGGATATGTATATGACAACACCACCACTAGCATTTGCATGTTGCTTTAAGGTTTGCAAAATGCTTTATATTAGTTCATTTTGTCTTCGTAACAGCGTTGGGAGATAGATACTTTATTACCCCTGTTTTACAAATGAGGAAACTGAGGCAAGCAGAGATTAAGTGATTTGCCCAGGGTCACTCATCTCGTACATAACTGAGGTGGGATTTGAATTCAGCTCTTCTGGACTCCCAAGTCCAGCACTCTTATCTGCTTGGCCACCTAGCCTCCTTTACTTGGGGCAGGCTTGTGAATCAGCAGAAAAATGTAAGAAATCTGTGGCTGGAGGATGCTCCAGACAGAGCCTTTCACTAATTCCCAGTTACTACTTGACCTTGCACCGGTAATGCCTGACCCTTCATGTGACTTAACTTTAGGTAGAATTTACTCCTGCCAGCCTCTCTTGCGTATGGTGCATTTCCTTCTGCAGATGTACCTATTCTAGAAGCATTTCCTTCCACCTCTTAATAGCTGGTGGCTTTGTCTGTGGTTTGTCTTCTATGATTATAAGAAAAGATCCTGCAGAAACAAGGCCACTATCTGCCTTTGTAGTTTGTGATCACTGCTGTCAGAGTACTGGAAAATGGAGCAGTGTGGGCACCGGGCACCTGACTCAGAGCTCTGCACACAGTGGGGGCTTCCTAAATATTTGTTGAATGAACGACCCCGGCTTGGAGCATTAGGGCAGACCTACACAACTTGGTAGTAAGTGAGGGCCAAAATTAAAATAGGCTAAACTCTTCAGCGGCAGATAGGTCAGACCAGAGACCGACGATGGTTGGTTGCTGCAGGTCACGTGACAAACAGGAGCCTGCGCATTGGCAGCCCTGCATTTTTTTTGCTGGCCTCCTGAAATCCTTTGGCGGCCACAAGCTATACGGACTAAGTGTTGTGCAGGCTTGTTTAAGGCATCCTTTGGCCTGGCTGTCTTCGTATAGGAATTGTTTGGGAAACCAAAGTCCAGTACAGGGCAACACTCACATGCACACGTTCATGCGTGTGAGGGGGCATGTAATAAGGAAGAGTATTCAAAGAGACTAGAAACAGGGCCAGTGTGCTAGGGCCTGGTGGAAGGGGGCACCGAAACCTAGTACAGTCCGCTGGGTTTGTATAGTGGGACAAGTAGGAGCAGGCATGAGGGGAGGGAGGGAAGGAGGGGCCTGGACCTGGAAAGCACTGTTGATTCATGTGAGCTGGGGGAGGGGACAGCTCCCTGCCCAGTCATTGGCTAGATGATAGTCAAATTCACCAACTCAAGAAAGGGCAAATTCCTGCTGATCTTGCTTGGACAGGATGACTTGGGATTCAAGCTTCTGAGGGCTTCTTCCTGAAGTGGCATGAGGAGGCTCCTGAAGGCCTTACACCAGGGAGCACAGGCCAATCAATTCAGCTCACAGATACTAAGTGCCTACTGTGTACAGAGCTTGTTCTAGCTGTAGGGCCTCAAGAATGAAGCCGTACAAAATTACAACTCTCTTGCCCTCGTTGGGCTTAAAATCTGGAGGAGGTGGTAGGCATGTGTGTAAAGTACTGTGACCTAAGTTCAAATATGATTGATGTGTAGGAAAAGTGAAGCAGAATGAATGACAGTAAAGATCTGAGGCATGAGGGATCTCTTGTTAGGGGAATCAAGATTTCTGGGAGAAGGTGACACCTGAGCGGGGCTAAAAGAAGGGAATTTCTGGAGGCAGAACTGTGCAGAACTTGTTTTAGCCTGAGAGCAAATTCACAGCCACGTGAGAGGCCAGTTTGAGATTGGGCACAACTGTAATCCTTTGTGGTTAGAGCAGAGAGGGTATGAGGGAGGGGAGGGTCATATGAAATCAATCTGGAAAGATCGATTGGAGCCACATTGTGGAGGGCCTTGCAGGCCAAAGAGGGTTTGTCTTTTATTTGGTAAGTGCTAGAGAGCTACTGAAGGCTGTTTCAGTAGCCTGAGTACGAGGTCGTGAGGGTTTCAACCAGATCCTATTGGGGAAGTCATCATCCTTCTAGTCACTTTGGTTCCCACTCTCCTTCACCATTCATATCCAGTCAGTTGTCAGATTTTTTAGTTCCCGGCTCCACAGTCTCTCTCGCACCTCTCTCATTCTGTATACATGGCCAGTACTTCAGTTATGACACTCATTCGCTCTTATGTAGACTGCTGTACTGCCCTCCAGTAGAAGGCAGCAGCTGTTTCTTCCATATCTCCTTGTTGATGGATTAATTGTGGGGATTCCTGAGCTGAACCCTCAAGGAGACCATAGTCTAGATGACATATGGCCCTGCTTTTAGGAAGCTTAACACCTGGTTGGGGGATGAAGACCCAAACTCAGAGAGCCAGAGAACATGAGTCGGTGTTCCAGCTTAGTTCACTTTGCCACATTACTTTTCCAAATAGAAATGCCAGAAGCCTGGATTCTCATGTATGTATAATAAAGTTAGCTGGGATATTGCCCACTGTCTGAACAAAGGGGTAGCCCGTGTTCTCTCTCTGCTTTGGGTGTACTGTGTGTCCAGGTTCCTTTGAATGCTGTTTTTAAGTGCCTACTACATGCAGATCACTGTGGGCAATACTGGGATAATTAGTCCATCTTCCTGTGTTCTCTTCCTCACATTGCCTGGAGCAATTTGTCTAACCTTTATAGGGGAGGGGGACTGAACCCACCCCCGATTCTCAGCTTCTTGAAAGCAGGGACTGTCATTTGTTGGCATAGGTGCTTACACCCTGGAGATGCTTCCTCGAGGTGTGGGGAACTAATTTACATCATCCTTACTATCAGCAGCGCGCTCTCTCTCTCTCTCTCTCTCTCTCTCTCTCTCTCTCTCTCTCTCACCCCCCTTCCTTTCTTTTCCTCTCTCTGTGTCTGTCTTGTCTCTGTTTCCTTGTCTCTTTCTTTTTTACTCTGTCTTTCTCTGTTTCTCTCTCTCTGGGTCTCTCTGTCTTTGTCTTTGTCTCTCTCACCCTCCCTCCCTTCCTCCGGCTGGCTGTGTGTCTGTCTCTCTCATGTGCATATATATATATATATATACATACTTACTAACTGGAATGCCAAGTTGAGTATGAGAAGCAGAGCACTTACGAGACCATTGGAAAGTCATCATTCTCAACAGACCCCTCATTTTCTTTGCTGTTGACATATGGGGTCATCCTCGTCCTAGGATTTCAGAACTGAGCCCACTCATGCTTGGGCCTGGCCTCTGGGTTCGAATTTCTTCTTCTTCTTTGAGTTTCTAGCGCTCCAGTTAAAACTTGTGCCCAGTTCCTCACTGTTCTCTCTGCTTTGGGGGATCCTGAGTAATCTGGAGTGTTTTCTCTTTGCCACAGGTTTTCTGTGCTGCGTGTTGTAGCCTGAAGTGCAAGTTGCTATATATGGAGAGAAAGGAAGCCAGAGTGTGTGTGATCTGCCATTCCGTGCTCATGAATGGTGAGTGTTAATTAGGAGAAGGTCGAGTCTACAGGGACCAAGAGAGAGGACTGGAGACGCTTTGTGCAAACATTACTGTTTCTTTGAGATGTTTTTTGGGTTTTTTTTTTTACAAGTGGTTTGCCTTCTTAAAATGTCTTGAATTTAGTTGGGGAAATGGAATTAAATGCCTCTATTTGAGATGTCTGGTGAAAACTCAGGATCTCTCTCCCTAATATAATGGTTAAAGACTAAAACCAGGTAAGTGTTACTAGGAAAGACAGAAGTGGTTGCGTTCACATATCTGCTGCTGTATTGAGCGTTTGAAAATGTGTTTATTTTCCTGTGGAAAGGGAACAGGGGGATGGAAGATGTGCGATTCCCTTTTGAGATGAGTAGGGTATTACATGCGTGCAGCTGGGGGCTTTTCAGGGCTGCTTCCAGTTCCCTTTGCCAGGGGAAGGATAAGTACATGTCCCAGCATCCAGGAACCAAATAGAACATTGTTTTTAAAGGTGCAGCCCTCTTAGCAGTTAGACTTGTTATAACCAAAGTGATTGTGGAATTAAATTGTTACGTCACACAAGTATGTAGCTAGGAGGAGTATGCATATTGGGTTAAATATAGCCAATGCAGTCTTCATCCTGTGGGGTTGGAAAAGGGACCTACACATACTTCAGTTAAAAAGCTTAAGTGTTCTTGTGAAGAGATACAGTACAGTTTATCAGACTATGATGTTTTCCCTCGGAAAGCCTCCCTGTACTGTTGCCAGAATGAATCCTAAGAGGCTCGAGTGCTGGCGAGCACATGGGGCAGTGTCCCTGCCTATGCCACAGTGTAGCATCCCCCAGAAGCTGACGTTTCTCTGCTCTGAGCCCCTCCTGCTCTGTCTGTCTGCATCGCCCCCCATCGTGGTATTTTCTGGTGCTGGCCTGTGAACCAATTGCATGCTGAGTTAGTCTGAGCAGTTCTCATCTCCTATGATCCACTCAGTTTCCTTCCACTTCTCAATTCTTGTTACTTTGAGCAGATATTCATCATGTGCTCCCCTTTCAGGGGCCATCGATTTTTATTTCACTGCTTCCATTTTCCTTCCCTGGCACTGGGCCACAGACACGAGCGCCCCGCTTAATTACAGTGCCCGGCACCTCCTTGGCCGTATAAGGTCTTCTCCTCAGTAGCAGTTTTTGACTTGGCACAGCCCAAGATGAAGGAAATGATAGAGGGTTCATAGGCAAGTCTTACTTTGTGTTAAGCCGAGGAGGCCCCTCCGAAGGGCATCCTTAGGGTTACCCACTTGTCCTGGTTTTTTAAGCATCTCTCCTCTTGCATGGCTTGGCCAAGTCTTTTTCTTAATATTTAATTTGGTGCTTTTCAGTGTTCCCTCTCTCTGCCGTCTCTCCTCCCACCTCCCACCCCCACCCCTTGCTCCTTTTCTCTTACCCCAGGAGCTTGGCCCAGGGCTCTGAGACCCTGTCCTGGTACTGGCCTGCCGCTGACGACTGAAGGAGCCAGCATCTCAAGTCTTGTGGCTCCTCGCTCTGACGTGGGGTGGAGGGGTTTGAGTGCGAAGGCACTTGCCATTCTGCCTGTTTCTGCTCACGTGGTAATTGTGTTGCTGTACCCGAGTTTTAATACTCGGCCCTGGAAGACATGGGAGACGTCACGGAGCGCGGGTCCTTCACTTGGTAGCGGAAGGAGTGTGGGGGCAAGGCCATTACCTCCCATTTCTCTCTCTCCTTTTCTCAGATTAGAGGGAATATGCCTGCATTACAGATGAATTGATCCTAATGATGGTGACACCTGGCAGTTAGATAGCATCTTTAAGGTTACGAAACACTTTTCGTATGTTTTCTCCCCTGGAGTACATTCATTTTCCTTACGGTCACTTACTTGTATATGCTGCAGCACATTTCGTGTTCGTTCATTGGCACTCATCTATGGATGAGTCATGTGCTTTGAGACACGACCAAAATTTAGCAGTGGCTATTAACGATCACTCCACATTACTAGGTGCCGATGTTTGTATACAAAGCTAAACCAGACCATCTCTGCAGGGCATCTGCTTAATCTCAGGCCTTGGAGTTTTTCAGATGAGATCTTTACACACGCATACTCCACTCCCCACCCCAAAAGAATTTAGAAGTTTATTAGGCTGAAACTGAAAATCATGCGCTGGAGTTAATTACAGTGCTTAAACCCCCGGATTTTAAAATTTGGCAGAACATTTTATAAAAACTTTAAATGTAAAGGAAAGAACAAAATATGTTAATCCACTTAAAACCCTTGTCCGTTAGTTACTTGATGTTTAATTTCCTTTAAAAGGAAATGATATTCCTCTTTGAAAGAAACAAATGACTTAGGTATGATCTTAAGAATTGACTACAAACCCAGATGGAAAAAAACTTATGGAATTTTTACTTGCATCTCCTAAATAACAGTTTACCTGGCTGCATTTTTTCCTTGGTTGAGCAGAATTCCCTGTTTCCTTAATACCTTTATCAGAAGGAAGAAGGCCTTGCCATGCGTGTGAAGCAGGAGCAGATCTTGGTATCCATATTTTATAATCCATTCACATTGATTGTGTCTGTATTTGCTTTAGCTCAAGCCTGGGAGAACATGATGAGTGCCTCAAGCCAGAGCCCTAACCCTAACAATCCTGCTGAGTACTGTTCTACTATCCCTCCCTTGCAGCAAGCTCAGGCCTCAGGAGCACTGAGCTCTCCACCTCCCACTGTGATGGTGCCTGTGGGAGTGTTAAAGCGCCCCGGAGCAGAAGGTAGGGGACTGCGCACTCTTCTTTCTCTCTCTTTCTTCCTTGGTTTTTTCCCCTTCTCCACGTCCCTCTGAAAAGGGGCCAACGTGCTTTGGTGGCAGCATTTTTTAAATGCCACTGATAGATCCCTTTGGGTGGGAGCTAAGTGGAAGAAGGAGGTGAGAATCATGTTGAGAGCTGGGCAAGTGGAACATGGTGTTGTGCTGCCTGACCTTTTGGTGACACCCCCTTCCCCCCCAGCGAAGCTACCCTAGGACAGCAAAGTAGCTGCCAATCCTGTTCTTGAAGGAGATGTGAGTATAGACTCTTTCTGTCCAGGTTCCTCTCCTAGTCCCCTCTTTGTGCCCTTTATGGGAGCCTAGGAGGTGACAAAAAGGACCTCATAGGACACAGATGTCCTGGCCTTCCTCCTGGCCAGTCCTACGCTGTCTCCTCCTCTTCCTTCAGATTTGTAACAACATCCAGACAGGGTCCACATACCTCGTACTTAACCTGGCTGTTAAATTGGGAGTGGCACATGACAAATACAGAATGGACAGGCTTGCTCCTTAGTTTGGGTGATATGTTCACACCAGTGGATGGCTGCAAAGCACTTTAGGTCGGGCCGCTAAAAGAGAATTTACAAGTTCCAAGAGTTATTATGAATAGTAATAACAGAAATAACAAGCATGTGTTTCTCTTTAATGATCTTACTGCCAGGGAGATTTTTTCTAATAGTCATTATCATTTTTTCTTCCTTTTCTCTGAGCAGTGCCCCCTTCTGTCTGAATAACTCTTCCTGCCCCACTTTGACAAGCAGAGACTTCTGACTCACTGACTGATCATACTCTTCCCATCTCCCTTTACTGTCTGACCATCACTTGGCCACAATGCCTATATTTTTGAGGTTGAGATTTCTTTCTTAAAACCATTGATCCCTTTATTTCATTTGCCACTTTGGGGGTGGGGAGGTAGGGGTTCCTCTTCCCCAGGTTCATTCTTGTTTGACTGTTAATTGATTGTTTGCGGGTTTCCAGAGTTGGAGTAAAGGCACAACCCCTGCAGAGTCAGAAAAAGGGACAGCCTTCTCCCTAGTCCGTGTTACAAAGCCTTTTCCTTCTTCGTTTCCAGTTGGCCCCGAGGATTCTAGTCCACTCTCTTGACAGTTCTTGTACCTTTGTTTTCTGCTCTTTCTAGCCTGATCATTAGGGCCTCTCCAGCATTCTTCCATGCATCTTTTTTGCTCTTTTTAATCACATCCCTTTCCTAGATAGTCAGGTGCCAGGGATATAACCTTTTATTTACTGGAGCTGTTGAAGGTCTGTGGCCACATTCCCCCTACTATTAATTCATTTTCTAGAAGCTTTCTACATGTACTTATTTTGGATATATTCTGTTCTTCCTCAGTTTTTTTGGTCAGTGAAATGTGTCAGTGATTGTGATTCTACCGCAGGGCAATGTGAGAACCCCTAATGTGTGTCACACGTTTGAGCTCCTCTGGTGTGCTGTTGCAGTAAGAGTGAGACACTGTTTAAAAGTAGCTATTTGTCATTGTTGCTTTTAACCCCATTAGTGGGGAGTTGTGATGATTAGATTCCAAAGACAGTTACACCAATAGTCATCTCTGCATCCCTGGATTGGGTGACCTTTCGAGCTGGTGACATAGAGATGCCTGTCATGTTGACGCCTCTTTTATTTTTCTGGCCCCTTAAGTGGCTCAGCCCCGAGAGCAAAGGCGAGTGTGGTTTGCCGATGGGATCTTGCCTAACGGGGAAGTTGCCGATGCAGCCAAATTAACAGTGAGTGGCCCTTCCTCCACGGGAGCCTTGGCTGTGTCGCATGACCCAGCCCAGCCAGTGAGCAGCAGTCCGCTTGCAGCAGAGGTAAGAGAACTCATCCATCTTAGCACTATGCCTGGTGCTGAGGGCAGAATCTCCGAGTTGGAAGGGACCACAGATGTCATTTACACAGGAGTGCCCTGAACACCAGCTCCTGTTTGAAGACCTCCATGGGGTGGAGCAGCTCTGGTTGTTAGAAAGTTTCACGGTTTTATTTTCAGATCAGCTCTTAGGCATATCCAGCTATGACTTCTGCCTTTTGGAGGCAAGAAGAGCATATTGAGATTCCAAAACAGACCCTCCAGATTCTCCCACTTCTCTGATGTTTTCTTACCTGGTATGAGAGAGAGTCATAAAGGAGAGAGCATTGCACTCTGGCTTGAGAGACTCGGGCTCTAACCACAGTGGGATTTGGGACAAGTCAATTTCTCAAGAGTCTCAGTTTTTTCATTTGTAACACTGTGGGGATTGGACCAGCTAATGCATAAGGACCATTCCTGTTCTAAGAATTCTGTGAATCTGGAGGCCTTTATAAGGCAAACAAGAATAAAGTGTGAAACATTATTTAATGGTACAGTAAGGGTTGAAAAAGAGATAAGTATCTTAAGTACTTGTCATGTTTTATCAATTCAGTTCAGCAAGTATTTATTAACTGCTCTGTGTGTGTGTGTGTGTGTGTGTGTGTGTGTGTGTTTAAAATGCACTGTGCTTAATAGATAGAATGAAACTAGGCACAGTGCTTGCTGGCCCTTAATGAACTTATAGTTTAGGAAGGGAGACAAAACAAATACAGACAATTACACTATAGGTCATAATATGATAAGTGCAAAGGGGAGAGGGCTGAGCAGAGGGCTAAGCCTTCTGACCTCACATTCATTTGGCTTTCTTAGTCTCTAGGGCATTCTGTGCTTAGTGTGGAATAGTGTAGATTATCCTTCTCTTGGTGTCTTGTCTTCCTGCTAGACTGGAAGCCCAGTTAGGGTAGGGACCACGTCTCAATTAAACAGTTCATCTTTGCCAAGTGCCTAATGTAGGGCTTTGCACACAGTGGGTTCTTATTATTTGATAGGTGTTCAATGAGTGTTTGTTACATGTCAAAGAAAGAGTATTAAAAGGCTGTCAGATTCCTATTTGGCTCTCCTCATTATATTCTACCCAAGTCTTTAATTCCCTTTACTGTTATGTATACTTGCCTTTTGTAGACTGATATTGCTGCATTCTCGGGGAGTATAACTCAGGTGGGAAGTCCTGTTGGAAGTGCAATGAACCTGATTCCAGAAGATGGCCTCCCTCCCATCCTCATTTCTACTGGGGTCAAAGGAGGTGAGTGGCACTAAAGGGTTAGATAACTTCATTTTGTACTGGTAATTGAACTGACTAAACAAAGAGCCAGGATTCTCCAGTGCCGTCCATGGAGCCCCGCGCAGTCCCTGCCTCTTGTGTTTTCCTATACACCCAACTGCTCTGAAAGCTTTTTCTTCTCTTTCTAGTTGGTGTAGCGCTTCTTAAACTGTGGGTCGTTATCCTGTATGGGATCGTGAGTGGAAAAAATTTAAGAAGCCCCAGGTTCAAGCGCATTTCTCTGTATATTTACTGTAAATTTTTTTCGGTATTTCAGAATACATCTTATCAGAATTATCTCCGCTGTCCCTCCCCCCCGAATATCATAGATTTTCTTTCTCTTTGCTTTGAGGGTACTACAGGAGGGCAGTGATGGTTGGCCACTCTTGATATTGGGAGGTATCCATCAAACCACCGTAAATAAAAGAATCTTGACATTTGGGTCCAACTGAATTACAAGAATAACGAACATTCACCTTCACTAAATGTTCTACTGAAGGAGGGCAAGTACCCCTAAAAGGATACTTCTGACAGTACAGTTCAGATGAGTGTGCTTCCTTGTGTCTTGGAAGGTAATTCCCTGATTGGTGGATGAATGTGCGCCACCACCTTCCGCGGCCACAAGTAAAACTCTTAACAGACCATTAAGTAGTGTTCCCTCTTGCCGCTGCCAGCGCGTCAGCCAAAATGGATCTAACCTTCCTGGTCTGAACGTAGCCCGCGCAGCCCTGGCTTCTTAGTGTGAGAGCTTCCAGCCGACAGATGGCTCTGTGGCTTGAGATCATGGAGGATAATGATATCTGGAGCTTTGAAAAGTGGCAGTGTATCCATTTTCTGACACTAATACTGGAGTTACAGAGCCTCTGAGTTGGACCTGGTGCCAGAATTGCTTTTGTGACTGAATTATTTGAAATGCTGGTCTTGGAGCACATATGTGAAACTGTTCAGGCTGGGTAATTTTTGATAAAGGGAGAAGAGACTAACCTTAGGATCTCTGGCACAGGCCCTTTCTGGGGTAGGAAGTTGGGTAAAATCAAATGCCATTTTTCCCCTCTGATTGACTTAGTTGGTTTTTAAACAGATTCTGGTAGGGGGACAGCTAGGTGGCACAGTGGATAGAGCACCCGCCCTGGATTCAGGAGGACCTGAGTTCAAATGCAGTCTCAGACACACATAACACTTATTAGCTGTGTAACTGTGGGCAAGTCACTTAACCCCCATTGCCCAACCAAAAAAAAATAATAATAATAATAAACAGATTCTGGTAGAGCAGGTTGCTACTCTTCTGTGTGTGGGTCCCCTCCTCCAGCTCCCCACTTCCAGTCTACTCTCCTTTCATTCTCTCTCTCTTTCTCCTTGAAGATTATGCTGTGGAGGAGCGCCCTTCCCAGATTTCCGTAATGCAGCAGCTGGAGGATGGCGGCCCTGACCCACTGGTGTTTGTTTTAAATGCAAATTTGCTGTCAATGGTTAAAATTGTTAATTGTAAGTAGTGGCCTCTTCTTCTGAACATTTCTTAAATTAAAGTGAACTAAGTTTTACAGAAGCATTGGTTATAAATAGAGTATTCACATCAGTAACTTCTGAAAGTTGAACATAGAAGTTGGTGTGTAAAGGAGCAGGTGACGGCTGTGGAGGGGCTGCATCGGGGTCGCTGCCACGCGTGGAGTCAGAGTCCTGGCCCCTCTTCCGTGGTCGTTAGCAAATCCCGTAACGTCCCTGAGTGCCAGTTTTCTCATCAGTTGGACGGGGACAACAATATTGCCATCAAGATTGTCTCAGCCTTCTGTAACCCATTAAAGTTTACAAAGTGATTCTCTCATAGTGACCCCAAGACTGAGCAGGCAGCTACTAAGCACCAGCTACATGTCAGACACTGACATAGGCGCTGGAACGGACAGAGACAGTCTTTGTCCTCAAGGAGTTTACAGGATAACTGGACGTGATAATACAGGGGAGCTGAAGAAGGAGTCTAGGGTCAGGGGAGAGTCAAGGATGATGAGTAGAGCTACGGGGCAGTCAGAGATCAGGGCAGGTAGCAGTAGGGCAGATAGCATGCTCTGAGAAGGGTCTGGTTTCCTGCTGTTCAGCTGGGTGGATGTGAAGCGTGGTCTGGGAGTGGCTGGCTCTATGATTCAGTCACTTCAGATTTATCACTTGAGCCACTGATCAAGATAACCCAGTCCAGGACTGCAGGGTGGAGTCTCTGGAGGTAGAGGTCTGGAGGGTCGCTGTTCCTAGTGGAGAGACCCTGGGGTCATGTCAGAGTAGACGGTGAGATGTTCCCACCAGGTAGTCCCTGGGTTCCGGTGAATGCCTGCCCTATCGTGTATATATTAGAGCAGCGTAGATATTATCCCATTTGGCAGATGAGGAAACAGAAATGTAGAGGCCTAGATGTGCCTGGGATCGCAGCCAGTCAGTGCCATTTTTCAGGTTCCTTACGTTCTGCCACGTGGGGCTACACGATGTAAACCAACTTAGAAGGGGCCTGCCCTGCCCAGGCTCACGCTGGCCTTTCACTGAGGGCTGCCAAGTGCTTCCTCACAACCCGGCAAAGCAGGCAGGAGGGCTGGGGTTGTCTGCGCCTTCCAAGGGTCAGCACCAGGCTTGCAGCTCGAACTGATGCTGTGTGCTTGAGCCTGCACGGTTTTACCATATTATTTGGCAGCAGGAGCCTGGCATGGTGTTTTCTGCTCCCCAGGCTGGTGCTGGGGAAGCGGGGTTGTTCTGGAGCCGAGGGAAGAGTGGGAGCCCTGGGAGGACAGTCCTCGGCTGTCGCTCTTGTTTTGGCTCTGGTGGCTGTAGAAGCCTCAGCACTTGCTCTAAGCCTTCTGCATTCCCGTGGAGCCATAGGATTTCATCGGGCCACCTCCCACTAGCCCGGCAGCCTCTCCCCCCTCTCAGAGTGTGGGAGGCAGAGCTGAAGACACTGGATAGGTTCTTTGTCCAACCTTGCACTTTATAGAAGGGAACTAAGCCCCTGAGAAGGGACTTCTCCACAATCACATCTGGAAGAAGAGTTCACAATTTGAACCCAGTGCTCCTTCTGTTGTGACATGTCCTCATTGTTCATTCAAGCCGTGAGTGACTTCCATGCTTGACTCAGTGCATCATCTTACACTTAGGGAGGAACTGGCAGAGGACTCCTTTGAGTCATTTACCTATATAGAAAGACTTTGGCAATGAGGGGATTTGGATACTTAGATAGTTCATGGATAAAATTGCTTCCTTTCCCCAAATAGAGTCCGAGTATCTTAATGTGGAGCTGCTTTATGTGGACATCTTCACGGGAGAAGACAGAAGTCGCATTTTCAGAAATGTGACCTATTTTTTGTTTTCATCTTAGTTCAGGAGCCTCATTTTGCTGGAGTGATGTGGTAAAAATAATGAGCAGTGAAAATTAACTTTTGAATCTTAGGCTGCATGTATTCAAATAATATTCATACGCTTTTAATGCTGAGAGGAATCTCAAAGATGATCTTGTCTAATCCCCATATTTTACAGAGACAGAAAACCTATCATTCTATACCAGCACCCAGAAATTTAAGATAGCATTTCATGTCAGTCCCTATGGTTATCACCCACGCTCACTAAATGTGCCTTTCCCCAATAGTATTGAGTTGTGGTCATAACTAGTCTTCTACAGTAAGTAAAGAACTTTTTTACAGGCTCATAAAAATGTCTTTCTTATAGGGTACACCATGAGGCCAAAGTAATAAAGCCAGTTTCTGTATTAATAATGTTGATTAAATCATTATTGCTCCTAGGAAAGTGGTTTCTCCTAGGAGAAGAATGGTCCGTATATGTGACACTATGTGGATTCTTGCCTTAGACTTCAGGAATCAAGCTGCTTCACTGCTTGGCCCCTGAAGGCAAAGCAAGGGGCTGTGGGGGATGTGGCCCAGTAGAGTGAACACATATATCCCGCAAGCTCGGGTTTGGGCCCAGTCGGAGTGGCTTTCCCATCACTGTAGGTGCCAGGTCAGGGTCGGAGGCCCACTTCTGGCTATGGTCATGGAGAGTCCTGCTTCATCTGCGGGCTCGGTCAGATGCTATCCAAGGATCCTTTCCCCCCTCAAAGATTCTGGAGTCGTCATTTATTTTCTTCTAGTAATTTCCTCTAGAGATTTCTTTGCTACTTTGTCAGTTGCCTTTGCTTCCTTTTCAGTTGTCTCTGATCTTTCCAGAAGCAGCAGGGTCACAGGGTGCCTCTTCTAACAGTGCTGTATAGAGACTAGTCATGATACGCTCAGTTCCATTGTACAGAGGCCTCCCTTTTCTGCCTCACTTGCCCTGTGTTTGGGCCTGGGGACAGGAGTAGGGCAGGTGCAGAGAGGGAAAGCTTGAATCTCTTGCTGACATTCTTTTTCCATCCATAGATGTGAACAGGAAGTGCTGGTGTTTCACTACAAAGGGCATGCATGCAGTGGGGCAGTCAGAGGTCGTGATCCTTCTTCAGTGTTTGCCTGATGAGAAGTGTCTGCCCAAGGACATCTTCAGTCACTTTGTGCAGCTCTATCGTGACGCACTGGCAGGTAGGCATGCTTTCTAATTGCTGGCCCTGGTGTGGGCCTTGTGGAGATGATACAAGCTGACCGAGGGATTGCAATCACTCTGTGTATATTCACTCAGTAAACAGTCATCTTGCAGTCTGAGGACGTTGCTTGAGACTTCTAGGTAGATGGCAAGTCTGAACTTGATATGACTTTATGATGCTTCCAGATATTAGGACTTGACCTCTTATAATGGTTATCCTTTTGAGAAAACTACTTGAAGCTATAATTATGGCAGAGGAAGTGTCTTTTTAAGCAGTGATTTTATTGCTGAGCAGGCATTTTCATGCCAGCAGGAATCTCATCCTCAGACTGTTTTTAGCCCTAAAAAGAGCTTACAAAGTAGTTAGAATTTGTTTTGCTTAATTCTAGTCTGAAGAAGACTGTTTTTTTGGTGTCTATAAACCTTAAATTGTGTTGTTCTTAAGTAATATGAGCATGCAAATAAACCTGTTTTCTGGGCATGCAACAAAGAGATTTGAGACACTTAATTTAAAAATTTTAAAGTTTGCCCAAGACATCATTATCGACAAATAAATGGCTATAATTAATAGGAACCAGTGGATTGTAAACTTGTCTATGCTGTATATGCTTCATTTTCTCCTTTTGTTTAGCTCTGAAGTGGGTAGTGCAGTCTGACAGTACATTTGGTACATCGAAGGTGTCTATAGCAAGGTTTGCAATTTATGTCAGGAAATTCAAAGAAATGGTTCCTATAACAGCTGTTATGAGTATATGCTTTAAGGTTTGCATAGTGTTTTGACATAATGTTATTTCATGTAATCCTGTCAATAACCCTGAGAGGCAGGTACTGGCGCTGACGGTGGAGCGGAGTGTTTGTGGGCAAGTCACTTAACTTTCTCCAGGCTGTTTCCTCTTCTGCCAAATTCTAATTCTTATACCCTCTTCCTTAAAACCCACCAGAAATGTGACTTCTTATATTCTTGTTAATCTGTAAAGATGCTTCTGGTTGATTAGGATCTAGTCCTCAAACTTGCCTCCAGAAGTCATGAGACTGCCGGGCCTGTCAGTGTGTTGTATGCCCAAGTCCTACCTAACCTTGGCACACAGGTTTCTTCCTCCTTTTGGTCATCTTTTTAAAAAATTATATATTGGGGCAGTTGGGTAGCACAGTGGATGGAGTCAGGAGGACCCGAGTTCAAATCCAGCCTCAGACCAGACACTTGATAACTTACACCCCAATTGCCTTGGCCCCCCCCCCAAAAAAAATTATACAACAAGTGTTTAGCATTTCTGTGTCCTCTGGATAACTTGTTAGGAATCCTATTTTTTACCATATCCTAGAGAATAGCTTGATCTATGGTATAACACAGCAGTATTGTCAGAGAATGTTTTTAGCTGCTCTAAAAAGATGGCAGTTTGTGGGTTTATCCCTCTGTGTTGTTGTGTCACATGTAATGGTACCAAAAACCACATGATTTAAATTGCTGTGAGTGTGATTGCTGAATTCTCGGGAACATCATGCTTATCCCTGAGCTTTCTTCTCGGTCCGTTCCTCTAAGTACAGAGGCTCCTCAGTCAAAACTGCCCAGGATCCTGCTGTCATGTGCCGCAGAAATGGGTTCTGGGAGACAGTGTCTGTGAATATTTTCCCCTGTGCGGTATCTAATATGAAATCAGGTATGTATCAAAAATACTGTGAACAAGACCCATAACCTCTCTGGGCATCAGCTCCCTCGTCTGTAAAACTGGAATCATAAATGAGTACTGTTTTTACCACCAAACTTAACTGGTTTGTTATGAGGCAATAGAAGTTCTTTCTATTAGGTCCATTACATGTGGCAAGTTTTAGGCATGAAATCAAGCATCTTGATGGCAAGTAGGTAGCAAAGTGGACTTCAAGTCCAGAAGACCTGAATTCAAATCCAGCCTCAAACATTTATAGTTCTGTGAACCTGCACAAGTCATTTGACTTTTCTGTTATTCAGTCTATAAACATTTATTAAGCACCCACTAGTACCAGACACTGTGCTAAGCATAAAAAAAAATAGGGACAGTCCCGGCCCTGAAGAAGCTTATAGTCTCATGGGGGGACGACAACACACAAAAGGAAGCAGAAAAGCCAGGGAGAGGAGTGCACGATTAGGGGTGTGGTGGAAAAGTCAATCAGAAGTCCTAGAGTAATGCAGCCTGGTGAGAAATGAGGTTTCTGAGTCACGATGGTGAGTTTCTGGTGATGAGTTTTTCCTGGGTTGACATGAAACCAAGTAGCACAGCTGCTGGGGAAATGAAGAGTTGGCTGGGCTTCTGAGGCTTTTTTAAATGGGGGCTTTGGGAGGGGTTTTCTGCTTTTCTCTGCAGCCCTCAAGTCAGAGGGTCACAGGCAATTGATGGTCCTGATGAGGTATGCCTAGCAAAGGTATTGGAATATCTGTGATGACAGTTACCTGATGATGAGCTGTTCCTGGAGGATAGAAGAGAAGGAAGGGTTGGGACAATGAGAATGGTGGAGTCAGACCAAGTAGTGAAGATACAATGTCCATTCCTGTGTAAAACACACAGACACGCAGACACAGACACAGACACACACACACACACACACACACACACACACACACACGAAAGAATAGGGAAAAAAAATGCATCTTTCCTTAATGTGATAAATAGTATCTGTGTAAAACCAAGAGCTAGCATCATCTGTGTAGGGGATAAACTAAATGTCTTTCTAGGAAGAACAGGGATAAAGCAAGGATGTCCATCATCGCCACCGTTACTTTCCAACATAGCACTAAAAACCAGCTAGCTGTAGCAGTGAGACAAGGGAAAGAAATTGAGGGTATAAGAAAAGGAAAAGAGGAAACAAAATCATCCTTTTTGGAGATGATGTAATGATTTACTTAGAAAACTTTAGTGAGTCAACTTAAAACAAATTTAAATAGTTAACAATTCCAGGAAAGTTGTAGGATAAAAACTAAACTCTGTTGCCTAAGACCCATCCATTTCACCTTTACAGTATCTTTTGAATGCACCCCATTCTTTCCTCTGGCGCTCCTGGACTATTGCGGTAATCTACAGGTAGATCTGTCTGCCTTGAGTTTTCCTCCGTTCCACTCCATCCTTTTTTTAGCCACTAAAGTGATTTTCCTGAAGTGCAGGTATGATCATGTCACCCCCTTACTCAGTAAACTCCAGTGGCTTCTTATTGCCTCCAGGATATGCAAAATGAACTGACATTCAAAGCCCTAGTCCCCTCCTACCTTTCCAGTCTTCTTACACCTTACTCCCTGACTCCCTGACTCATAACTCTTTGATCCAGGGACACAGACCTCCTGCCTGTTACACAAACAACATACTTCATCTCTCAGATCTGGACCTTTTCTATGGCTGTCTCCCTTGTCTGGAATGCTCTCCTTCCTATGCTTTACCTACTTCCTTCCCTGGCTTCAAGTCCCAACTAAAATTTCGTCTTTTACAGGAAGTCTTCCCCAACCCCTCCTTATTCTAGTGCCTTTCCTCTTAATTATTTCCTGTTTATCTTGTATATAGCTTGTTTGTGTCTATTTTTTCGCTTATTGTCTCCCCGGTTAGATTGTAAGCTTTTTGAGGGCAGTGCCTGTCTTTTGCTTCTTTTTTGTATCCCCAGAGCTTAGCACAACGTCTAGTCCATAATAGACACTATTGATTCATGACGCTTAGTTGTGGCCCTGGGAAAGTCACTGAACTTCAGTTTCCTTATCGGTAAAGTGGGGACAGTAATAGCATCTATCTCCCAGGGTTATGGTGAGGATCAAAGGAGAAGATGTCCACAGAGCACTTTGCAAACCTCAACTCACAATGTAAAGGCCAGCTGTGGGTCTTAGTCAGAGATCCCTACCAGAGCTCTGCAGTCACATCTGCCCTGAAAACATTTGGTTCATCTGGGCCAGGACAGCTCGGTATTCTTTTATTATCAGCTCATTTATGTGGGTTATCAAGTAACTGATTTGGAATCATCTTCACCTTTTGAGTCTCTACAGTCTTTAAAGGCCTGCTCATGTGCTGCCTCTTCCAGAAGGCTGGTCCTCCCTTCCCTGTTGGTAGTACCTGTCACCTTTTCACACTGCTTTTTATTTTTTGAAATTCCTTATCATGGTGTAATTCACTTCAAAAAGCATTAATTATCTTGTATGCCAGGCCTTATGATAGCACCTGGGGTTACTAGATGAAACCATCCTTGCTTTCTAGAAGATTACGTTCTGTTGAGCAAAAACAAAGTGTACATATAAAATTGAATTATAAATATTTAAAACTTGAGAAGCAGGCATGAAATGCCACAGGATCAAGTACAGATTCCTGAGGTACTTCACCAGAGATCACTTGACACATTGACCCCAAACCGTCAACAACCACGTTTTGATTCTGTCCATTCACTTGACACATTGACCCCAAACCGTCAACAACCACGTTTTGATTCTGTCCATCTAACTAGTTCTGAACCCTTCTGACTTAATTAGTGTCTAAGCCATTTTGTTCAGTTGTGTCCAAGTGACTTCATGGACCATAGCATTCCAGGCCCTTCTGTCCTCCCACTATCTCCCAAAGCCTGTCCAAGTTCATGTTCATTGTTTCCATGATACTACCTATCCACCTCATTCTCTGCCATCCCCTTTTCCTCGTGCCTTCAATCTCTTCTAACATTAAGGTCTTTTACAAGGAGTCCCATCTTCTCGTTATGTGGCCAAAATATTTAAGCTTCAGTATTTGTTCTTCTAATGAATAATCTGAATTAATTTCTTAAAATGTTGACTGATTTAATATTTTTGCTGTACAGGGGATTCCCAGAAGTCTTCTCTAGCACAGTTCAAAAGTGTTGATTCTGTCATGCTTCACTTTCCTCATAGTCCAATTCTCACAGCTATATACATTGCTACTGGAAAGACGCATAGCTTTAAGTATATGGACTTCTGTCAGCAAAGTGATGTCTTAGCTTTTTAGTATGCTATCTAGATTTGCCATAGTTCTCCTTCCAAGGAGCAAGCATCTTAATGATTTCATGGCTGCAGCCACCATCTGCACTGATCTTTGAGCCCAAGAAAATAAAATCTGTTGCTGCTTCCATTTCTTCTTCCTCTGTTTGCCACAAAGTGATGGGACCAGTTGCCAAGATCTTAATTTTTTTGATGTTAAGTTTCAAGTTATCTTTTACACTCTCCTCTTTCATCTTCATGAAAAGGCTTCTTAATTTCTCTTCACTTTCTGCCATCAGAGTGGTATTGTCTGCATGTCTGAGATTGTTGGAATTTATTTCTCCCAGTAACCTTAATTCCAGTTTTTGATTCATCCAGCCTGGCATTTTGCATGATTTACTCTGCCTATAAGTTAAATCAACAAGGTGACAATGCACAGCTTTGTTGTACTCCTTTTCCAATCTTAAACCAGTCAGTTGTTCCATGTTTGGTTCTAACGGTTGCTCTTTGACCCACATACAGGTTCCTCGGGAGACAAGTCAGATGATGTGGTACTCCTCTCTCTTTGAGGACTTGCCATATTTTGTTGTGATGCACACAGACAAAGGCTTCAGTCAGTGAAGCAGAGGTTGATGTTTTTCTGGAATTCCTTTGCTTTCTCTGTAATCCAGTGAATGTTGGCAGTGTGGTCTCTAGTTCCTCTGCCTCTTCAGAAACCAGCCTGCTCTTCTGCTAATTCTTGGTTCACATGTTGCTGAAGCCCAGCTTGCGGAATCTTAAGCATAACCTCGTTGGTGTGTGAAATGAGCACTATTGTTTGGTAATTTGAACATTTCTTGGCCTTGTCTTTCTTTAGGATTGGGACATAAACTGATCATTTCAAGTCCACTGGCCACTGTTGAGTTTTCCAAATTAGCTGGCATATTAAGTGCAGCATTCTAATAGCATCATCTTTTGGGATTTAAAATAGCTCAGCTGGATGTCCATCACATCCATTAGCCTTATTGTTATATGTTATTATATATTTTTTAAGTCTCATTTGACTTCATTCTCCAGGATGTGTGACTCGAGATCAGTAACCATATACCATTGTGTTTAAAGGTGATGATGGTAAGATCTTTCCTACGTAGTTCTTTTGTGTATTCTTGCCACCTCTTCTCAATCTCTTCTGCTTCTGTTAATCCCTACCATTTTTATGTTTCATCATGCCCATTTTTGCATGAAACTTTCTCTTTACATCTCTAATTTTCTTGAGAGATTTCTTGTCTTTCTCATTCTATTGTTTTCTTCTATTTTTTTGCATTACTCATTTAAGAAAACCTTCTTATCTCTCCTTGCCATTCTCTGGAATTCTGCATTCATTTGGATTTATCTTTCCCTTTCTCCTTTCCCTTTCCTTCTTTCTTTAGCTATTTGTAAAGCCTTATCAGACAGCCATTTTGCTTCCTTTTTCTTTGGGATTTTTTTTGTTGCCGCCTCCTGTGCGATATTGTGAACTTCTGTCCACAATTCTTTCAGGCATTCTTATGTACCAGATCTAATTCCTTAAATTTATTCATCATCTCTACTTCATATTCGTAATGAATGCTATTTCGGTCATACCTATGTAGTGTGATGGTTTTCCCTCCTTTCTTCAATTTAAGTCTGAATTTTGTAGTAAGAAGCTCATGATCTGATCCACAGTCACTGCAGGTCTTGTTTTAGCTATCCATATAGAACTTTCTCCACCTTTGGCTGCAAAGTATATAATCAGTCTGATTTCTGTATTGACTATCTGCTGATGTCCATGTGTAGAGTCACCTTTTGAGTTGTTGAAAAAGAGTGTTTTCTGTGACCAGTGAGTTATCTTGACAAAACTCTTATTAGTCTCTGCCCTGCTTCACTTGGGTACTCCAAAGCCAAATTTGACTGGTATCCCAATTATCATTTGATTTCCTACATTCCAATCCCCTATGATGAATGTGACATCTTTTTTTGGTGTTATTTCTAGAAGATGTTGTAGATCTTCATAGAACTAATCAACTTTGACCCCTTTCGCATTATTGATTGGAGCATAAACTTGTATTACTGTGATGTTGAATGGTTTGCCTTGGATTCAAACAGATATTATTCTGTCATTTTTGAGATTATATTCTAGTACTGCTTTCCTCACCCTTTTATTGACCATGATGGCTACTCCATTTCTTCTAAAAAATTCTTGCTCACAGTAGTCTATGAAGCGATCACCTGAATTAAATTCACCCATTCCTATCCATTTAAGTTCACTGACACCCAAAATGTCAATGTTTAAACTTTCCTTCTCTTCTTTGACCACATCCAACTTACCTTGGTTCATAGATGTTACTACATTGCTGGTTCCTGTGCAACATTGAGCTTCACAGCATCAGACTTTCATTTCGTCACCAGATGTATCTGCAGCTGACCCTCCTTTTGGCTTTGGCCCAGCTACTTCATTAGTACTAGAGATACTTGTAGTTGTCCTCCACTCTTCCCCAGTAGCATGTTGGACATCTTCCTAACTGACAGACTCATCTTGCGATGTCGTCTCATTATAGCAGAGATACTGGAGTAGTTTGCTAGTTTCTTCTCCAGGGGATCACCTTTTGTCAGAACCTGTCCATCTTGGGTAATGCTGCACAGCATAGGTCATAGTTTAATTGAGCTATGCAAGCCCTTCTGCCAGGATAAGGCAGTGGTTTGGGTTGGGGGTGACGGGGTGTCTTAGCCATATCTCTCCAATAATATAAGATACTTTTTTGAAAAGCGTTGCTGAAAATTGAAGGTAAATGATATCTGTAGTATGCCTTTCATCTATTATTCATCCAATATTGTTAGGAAAAGGGGGGAAAAAGCTAGTCTGGCATGGCTTGTTCTTGATGAAGCCATCCTGGTTTTTTATGGTCTCTGGTTCCCTTTCATGTTTATGCCGTCTATGTTTTGGTCTATAGTTTGCAAACTCAGTGCTGTCTCCCATTTTGAATGTTGGGATAACATTTGCCTTTTGCCGGTGTTGTGGTGTCTATTTTACGTGATCTTTCAAATATCGCTGACAGTTCCTGAGCAATCCCATCTGCCATTTCTTTCAGGGTCTAAGAACATATGGTTCACCTGGGTCTGGTAATTTGAATTCATCGAGGGCAGCTAGGTGTTCCCATACTATATAACCCCTTACTTATCTTGAGTATCAGTATCCATGTGGGCATTTACTAGTTGAATATGGGAGTTGATGAGGGGTTTTGGAAGGTGCTGGGGAGGTGATCATTCATTTTTGTCCCCATTTCCCACCATTTATGAGCATGTGCTCTCTGAGTGACGGATTTAGTTATAAGCCATTTACCACATTGATAACCCGCACAGAAAATTTACACATCTAACTGAGCAAGGTTTACTGAAGGTTGGGTATAAAGCCTAAGAGAAATGTTAGTTACTGGCTTTAGTGTTAATGTCTCCTTGCTGTGTACATTGTAGTCACCTAAATGCTTTTTGAATTTGAGTGAATTGTGGTATTCACAGTCATGGGTCTGCTGGTGCTGAATGAAATTCACCTGAATAATTCACATTTAATAAGAATTTAAATTATCTAATAATAATTTAAGTCAATTTAAAATAAATACTAATTTAATAAAAATAATTTTAAAATGCAGCTGAGAGCACTAGTGTAATATATCTTTAAGTGATGGCAGTTTTATCAGGGATACCAGCCCAATAATAATGACAATTATAATCAATATTTACATAATACTTTTAGAATGTTTTAGATGTGGTATCTTATTTGAGCTTCACAACAACTCTGTGAGGTAGATCCTGCAGGTGTTATTACCCCCATTTTACTGATGAGGAAATTGATGTTTTTTTGTTTGTTTGTTTGTTTTATGTTTTTTTTTTTTTTGGCTAGGCAGTGGGGTTAAGTGACTTGCCCAGAGTCACATAGCTAGTAAGTGTTATGTGTCTGAGGCCGGATTTGAACTCAGGTCCTCCTAAATCCAGGGCCGGTGCTCTATCCACTGTGCCACCTAGCCGCCTCTGAAATTGATGTTTTGAGGAGGGGAAATGACTTGCCCAGGGACATAGCAAGTAAGGGAGGAGGCAGGACTAGAATTCAGGTCTAGTGACTGAGTAGCACATTACCGTGTGTGACACATGCTTTCCCTGTAGAAGCATTTTTAGTCAGCAAGATTTTGACTTTTAGTTGTGGAGTTGGAACGAGAGAGAAGAAATCAGTTTAACAGAGAGGTTAGCTGGTTCTTTCTCTTCCTTTTCTCCATTAAGACCTTATATGTCAGAGGAAGAATTTCATAAACTCATTCACTTTAATATATTCCTCTTAGGAAATCTCCCAGGGATGTTTGCATTTGAGCTAGAGACAAAGCCTGAGGTCACAGCAATTTTTTTTCAAATATTGAATTATGTATCAGCAAGTACAAGAAGGTAGTGAAAGCAAAAGCCTTTGAAGCTGTAAAGATGTCGGGAGGCGGACGGGGATGGTGGTAGGGGCTGTCATCGTCATTGCTGTGACTGTGGAAGTTTTTCATGACTTCTACCAGGATAGGTGAAGCCGTTCTTTGGCCATGAAGAGGGTGTTCCTTCTTCCTGCCTAGTCAGTGTTGGCTGATGGCTGCAGCCCGGGGAAATTGAGCCCTTGGAGAGCAGCCACATCTGAGTGCGGTGTCATTGCTGAGAGTTAGCTTTTCTTTGGTGCGTTTGCACACTAGAGAAAAGGAGCGTAGAGAGAGATTCTGTTGATACATAGGCATTGAGACAGTCAACCCTGTCAGTTCCCATAGACCTATTGACATAGGAACAGAGACCAATTTGAGGTAGACTAGAAGTGTTACAGAGATTTTTGTCACCTCTATCCTCAGTTCCTCTGTCTCCTGGGCATCCTTTCCCCCTTGGGATATTCATATATCTTGAGAGCTTTAGGGGGGAAAAAAAGACTTTGGTCCCTCTGTTTACTAGTAGAGAAGTACTACTTATTTGTCTGAATATAGGCAGTCCTTCTAAGTTCTTCTAAGGTCCCTTTGAAGGGAAGATACATATTGAGTCACACTGGAAAAAAAATAACGGAGTATAGGACACAATCAGATCTACAAGCCAGATTTTGGAGGAAGTGGATGGAATAAGGAGTGCCTCCTGTTTTCAGACCATTATGATAGTTTTCTCTTATACTGTAAAATTACATTATGGGCATTTGATTTTAAATTATTTTAATAATCTGTTGGATGATTTAAAATCATCTGGCAATTTCAGGTACCTCTAAGTGGGTAGTTAGTCATCAAAACCAGTCAGTAAACATTTATTAAGGGCTCACGACGTGCCAGACAGTGTGCTAAGCAATAGCTGGGGATGCAAAGAAAGGCAAAAGACAATTCCTACCCTTGTGGACATCATGATCTAATGAGAGAGG
The DNA here is from genome assembly GCF_003287225.1 of Phascolarctos cinereus. Taxonomy (NCBI): domain Eukaryota; kingdom Metazoa; phylum Chordata; class Mammalia; order Diprotodontia; family Phascolarctidae; genus Phascolarctos; species Phascolarctos cinereus. The sequence goes on from NW_027555958.1 coordinate 452,972,190, forward strand.
CAGCGTGTAGACAATTACAGATCAGAAAATGTGTGTGCAAGATAAATAAGAAATGATCTATAGGGGGAAGACACCAGAGTTAAGAGAGCTTGAGAAAGGCTTCCTGTAGAAGGTGAAATTTTAGCTAGGGCTTGCAGGAAACCAGAGAAGCCAGGAGGCAGAAAGGAGGAGAAAGAACATTCCAGGCATGGGGGAAAACCAGAGAAAGTTCTTGGAGCCAGGAGATGGAGAGTCTTGTCGGAGGAACAGCCAGGAGGCCGGTGTCACTGCGTTGAAGAGTATGTTGAAGGGTAGAAGCTACTCTGGCCTGATTCAGTGACAGAACTAACCAGATCATCTGAAGCAACTAGAGCTGAGCTAAGCCTTTACTTAAAAAAATAGAACCAAGAAAAAGAATAGCTTCCAAGGAGTTTTCTCATTTTGAGAATAGAAATAATTGAAATTGGTTTTGCAAACGTTACATTTTACATTGTTACATTAATCCACAGAAATGTACATTTTGAGGGATCTAGAATTTTAGTGTTCCTTCCCTCTGCCTTTTCAGGATGTTAATCACATAGTCATCATTTTACAGAGCATGTTATTGAAAAAAATAGAGTTTTCTTATTGGTGAGAATAGTAACTCATTTCTGTCAGTTTAAGGTTTACAAAGCACTTTGCTCACAGTGGTCATGTAAGGTATCTATCATTCTGTCTATCATCAAATATTCTCATTTTACATATAGGGAAACTGAGACTCCAACTATTAAAATAACTTGCTTACATAGTAACTTGCAGAGGCAAAATTTAATAAAGAATTATTCCTAAATCACTTTGGATTCATCAAGTGATTTCCTTGCAGTGGCCCTTTGAGGTAGGTAGGTCAAGTGTGATGATGGTGATGATTTTTGTTGGTATCCTTTGTTTTTTACATCACCAGAATTTCTTCCAGCTTTCTTTTCTTTGTTCCCAGAGAGGCCATCTCATATAACAAAAAAAAATTTTTTGAAGAAAAAGAGAAAGCAGAACCAAAAAAATCAGCAAAACCAATCAATACATGGAAAACTTCTGAAAACAAGCACAGCATCTCCCACTGGTGGGCCTCCCGCCTCTGCGAGAGGGGGCGGGGCAGTCTTCTCTTGTTTCTTCTTTGGGGCCTGGCTATGGTGCTTTCGTGTTCTGCAGCGTTCACTCGTGATGGCTTTGTGGTCATTCCTTCCATGCACAGGCCTCCTTCATTTGATCGCATGTCACATACACGGCACTTTTTACAAACGGAAGATTTATGGCAACCCTGCATCAAGCAGGCCTGTTGACGCCATTTTTCAAAGAGCATATGCTCACATTGTCTCTGTGTCACATTTTAGTCCTCCTTGCAGTATTTCAGACTTTTTCATTATTGTTCTACCTGGTATGATGGGGATTTGTGATCAGTGATCTCTAATGTTACTGTTGTAATTGGTTTGGGGTGCCACAGCATGCACCCATGTAAGATGATGAACTTAATAAATGTGTGTCTGCTGACTGCCTCGCTGACCGGGCATTCCCCCATCTCTCTTCCTTTCCTTGGGTCTCCCTATTCCCTGAGACAGTGATATTGAACTTACTTCAATTAAGAACTCTCCAATGGCCTGTCAGTGTTCAAGTGAAAGGAAGAGTCAATTGATGCAGCATGTTTCCTTGTCTTATTTTAAGTAATTGCCACAGCCACCTCAGCCTTGATCAGCCGGCAGCCGGCGACACCAAGGCAAGACCTTCCGCCAGCACAATGGTTATGACTTACTGATGTTTAGCGTTTTTAAGCAATAAGGTATTTTTAAATTAAGCTATGTACGTTTTTTATATGATACTATTGTACACTTAATAGATGAGTACAGTATGGTGTAAACATAACCTTTGGAAAACCAAAAAATTTGCGTGACTTACTTTATCGTGATAATTGCTTTATTGTGCTGCTCTGGAATGAAACGCAGAGCACCTCTGAGGTCTGCCTGTGCGTCGTCATCATCGTTGTCTAGATCAGGGGTGGGGAACCCTCAGCCTTGAGGCTGCAAGTGGTCCTTTGTGTCCTCAAGTGCGGCCCTTTGACTGAATCCAAACTTCACAGAACAAATCTCCTTGTTAAAAAGATTTGTTCCGTAAAACTTAGACTCGGTCAAAAGGCCGCACCCACGGACCTAGGCCACATGTGGCCTCCCCTGATCTGGATCAGCGCTTCTTAATGGTTGCCACCCACAGTTTAGGAAGCTCTGGTCTAGGTTGTTTTCTTGATTTCCCTTTTTTGTGCTGCATCACATTATGTAAATTTTTCTGTGCTTCCCTGTATTCATCACATTCATTGTTTCTTAACAGCACGTTAATATTCTGTTACGTTCATGGATCACAGTGTCTTCAGCCGCTTCCCACGTGACTGGCACCCCTTTGCCTCCAGCTCTTTATCATCACAAAAGTGCTGCTGTAAATGTTCCAGTGCATTCGGAGGCTTTCTTCTCACCTGTTACCTCCTTAGGGTCTAAGTGTAATAATGGAATCTTGGGTCAAAGGGTGTGGACATTTTAGTCACTTTATTTATGTAATTCCAAATTGCTTTCCAAAATGGTTATATTATTTCACAGCTCCACTAACTGTGAATTAGTGTGCCTATCCTCGCACAGCCCTTCCAACATTAACTGTTGGCATTTTTATCATTTTGCCAGTTCATAGAGTACAAAGTGAAACCTGGAAAATATTTTGATTTGCATTTCTCTTATTATTAATGATTTAGGGCATTCTTTTATGTGGTTTTTAACATTTTGCATTTCTTCTTTGGAGACTCTTCATTCATATGCATTGATAATATAATGTTTTGAGGTTTGCTAAATACTTTATGTTTACCCCCTGAGGTGTGTATGTGTGTGTGTGTGTGTGTGTGTGTGTGTGTGTGTGTGTATAATAATAATAATTATTATTATTATCCCCATTTTACAGGTGAGAGAACTGAGGCTCACAGAGGTTAAATAACATGGTCATATGGTTAGTAAGTACCAGTGGTGGAATTTGAACTCAGACCTTTCTGATTCCAAGTCTAGCAGTCTTTTCTGTTGCACCACTTTTTCCTCATTCCCCATTTTACACATAAGTAAGCTGAACTTCTGAGAGTTTCTCACGATTCCCATCTGAATAGTCCTTTGAAGTTTGCAGAGCACTTGACCTGCCTTGGTCATGTTGATCCTCACTTACAGTTGCAAAGCTGGTGGGTCTCTGAAGTGGAATTTGAGCCCCCGCCTCTCCCAGCCCGCACGCCGGGGCCAGCTCTCCCCCCACGGTGTCACGCTGTAAAGCACAAATGCTGCAGTCCGGTCTCGCTCGTTGTTAGCGCCGTCGGGTCGATTTCCCGTGTAAATCAGATGTGTGAATGTGTTGGATGCGTAGAATTTTCTAAGTGGCTGCGTCTCGGCTCTGCAGTGGGTGTCTGGTGTCCTCCCAGGCAAGTCGTGTGGTTGTTCAGCACCACCCCCAGTGGTCTTGATCCTGCCCTCCAGTCACCGCTTCTGTGTTATGTTTGTACACGGCTGCTTGCAAGTTGTGTTCCCAGTCGGCAGGGACTGTTTTTGGCCTTTGTACCACCAGTGCTTAGCACAGTGTCTGGCACATAGTAGGTCCTTGATATATGCTAGTTAATTTGTTGATATAATTTAAAAATATAAAGATATTTAAAATGATCACCGTGTCACAAATGTCATCAGTGAAGAGAAGAAGCTCCTTTTTGTGGTGGCTGAAAATTACGAACTGGGGGAATGTCCATCCGTCGAGAATGACTGAATAAGTTACAGTATGTGAATGTGGTAGAATAATATCGCACTCTAAGAAATGATGAAGAGGATGGTTAAAAAAAAAAACCACAGGAAAAATGCAGAGTGAAGTGAGGGGAACCGGGAGAACTTTTTATACACAGTCACAGCAACAATGTAGAGAGAATCAACTTTGAAAGATTCAGTGGCTCTGATCGACACAGCGACCAAACACAATTCTGGCACGATGAAGCACGTTGCCCGCCTCTACGTGAAGAGCTGCTGGACTCAGAGGGCAAATCAAACCATACTCTTTCTCTTTCTTCTACTTGTTTTTAACTTTTCTTTTCTTTCTTGTTCTCTCCCTTCTTTCTTTCTTTTTTCATAGCTAATACAGCAATTTGTTTTGCATGAACATATATATTATATTTATAATGGGTTTTGTTTTTCTCTCTTTCTCAGTGGGTGGAGAAGGGAGAGGGAAAGAATTTTGAACTATAAAATAAAATTGAATTAAAAAAAAGGAATTCATTAGGATTTTTGCATCAATCACCATTTTTTTCTGTCTTGCTTGTAGGTTACAGAAAGATGTTACCTGTCTGTGTGATTTACTTACTATTACACCGTGATACTATTTGGTAAAGGAAAAGTTCATTTTTATCCTTTCATGAGCAAGTAAACCATAGAATTGCCTCTGTGAGTAATCATGTCATTTTGACATTTTGAGGCCATAAAGAAAGAGTAAAATCTGTAATTTTAAAGCAAAACCTAAAATAGACCTATATAATCATAACAGTATAATTCACATTTACTAATACTGTGTGACCGTCTCTCTGGTGTAGTGGATACAGACCCGGCCTCCATTCTAGGAAGGCTTGAGTTCCAGTTCCTTCTCTGACATAACATTGTTTGGGTGATCTTAGCCAAGCCTAGTCATGTTACCATTTTCTAGGACACTCTCTAAGATGACAAGTAGTGAAGGAGGAGCCAGCCTTCATCAATGGAGGCAGTTCCTCACTTCTCCCAGATGCATAGACAGTGCCTGGCACCAGTGAATTCCAGGCCTAGGCCCTCTCCTCATGGCCCTTTACAAAGCCTTTCCTTCACTATCACCTGTGCATGGGTCAGTGGGTCCTTCTTCTGGTGGAGCCTTGACCTGAGTACTGTTTTTGTGATTGCCCATACTGTTCTCTTCCCATTAATTCACAAGGGGTCTGTTGTCATGGGCATCATCAGATCTGTGAGTTTATGGGCTCACTGAAGATGTCATCCATGGGGGAGACAGTTAAGACCTCAAACCTCACACTCGTGAACGCATTTCGTCAGGATTGTGAGATGAGCATAATGACTTACTCAAGTTTCCTCAAGTGGGAAACAAAAAGAAGAAATTTCCTGAGATGTGCTTAGGTTTCAGTGAAGTTAGAGTGTCATTTTTTGAGAACTCCAGATCATTCTCTGCATCTTTTTGTTGGATTGCAGTTTGCATGCGGAAAAAAACCATTAGGCTCAGAAGAATTGGGTTTCCGCTCTGGCTCATCCCCTTAACCAGCTGTGTGCCCATGAGCAAATCACTTAAGCCTCTCCAAACCTCGTCTGTAAAATGGGGATAACACTTGCCTTAATTGGTTGTCATGAGGGAAGTCCATGATAAACCATAACGCCCTGTCAAAAAGTGAATTATTATTTTATTTAAGAAGAGAAGATAAAATGCAAATGCTGTGGAAATGTGAACTATTATTACATCACTTGTTGCTTGGAAATAGTTCAACAAGCGTTTATTAATTGTCAGTTCTATGTTTTACTAATCAATAGGGATGCAAAGACAAAAATGAGAAAGAGGCTCTGCCTGCAAGGAATTTTCATTGTGCGGGAGCTCTCAGTTTGACACAGAAGCAAGTATAGAATAACTTGCGAATAGAAGGAACACTAGAGTGGCTGAGGATGTCCTTGCATCCAGCAGGAGGGTCAAGGTGATGCAGTGGTGGAGGTGGCCAGGGAGGCCACGGAACCCACTGAAGTGAACAGTTAGGGGGGCTGTGCCAGGACATGCTCTCCAAAATGCCCATCTACCTGACAGGTGAGCTGTCAGCCACCAGTGAGGACTATAAACTTCTGGGGAATGTGAACAAACTGACTAGCTTGAAGAATCTAGAAATGAAAGATATTGCAGTAAACATAAGTAGGAATCTGAAGGACTTAAACCAGAAATATGCAGCACTTCAGCCTGATCTGCGTCAGATTACTTTACTTGAGAGGCAAATAGCACCTCTGAAGCAGGCAGCCACAAGCTGGATGCACATTCTAAGAATCTAGAAGCAAAGTACGAGAAGTTAGAGAGGCAATGAAAGAATTCTTTAGTACAAAGGCTTACCTATAAGTGTGTCTTGTAAGAGCTGGAATAGGCGGGATGGAACTCATCAAACAGCTCTGCTTCGATTCCGTGAAAGGAAGCGGCGCTGAAGATCCACGGAGAATCCCAGCCCCCACCCGCGGTTGCCTCAACTGCCCCTTGGCGTCACTTCCTCTTACTGTGTGCTGCACGGCGTGCTCTGGACCAAGGCGTAGGAGTCAAGATCGACCCCATCTAGAGCAGATACAGATGAGGGCACCCGGTCTCTCTGTCTCTTTAGAATACTGGTACGCTTCTTTCTGCCCTCCTTCCCTCCTCTTTTACTCTTACAGATAGTTTACCTCTTTTTTTTTTTTAACTTATAGTGCAGTGGTTCTCTCTCTCTCTCTTTTTAATGTACAACTTTTTTTTCTAATAAGCTTTTAAAAATTATTTGGTATTTAATTTTCCCCCAATTTACATGTAAAAACCATTTTTAACATTTGTTTTTTTAAATTTTTAGTTCCAAATTCTCTCCCTCCCTCCCATCTCCCCCCATTGAGAGGGCAAGCAATTTGATACATTATACATGTACAGCCATGCAAAACGTATTTCCACATTAGTCATGTTGGGAAAGAAAACACAGACCAAAAATAAAAACCCAAACAAATGCAAGAAAATTTTTTTAAAAGGTGTGCTTTGATCTACATTCAGACTCCTTTAGTCTTTTCTCTGGGAATGAATCACATTTTTTATCCTAAGTCCTTCAGAATTGTCGTTGATCATTGTGTTGCTGAGAATAGCTAAGTCACTCACACTTGATCATCGTACTATATTGCTGTTACTACATACAGTGTTCTGGTTCTGCTGATTTCGCTTTGCTATCAATCCGTGTAAGTCTTCCCAGGTTTTTCTGAGAGCATCCCGTTCGTCATTTCTTATAAAACTATAGTATTCCATCCCAGTCATATACCACAGCTTGTTCAGCCATTCCCTGATTGATAGGCGTCCCCTCAATTTCCAGTTCTTTGCCACCAGAAAAGAGCTGCTATAGGTCTTTGTAAATATAGATCTTTTTCCTTTTTGTTTTTTTTTCTCTTTGGGATACAGACATAATAGTGGTGTTGCTGGGTCCAAGGGTATGCATGGTTTTATAGCTCTATGGGCATAGTTCCAAATTGCTCTATAGAATGGTGGAATCAGTTCACAACTTCGCCAGTAGTGCATTAGTGTCTCAATTTTCCCACATTTTCTTCCACAGTTGTCATTTTCGCTTTCTTTCATGCTAGCCAATCTGATAGGTATGAAGTGGTACCTCAGAATCGTTTCAGTTTTTCTTGTTCTATCAGTAGTGATTTAGAACGGGGCTTCAACATAACACTTACTAGCTGTGTGACCCTGGGCAAGTCACTTAACCCCCATTGCCCAACCAAAAAAAAAAAAAAAGGAACAGGGCTTCATCAGTTTTTTCCACTCACAACCCCTTTTAGAGTTTCGCAGCTTTATTGACGTGCTGTTGCGTGGCCTGAGGCCATGTGCAGTGCAAAGTCTGCATGCTCTGTGTTCAGAATCAATGCTGCAGTGAAGTTGCATGATGCGACACAGGCAAGTGCTGCCAGAAACGCCTCGGATTCATCACGCATTTGATTTTGAATTAATTTTTGGTCGTTATGCTTTCAGAAACCTTTTGTTACTGCCAAATTTTTTGCAACCTGCAGTTTTAGAAGTGCTTATTTAGAGCATTTTTTCCCCACATGGCTATAGATAGCTTTGATTATTTCATCTGAAAACTGTCTGTTCATAACCTTTGACCGTTTATCATTTGGGGAATGGCTCTTATTTTTTATAAATTTGACTCAGTTCTTTGTATATTTGAGAAATGAGGCCTTTATCAGAGAAATTTTCTATCAAATTTTTTCACAGTAGTGATTAGTCAATGTATTTCCCTCCATCCTATTTTTCACCTCATTATTCTACTCTCTCTCCTTTCACCCTCTCCATCCACAAAAGTCTTTTGCTTCTTACTGTTGCCTCCCTAAATCTATCCTCCCTTCTATCAGCCACATCCCACTTCTTTTACACCCTTCCCCTCCTACTTTCCTGTAGGGAAATATAGATTTCTGTACCCAACTGAGTGTCTGTTATTCTCTCTTTGAAGCACTTCTGATGAGAGTAAGGTTCAAGCTTTCTCCCCAAATCCCCCACCTTCCCCTCCACTGTAAAAGTTCTTTTGCACCTCTTTTATGTGAGATAATTTATCCCATTCTACCTCTCCCTTCCCCCTTCTCCCAGTGCATTCCTCTTTCTCATCCATTACTTTCGTTTTTTTAGATAGCATCCCATCACATTCAACTCACACTCGTGCCCTCTGTGTACATGCTTTCATACTGCCATAATAATGAAGAAAGTTCTTGTGAGTTACCAGTATCATCTTCCTGTGTAGGAATGTAAACAGTTTAACCTTATTGAGTTCCTTATGCTTTCTCTTTCCTGTTTACCTTTTTTAATGCTTCTCTTGAGTCTTATATTTGAAAGTCAAATGTTGTGTTCAGCTCTTGTCTTTTTAACAGGAATGCTTGAAAATCCTCTGTTTCATTAAATGTCCGTTCCTCCCCCCCAAAGGATTATGCTCAGTTTTGCTGGGTCGGTGTTTCTTGGTTGTAATACTAGCTCCTTTGCCCTCAGGAATATCATATTCTAAGCCCCTCTGATGCTTTAATGTAGAAGCTGCTAAGTCTCGTGTTATCCTGACTGTGGCTCCACAATATTTGAATTGTTTCTTTTTGGCTATTTGCAATATTTTCTCCTTGTCCTGTGAGCTCTGGAATTTGGCTATAATTTTTTAAAAATTGGCTGTAATATTCCTGGGAGTGCTCATTTTGGGATCTCTTTTAGGAGGTGATCAGTGGGTTCTTTCAATTTCTATTTTACCCTCTGGTTCTAGACTATCAAGGCTGTTTTCCTTTATAATTTTTTTTATCATGGCTGTCAAGTAGTCCAGTAATTCTTAAATTATCTCTCAATCTTTTTTCCAGATCAGTCATTTTTCTGATGTAATATTTCATATTTTCTATTTTTTTCATCCTTTTGATTTTGTTTGTTATCTTTTGTTTGCTTTTGTTTGTTTCTTGGTATCTCCTGCTTTGGGACGACCTCAGGAGCTAACACCCTGTGAATTGAGTGAGGTGTCTTGGAGGGGAGCATTGTTCCATTACAGCCTCTGATTCTGACTGGCTGTGTAACCCTGGGTTCAGTTTCCTTATCTGTAAAATGGGGACAAAAGTAGCACCTACCTCGGTTAAGAGGAGCAAATGAAATTATACTTGTAAAGTGTGTCACAAACCTTAAAAGTGCTCTGTCAGTGCTAGCTAGTATTAATATTAGTATTACCTTATCTGTTGGATAGATGGAATAAGCATTTATAGAGCACATACTGTGGGCCAGCTCAGTGAGATGTCTCATTCTGTCCTCCCCAAAAGCCTGGGAGGTAGGTGCTATTGTTATCCCCATTTTACAGTCAAGGAAACTGAGGCAGACAGGTTACTAGTATGCTAGTTGTATGAAGCCACATTGGAACTCAGGTCTCCCTTACTCCAGGCTCAGCACTCTGCCTTGCACCACCCAGCTACTAATATGTTCCCATGTGGTTTTAATTTCTTCTTCTACCTTTCCCTATATTTTGAAAGCCTTTTATATCATAATGTGAGTTTTAAGATCATGAGTAATTGCTTTGGCAAAATCTGTTACAGTATTCTCTTAAATTTTTATGAATCAGTATAATCTCCAGGATTTTGCGGGTAGCAGTTTTCTATCTGTTCATTTCCAGCGCACTTGATTTGTTGAATTCTCGAGAGTAATTTGGGGTCTGTAGGATGAGGATTTGTTTTCTGTTAGTTTATAAAGGATAGCAAACTTTTGATGTATTAGTGTAGCAACATGGTTGTCTTTTTCTAGGTGTTTGGTAGATCTTAAATTTTAAAAATGAAATCTTATTATTCTTACTGTTTACCTTGTTTTCATCTTTTTGAAAGGAATTCTGGGATAAGTCACCATCCTTTTAATATTCCTTTTATATTTAATGAACTGTGGATTTTTGTTCAGATGGATAAAATGGCTGCTTTTTTATCTGTTGGCTAAAAACATAACAGTGTAAGCTCTGGTGTAGTCATGCTGTTATCGTTATCATCATCACCATCATCAATGTTATTATACAGTGTCTCTCTCCCACACAGTACTCAGTTCTTAATGCCAGAAGTTTGTGGATTCAAAGAAAATTCGATAAATTAATAAAGGCCTTTATTTCAGGGAATGTCGTCAGCTGTTTGGGACACTCCTTCTTCAGCCAGAGTTTCCTGGGCAGCAAAGAACATGGTGGATTCTTGTATGTCACATCAACTTACCAGTCATTGCAGGATCTGGTGCTCCCAACTCCACCATACTTATTTGGGATTCTTATCCAGAAGTGGGAAACTCCTTGGGCAAAAGTATTCCCCATCAGACTAATGCTGAGACTTGGAGCTGAATACAGACGTAAGTTAAAACCCTCCTGTGAGCCCTTACACTGACTATAAACATGCATTATCTAGAGCTGCTCTTTGAAATCATAAAACAGAGACGACTCATGGTATGGGGGGCAGAGTACGAGATTTGGAGGTACAAGGTTGCCTACCCTGATCCTTCCTAGTTGTCTGACCATGGGCAGGACCCCTCATCTCTCTGAGCTGAGAACGAGACTTTGCTGCTGCTGCTTCTGGGGAACTCCTGTGTCTGCAGTCAGCCAGCTTTAGAAACTCCCCCCCATCCCTCACCCACATCCGCAGTCGATTGCCACATCTTATTTCTGTCTACACAAAATCTCTTGCGTCTGTCCCCTTCTGCTCAATCACATGGCTGCTGCCCTTATTCAGGCCTTCATCCCTTATCTGTGGGACTGTTGCTGTGGTCTCCTCATTGCTCTCCGTACTTCACATCTCTCCCAACTCCAAACAATCGTCTACACATCTGCCAGAATGATTTTCCTAAAGTCCAGGCCTGGCCGTGTCAGTCCCTTCCCTGTTCAGTCAATTAAAATAGCTTCCTGTTGCCCCTAAGAGGCAATAGAAACTTCTCACTTGTAGGGGCTGATGTAGAATGAAGTGAGTAGTACCAGAAGAGTGTATGCAACGGCAGTATCGTAAACACAATACCTTTGAAAGACGGAGGAGCTCTGGTCAGCGCAGGGACTGCAGAGCACTTGGGAGGAAGCCACTGCCCTCCCCCTCCTAGAGAAGGGACAGTTGCAGAGGGCACGTAGAGGCTCTCTCCTTGAATGTGGCCAGTGTGTAAACTTGTTTAACATGATTGAGAGGGAGAGAAGGTGAATTTTTATGAAAATAAAAAATTTAATTTAAAAAATAACAAATGTAAATGTCTTTCCTGGATTTTCAAGCCTTACAACCCGGGCCCAATCTGCCCGTCCCAAACAGCACTGTCTGACTAACCTGGCCTTCTGGTTATTTGTCTTGCCTGATACCACCTCGTCCACGAAGTGTCCCCTGAGGATCCTAAATGCTTTTACCCTTCCCTCCACTCATTTACTTTGCATTTATTTTATGTAGACTCGTCTCTCTATAGAAAGTCAGGGATGCAGGAGTTATCATCTCCTATTCCTATTATCATCACCAATTCTATCATCCCTACCTCCTGGCTTTCTTGACTGTCTTCAAGTCCTAGCTAAAATTCTACCTTTTATAGGAAGAGTTTCCTAATTCCCCCTCATTCTAGTGCCTTCAATTTATTCTGTACATAACTTGTTTGTATGTTGACTTCCCTATTAGACCATGATCTTCTTGAGAACATCGACTGCATTTTGTCTTTCTTTGTACCCCCTGTCCCTAGCACAGTGCCTGGGACATAGTAAGCGCTCTCCTCGAACAAGCTCAGCACGTAATAGAAGCTTATTGACTGACTGACTGTCTCCCCACTTCCACAATTAGAAAAATTTCCGTGAGCACGCACACTACATACCAGACCCTGTGCCTGGCGCGGTGGATTAAAAGTTAGATGATGACCCAGCCCCTCTTGTCAAAATGATTGTAAATTCACTGAAGTTTGTGATGTGTAACAATGAAAATAACAGCCAATATTTACATAGCGCTTACTTTTTCTGAGAGCTTTATTGTTGTCTTATTTGATCTTCACAACAGCTTTTTGAGGTAAGTGCTGTTGTTATCCCCATTTTACGGTTGAGGAAACTGAGGCAGGCAGCGGTTAAGTGACTTGCCCAGGGTCACACAGCTGAGAAGAGATTTGAACTCGGGTCTTCTTAACTCCAGCTCTGTGTGCTGTGGGGCCCCCCACTTGCCTCTGTACACATTGTACATACAATGCCCGTACAAATATGACACGTGCATGTACATGGCTGAAGATGTGAGGCGCAGAGGAGATATCCAAACAGCTAATCCAGGAGCGCTCTCAGAGGGAGAGAGCCCTGGGCTGACTAGTAGGAAAGGCCTTATTGCTAGAGCTCAGAAATCTGGCAGAAGTTCCAACATGACTGTCCCACTGCAGGAGAAAGCTCCTCAGGGCCTCTCCGGAGATCTTGAGCACGCTGAATCAGGGGATGTTTTTGTGGGGTTCTATGAGAGACATGCTCAGAACCTTGATGTCTCTTCACACTGTGATGAGCTGTTCAAATGTGTTTCTGATGCCTTTCCCGTCTGACAGGCCGTCCTCACGTTGCATCTGTTTATTTTGTATTTCTGTAGTTTATCCATGCCCTCTGTTTAGTGTCAGATTTCGGAAGCCATTGTTTGGAGAGACAGGACACACGATCATGAATCTCCTTGCAGTAAGTGTCTCCTCCTTTTCCCCAGTCTGGGTCTGGGATGGAGGGGCCGAGAAGCCCCTGAGTGCATGTTTGAAGTAGTCTCATGTGGGCTTGCCTGCGTTTGTAGAGAAGAGCTTGGACAGAAGTCTGTGACTACGCTGCGATGTCACTCACTAGAAAGGCCAGTCTGCACAAGCACGTTTCCTGATGTGTGATATTCCTTCTGAGAAGTTGCCAGTCCCCTGCTCTCCTTTTCCCTTTTGAGCATCACAGTCAGATCCTGTAGATTTGAGGCCTATCCAAAGAATTCAAGAAGAAATCCTTTGAATTTGTCTGTCTTATGAACATGGTAAAAAGACTTCAGAATTAAACTAAAATCTGGGTGGCCTCATCAGTTGCTATGACTGTAGAGCCTTAAGCTGTGTATGGGCTAGTTTCCAACACTTCTACACTGGCTTTTCCTATTAAGAGTTGATTTACATTTGGGGCTCAATCCTGTAGTCTAATGAAACTTGAAATTGCAAAGACCCTCACTTAATATACTAGGTTACCCACTTTTTTGGAGGTACATGGAGTGCTCATCATATATTTCTTTATTACATTAGAAACCTACCGTAGTAAACCTGTGTGTGTGTGTGTGTGTGTGTGTGTGTGTGTATGTATGTATGTATGTATGTATGTATGTATATGTAATTTCTGTGAATCAGTCCTAACCCTAATCCCTGCTTTTTGACCCTGTGATCTGCAATTCTAAGGACTTCAGAAATTACCAGTACACGCTGCCCGTGGTTCAGGGTTTGGTGGTTGACATGGAAGTGAGGAAAACCAGCATTAAAATCCCCAGCAACAGATACAATGAGGTAAGAAAGAATCTCAGCAGGTGTGTATGTTGATGCATTCATTCATTTGCTCAGTCCATAAGCATTGCCTAGTCACCTGTACTTACTGCTGGGAATACAGAGATATCAGATCCGTTCATTGGCCCGGCTCTCGTAGAGCTTGGAGTGTAGAGTGGGAGGTGGGGTGAGAAGTCCTACACAGTCAGGGAGGCTTCATGGACAGGCGGGTTTCTGAGACTTCAGTAGATGCAGTTCAGTTTCACCCAGCAAGCCTGTATTCAGTGCCCTTGGGGTGCCAGGGATCATGCTAGCTGTAGGGTTACAAAGACAAAAGTACAGCTCCCTGCTCTCACAGAGTGTGCATTCTACTGGGGGTGGGGACAGACAGACATCATGTACTCTGATCTGCAAGCACAGAATATATATGGAATACATTCGAGATACTTTGGAGTGCGTGAAGAAGTGTGCCAATGGTTGAGGGGGCAGAGCTAGAGGAAGACTCGCCGGGGGAGGAGAGGGAAGGGGATAAGCATTTAGCTTATTTAGCACTTGCTGCATACCAGGCACTGTTCTAAGCGCTTTACAAATATTATCCCATTTGATTCTCACAACCCTGTGAGATAGGTGCCGTTATTATCCCCATTTTACACTTGGGAAAACTGAGACAGAGAGGTTAAATGACTTTCCTAAGGTCACACTTCCAGTAAGTGTTTGAGGCTGGATTTGAACTCAGATCTTCCTGATTCCAACCCAGCTCTCTAGCCACTGTTGCCCCTAGCTGACTCACAACCGTGCTGAATGGCTGTGTTACAAATTCATGATATCCAACTTTAGCTGAGTCCTCACTGTAGCAAGACAATCCTTTTATTCCTTTCTAATTGATTTCCTATCTCATTCCCCACAAAAACTGATACAGAATTTTTCTCTTCCTTCCTTAACCCTCTAACCTTCCCTTTGGTCATCTCAGCTGAAGGTGTTTCCTCCTGCTTCACTAAGAAAAAGGAGGCCACTGACATACGTGTCCGCCTCCTCCTTTCTCTTCATCCTAACTCCCTTTTACATCATGTCCCACTCTCTCCTCCGTTCCCCTGGTCTCTTGACAGTGGGCTGCCTTTCTCCTTGTCTCACACACGTACACTTGATCCCATTCTTTCCTGTGTCACCCTCAGTGCTCTCGGATCCTTAGCATCTCCCTGTCAGCCAGCCCCTTTTCTGTGGCCTTCCAGAAGGCCTTCTGTCTTCCCATCAGAAGACCTTCTCAAGACCGCAGTATGGCCTTGTTCTTTCTTTGCCTTTCTCGGCCAAACTCGAATGCGTCATCTCTGCTCAGTGCCTCCTCTTCCTCTCTTCTTGTTGCTTATCCTTTGCAATCTGACTCCCACCCTCATCATTCAATTAGAACTGCCCTCTGCAGTTCTAGTTACCAGTGATCTCTTACTGGCCAAATCTGATGGGATTCTTTCCCTCAGTTTTCATACTTGCTGTTTCATTTGACACTGTTGATTCTGTGTGACCCTTTCCTCCTGGATTCTTTCTAGTTGGTCCCCCTGTTTCAAGTCTCACACCATTCTAGTCTGTCTTATTCACAGCTGCCAGTGCAAGTCTGACCATGTGATTCCTCTCCTAAATGTACTCCAGTGGTTCCTTATTGCCTCTAAGATAAAATACAGTCTCTTCTGTGTAGTATTTAAAGTCCTGTGCCACCTGACCCCGACCTCTTCCCGGCCTCCTTGGACATTGCCTGTCTCTGCTCATGCCACAGGCCTAGCATGCACTTTCCCCTCTTCCTTTAGAACTCTGCCCAAGCACATGAAGCTGCTCTGATTGCCCCAGCCGCAAGTGTCTGCCTTCCCAGACTACCTTGCATTTAACTGGTTTGTGTGTATTTCAGTTTCTTCACTTCATATTTATACAGTATACACTTATACGTGTATTTCTCATCTCCCTCGTTAGAGTGGAAACTCCTTGTGAGCTGGGATTGTTTCATTCTTTGTGCTTGTATACCCTGTACCCTGGCATGGTGTGTGGCAACCGGGAGCTGCTTAAAATGCGTGTTGACTCATTAACAGAAGGAAGACTTTCCTAACAATGGCAGAATGAAATACTCGTGGATATAGTGAGTTCTCCCTCACTAGGATCTCTTCTGGCAAAGGCTGGATGACCACTTGTTCTTCCGATGGCCAGGGGATTTCTTTTCAGGTCTGGATTAGACTGAATAGCTTCTGTTGTCTCTTCCAGCTCTGGGACCCGGGGATTCGCTGGTCTTCCCAGTTACTCAGGTTCCTACTTGAGTCACACCTGAGCTTTCCCTGTGCTCTGCCTCTCCCTCTGTCCCCTTTGTCACTGAGTCTTGTGAATCCTCCCACAACGCCTTTCACCCATCTCCTCCTCCACCTGCAGGCCTCGTCGCCTCTGGCCTTCACTCTCGTAATGGGCTGATAATAGGTGGGGGTAAAGGAGGAGGTGCTGAGATCCTGAAGACCTTCCAGGTCATCTGCCTTCTTCTGTTTTCTCCTGTGCCAGCATATCTCTTCCACAGCTGCCAAAGTCGTCTTTATACAGTATCAGCCTGATGGCGTGAGTCTTCCCTGCAAAAAGATGAAACACAAACTCTTTGGCCTCACTGTGAAGGCCTTTCATGATCCTGATTCCAGTTAGCTTTCCAGCCTCGTCCCAGTCAGTTAACAGCGTTTGTGGAATGCCTGTTGGACTTCACTTAAGGGTATATGGAGGAGCACACAACAGCCCCAGCTCTCCGGGAGCTCCTGTTCTAATGGGAGAGATGCCGTGTACTATAACCAGGCACACATAGATAGGATGCCTTCAGAACTGGCGAAGAGCGATCTCAGCTGGGGAGGGTATGCGTGGGAGAGCCTGGGACTGGCCTCCTGTAGGAGGGAGCGTTTGAGTGCTCAACAAAGCCTAGGACTCTAAGACCCAGGCTGAACTGATGGCAATTCCCCAAACCCCATCCCACTTGCCAGCTTCCTACTTTGGCCTCGAACCCTTCTTCTCCTCAGCTCAGTTTGGGGGCCACCCCCTCCAGGAAGCCCTCTTCAGTCCTTCTAGTCATTTGTTAATTGTTTCCCTTCCCAAACTGTCTTGAACTGATTTGCATATTTGTTATCTTCACCTCCACAGAGTAAGTAGAAGTGCTAGAGAAAAGAATATGGCATAGACCATCATCTCATTTCTGTCAACCAAAGAACATGCTAAAAACGGTTTGGTTTCCTGAAGATATTGGTGCTTTTAGCTTAGGGATAATAAAAAGACTTTTTTAGGCTTTTGTGTTATCTGGCCTGTTATTGGGGCCAAGTAGTGATTATTTTCTCAGTGCTTCAGAAAAGTTGGATTTTATTGACATTTACTGGATTTCTCCTAATGAGTCTAGGATGACAATGGAAAGTTTACTATTAATTCCTATTACCTTTACAATCATCCATTCAACTGGTATAGTGTCAGAAGCAGAGCATTGGACTGAACCAACTCTCAAGGTCCTTTCTGGTTCTTGGGTTCTCTGATTTAGACGCTGGTTTATTTTCGTTCTTAACCTGTATACATTGTTGAGAATTTTGTGAAGGTACAGAAGCTGCATTGGAAAGGTTCATTGTGGCCAGGGCAGTGAAGACCAGGCAGACAGCTAAGCTGAAAGTGTGCCTGGGAGACAGCGAGCTTTCTGGCCATCAGGGGAAGGAAGAACTGTTTTTCTTTGCAGACGTGGGAGCTGGCATTGTTTTTTTCAAACGAAGCAGAGGAGTGGATGAAACGTTTCCCAGAGGATGACTCGGAGGAGGGAGAGGGAGCTTCCCAGATGGATCAAAGAATGGACCCTTCTGTTAGTTCAGTTAGCAGAAGGTAGAACCTGGAACTTAATATAGGAGTTGTAGGTCCACGGAGTTAAGTCACGGCGATAGACTGGGGCCTGTGCGGCCAGGGCCGAGGCTGCTGCACATAAGGAATAACTGTGAACTCCTACACCCTAGGCATTTTGGGTACAAACCTCTGGGGATTCTAGTTCCCTTACTGTGAGTCAGCCCTGTGACTGCACAGCCAAAAACCCTTGTGTCATTTTGGGCTGAATTAATCCCATTCGATTCAGTATCAGAACATTGACGCAGTGGCAGAATGAGGTCGCTTCTCATCCTCTTGACAATCTGCAAACTGAAACTCTCCCTGATGACCTCTTGGTGGGGATTGTACTGTATAGGGAGGTCCTGGTCAGGTCTGGGTTGGACTAGATTATTAAGCCCCAAGGGCCTTTCCACCTGTGAAGTCCATCCATGCCATGGACTCCTCCCCTCATAGCGTATCACAGGGAGACCCTGGTAGCACAGCAGGGAGGTAGTGTATAATCAAAATGCTCTGTGAGGTCTGAAAAAGAAAAGCCATTCCTTTCAGGGGCCATCAGCTAAGTTTTTGTGGAGGAAGTAGCATTTCAACTGGCATACAAGGGCAGAGTAGGATTTCACCAAGTGGGAATGCTCAGAACCTAGGGCCGCCTTCCCCTGAGGCATTAGCCACCTCTCACCATACAGAGCTTTGGGTTACTGCCCACATCACTAGAAGAGGTTATTGTACAAGCTCCTGTCAATGTTTTCCTGTCTGCCTCAAAGTCCTTCTTCATTTCTGTGATCAGCATATTATGGGGCCTCTGATTTATATGGCACTGTGATAGACACTGTACCCTAACCACAAAGGCATAGTCTCTGTTCCTCGTAGATAGATTTTCTGACAGGGGTCATAGGAGCTGGAAGGGACTTTAGAGACCAGCTCGTCCACCCTCCTTATTTTACAGAGTAGGAAACTGAGGTACAGAGAAAGACAATGACTTCGATAAAGGTTCCACAACCAGCAGAGATCCCGTCTCCTGACTGCAAATCCAGTGGTCTTTATAAAGTAGCAGACTGTCAGGGGCAGCTAGGTGGTGCAGTGGATAGAGTACCGGCCCTGGAGTCAGGAAGACCTGAGTTCAGATTTGATCTCAGACCAAACACTTGACACTTACTAGCTGTGTGACCCTGCGCAAGTCACTTAGCCCCGATTGCCTCACCAAAAAGCAAAATAAACAAAGTAAAGTAGCAGACTGTCTAGTAAAGGAGAAAGAACATGATTAAGTTGGCAGTTATGTTAAGGATAGCAAGGTATTTCTATCCTCCAGTGTTTTTTCTTGGGAAAAATTCTGATGTAGGAATTAGAAGCCCTGGATTGTGTGTTGGAGAGGAACCCCAAGCGATACAAACCGAGGCCAAGGAGAGAGAGAGCCTGTGCTGGCTTTGCCTTTAGCCAGGCCCATTGCCTCTCTGGGGCCCAGTGTCTCCATCTGTAAATTCAGGACAGTTTGCCTTCTTTGCCCTGTTTGCCTTGAAGGGATTGTTTTTAGGAGGAAACCAGAACAGAGGGAAGATGCCCTGGAACCCTAATGCCTGTGGTAGTTCTGAGAGCATTCCCAGGATATATAGTATTGGGACTTATCAAGTAAAGGTCCAGGGCAAAGGGCCTTCCTAGTTGGGATCACAGGCTCCTACACAGATATCTAGAGACCATGAGAAGCCATAGAGGTCAGCCCTTCATTTCACAGTGAGGGAAACTGAGGCCCACGAAGCTTCAGTGATTCACCCAAATCATACAGTTGTGTGAGGCAGTACTGGCCAGGGAAGCCTGGTTTAAAGTTTTGTCTCAGCTATGTGCTAGCTTGTGACCCTGGACAAGTCATGTGAGCTCTAGCCCCAGACAGTGTCTAATCAAAGGTCTGGAGTCCTTGAGATTATTTTTTAAGAAATGTTTTCATAAACATATTTCCGCTTTATTTCATGTTTTAAAGACATTCTAAGGAGCATTCTCATGCTGGGGAGACTAGTGGGAGATTTCACCAGATTGCTGAAGGAGGCCATGGCCCATGACAAGGCTGTCTGGTTCCAAGGAGCAGGAATGTCCCTCTTGTGACCCCGCACTAGTAGAAGTTTGCTCCTCAGTGAGTTTTCCCAGACCAGTGAAGCCCCAGCTCAGGCCCTGCACCTTTGCACGGAGATTAGAGCTGCCTCCTCGGCTTCCTAGTCAGTGTTCTTCGCACTGTAGCATGATGATAATCCCAGGTCTTACTGTTAATGAAGTAAATGGAGTGGACATCCTTACATGAAGCTGACATACTGTAGTCAGTGCCTGTAATAAAAGATCACGAGGATACTGCCCCTCAAGGGAAGCCAAACCTAGCCTTCAGGCAAAGTGCCTCTCAAATGCTGCCACTTCTTCCTAGAGTCTGCCTTTCCTTCTTTGAGCTGCCATAAGGTTCTGTTTATACCTTTTTAATACCACCTCCACGTCTTGTTTGTCTCCTTGTCCACTTGGTTGCTCAGTCCCTTCACCCATACTCTTAATATGTAACTGAATATTTCCACCTGGTGAAAGCTAAAAATTGTTTTAAAAGGGTACATGTCCATCCATACGTTAAGGCTTGTGGAGATTTGTGCAAATCGTGGAGCTAGACTTCGTTAATTATGCTTGATACTGACACGCCAGGGCAGTGTCTCGGTATGGTAGCTCATTGGCCCCACAGCCCTTGGCCCCAACCCTGGAGAAAATAAAGCCTAATTTTAGCCTGGAAATCCCTATCTGGACAGTGCTCCTTCAGCCTGAAGTGTGTGATCATCTCGGCTCTTCCCCTTTGTTAGAAAAGGACATTACAAATGAGGTCATAAATTCTACTACAAATTGACTTTGGCAAAAGCTGATGTCCCCTATTTGGGGAAGAAAAAAAAACCCCAAACCTATTTTAAACTCTTCTTGGGGATCCTGAGGGAAGTGGTTTATATTAGCACTGCAGAAGACAGTTGCTAAACCTCAGTGTGTGAGGAGGAATTCAGTTTTTGTCTGAATCCTTCTGATGGTGCAGCAGAGGTGCTACATTGCTGTCCTTTGCACAAAGTGCAGAAATAACAAGGTGTAACCAGGGTGGGATGACACCTTACAAATACATTAGGTTAAAGAAGATAGTAAGCATTCAGATTTCCGACTAGCAGTTTTACAGCACTCATAGCTGAGAACAAGAAGAGCTAAGAAATGCAGGCCAAAAAATAAACTTATAGAGGTGAAGCCATTTTAGAGAACAGGAAAAGGAAAGGCGTTATCGTGAAGAGGAAAAATACTCAATTTTTCATTTATTTCTCTCAGGTACATTATTGATCATCAGGATGAGGGGATCTTACACTCAGGTTTGTTTGATAGATGCTCTGGAGAATTGAATGTTTTCTTTCATTTAGTCTCAGTGTTTGCAGACCTATTAACTTAGACCTTATGAAAAACACGATGACAAATAATTGACTTTTTAAAAAGCAAAATCAATTGTAGGTTTGATTAAAAAAAAAGTATTTCACTACTCTGGAGACTTGTGATTTTTGCCCTGTATCTTGGCAGGTAATTTGAGATTAGCTTTGGCTACAAAATTCATTACCTGGTGGCTGGACTCCTGGTGGATGAGCCTTTCTACTCAGGTTGAGCCAACTCTGGCACCAGATGGCTTTCACTAGACTTATACTCAAATCTTTTTCCACCTGACAGTTCCTACTGAACTTTCTTTTGCTTTCCTTCTTTTGGTAGAGCCTTCCAGATGCTAGTATCTCTTTCATATCATGGTATAGCAGTGCAGAAAATCATGTTAGCAATGCTGAGCACATTATTTTATTGATCCTGGTCGATCCATCAGTTCATTCAGCAAAGGCCTCTGAGTTCAGAGCCTTTTCTAGATGTGAGGGTAGATAGATAGGAAGTCTAGGTAAGGCCTGGATCCTGCCTGATGCAGAACAGCTTTGTGATGTTGCATAGTTCATATCATCCTCTCCTTTTTTCCATTTGGGCCTCTGGTTCATCTCTTTAGAGGTACTCCCAGGATGAAAAACTCTCTCCGCCAGTGCAGATTAGCAAGTGGTTTGTAGCTTAAGGTGTTCATGGTGGGACTTGAGCCTGGCTCTTCCTAACATCCCACCTGGCCCTCTCTGCGTTCATTATACCCTTTGCTTCCTCTTTTGCATCATATTTTATAGATGAGGAAGCCAAGACCCTGGGAAGTTATGTGACCTGCCCAGGATGACAGAGGTCATCAGTGGCCTGAGCTGTTACCGAGTCCAAGTCCACTGTTTCCTGCTTCACTATGCTTTCTCTCCACATGTACCTAAAGAAACTTGGACATAAGATGCCTTCTTAAAAGGGAATGCAAGCTTGAGGGAAGACTTCTTCCCTATGGGTCTGTGAGAAAAGGAAGCCAGTGCAGTCATACAGAGGTCGTTCTTTCTGAGCTCAGACTGAGCTCAGCTGCACTGCCCCCCGAGAACTCCATGCCATGGAGAAAGAACCAGGGACACTGCTGGGGTTAGCTAAATTACTGTCAAGCCTCAGGTTCGCTTTGACCTGTAAAAGAGGGGTGGGCAGCGGGGAAGGAATGCAAAGTATGCCTTGTGTTCAGGGAAGGATCTCAATGAGCACCAAACACGTTGACTTTGGAAGGATTGGGCTTGTAAGTTTTTAGCTAAGAGTGTTTGAGTGGAATGTGGGAGTGGGAGGGCATCATTCATCGCTGCCAGGTTTATCTTTGCGCAGGTGGAATGGGTGCTGCAGTAGGACGGAGTGCTAACACTCTTGTGCTTACAGATGATGAAGGTCATGAATAAGTCCAATGAGCACGTGCTGGCTGGAGGAGCCTGCTTCAACGAGAAGGCAGACTCCCACCTTGTGTGTGTCCAGAATGACGATGGCAACTACCAGACTCAGGCTATCAGCATCCACAACCAGCCGCGAAAGGGTGAGGGGGCTGGGGCCCTGGGAGCCCGACTGCTGCCTGGTACCGAACCCTGCCCTGCCCCATGTGCAGGGCCCGGGGCCTGACGCCTTGGACACAGCTCCCCGGGAGCTGATACATGAGGAGGGCAGAGCAAGAAGACGTGGCTTCAGTGTTTCAGTTATTAAGTGTCTACTGTATGTGAGGCATGAAAGAAAGAGTTTAGGATAATGTAGCCATTACCCTCAGGCGCCTTGCAGTCTGCCAAGGGGACATGGCCAATGGACCATGGTCACAGAACACACGCGCAGCTTGATGGGTGCATAGGAGAGAGCTGAAATGCTCTGAGAGTCATCGAGTGGGGCAAGATCACTTTCCACTGGAAGGGTCAAGGAAAGCTTCATTATGCTATATACTGAGAGGAAGCCGAGGCCCCATTTCTGTGGAGCTTGACTGCTTACAAAGCCCTTTCCTCACACCACCTCCAGGAGGAAGGCAGTGCCAGTGTTATCCTGTCTTTGTTACAGATTTGTTTCCATAATGCAGAGTAGACCGTGGTGAATTCATGAAAAGAACTCAGAGTGCTCTGGGATCACTTGTAGCTTGGGATGAATCAGGAGAGGCTTCCTGCAGCAGGTGATATTTGAACTAATCTTCCAGAGTGGGTAGAACGTCAGCTTCTAAAAATGGTGGGAGGCTGGGGAGAGGAGAATTCCAGGTCTTCAGAGTAGTGATGAGAGCAAAGGCACCTGGAACATGAGTGTAGGAATGGGGTGGGAGGGGAAGTAGTCCTTTGGCTTCCGGTTTGGGAAGAGCATGATCTGCGTAAAAGACAAGTGAAAAGCGAGGCTGGAAAGATTATTTGCAGAAGTATTCCAAAGAGCAGGGATTGGGAGACTGGATTTTGGCAGTGGGTCGTGAACCTTTAAAGGGTTTGGAGTAAGGAAGATGACGTAGCCCAAGGATGAAGAACCTGTGGCCTTCTAGGTCCTTGAGTGCGGCCTTTTGACTGAGTCCAGGTTTTACAGAACAAACCTTTTGTCAAGAGGATTTGTTCTGTGAAGTTTGGATAGTCAAAGGGCCGCACTTGAGGACCTAGAGGGACATATGTGACCTCGAGGCCGCAGGGTTCCCACCCCTGACATAGACTATTAGAATTTTGACATTAGAATGCCATGAGAAGCATGTCATCTAGGCCAACATTGATTGAGCACCTACTGTACACACAGGGCATGCAGAATGAGTGGTTCCAGAGACCTTAGAAACTGTCTAGTCTTAGCTTTACGTAACTTTGCATTTCAAACTCCTCACCAGCTGGCTTGCTTTCCCATGACTTCCCCTCATGCACTCTGCTTCAGCCCAACTGGGCTCATGGCTGCCCCCTACACTGCCTTTAGAATCCCTGGACCCCTTCAGTGTTCAGCATAGAGTCCGTTCCTATAGAGTGCTGTCCCTGCTCTCCCTGGTTGTCCGTGCCCCTCCAGGAGAGTCTCCTCCTTTATTTTGGATGTGGCCTATATTTATTCATTGGTGAGTGTACTGTAGCTCCCTAATAGAATATAAGTGTTTTGAGGGCAAGAACTGCCTTGCCTTTGTATTTGTATATTCAGTGGGTGGCCATATAGTCAGCATCAAATAAAATGTGTGCCAGTCGAGCGGTCAGAGTGACGCTTCAAACTTCCAGGAAGCTGGGAACTCTCTTTTAGATGGCCCTAGGGTTTAGAAGTTTTTCCATGAGACCAGAGGAGAAACATGACAGTGAACGTTTCTGTAGCCCCTTAAAATTTGCAGAGCAGGAGGAAAGGACTTTTTTTTTCTTTTTTTTTTTGTGGTGAGGCAGTTGGAGTTAAGTGACTTGCCCAGGGTCCCACAGTTAGTGTCAAGTATCTGATGCTGGATTTGAGCACAGGTCCTCCTGACTCCAGAGCCGGTGCTCTATCCACTGTGCCACCTGGCTGCCCCCTGGAGGAGAGGACTTTTGCCAGTCCCTTGACCTTCTGGGAGCATCAGCAAGATCTCCAGTGCTTTGTTCTTTTCGCTGGGCTGGCCATGCTGTAGCTGGGCTTCTTCACCTGTCTTAGTAAATTCCCTCATGGTGTTCTTGGTATCATGGTGTCACAGAGGAGCCTCAGATGAGATCCCACAAACCTTGTTTGCCCACAGTACTCATTACTTCACTTTGGGCTGGTGTTTCAGCCCTTTGATGTATTCAGGGAGTGACTCCCATTGCATTTAAAACCAGTAGTCTATGAGGCAGCAGTTGGGAGCTCAGTCAGAGGAACATAGCTGACTTAGAAGGGGTTCTAAAAGCTAGACTCTCCCCTCCTCCAAACAAGGTAAAAGGTGCCCCTCCCTAAACCCACAAACTGGCAAGAGGAACACGGCCGGGCCCTCGGCCAAGAGTGCCCACGTGACCCCAGCATCAGTGTACGTGACTGCTCTTTGACCATGCAGTGCTTGGGAAGAGCCTGTCCTCTGTCCGCAGGTAGGTCAGCTGGGCTCAAGTCATGGCATGGACATTCACAGGCTCAGTCATAATACCACTCTCTGAGTCAGTTTTCTCTTCTGTAAAATGAAGAGTTTTGTTGCTTACAGAGCTCTGTGTTTGGAGTCAAATAATCTGTGTTAATAGTCTGGTCTTTGGTCTTTGCTGGTTAATGTCTGTGTGCTTTTCTGGGGGTGGGGGGGAGGATTCACTTCTCTTCCCTGGGCTTTGGCTTCCTCCTCTATAAAATGAGGGGCTTGTACTGGATGAACTCTAAGGATCCTTCTAGCCCAAAATTCTGGGATCCTGGGATCGCTACAACCATGATATGCCTCACAAGGTAATCACGAGAGTCAAATAGCTTTGTAAACTCTTAGTCACTATGGACTTTCATAGATATCCCCATTTGATTTTTTTTTAAGGCAATTGGGGTTAAGTGACTTGCCCAGGGTCACACTGCTAGTGTCAAGTGTTTGGTCTGAGGCCGAATTTGAACTCAGGTCCTTCTGACTTCAGGGCCAGGTACTCTATCCACTGCGCCACCTAGCTGCCCCCCCCATTTGATTCTTACTCCTGAGGATTGCCACTATCAGATGGGGATGGCAAGACATATAGTTTAAGACTCTGTCAGAGAGGGAGCTGGGTGATATGGTGGCCCTCAAATACATGTCTTCAGTGAAGGAATATGTAGCATATTCGTCACACTTGCTAATGGCATCCAACTGGGAGAAATAGGTGACCCTTTGGACTAGAGAGCCTCTGAGAGCTTGAGATTCTGTGATTCTCTTTGGGTGAAAAGTTAATATCCAAAAAGATCTAGACAACCAGAAACAGTGGACTGAATTGAAGTATAAACGTAAAGCTTGACCCTTGGGTTAAAAAGATCAATTACATACATGTAGCATGCGTCAGTTGTCCTTGTGAAAAAGTCCTGGGGATTTTACTGGACTATAAGTTAGATAAGAGTTAATAGCGTGACATGCTAGCCAAAGCAGCTAACGAAAAAGTAGGCTACCTTAATGGAAGCAGGAGGTGGAGAGAGTCCTGTTGTATTCTGCTCTGGTAAGAAGAAATCTAGAGTCTTTTATCCCATTCCAGGCACTGTATTTTAGAGAAACCATTGAAAAGTCAGAGCATGCCTGTAAAAGAGTATTTGGTCTGCTGAGAAGGCTGGAGAATACGGTGCTTGAGGAAGGAAGGAATGTGGTGTCTCTCCGTGACCCGCCGAAGTTACAGAGTCACGCTGGTGAGACAAAGGGCTGGGCCTGGACTTAGGAAGACCTGGTTCAGATCTCACCTCGATCACTCACTCTCTGTGACCCTGGGCAAGTCACATTGCCCCTCTGAGCCTTAGTTTTCCCTTCTGTAAAATGAGAAGATCATAGCGCCTTCCTCCCAGGATTGTTGTAAGGACTGAATGAAATCAAAGAATCATAGTTTTGGAGGCTATCCATCTCATTTTACAAACAAGGAAAGTGAGGCCAAAAAAAGGTCCCATAATTTCCTCAGGGTCAGATAGGTACTAATAATAGAACTAGGGTTAAAATTTTGGTCCCTTGATAGTAAATCAGGTACCCTTTCCCCTGGGGCCACACCAGGGAGATCTCAGATAATGTATGTGAACAAATAACTTCAGAAAAGTGAGCTACTGTTGATGGGAGGAGCGCTGGATTGGGGGTTTTGGGTATTGGATTCAGATTCTACTACTCTTCCCATTTCATTATAAAATGAGGAGAGTGGACTCCTAGGGTGTGCGGGGTCCCTTCCTCCTAAGCCCTAGCTCTGTCCTTTCTCTAAGCCTCGGCTTCCTCATCTGTGAAATGGGAACAGTTATTCTGCTGGTCTCGCTGTCTGTGATGCATGCCTTGGGAAGGCTGTGCTTGCTTTCTCCTCTCTCCCTGCCTCTTAATGCATTTCATTGGAATTCCTCCCTCTTGAGGCCAGAGCCTCAGTGCCTCTCCTTGTCATTTCAGTCACCGGTGCTGGCTTTTTCGTGTTCAGCGGAGCTCTGAAGGCCTCCTCCGGATACCTGGCCAAGTCCAGCATCGTAGAAGGTAAAGAAGGAGCAGTGGGCCTCCTCTGTGTGTGCCCCCTTTTTGGGTTTTGGGGTTTTTTTGTCTTTTGACTTTATTTTAATATTTATTGCTGTCTCATAATGTCGTTAGCTTCTGTTTAGTCCATTCTGATAGGCAGGGAGTTTGTTGCTTGGGCAGGGTTTTATACCTCTGGTGCCAGGCTGTTAACTCCCTTTCCAGTTCTTTCTTCCATAGTTCACTTCTTTTCCAATTTTTCCTCTCCCACTCTTAAACTGTATTTATAAAAACATTTTAAACTCTTTTTTTAAAAAAAAACAACTCTTGCTTCATCTCTTCTAGGAATACTAGCTGAATTTGTGCCCAAGCTGTGCTTTTCTTTGAGGCTGTGATTGTAGATGTTTTAGATCATTCTCTTTTTCTGGCTGTGTATCATGAACATCCCTGTCGTCATGATGGCAGTTTATGGTGGGATTCATTATTTGTTCATTTTTCCATCCTGTTTCTCGACTTTAGACTTTATATTAGGGCAGGGCTCTGCATGCTTCTGGAGGGCATGCCTGGACTGGTCCTGCTGCTGCTTTCTTGGGGTATCAAACGTCATGGTATTCTCAGAGATGGCTCAGGCTGGGGACCTGCAAGCTTTCATTGCTCCTGGTGAGGGCTGACCACTGCCCCCCTGCTGTGAGCTCTGCAAGTTCCTGACATAGGTTTGGGTCTGAGCCATATGTCTGTGGGCTTTGCCTGGTGGAAATTTTCATAGGCTGCTTCTGTGCTCTGCAGCTGTCAGCCAGCTGGAGAGTTCTGCTGGTGGAGAAAGGTAGAATCATAGCCTTCCCTTTGGCTTGGGTTTCCTGCTCTGATGGTTTCTTGCTACATCTGAGATGACCTGGACATTGGAACTGAGACCTTGCCACACCACTGTTGTTTGCTTTTGAACTTGCTTCTTGTTGTGGACACAGCCTGGAGCATGTAACCACTTCTCACCCTGGAATGCCACACCTAGGCATAGTACCCTTCCTCAGTCCATCCTGGATCGGTGACCCAGCGTGGGGATGTCTCATGTTCATTCTCATTTTGCAGTTGAGGATATTACGGTAATATAACTTCCCTGGAATCATCCAATTAAGTGTCAGAGCCAAAACTGAACGTCAGTCTCCCCGTGCCGTTCAGGTGTTTTTTTGCTCCGCCCTGTTGTTGGACCAAGAGGCCGTAGGCCCCTCTGTTGAAATGCCTAGCTCTGATGAGCCCGGTCAGCATTTCTTAGCGCTAAGACAGAAGACATAGTGTTTGTATTTGTGCCCAGCTTCTCTTAGAATAAGTCTGGAGGATGGTGAGTGTGGAGGGAGATTATTTATCAATAATCACTTCCTTCCCTGAGAGTCAACAGAGCAATCCTTTGTCCAGACATGACCAACTTCAAGTCCACCTGAAAGGGCTTTCGTTGGGTCAGATTCAGTACTGCCAAAGCAGAGCCGTTGCTGAGCCTGTGACTAACCATTAAACCTCTTGGTTGGAAAGCAATTATATCTCTTCGTCCCCCAGTGGATGGTAATCTCTGTAAGCACTGGTAGGTTAGAATAGGTCCAGCACCCAATACGAGGCCTGGAACCTATGAACATAGTACATTTAATTCAGCAAACCTTTATTATGTGCCTGTTCTGGACGAGGCCCTGTGCCAAGTGCTGGCGACACAGACACAGACCAGGGAGCTGACCTTTTCCTAGGAGGACACAACACGTCTGCCAGAACCAGGTAGGGAGAGGTAGGGCAAAGGGAAGATTCAGGCAGAGGGCCTGCCCGGCCGTCGGGGGAAGGGAGAGAATGCTGCCAGAGCCAGCACATGAAATGTGGTAACTATGCATGGGTTCTTCTGACCCAGAAAACATTCCACGCTTAATGCTTTGAGTGTTTTTTGTTTTTGTTTTTTTAGCTTTTACAGAGGAATATTTACTTCAAAGTTATAGCCAGTACAAACATACAAACATCTCACTCCCCCAACACCAGGGGTCATAATCACCCCTAGGTAAGTTCCAAGTCTAAAAGCCTGTTCTCTTCCTTCCTTTCCCTTTACGTCCTGAGACCGGGTGGCCTACTGGGTTGAGCCTAGGCCCCACTCTCTCAAGCTCTCAGATCAGAAACTCTATTCCCTGCACCTAGAACAGAAAAGATAAATGAAACAAGACCCAAACCTGGCTCTGGGGGAGGGAGAAGGGAAAGGGGAAAGTGGCTCTGAGACCCTTCTCTCTTAGAGTGTGGTGTCCATGTTCTGGACATTACTGGAAAAATGATTAATGTTAATATGTTAGCTCTTCATGAGTTTTTCTGATACAGGCCTTTTTTATTTCTAGTTAACAAATGGACTCATCCCACACACAAACACCATCTTGATTCCTTCTGGGGCAGTCTCAGAAAAAAATCCTTCCCATACTTTAAAGCCTGTATTATAAGCTACATCTTCCATGAAATCTTCCCTGATGTCCCCAGTTGGTGATGAACTTTTCCCCTTCAGGCCTTACTTAGCACTTAGTCTGTGCCTGTTACCATATCATTTTTCGTTAGAATTATTTTGGTTTGAAGGTCCCCTGCTAGACTGTAAGCTCTAGGAGGCCAGGAATCATGTCTTCATTTTTATTTCAACAAAAAGTTTATTAAACATCTGCTGTATACAGAGCTCTGGGCAAGGTGCTGGTGGAGATACAATATTAAGTCAAACCATAGTGTTTTACTTTATGGAGATCACAGTCTAATAGTGGGCTAAAACCCAAGTACAGATACCATATTGCAAAGTATTCCTTGGAAAGAATATTTGAAGACTTTGGAGTGAAGTGATCTGTACATTCTAGAACACCTGTGTCTACCAGGGGCTTGTACAGGAAGATTTCATGGAAGAAATGCCTTTGAGATGGACTTTAAAGCTGAATCAGGACGTCAGCAGGCCAGGGACTGGCAGTGTTGCGAGCAGAGATGGCAATAGATGGTACTATTTGGAGAGCGGCTCCCAGTCTGGTCTCACAGGAGCATGAAGCTGAGTCACATGCGATAGGCTTCAGGCAGCTCTAAGTAGGATTGTAGGGGCCTTGAAGGTCAGCCACGTGGTAACTACCGGGCTTTGTGTCTCTGCTAGGACCATGTCACCATGTGTTTGTTTTTTAATCAAGTTTAACTAAAGCAGACCTGGGGGACTGAGGGAGCCTTTCAGCTGATAAGAGCCCAAAGGACAGGAGGTTCTTAGAACTGTCAACTTTGATGGTGGGTAGTTCTTTTCATTGTAATCTTAGGGGATTCTGACAGCACACAGACCCTCCCTGGGATCTCTCACTGGCAACTTTCTGGGTATTCAGAGTTGGTTCTGAGCATCCTAACAAACGGTGTTGACTCAGAATTGAATGGGTTGCCTCGAGGACATTAGTGAGTCATCTAGGAATGCAGACTCTTCTGGAGGGAGCCAGCTCTTGTTAAGGGCCAGGAGATGGAAGAAGTAAGGAAAGGAAAAAATTTAGGCTACAGGAAAGTTTGTTAATCATGGAGCCAGCATGGGAGAGGGCACAGGGGAAGGGGCAGGCAGATCTGGAGCGGGATGGTGAGGTGGCATTGAGGTGGCTGACCACAAGGGGGATAGGTGAATATGACAAATGGGGTTTGTATATTGGCAGCCAGGGTTAGGCTCACTGAGAGGAGAAGAGTATTGGGGCAGCCATATGCTAACCACGGAGGACTGAGTCGTGGCAGATTGTATGTACTTGGAGAGAATGTGTAAAGCCCTCTTTCCAGGTTCAAGGCTTCACCTGGGGCAGGTGAGAAAGTGTTTTTTGAAGTCATACCTGAGTGAGGGGGAGTTTCTAGAAGCAGTTAGATGCAGGGAAACGATTGATAGATTGGAATCAGAAGAACCTGGTTCAGATCTCAACCTGGGTCCTTACTCTGTGACCTTGGGCAAATTGCTTATCCTGTCTGAGCCTGTTTTCTCTTTGGAAGGGTATTGTAGTCTAAATTCTAGTGGATTTGAAATCAATCAAAGCTTATATCCTTTCTCTCCTGATTCCTATTTGAGTAACCTCATCCTGTAGGAAAGGTGGATAGGAGTGGGGAAAGATTGAACTAGTTGAAAAATCCATAATCTTGGGGCAGCTAGGTGGCTCAGTGGATAGAGCTCCAGCCTTGGAGTCAAGTCAGGAGGACCTGAATTCAAATGTGGCCTCAGACGCATGACACTTACTAGCTGTGTGACCCTGGGCAAGTCACTTAACCCTGATTGCCTCACCGAAAAAAAAAGGAAAAAAAAATCCATAATCTTATAAGCTGTAAAATCAACATCATTTTATCCTTTAGTTAAATTCAGCGAACATGTGTTCATTACCTGCTGTGCACAAAGAACGTGGTGCTTGAAATGAAGAAAGTCCCCCTTGAGAGCTCATCTGATAAAATGGGCAGAATGCTGGGCTTGGGGTCAGAGACCTGATTTCAAGTTCTACCTTTGACCTTCCTTGTGTGCCCTGGGGCCAGTCTGTTAATGTGTTTTTTTTTAATTTATTTTTATTTATCAATAATCACTTCCATAAGCTTTTGAGTTTTAATTTTTTCTACCCCCCCTCCTTACCTCCCTCCCCAAGACAGCACAATCTGGTATAGGCTATGCATATATGCATATTAAACATATTTTCACATTAATGATGTTGTAAGAAAGAATTAGAACCAATAGGAGCAACCACCAGAAAGAGGAAACAAAACTCAACAGAAGACAAAAAAATAGCAACTAGTATGCTTTGATCTGCATTCAAACTCCATAGTTCTTTCTTTGGATGTGGATAGCACTTTCCATCATGAGGCCTTTGGAGATGTCTTGGATCCTTGTATTGCTGAGAAGGGTTAAGTCTATCAATATTAGTATCTAACTGATTATATTTTTCCTTTCTTGAGACAAATCTGATGAGAGTAACGTTCAAATAATGCTCATCTCCCTCCATTCTTTCTCTTTGTTGTAATAGGTTTTTGTGCCTTTTCCTGTAATGTAATTTACCGTTGTCTGCCTCCTTCTTTCCTTTTCTCTCAGTACATTTTCTTAGATCAGATTAATCCACTTACTTGGATTCATTTAGCCCACTTCATTAGGTTTTTTTTTTAGCATTACATCAAAGTCAACTAATATCCACCTCCTTTATGTATACCCCTTTAACATGGTGTAATAACAGTACGGTTCTCAAGAGTTAGTGTCATCTTCCCTTGTAGGGATGTAAACAGTTTGCCCATATTAATAACATGTTGTTTCTTTCTGTCCCATTTACCTTTTTATGTCTCTCTTGAGTCTTGTATTTGAAGATCAAATTTTCTCTTGAGCTCTAGTGTTTTTATCAGGAAGGTTTGGAAGTCCCTTATTTTGTTGAATATCCATTTCCTCCCCAGAAAGAGCATGCTCATTTTCGCTGGGTAGTTGATCCTTGGTTGTAATCTAAGCTCCTTTGCCTTATGGAATATTATATTCTGTGCCCTACGTTCTTTTAATGGAGAAGCTGTAAGGTCCTGTGTAATCCTGACTGTGGTTCCATGATATTTAAATTGTTTCTTTCTGGCTGCTTGCAGTAACTTTGGTAACTTTGGAATTTGGCTACTATATTCCTTGGTGTTTTCAATTTGGGGTCTTTTTCAGGAGATTGTTTCTGTGGCTATTTTACCCTGGGTTTTAGGACCTCAAGGCAGTTTTCCCTTTATTATTTCCTGAAAGATACTGTCCAGGCTCTTTTTTTCATCATGATTTTCAGGTAGTCCAGTAATTTTTAAACTGTCCCTCCTAGATCAATTTTCCAGGTCAGTTGTTTTACCAATGAGGTATTTTACATTTTCATCTATTTTTTCATTCTTTTGTTTCTATTTGACTGATTCTTGCTCTCTCACAGAGTCATTAGCTTCCATTTGCCCAATTCTAATTTTTAACAAATTGTTTTCTTCTATTAGGTTTTATACCTCCTTCCCCATTTGGCCAGTTGCATTTTTTAGGGACTTATTTTCTTCAGTGTACTTTTTTTTTCAGTTGGCTAATTGTATTTTTTAAGGACTTGTTTTCTACAATTAATTTTTGTCCTTCCTTTTCCAAGCTATTGACTCTCTCTTGCATACCTCTCATTTCTTTTCCCATTTTTTCTTCGACCTCTCTCATTTGACTTTTAAAATCCTTCTTGAGCTCTTCTAAGAAGGCTTTTTGGACTTCAGAACAGTTCATATTCCCTTTTGAGGTTCCAGATGTGGGTTTGTTGACAGTGTTGTCCTCTTCAGAATTTCTGCCTTGATCTTTTCTCTTCCCATAATAAGAATCTGTCGTACATTTCTTTTTGCTTGTGGTGTTTGCTTATTACCTGGCCTTTAAAGAGATTGAGCTCTCCTGTTGGGGAGCAGAGGGTGCTGACCCAAGCTTCTTGTGTTGAGAGCCTAGGGCCTGGTCACTGGCTTTGTGTGCTGGGACCTCTGATGCTGGCAGTTGGAGGCTGTAGGGTTCTGGCAGCTTACCTGATGTTGAGCTGGAATCAGCAACACTGGAACTCTAGGGGTAGGATTGGGTAGTGTGGCTCCTGGAGATTTCCTACTCACCCGGGCCTTTCCTTCCTTTCAATTTCTTCAGCTCCTTTCAGATGGATGTTGCAGGGTGTATATTCACCTGGGGCCCCCAGTCTATTAATTTTGATGATCCTAATTTCCTTATCTGTAAAATGGAAATAATAATATCTTCATTATCTCAAAGTAGTGGTGAGAATCAAGTGAGGTAACATATGTAAGTTGCTTTCCAAACTTTAAATGGGATGCTTGCCCTTGTGAGGCTAATAGTTTAACCAGTGGAAAAATACAAGCAGCCGATATGATGCAATATAAAAAATGATATGCTTCGTGTGAGGAATCCAGAGCATGGCTGTAGGAGGCCCCTTGAAGAAAGTGGCACTTGCATTGGCCTTTAAAAAAGGTTGATAGGAATTGATGAAGGGTTAAATCCTGCAGAATGAGCAGCAGCACAAGTAAAGCAACACATATGGGAGGAAAAGACACAGGAGAGACTTGGCTGGTTGAATGGGTGGGAAAGAGCCATGGGAGAGAGTCTGGGCAAGGGAGGGAGTTAGGCCTCTTCAACCTCTCTGAGCCTCAATTTCCTTTTTAGAAAAATGGATACGATGATGATGCTGATTTAGTAGTTGTGTGACTTTGAGTGCTTCCTCCTCCATGGAATTATGTTAGGAAAAGCACTTTGTGAACCATAAAGCAGAGTCTAAATGTGAGTTGCTGTCATTTAGAAGTAATGAGTTCCTCATTACTGGAGATGTTCAAGATGATGCTGGATGATCCCTTTGGGGATATTGTAAAAGAGGAGTCATGCTTCAGGTGGAAGCTGGAGAAGATGCCTTCTGAGGGCCCTTCCAGTTCTCACACTTTTATTCGTCTGTTCCACAGATATTTCCTAAGCTTATGCTACTCTTTTGTCGCTCTGGCATTGCTCTTGCAGATGGGGTCATGGTCCAGATAACTGCTGAAAATATGGACTCCCTGAGGCAAGCATTGCGAGAGATGAAGGACTTTACCATCACCTGTGGGAAGGTAGATGCGGAGGACCCTCAGGAGCACATCCACATTCAGTGGGTGGATGATGACAAAAACTTCAACAAAGGGTAAATGGTGCCATTTCCCCCGAGGGGCCCCCCCACTTGGCTTTGCTGTATCTGGCAGGGAGCCTTCTGAAGGCCATGTGCTTTGGGGGGAGCTCATGACACAGACACCCCTAGTGACCCTGCATGGGGCAGACAGCCCTGTAGCCTTGCCGTGTACCAGGTGCTGTGGAATGGAGAGTCAGCCTCATTCTGGAACAGTCTGAAGGCCTGGCACCTTTCCTGCCCTCTGAGGAGTGGCTGTCCTCACCTAAGCAGGGATTCATTCCCATCTTAGGAAAGGAAACGTGAGCTTTCTGTGGAACAAAGATACATAAAAAGCTGTAAATGATTATTGCTATCTACTTACTGCTTTTATAATTCTGGGTAAGTCACATGTCCTGAGCTTCACCCTCTTTAAAGAGGGAAAAAGAGCAGTCGCCCTTCCTGGCTGGGAATATCTCTCCCCTCTTGGCCTGATGCCACTCTGCCAAGACTACAGGTTGCAGCTCCCTTCCCCAGTGGCCTCCCAGGCCTAGTGTAGATTGTGCTAGCTGATTTTGTAGGTCCTTTCCCCTCTGAATTCCTATGAAATTACCCCCCTCTCTGGGCCTCACATTCTGTCTCTGTAGAAGAAATGCTCCCCATCCCTTCTATAACCAGGGAAGGCTGAGTACAAGAACATAAGAAAGAAATCCACCCATTCCCAGACCAGAGGGCCCTAAACTTCTTACACCGCCCTTCACTAAGCCTGGCCTTGGTCCGTCTTGAGTCATCATGAGCCCCCTTGGGGCGGCCAGAATAGCTGCCGTGGCTGCTGGGCCTCAGCTCAGGCCTCTCTTCAGAGCACCTGCAAGAGGAGGTTGGCCTTGGCCTGCCTGCACTCTTGGTCCTTCTTTCCAGTTCCTCGCACAATTGACTGATAGCATCATGTGCCTGTGTGAGTAAACCAGCCAGCAGAGAGAGAGAGAGAGAGAGATGCGCGCGTGCGCGCGCGCACACACACACACACACACACACACACACACACGAACAACCTGGGCTCAAATCCTGCTGCAGATCCTTCCTTGTGTGATATCAGAGAGGCCACTTAGTTCCTTCTAGCCTCAGGAGGTGGGGAACATTGTGTTCTTACCTTGGTAGAGCAGCGGCCAGGGTAGTGCCTAACACATAGTCTTCGAGATCCCACAAGCAGCATCCTCCAAGAAAGGGCCAGTGGTAAAGCTCTCGTGTCTCACGTGTCTGTGTACAGCATCCTGTGGACAGTATGTTTGAACAGCAAGTGAACTTAGAGGTACTAGAGCTAGGAGGCAAGTTGTATCTACCAGGAGTCTCTTACCCTGGCTTTGACCAGACTGTGACTCTGGAAGGGAATATCACATTGAAGGACATCGGCTAGGTAAAGGGAATGGAGAGCAAGGAGATGTGCTTGCAAGGAAAGCTCAGGACCAGGGGAGAGAAACGTGGGGAAGAAAGAGAAACGTGGGGTTAAGTGACTTGCCCAGGGTCACACAACTAGTGGACCGAGCTCAGAAGAGGCATAAACTGAAGTGATGCTGCCCTCAGTAGACTAGAGAGCACCTGGACAGAATGTAGAAACACCCCTGTGCTGCCGCTCAGATGTGGGGGAGTAGTGTTGGGGGGCTTCTGTTCTCCAGACGTTGTCCGGGGCAGTCTCTTTGGCAAAACTTAAGCAGAAGAGTTTGCGTTACAAACTAGAGATTTAAAGGA
Source organism: Phascolarctos cinereus (assembly GCF_003287225.1). Taxonomy (NCBI): domain Eukaryota; kingdom Metazoa; phylum Chordata; class Mammalia; order Diprotodontia; family Phascolarctidae; genus Phascolarctos; species Phascolarctos cinereus. The sequence continues at coordinate 453,008,553 of NW_027555958.1, forward strand.
ACCCCTGCGGCTTGATCAGGAGAATGACACGGTCACCACAGCCATGCTTTAGAAATACCAGGCCGGCAGCAATGTGGGGAGAGGGTTGGAGATGGCAGAGGCTGGGTGCAGGGAAACCAAGACGGCGGCTATGGCCGTGGAGCAAGCAAGAGGTGGTGAGACCTGAATTAGGAAGGGGACCGATGAGGAGGGGGATCAAGACAGAAGCAGCAGGATTCAGCCACTGATTGGCTGGGGTGGGGGTGAGGAGAAGTGAGAGGGAAGAGTCAGGGCTGCTTCTGGCCTTGTCAGCATGGGTGCCTGCAAGAAGGTGGCAACCCTCCACAGAAAAGTGGGGAGGAGGGCTAGGGTCAGGAGAAAGAGGAGGACTTCTACCTTGAGATGCCTGTAGCATCTTAAACCAGTGATTAGCATCCGGAACTTGGCACCATGCCCAGTCCATCACACGCACTTACTAAATGCTTATTGACTTGACCTATAGGACAGGCAGTGGGAGATAGGTGCAGCATGGCATACAGGAAAGCTAGCTCTCTCTGAGACTGCGTGAAGACAGGCACAATGTTTACAACTAAGGAGAAGATGGTTTTACTGCATAATGTCCTGGTTAGACCACATTTGGAGAGCATCCTGAGACGCAGTTGCAATGGTGAAGGGTCTCCAATTTATGCCATGTGAGAATCTGTTGGAAGAATCAGGACCTTTGCCTCATGAACAGCCCATTTTCTTGATGCTGTCTCAAATGTGACACTCCCCCCTACTTTTCCTGCCATCAGCTGCCTTCCCGTGGCACTTTGGATGACCTTTAGTTTCATTTTGTTTTTTTGTTTGTTTGTTTGTTTTAGGCAATTGGGGTTAAGTGACTTGCCCAGGGTCACACAACTAGTAAGTGTCAAGTGTTTGCTCTGAGGCCGGATTTGAACTCAGGTCCTCCTGACTTCAGGGCCGGTGCTATCTACTACGCCACCTAGCTGCCCGATGACCTTCAATTTCAAGTCTACAGATGCTATGGTGTAACTTGTGGTCCTACAATATCCCTCCAAGAATGATGGTATTAAAAGAGGGGCTTTTGTTTCCTGGAGAAGCTTGGGGTCATTCAGCTGATCTGTGTTGGTGGCTGTCTTTAAGTATCTGGAGGGCTCTTCTGGAAGAGAGAGACTCAGTTGCTTCTGTTGCATCTTGAGAGGGCAGAAGTGAGACCAGTGCATTACAGAGAAGGTGATTGAGGTTTGACACATGGATATCTCCTTAACAGAGTAATCCCAGGCGGGCGAGGCTGCCTTAAGCCCCAGGGCATGGGCTCTCCCTTCTTGGAGCTCTTTAAGCAGGAGGTGAAAGACCGTTGTGTCGCTGTTGTAGGAAGATTCTTGCTTATGTGCGGGTCTGACTCAGTGGTCTCTGGCTTCTTGTCCTCATGTAGATACCTGGTCTAGTAGGGTCACAAAAATCACACCTAGGAAAGTAATGCAGGAGAGGTGATGAGAGAGGGGCCTGAGATGTTGTCACTGAGGAGAGGGATCAAGGAGTCTTTAACGGGAGAAGTAGCATTGGAGTCAGGTTAAAAACAGGAGGTAGAGATGCATGTGGGGCCTGGTGAAGGCATTCCAGGTAGAAGGTACAGCTTAAACAAATGTGTGGAGGCAAAAAACCAGAATGTGAGTGTAGTCCTAGAGCAGAGTGTATGTGCAGAAATCATATGAGATAACACTGGTAACCATACTGACCTTTTTTCTCCCATCTTTAAAAATGGATAATCTACTACCTCCTCCACAGAGTTGCTGTCAGAAAAGCATTTTGTAAACTACAAAGCACTTTTATAAATGGAAATAAAACAAAGCAGAAAGAAGGAAAAGTGGTTCTGGTTTCTCTCCACAAGCAAACGGATGTCAGGGATGTGCTAAGCTAGACGACACATCCCAGAAACTTTCTGATGGAGAAAGCAAAGTCCCCACACAGTCCCCTCCCTCATATGGCACCAGAGAATAGAGCAGGGGTGGGAGGCCTGGTCAAACTCATCTCCTCACTCGTAGCCACGAACACAGAATCAGTTATATGACCCCAAGCTTCTTCAGGAAACCAAGCACATACCACCCCACCCCCTTTTAATACTATCACTTTTGGAGGGATGTCATAGAACCTCAGATCACAGAACACCACAGCCTCTGCAGAACAAAACTGAAGGTCATTCAAAGCAGCATGGGGAGGCAAGCCATAGTGGGAGTGGGCAGTGCTATATTTGAGATAGCTTGAAGAAGGTGGGCAGTTTACGAGACCAGAGTGAGGACTGCAGGTGAAGGACAGCCCTGGTGATGGGAGAGAAGATGAGGAGGAAGCCCCCAGCACATCAGTGATGCCCTGCCCGTCCCGCTGCACGGGTGGCTTGTGGACCAGAGCCACCCGGAGTGGGCCGGCAGGGATGGATCGCTGTCTCCCTCCCTGTGTGGTTGGAGCTGGATGCCTTCATGCTCTGTCCCAAGCCAAGCCTCCATGAGTGGATCTCTCTAGTCATGACTTCAGTGGGAAATCACTGTTAAAAATGGGGTTTTCTGTTCTACTGCACTGAGGCCCTGCCCCCAGATCATAGGAAGCTGCTTGTGGAAGGCAGACTCCTGCCAGGTGTCCCTGCCTGCACCCTCGTGGTTTTCAGGCATTCAATTCCAACACATCCAGAGGGCGCCAGCTCCTGGAGGAGCCAGAGCAGAGCTCCGCTTACCAGGAGACTGCAGTGTGAGCTTGGGGGGGGCTTCTCTCTCCGCATTAACTTCATGTCACTTTCCTCTCTTCTTCTTGGCTCCCTTGCAGTGTGGTCAGTCCTATCGACGGTAAATCCATGGAGTCCGTAACAAGTGTGAAGATATTCCATGGCTCAGAGTATAAAGCAAATGGAAAAGTCATTAGGTGGACAGAGGTAAGTTGGGTGATTTTAACCCCTTTGGGCTCAGTATCTTGAGTCAGTTCTGAAAGGAATCCCAGGAAGATTTTAGGTTCTGTAGCTAGATCTCTCCATTTATCTATAAGCTTTCACCAGCTCACTTCTCTCTGGTCCCCCCCTTTCTCTTAGGGTTTCATTGTCTTATGTTCTTTTTTTTTTTTTTTGGCTGGGCAGTGGGGTTAAGTGACTTGCCGAGGGTCACACAGCTAGTAAGTGTTATGTGTCTGAGGCCGGATTTGAACTCAGGTCCTCCTGAATCCAGGGCCTGTGCTCTATCCACTGCGCCACCTAGCTGCCCCCAGGGTTTCATTGTCTTCAAGGCAGCAAGCTCAAGTGTTTTTGCTTCTGAATTTGATGTTCGAGATTTAATTTCTGAAGTCCTGGTAAATGCACCCATCTGTTTTGCATTTCCTTCCCTTTCCCCCCAACTCCATCTAAGTTTCCTTCAATGCCCCATCATAGCCAGGAGGGACCCCTGTGGGAACAGAGGGTATGCCTCCAGGATCCTGCTGAGCACAGTGCTTCATGAAATGAAGTGACCTGAGCACAATCCAAAGGGTCAGCATTGGACTCGGGCCTGTTGTCTGACAATCGGCCTTGTAAATATCCAGAGACTCCTCGCCATCCCAGGTGGCTTTGGTGCCCCAGGCATGCATTTTGTTGGTTGACTGCAGCACCTTTAAAATCACCAAAGGCAGGATTGCCTTTCCTTCTGTACTGACAGAGAAGGGGCTCCACGCTAACCAGCAGAGGACTCTTGGAACACGGAGGCATAAGTGTTCCTCCAGAGGGTGCCATCCCTGTCAGTGAGCACGCTAGAGCCTGGATGGAGAAGGTGGGGCTGGTTAGGGCAGCACCGGCACCACCTGGAGCATCTGCTGTGTACTGCCCTTGCCAGGGCAGGTGGAGGGCCCCAGCTGGCCTGCCTGAAATTTGTGCCTTGTGCACACAGTGTGCCCCTTCCACTTGAAACTGAAGCAGCTATAGATCTTTGCAGGTCATTCTTGGCTTTTTTTCATTCATTCATTCATAGCCCAAGGCTGCCTGCCCCAAAGAGCTGGTGATGAGGGTGAAATCTGGCTGCCTTCTGTGCCCTACTCTGTGCTTCTTTCAGTCCTCCTCGGGGAAGGGCTGCCATCTGTGGCTCCCTGCTTCATAGCTTAGACCTGGCATTGTCTTTGGCAAGGTGACAAGGCACTCTCTTGCCCCTTCTTAGCCTTTATAGTATGGGTGTCAGCTGTCTTGATTGAGGAAGAGAAAGGCAGCTCGTCTGGCTAGAGGGTACTCTTGAAAGTGATCACCTTTGGCACCGGTATTGGCCAGAGCTGGGGAGAGGGAGGCGCTGGGCATGGTATTGTAGGGAGCATGATCTAAAGGGGCAGACCTTACACAGGGACTGACCCCTCAGAAAATCCAGGAGTGAAAGACACAGACCAGAGTACTGCAGTATCTCTGTGTGTGTGTGTGTGCACGCATGTGTGTGTGCGTGTGTGTGTGTATGCGTGTGTGTGTGTGCGCGTGCGTGTGCGTGTGTGCGTGTGTGTGACTGACCTGATTACTCACTCGGACTATCATTTACTTCCCTGTACACAAGACAGATCAGCCCTCCTCTGAGCATCCCCCTGTAGTCAGTCATCTTATCGCCAGATTTCATTACATGGTGTTTGTGGATCCATAGCTCTAGAGCAGGAGGAGACCTTGGCAGTGCTTCCGGTCTTGCCTCTTGATTTTGTTTTACACATTCAGAAGGAAGTGGCTGAACCAGAGTCCCGAGCTGCTGCACAGCAGCCAGTATTTGAACCAGGTTTTCTGCCTCCCAGTACAGCTCTATGCCGTCCTACCTCGCCAGCCTGGGCAGCAATAATAATTAGAGTTGGGCTACTTCATGAATTAGTGAGCGCTCCATCACTGGAGGTATTCAAACAACTTTGCAAGCATTTATTAAACACCTGCTGTTTGCAAGTCAGGTTAATGCACCTGGGGGCCAAAAATTAACCAGAACACAATTCCTAATCTTAACAAGCCAAGCTCACACTTGAGTAGAGGAAGTAAGACATGGACCCAAACAGCTGCAGCACAGATTAGGATGTTAGTACAAAGAGAGCCCCAAAGTTCTGTGAGTTGGAGAGCTCACTTCCAGCTATCAGAGTCAGGAAGGAGAGCTAATGCCCTCAGGAAGAGTTTCTTAACCTGGGGTCTGTGAACTTTCTTTTAATATTTTGATAACTATATTTAAATAAAACTGGTTTCCTTTGTAACCCTATATATTTTATGCCTTTGAAAATATGAGTTTTGAGAAAGGCTCTATAGACTTCCCCAGACTGCACAAGGGATCTGCAGCACAGAAAAGGGGAAGAGCTCCCTGTCATTGAGGAAGGGGAGGCTTTTCCCAGGTGGAGATGCAGGAGGCAGGCTGAGAGTCCCTTCCAGGCCCGGGTTGGGGAGCAGAGAGCGGGTCATGCGTGAAAAAGAGAGAAGGTGGGACGTGATGCTGGGAAGCCCACTTGTACTCTTAAGCTGCTAGTGGGTTGATAGCACAAATATTATTTCCCCTTGATGAAGAGGAAACTGAGACAGCTAAGTGATGCCCATATTTTTGACTTGTTTTGAGGGCTAGTATTCAAGCCAAGGACTTGATCAAAAATCCCATGCTCATTTCCACGGTGCCTTGCTGCTAACCTAGGAAGTGACTTTAGAATTCCCTGGGTCCAGTCCCCTCGTTTGACAGACGTCCACAGAGAGGGGAAGAAAGGATTCTCCAAGTTGGACCAGGAAGGAGTGGCAGAAGGAGGCCTAGAGTCTTGGTGAAATGATTTGGGGAGAGCTCTTGTCCCAAACCTCAGAGGTTTCTGGTTACCCCTCCTCTGAGTGCTCTGAGGGGACACTGCCCTTTTCCGCCCTTGGAATGTGATTCTGAGACAGATGCGACACATCCGGGGACTGCTGGGCAGCACTCTCATTTCCTGGGTCTGGAAGGACATGCTGCAGGGAGCCAGGGAGGGCTGCCTGTGTGGTTCCTAGGGCCGCTGGGTCTGGAGAGCATCTGCAGAGCCTAGTGGAGAGAGTTCTGGTTCAGATCCCAGCCCAGGACCTCCTTCCTGTCACTGTACTGCAGTGGAGTCCCCTCAGCATTAGCTGTGAGGGTCCCTAGGCCAGCTCCCTCAGTGTACAGAAGAGGAAACCAAGGCCTGCTGCTAGGGCGTGAGCAAGGTTCTCTGCACCCCTCAAGGCAGGATGTGAATGCAAGTTATTATTAGTATATTTCTGTTATTTCCTTTTCATTGTCTGTTCTTCCCCTGGGCCTTATTGGGCTAATGCCTTGCCAACTTCTTGATTTTAAATACCCTTTTAGTCTCTTATGCCCGGTTCATCCCCACCCCCACCTCCTTATGGGACCAAATCTGAGTTTGTATGTTTTCATTCCCCACACCAACTCCTTTTACTCCATGTCAGCCGCTCTGGACACAGGGTCAGAACAGACAGAGGCCACCTCACGTTGCTGTCTCCAGGCCAGGGTTTCAAAGATCTTACTCTATTCTGATAGCCTCAGTTAGACCTACTACAGCCTTCAGTAGCACAAAAAGTCAGAGGATGAAGTTTACTATTATCCTTTATTTAGGCTTACATAAGCATCTCAGTTACCTCGCTCTGCCCTCATGTTGACCCTAGGAAGGTGGGGAGGGCAGGCACTATTATTTCTTCTTTAAGGATGGAGAAATGCCCTCGGCCTAAGAGGGAGGAGACATGGCCACCCACTTGTATGATCTGGGACAAGCTGTGTGCCTTCTATGGGAAAGGAACAAGGTTTCCATAAAGACTGCTAGGCTTTTTTCCAGCCCTGGCTTTCTGGGGTCTCATAAGACTTAACAGTTCTTGTAGGCCTGCTCTTTAGAAGTTCACAGTCTAATAACATGGAAGCCTTTTCTGTGGCCCTATGGGAAGGACATAGACCATCTTGGTTCAACCTCTTAACATCTCCATAATTACCTTAGCTCTAGGATGGTGAATGTTCCCTTACTCCTGAGGAAGGAAGAGCAAAGGCTAGAGTTGGGTTCAGTCCAGGCTCTGCCACTGACTTGTCATATCCCCTCGGGTCACCTCTCTGTAAAATGAGAGGTTGAACTCAACATCCTCCAAAGCGCCTTCTGCCCCTAAGCCTGGGACATTGTAATCTGGTGTGTGGGCCCTGCCTTTGTTCCAGGTGCTGGGAATCAGAAGGCTTATCCCAGACTGAGTCTGAGCTCTCCCAAGCTCTGAGTAAAAGAAGCCCTTTTTGGTTCGGGTTGCAGGTGTTTTTCCTGGAAAATGAGGATCAGCACAATGGCCTGAGTGACCCTGCAGATCACAGCCGGCTGACAGAGCATGTGGCCAAAGCCTTCTGCCTCGCCCTCTGTCCCCACCTGAAGTTGCTCAAGGAAGATGGAATGACCCGGCTGGGACTGCGAGTGGCCCTGGACTCTGAACAGGTAACATGCGGTCAGTCCCCCATGGCCCACCCTGTGGGAGCTGGCCAGCGTGCCAGAGGGTACCATCGTCATCACCAGAACAGCCCTGTCACCACTGTTTTTCAGAGGCTTCCTGTGCAATTTTTTTCCTTTCAAAGAATTCTTCTTTTAGGAGTGTTAGCGTGTTCAGACCAAGACCATTTCCTTTGTCCACTTGGAGTGCTCTCTCTAGCTTCCAACCTCAGAAACCCACCTGACTTGTCTCCTGCTTCTTAGCATACTCATTCATACCCTCTTATTTGGGAAATTGTATTTTTTTTAAACTTTATTAATTTATCTTGATTTATCAACAATCACTTCCATAAGCTTTTGCGTTTTAAATTTTTCTCCCCCCTCCCTCCCCAAGATGGTGTGCAATCTGACAATAGGCTATACATATACATTCCTATTAAACGTGTTTTCACATTCGTGATGTTGTAAGGAAAAATTAGAACCAATAAGAGGAACCACCAGAAAGAGGAAATAAAACACAACAGAAGAAAAAAAAATAACAGATAGTATGCTTTGATCTGCATTCAAACTCCATAGTTCTTTCTTCGGATGTGGATAGCATTTTCTCTAAACAGTAATGATTTAGAGCATTTTTTCATATGACTATAGATGACTTTAATTTCTTCATCTGAGAACTGCCTGTTCATATCCTTTGACCACTTATCAATTGAGGGAATGACTTGTATTCTCATAAATTGTATTTATGAGAATTATAATTTATAAGAAATTATATTTTCTTAACCCCATCCCTGACCTCTTCTGTGAGTGTGGTTCAGTTTGATTCAGTCCACAGACATTTAGCCAGCCCCTAACTCTAACCAGAGCACCATGTTCACCCCTGGGAGAATTCTAGTTCCTATCCTCATGGATTTAGATCTCTCCCCTAAAAGGTCCATTGGGTAAATTTCAGGGGGTCTGTGAATTTGGATGGGAAAAAAAAATTACATCTTTATTTCAGTATAATTAGTTTCCTTTATAAACCTATGTATTTTATGCATTCAAGAATGCTATTTTGAAAAGGAGTCCATAGACATCATCAGACTACCCAAGGAATCCATGACACACAAAAAAGATTAAGAACTCCTGGTCTAAGGGTAAAGATGGCGATTCAGTGTCAGTCAGTCAAAAGCCGTTTATATAATGTATACCAGTAACTGTAATAGAAAAGAGAACAGAGGTGCAGGGCTACATGATGTCTGAGGAAGGGAAAGATGAGGGAAGGCTTCCCAGTGGACATTGCATTGGATTTGGCCTTGAAGGAAGGATAGGATTTCAATAGGCAAAGATAGGAAGTAGGGAGAGAATTCTAAGGACAGGAACTATGTGAGCATAATTATTAAACACTTCACACAAATAAAGACATAGAAGTAATTGGAGAAATGTTAATTGTTCATGGGTAGGCCAAGCCAATGTAACAAAAATGACAACACTGCCTAAATTAATTGACTTCTTCTTTGCCATACCAATCAAACTACCAAAGAATTATATAACCCATTTTATCTCCTGTGAACCTCTCTTTCTCTTTTTTCATCATGAACTCTTCCCCCATCCATAGATCTGACAGGGAATTTCTTGTACTTTCTTCTGTTTTCCTCATAGTTTCATCCTAAATTTATGTCTAAATCATGCACCCATTTTGAGCTTTTCTCGGTGTCTGGGGTGAGATGTTGGTCTGTGCCTAGTTTCTGCCAGACTGCTTTCCAGTTTTCTTGGCAGTTTTTGTCAAATAGCAGCTTCTGCCCCAATGTCTGTGCCCTTTTTTTTCTGTCTATCATGTACTTTATCTGTCCCCTCATCAGCCACTCCGACTCTTATCCAGGACCAGACAGTTTGGTGATTACAGATTTGTAGGATCCTTTTGAGATCTGGCTCCCTTCCTTACCATTTTCTTCATTGATTCCCTGGCTGTTCTGAAGCTTTTGTAGGAACACTGGCCTAGGGTGGGGGATCGAGGGATGTGGAGACACAGGACAGCATCTCCCGGGGCCCAGGGGCCAGCGAGAGGGTACAGGCCTTGTGGTCCTCAGCAGACCCCCTGACCTTGGACCGTCAGGCATTGCTCCTGCTGGTGACAATAAAGTGACTTCCACATGTGTATGCACACATGCACACACACGTGCACACGCATACATGCACATGTATCCTGGCGGTGATGTCTGCTTCTCTTTCCTTGGTCCAGGTTGGCTATCAGGCCGGCAGCAATGGGCAGCCTCTGCCCGCCCAGTACATGAAGGACTTGGACAGCGCCTTGGTGCCCGTGATCCATGGGGGTGCCTGCCAGCTCAGCGAAGGGCCCCTGGTCATGGAACTCACCTTTTATATCCTGGAGAACATCTCCTAAGAGACTCGTGACAGCAGCGGTTGTACCCGAATCATTTGCACTTTAAAACTGGAACATGAAGCTTTTGTTAACACTAATCGGGGGTGGGGTGGGGGTGGGGGTGGGGGGGAAGCAAGTGTTCCATAATCCTCAGTCTTCTCTGCATCGTCCCAAGAAGGTCAGGGTAGCTCCTCAGCTCCACACAGCTACGCCGTCCCCGCGGCTCGTCCACTTCTGTTACTGTTTAGACAAGGATACCCAAGTCCCGCGCCTATGTTTTCAGACTTCACAGGGGAGGAAATAAAAGATGAAACACCAGCCTTGCACTCTTTGTCCAGGGATGACCCCAATGCCCTCACCCTCCCAGCCCCTCCATGTCAATGGTTATATTGTAGACATTCATCAAAAAGCCACGTTTACCTCTCTGTGGTCCAGTTCCTGGCCAGAGCGAGTCCCGGAGCTGTGGGGCCGTCTGTCCATGTGGAGGTGCCTGGGAAGGATGCCTCGTGTGTGGGGGACATGGACGTCGGCCTGAGGAAGCATCTGCACATTGGGACAGTCGCTGAGCGGGGCTCTGTGAAGGCCGACTGAGCGTTGGGAAAGTGGGTTCTGTGGGATCTGCCCTCAGTGCTTTCTTTAAGCCCTTCCCTGCTGTCCCTGGGCAGCTCTCTTTGTCCTGGAGGCCATGCTTTCATCAGAGTCAGTGCCTGGCTCTCCCCTCTGGGGCCCAGACTAAAGCAGTGTCTCTCCTTGAGTGAAACTGGCTCCTTTGGTTTGTCTGTCCTTTGTGAAAACAGAATTATCACCGGACCAGAGCCTGTGGTCGGTGTGTCTTCTCGACTTCCTTGCAGGGACCAGGGTGTTCTTGTGCCCACAGGTTGCAGAGGGGCCCCTTGGGGGGTGATGCTGAGTCAGGAGAGAGAAGCCCAGCTCCCCTGCTCACTAGCTGCCCCCCCCCAACCTTCCCTGTCTCAGTTTCCTCATGTCCAGACAGGAATTAGGGCACTTGTACCACCTGCCTGACCGTGTAGTGAAGGCAGAACATTGTAAGCCCTCAGGCCTCTGGAAGTGGGGGTTGAGGTCAGCCCGTCCCAAGAGGCTCCTTGGGCAGAAGGTGGAGGGCCGTTGGGACAGTTGGTCTTTGGACTGCGTGGCCTTCAGGGGCCTGCAGTCAGGCTGAGTCACTTTCCTTCCCGCTGAGCCTGGGCCCATTCCTCAGCCCCTCCACTAATGATTGCAGCCCAGAGCAATGCTGCTCCCCAGTGGAAGCAGCTGGGAGCAGGACCCGGAGGCTCATGCTGTGCCCGGCAGCTGCTGCCCTGGAGTGCTCTCTTGGCGGAATCAGAGGGCATGGAGTGGGCCCTGATGGTGATGGGTACGATGCCTTGGCCTTTAACTCTTAGAGTTAGTGGTGGCTCGTGTTTCTCTGGCTTCTGGAAATTTACAAAGCTCATATGAGTCACTTGTGAAGGGTCAGTAGGGCAGTTACTTTTATTAGAGCCTGCCTTTGAGAGGAAGAACCTGAGAGAGGTGAAGCCATTAATCCAGGTCACTCACGACAGGGTGTGAAGAAGAGCGGAAGCTCAGGCATTGAGATCCCGAGGTCAGGGCTCTTTCCGTCCCACCACCATCACCCGGTAAGCATGTGGCCTCACTGTACCTACCCTTCCCAAAGCTCAGCGTGTTAAAGTTGTCAGGCTTGTTTGTCAGCCCACGAATTGTACAACTCGGCGAATGCAGTTCAGGCTTACGCAGGGTACCTGATATTAAAGCTCTTCTGTTTGAAACCATCTCTGCGGGAGCTCACACAAGCTGAGAGGTGGCAGGGGATCTCGGTGGAATCCAGTCCAACCCATATTGAAAAGAGAATCCTCACGGTAACACTCCTGACCAGTGACAGGTGACCAAGCATTTCTTGAGTATTCGCTGTGTGCCAGGCACTGCGCTAAGAAGTTGTTGTCGAGTCATTTCAGGACACTGTGTGACCCCATTGGGGGTTTTCTTGGCAAAGATACTGGAGTGGTTTGCCATTTTCTTTTCCAGCTCATTTTACAGATGAGGAAACTGAGGTAAACTGGGTAAAGTGACTTGCCCAGGGTCACACAGGTAGCATTTGAGGACCGATGTGAACTAAGGTCCTCTTGACTCCGGGCCTAGCGCTCTATATGCTGTGGCGTCACCAAGCTGCTAAGAGGAGCAAGGTTTAAAACAAACGTGTCTGCCCTATCCAGTCTTCCCTTGATTGGTTTGACTTTTGTTTTTGAGGTAGTCGGGGTTGACTTGCCCAAGGTCACACAGCTAGTAAGTATCTGAGGCCAGATTTGAGCTCAGGTCCTCCTGTCTCCAGGTTTGGCGCTCTATCCACGGTAGCACCACCTACCTGCCCCTCTCTAGTCTTCCCTTGAAGACCCTAAGTTGGCACTAGGAAGGTGGGACCCACTTCCACAAGAAATATCCTCTTTCACTTTGGGGCCGCTCTGTTAGTACTGATCGTACATCTGCCTCTTTACGACTGCTATCCACTGCTCCTGTTCTTACCTCTGGGGCCAAATATGGCAATTCTAATCCCCTTTCCACATGATTTTCAAAAAGTTGATGCCAGCCATTACATCCCATCTGCCATCCCTAGGCTTCTCCAGGCAAAACACGCCTAATTGCTTCTACTAACGCTCATGGGGCCCTTCACCCTCCTAACTACCCTCCCCAGTTTCCTGTTCAGCTCAGCAAGGTGCTTTGGCAGCATCCTACAAATGTGGAGCCCTAGAACTGAACACAGTACTCTAGGTAGGGTCTGACCAGGGCAGAGGACAGAGGGGCTAGCATGGCTTCTCTAGGCGGGTGACGGCAATGTTAGCTTTTTTTGATTGTGATATACTGCTGATTCATATCTAAACGACTGCCGTCTAGCTATATACACCACCCATCTTGGAGGTGGTTGTTTTTTTGGGTTTTTTTGGCTGGGCAATGGGGTTAAGTGACTTGCCCCGGGTCACACATCTAGTCAGTGTCAAGTGTCTGAAGCTGGATTTGAACTCAAGTCCTCCTGACTCCAGGGCCAGTGCTCTATCCATTGTACCACCTAGCTGCCCCTCTTGGAGGTTTTTTGAACTCACATGATGAGACTGTATTTATCCTTAACAATTTTCCCCTAATCAGCTCCACCTCATGCTCTGGGTTCTTTTTGCATGCCGCCGTCCAGTGTCTTAGCTTTGACTCTCTGTGTTGTGCCATTCCCTAATTGAGAGAGTATGCTTTTTATGCCTTAATGCCATGTTCCCATTGATGAAAATGTTAAGCCGGCACGGGGTCAAGCACAGATCCCTGTGTCACTCCTTCCAAATTGAGTTCAAACCATTGCTGATGACTTTTGAGTTTGGCCGTTCCTTCAGCCAGCTGCAAAACCACCTGACTGCATAATCGTTTGAGATTCTGTTAAAGGCATAGTTAAACCTAGGTGGACCTTAGCTACAGCTTCCCCGGGGGTTCCTTTTTCAAAAAAGGGAAAAGAAGTTGGCCTGGCACAATCCATTGTTTTTTCTTTTAATTTTTTTATTGTTTTGTATATCGCCATTATATCCCATGTATCCCTTCTCTTCCCCTCCCAGAAGATCTGTCACATACAACAGGTGGTATTTTTAGAGAGGGAAAAAAAACCGCACAACTGAGAGCTTCCTTGAACAAGTCTGAAGATATAACAGTGTGTGACACCTGTGGCTCTCCCGCTTCCATGAAAGGAAAGTTGAGGATGTCTTCTCACCTCCGCTTTTGGGTCCCAGTTTATCATCTTGTTGCATTTACTCCTGATTTTTTGATGTGTTCCTTCCATTTGTATCATTGTAATTGCTGAGCGTGTTATTTTCTTGGCTCTGCTTACGTCACTCGGCATCAGTTCATGTAGCTCTTCCTATGCTTCTTTGTATTCATCCACATCATTTCTCACAGCCCAGTAATACTTGTGTAAATACAGTTTGTTTAACCATTCCCCAATGGATGGGCATCTACTTTGTTTCCACTTCTTAGCTGTCATCAGAAGTGCTGCTGTAACTATTTGGGAGTGTATAGAGTACTTTTTTCCTTATCAATGGCTTCCTTACGATGTAAGCCCAGTAATGGAATCTCGGATTTAGAGGGTATGGACATTTTAGCCACTTAATTTGCATAATTCCAAATTGCTTGCCAAAATGGTTGTACCATTTCACAACCCCATCAGTAATGTATTAGCGTGCCTGTCTTTTTAACACAATCCTTTCTTGATGTAAAACCATCTGAGCTCATTGTGGCTATCACTCCCTTTTCTAGATGTTCTCTAACCAACTTTCCCCTGAATGAGACATTCTGGTTTTTGAAGCAAAGCTCCCTGGTCTATGTATAATTTGCAGCCCCCATTCTCTTCCCTTTCTTAAAAGTTGGGATATTGGTCCTCCATGTCACACCAGGCTCCGCTCCTCACTCTGCAGATTTGACCTTCACCGCCTTCCCTTTTCCAGCCCTTCAGTGTGTTGTATTGAGCCCATTAGAATGTAAACTCCTTGAAGGTAGGGACTTTTCTTGCTCGTGTTTGTATCCCCATCGCTTAGCCCAGAGTATACGCTTAATAAATGTCTATCTAACCCTGTCTGTGGTCCCTCTCCTGGTTGCCACAGAGAGGGATTCATCAGTCACATCTGTTGATTCTTGCAGTCGCCTAGGATGTAACCGGCTGAGCCAGGAGAGAAGTTCATCAAGGGCAGCTGAGTGATTCTTATCACTTTTTCCTTACTGTGGTTCTCAGCTGATCGTTGGTCTTTTTCTCCCATCTTTTCTAGTCCAGTGATCATTCTCAGCAGAGAAGACGAGCATGATAAAAACTCAGTGACTCTCCCTTTGTTGTCAGTTATCATTCCATCCATTCTGAAAAATGAGCCCTGCTCTTCAGAACTCTTTCCTGAAGGATAGACCCTCTTTTGGTTCTGAGTTTTGTGTGGCAGCCCCGAGTCTGAGTGTTCACGTTCCTGTTACTTCCTTCCACCTTGGTCTTTATCAGTTAATTATTGAGCTCCGCTTGCATCTAGTCTCTTCAGACAACTCCCCTTTTCCCTCCTCATCAGAATTGCTTTTCTTTTTGCATTCAGAATTACATTCTGAAGTTTCCCATGGTTCAGGAACTGGCTTCCCTTCTAGAACTTTTAGTCCACGACAGCCTACTCACCCTTCCATTGAACCATTTAAAATAGACTCTCTCAAAGTCTGGGGAGGCTGGGAGTCTTTCCTCTCCGCCTCCATCACAATTCCAAGAGGAAGTGGACACTTTTTTACAAGAGGATGAAAGAAGCAGCTTTATATTATAGAGCTATTATAGACGGCCTTTGCAAAGAGCAGAAGAGCTAGATGGAGGACAATAGTGGGAATAGATCAAGGCGGGAGGGAGTTTGAAGAGGAGGGACACTTGTTTGGAAGCGGTAGAGACAGCAGGATGGTAGCGAGGGCAATCTGCTGAAGGAGACAGGGTTGAAATGGATTGCTTGTGTAGGTAGAGGGGATGGTTGGCCTTGGTAAGAGATGGGGCCACCTTTGTGTGAGCCAGGCTTGAAAGAGAGTGACAGAAGAAATCTGCAATGAGGAAAAGGAGCTCATGTTGAATAGCCCCTATTTTTTTCTGTAAAATGTGAGACAAGGTTCTCCGCTGAGTGGGGGGAGAAGGAGCAGTGGCAGGTTTGAGGAGGAATGAGGTTTTGAAAGACCCTCTGGGGAGAGTGGGAGTGAGTTGATAAGGGAATAGTAGGAATGTGGAGTGGTAGGGAGGGCCCAGTTGAGGTTGCTTAACATGAATTCATAGTGAACCCCGTGAGGGCAGGTGTGTGATTTTCTTCATCTCCATTCGACAGCAGGTGTATAGAAGTGAAGGTGACAAATGGTGGGGGTGATCCACGGCAGGGGCATGGAAGGGACAGGGGGCCGGGGACTCGAGGATAGTGTCAAGTTGAGCTGGTTCACCAAGGGGTCAAGATGGGAGGAGAGAGTGGCTGGTGCAGGGGAGATGGCCTGGGAGAGTTGAGGGGTGAAAGGATTGGAGATCACGGTGTGGACAGCAGAGGGAGAGGTGGAAAGCCAAAAGATGGTGACCAGAATAGGAGAGGAGCACTGGGCTCCAGTGGGCAGTTAGGCTCTTGGCTCCATACAAGAACTTCATGAAATGGCTTTATGCTGGCTCAGCCTAAGAACAATCGAACGGACTCCCTTGGGAGGTAGTGAGCAGCCTATCATGGAGAAGCAAGCAGAGGTTGTACTGGAGCTTTAGAACTAGAAGGGTTAGATTAGGACATCTTCATGAAAGGAACAACCCCAGGGAGGGGAGGGGGTTTGCTGAGTTCACACGATAGGTATTAAGGGGCAGGGTCAAGATTCAAGCCTGTGTCCTGGCTCCCAATCCAGCATTCCTTCCCCATATGGATGGTTCAGTGCCATAGATAATGACTTACGTGGACCAGCTCTTTTCTGGGATTCTCAGGATCCCAACTTGGGTTACCCAGGCCTGGCTGAGGGCCTTCTCCCAGAACCCAGGGAAGCAGAACCCCTCCCAATGTCCAACTCCAACAAAGGCCTTTAAGACAAGTTTGTGGCCCAGCACTGCATAGAGGCCCCAATTTTTCCTGAAACCCACAAGCATGAAGCCAACTGGAGCTGAGTGGGCAGCAGCCATGCGTAATTCTCAGGGGCCAAACAATGCCTTATTGAAGCAGGCCTTTTCTGAGGGCTTAATTTGAATGCCCTTCTCTGTGCCTGCTAAAAGAAAATAACAGCACAGTAGAGGCCAAAGAGGGCCTTAGAAACCACAGGGGCCAAACCTCTCATTTTCAGATGGAGAAAGAGAGGTCTAGAGACTAGGAAGGGCTTGCCTAAGGTTACGCACCTGGCATTGCTGAGCTGCAACTTTAAGCCATGTCTTCTTTCTCCTAGCCCAGTATTTTTTGGACTTGAGGTACCACAGATTCTCAAAGTGCAGCGTGGTATGAGGGCTAGTGCTGGACCCCAAGTTCTCTGACGCTAGTGGGGTGGCCCTGGACTAGTCACTTCACCTGTGAGCCTATTTCCCCATCTGTGAAATGGGCACAGCATAACCTGTCATACCCAACTGAGGTTATTATAGGGTTCATGTGAAGCCACACATAAAACTCACCCCCATCCTTCAAAGGGTCCTGAAAAGGGTATTATGCTCAGCTGTATTTGGGTTGCAGAAGGATGCTTCCCCAAACTTTTCCTTGTTGCTGAGGAAAGAAAGAGGGTTGGGTATTGCCAAGTCGGGAGGCCATGTCTTCCCAGGCAGACAGGGCTAGCTGAGCAGGGTCAGACCTGCAGATGGTTGGCACTGGATGCGTGCCACTTCCAGTCACAAGACCAGCTCTCTCTGGCTCCCACGTTGGTACCTCATAGGTGGGTCACGGGAGGTGAATTGTCTTGCAGAAGTGCAGTGGTTTGCCCAAGGTCATGCAAGTGAGTGAAGACCCAGAGCTGTCTGGATTCTGTGGTCCGGCCCTCCTCCTTGCACCCCTCCCTTGCCCAGCCCGCAGAGCCAGGCATTCTGTGGGCATGGGGGGCCGGCTGACTGTCACCCAGGGAGGAGCCCACAGCGAGAGCAGCTAAGAGAGGGTACTTTGGGCTCAATTTCAGAAAGAACATGTTACTGGAGTCACAGCTCAGTCCTGAGCCTCCAAGCAGGGGCTGAATGGTCACCTAGGATCTAACCCTGGAAGGCCGAGTCCAGCCCCGTCATTTTACAGATGAGCAAACCGAAGCCCCGAGAGGTGCACTGGGCAAGTGCCCAGGGTCATGCAGGTACCAGCCAAAGCAGGCCTCTTCCCAGCTCTAGTCCACACCACTCTGCCTCATCAGGAAAGCTGGAGGGAAGATTCCTTTGGGGACACGGGCTGGCCTGCCTGGCTGTGGATTCCTTCTGACAGGTACATGATCCCAGAGTCAAGATCCCTGGATCCCACCAGGCTTCCAGTTCATCTCCCAGGCCCTGGCTGCATGAGGGTGGCCAGGTCTCTATCCCCCCCGAAGTGTGGATGAACCTCTTCTCCCCTTCTCCCATATTTTCACATTAGTCATGTTGTAAAGAATTAGAGCCAATGGGAGACATCACGAGAAAGAAGAAAACAAAAAACGAGAGAGCAAATACGCTTTGATCTGCATCCAGACTCCACAGCTCACTCTCCATCGTGAGGCCTTTGGAGATGTCTTAGATCCTTGCGTTGCTGAGAAGGACTAAGTCTATCAGAGTTAGTCATCGCACAACGTGGCTGTTACTGTGCACAACGTTCTCCTGGTTCTGCTCGATTCACTCAGCATCAGTCCATACAAGTCTTTCCAGGTTCTTCTGAAGTCTGCCTGCTCATCATTTCTTATAGCACAATAGTATTCCATTATATTCATATACCACAACTAGCTCAACCATTTCCCCACTGATGGACGTCCTCTCAATTTCCAGTTCTTGGCCACCACAGGAAGAGCTGCTATAAGAATGACTTTTCTCCCCTCCCCCTCCAATGAGTGCAGATGCACTCATCTCTGTGGGCTGCCTACCCCCAGCCCCCTCTGTGCAGCAGCACCCCCTCCCCCAGGACTACCATCTTGGGTAAGAACGAGAAACAAAAGATCCTTCCTGCTCCCTGGGTCTGCAAGGAAGGAAACTGGCCACGGGAGAGTTCACTGCTGGAGAAAGCTAGAAGGGGGCGCTACACCTTTCTTTCCAATGTGAAGCTCTGCCCAGTAAATGGTCCCACTTGGCAAAAGCCTATGGACTCTTCACACTTGGCAAGAGAGAAGCTTTACAGGGACCCAAGGGCCCTACCTCAGTTTCCCTCCTCTGATGAGTTTGTCTGCTTTCCCTCAAGCCCTGATGCACAAACCTAGCCTTGTTCTGCCTGGCCCACGGGGCAGGACCAGGAAGAGTGGCAGGGGAAGTGGCCAAGGGGCCAGCAGAGGCTGGAGGTGGGGACAAACTGTTGTAAAGATCAGAGCTCCCAGAATGGGACAGGCTGTCTCGGGCGGCGGTGTGCACCCCCACCAGCTTCAAGGAGAGGCTGGAAGCCCGCTCCTCTGGGGGCTGGTACAGGTACAAAGACACAAACACAGATGGCTTTTGTTTCCAGTTAACAGTCTTTTAGTCTTGGGGGAGGGGGGCACGTCTTGGGTACAAAGCATCCCTCCCTTCCCCCAACGTGGTACCCAAGGCTGCTTTTTTCCTCCTCTCAACATTTTGGGAAGTAGGAAGCTAGTGCAAGTTACTGTCCAAGAAGAAGGCACAGAACCCAGGTAGAGGAGCAGAGCAGGGGCCAGGTGAGATGCGCAGCTGCTTCCCAGAGGGAGGCCCAGGGTCCCGCTCACCTCCCCAACCTTCCAGTCACATCTGTCTTAAAGGCACATCCAGAGAGAGGGGCCGAGGAGCAAGCAGGGGCTGGACTAGCCCCGGCATGCTGGCTGACCAGGCCTTTCCTTTGTCTTCCACCAGCACGTGGGTCAGAAGAGCCAAGACCCAAGGAGTGCAGCCCAGCCCAGACGAGGTCAGCAGAAGGGTGGCCAGGAGCCTGAGCCTATCAACAGAGATGGGCTGGGGAGGCTGACAGGGCTCAGCTCCAGGTGCTGAAGGCAGAGGGGTTGCCGCCCACCACCACTCACATGGCCGATGCCCCACAGCACCGTGGCAGCTCTCCAGCACATGGGGGCGTGTAGCATGGTCAGTAGTGCATTTGCTTAACAAGTCTTTGGTGCTCGGGGTAGCAGCGTCTTCTTTATGTCCAAAGCTTCTGGTCCAGGGCAGAGCTGGAAGCAAGCAGCAGGCCTGGGGTTGGCTCTCTGTACCCTGGGCCCTAATCAAGGAGGCTCCTAGAAGGGATCCCCTCATGGCTCTCAGCCTCAGTCTCCTCTTCTATAAAAGGTCTAATAATGGCACCCACCTCCCAGAAGCATCACAAGGGCCAAGGGAGAATGGAGGGTAAGTGCTAGAGACACATCACATCATGGCTGTCAGAGACCAGAGCTGGAAATGGAGACAGAATGCGCTTGGCTAAGGTCACGGCTGCCAACATCAGGCAGAATTCTGAGGCAGGTCCTCCGATTCCCACCTTCCACGTGGGGAGGGGCCCAGAGACGCCCTGCTTTGGGCATCTCTCTTTGCACAGGAGAAGCCTGGACAAAGCTCCCACTCTGTTCAACACAACCCAGACGGGGCTCTGCGGCACAGAGGATGGAGGTGTTGCACTGAAGTGGGGGAGACCTAGGCTCAAGTCTGCCTCAAGAACCTTTTCAGCTGAGTGACCCCAGGTAAGTCCATTGGCCTCCAGGACTCAGTTCCCCCATCCACAAACGATCTAAGATCCTACTCAGGTGTGCACAGAACAGGCTCTGAATTGGAAAGCAATTCCTTGGACCACGACATGGCAGGGCCGACCAGATCAAAGCCCAGCCGAATGGTTGGATAAGGGGGACTTCACGTGGAGAGCTGAGGCAGGGCTCTGCTACTTCCGGGCTGTGTGACCCTAGCTAGTTCTCCTCTGGATGACCTTGGAGAGATCCCAGATTCCTCCCAGCTCTACAAGCTGTTTGCTCCCCCTCATCCCTGTCTAGACCCCAAGGACAGGCCATCAGGGTGAGGAGGTCTTGGGAATTTCTTGCCACAGTGCTCATCCCCCACAGGTCCCACCCAGCTTCAGGGACCCTTCCTAGGGCAGCAGCACTGAGGGAAGGGGGGAGGGGTTACAAGTCAGGCTCCCCACCCCTCACCCCAGCTGTCAATGTGGAACAACCACTCACCTCAGATGCCCCTGGGCTCCAGCACCAGCCAGTTCTCTGTGACCATCTGTACGTCCTGTCCACTCAGAGGCTCCCGGAGTCTTACCTTCACCTCCAGTTTGCCCCCGGTTGGCTTCCTGCCATCTAAGACCTGCGAAAGGGGCCAAACATGGAGAAGAGACTGACCCATTTAGGTCACTAGGCCTCAGGAGGGTCTCACCCCCCACCCCCAACCGGGCCTAAGGCTCTACAGATGAGGCCCCGACCCCCCTACCTCCAGGATCTCCCTGATTTCACACTCTCTCTCCAGCCGCTCAAGCTTCAGATGGGCCGTCCCAACCTGCTTATCACTTCTGAAGAAGGATCTGTGGATGGGGTGGAAAGGGTGGGTGAGCTCAGCCCTGCCCCATGGGGTGAGAGTGGCAAGGTACATGAAAATGGCCAATCACGGATCCCCAGGCCCAACAGGAAGGGAGAGGGCACAGGGCCAGGCCCTGCTTGGACAGCCATCAGGTCAACATGAGGAAGAATTTTGTAACAAGCAGCAAACAATATCCTACAGATCTGCCATGTAAGGTAATGAGCTGTCCATCCCCAGGGGAATTCAAGCAAAAGCTGGGCGCTCATTTGTGAAAGATGCTACAGGGGGATTCCCACTCTTCATCTGGCTAGGCCGGGAGTCTACCACTTCCCCTGCTGCCCCCCAGTCTTCTGGAGGCCAGATCTCACCCCTTGTGAAAAATCTCAAACTTGATTCCCTTGCTCTGGACCAGCCTGCGGAAGCCCCGGTGGTTCCGATTGATGTTCAGTTTGAAGAGCTGGTCAAACTCTGCTGGGAGGGGGGGGCATGAGAGAGCTGGGGGCCTTGAGCCAGAGAGGCCCAGCAGGCGTCGGGCCTCATCACCTTGTTCCGTACCCGAGGAACCTCGCACTAGGTGACAGGGCGAGACCGAGGGGCAGAGCCAAAACCTGCACCCACGGCCTCTGCCCCCAATCCCCCAATTCCTGGCAGCTGCCCAGAGGTAGCCACCCCTGGGCGCCAGGTCTCGGGCCCTCCCCTTCCCCTCTCCCACGGGTGCCCAGCATCTCTCGGCCTCCGGGGACAGGGCGGCTCTGGGGTCCCACCTGGAGAGTTGGTGTTCTTCACCACAGACGTCTTGCTTTTCTGGGCCTGGTCCTGGGGACAGACAGACAGAAGAGGGTGTCCAGGACAGTTAGGGGAGGTGGAAACTCTGGGCTCAGGGCAAGGGCTGGGCATGAGCGGCATTGGTGGGGGACGGGGCAGGATGACCTCAGAATGTTGGAGCTGAGAGGGACTTTAGGCATTGAGGCCGCTGCTCTCATGGTACAGATGAGGAAACTGAGACCAAAAGAAGGGAAGTGAGTGGTCCAAGGTGACCCAGGAAGCCAGATTCCTTGTCCACAGTGGGAGAACTGGCAGTGGCCATTTCTTTGTCCCCCTGCCCTTGAGGATCCCAGAGGGTCTGGGGGTTAGGGCAGGAGGCATGGGGCAGGGCCTTGCTCACCGAGCTGGGATAGTGGAACTCAAATCGAACAAACGCATCCAGGTCATCAGGAGTGACGCCTGTGCAGGGGATACAGGGGCAGGGCTTCAGCGCTCGGAGGCTGGGCAGCCCCGAGGTCCCCCAACCCCGCCCCCTGAAGGGAGCCCCAAGGGCACCTGGTGGGGCAGGGAGGTTCATGCCCCTCACGACGACAAGGTGCATCTCGGTGCTGCTGAGCTCTGAGAAGATCCTGGGGGAGACAAGGCAGACGGAGACGGCGAGGTGCCGAGGCTGCTCTGGGCTCACGCTGCCCCGGCCTCCATTCTCCTGCCCTCTCCACCCCGAAAGCACACACCTCACGGTCTGGAAGGTCTTCTCCTCGAAGCGGTGGCTGGGAGGGTCCAGGCCTTGTGCCTGCGCCAGCTGCAGCATCTCCAGCTGTTTCTTACGGTCCTCGGCCAGTTTCTCAAACCTGTCAGGGAGGGGCAGGCTGGAGCTAGAAAGGACCCCAGAGGCCGGATGGGCACAGCAGCCTCCCCGTGAGGGGATGGCCGGCCCTTCTTGCAGCCCTCTCTCCACAGAAGGGAAGCTCACCACCCTTGGGGACAGCCTGCCCCACTCAGAGACACCTCTCAGCATGAGGATGTTCCCTGCTAACCAGCCCCAATAGGCTCCGTGCTGGCTTCCTCGGTCGCCTGCTATGCTCCCCATGGCCAGGCAGAGCAAGGCTGACCATCATTCCCCCAGCAGCCCTTCGACGAGGTCCTGGCCGAACACCCCCACCTTCAGCTGACCCTTCTACAGTATCCCAAAGGGGACTAGGCCCCCTCCCCCACCACTTGAGGACCTCCCTCCTCGCCCCCTGCCCCACCCTTCCTCCCCGTTTTCCCTTTAGCACCAAGGCCCTGCCAGCATGTTAGAGACGGAAGGGCTCTCAGACATCAGATAAAGGCTGCCAGGCCAGGGCTGCCTACATCTGAACGAAGCCCTGCGGCCCCAGGCAGCGCCCCAACAGCTGGCGCTGGGCCACTCACCGCGTGGTTTCTGCCACGTTGCCCTGGTGCATGAATTGCTTGGAGTACAGCAGGCACTTCTGGAAAGGGAAGCAGAGCACACTTGCAGATGCCCCCTGGCCTCAGCCTCTGCCTGATGCCCGCCTGGGCTCTCATACTGGGAAGTCTGCCGTGACTGAGCCGCTATCTGCCTCCCAATTACTTTTCCCCTCATTTCTCCTCATTCTGCCCGCCGAGGCCAGCCCGAGAAGGTATAGCTCCTCTGCTGCTCCAGAATGGGGGGCTGGAAAGGAGCCCCAGGAGAGGTCCTGACCTCCTGCTGCTCCTGAAGCATCTTGTGCAGTTGAGCATACACCTCCTCAGCCTTCTGGGAGAGCCCCACCTCCTCGCGACGAATGAGAACAAAGCCACCATCCTCGTCAGTCAGAGGTGAAGACACCTGCCCCATCCCCAACATAGAAATGAGCTTGGGAAGCCTCCCAGAAGCCAACGAGCCCAACCCCTCCCTATCCACAGTTCATAGAACAGAAGCTCCCCGAAGGCAGAGCATGGCCATTTTTAGTGCCCAGAAAATGGTCTTGTACCCCATAGGCACTTCAGAAACCCCTAACTGGTTTAGATGCCCCCGAGTCCCCCGCCGGGTCCCCAGGCCCACCTTGGTCCCGCTGCTGCCCACACGGCCGCTGCCACGCACCAGGGCTATCTGCGCATCCAGTGCCTTTGCTGCCCGGAGGTGGACCTTGGCCTGCTCCAGGTCCTTGGCCCGTTTCGCCTGCAGGGCAGCTCGCTGGCACTGGAGTCTGCGGCTCTCCAGCAAGGCCAGCTGTTCCCGGGCTGGGTGGACAAGAGCCCCTGCTGGCCCGGCCTGGGAGCTCTGAGACCCCACTGGGGGCCCCCAGAGTCTTTCTTTACCCTCCCCAGGGGCCCTGGGTCCTCTTCTCCCTTCCCAGGGTCAAGGGCTTCCCCCCATGCCCTGGACAGGCTTACCTGCTGGGGACAAGGCCTCCTGGGAGGTAGAGCCCTTGGGCTCAGGGGATGGCACAACCGAGGGCCTGGCTACCTGGGGAGCTTGGCTAGGCCGCTGAGCCGGCTTCTTGGCCACTGGAGCCTGGGGCAGGGACTCTTCCTAAGGAGGTGGGAGAGGGTGATCACAAGAGCAGATCCAAATCCTGAGGGGGCCGCTGAGATCCCCTAGTGACTTCTCCAAGGTCGGGGGGTGGGGGTGAAACAAACCCAAATCTCTTTTAACTCCATATCCAAGGCTCTGCTTCCAATATATCACTGCCCTCACTATCACCCCTTTACAGAACGGAAAACCCTTCTGGTAAGAGGCTTGGTAACCCAAGGTGACCAAGGTAGTGAGCAGCAGAGTCAAGTTCAAATGGAAACCCAAGTGGTCGCACCATCTCCTGCCCAGGGGCCTCCATACCTCATCCTCGTCCTCATTCTCCTCATGGCCACCCAGAAGCTGAGCCGCCTTCAAGGCTGCAGCTAATGGGTTGTCCTCAGGGCCCAAGGGGGGCTCCAAGCCAGGGATAGGAGGGAAGCCTGGAGAGGAGAGACAGGAGAGGCCTGAAGGGCGAGGCTCTGAGCTGGAAGCCCCCCCACCAGAGTAGGCCCTTCCAGGAGTGAGAGGCTTCTCCCCTCATTCACCTCCTCTAGCCTTGACTCAGGCCTCAAGGAGCCCCCACATCCCCCTATCCCATTCCCCATCCCCAAGGGGCCCCAGCCTCTGACCCACCTGGGGGGACAGGAAGTTCAGCCAAGTTCACTTTCCGCCCGGCTTTGTGAGCTCGGATGGCCTCCTGGTATTGCTAGAATTAAGGCCAGGAAGAAGCAAGGGTCAAGGGTGAGATGAGCCAATGCCTCCTCCCCTGCCCCACTGCCCAAAATGCCGAGCTGGCACAAAGAGGGAGCGGGGGCTGCAGAGATGAAAAGCATCTAGTCCAACCTCTCCTTTGATAGAGGAAACTGAGGCACATTCTGCCCCCTCTCCAGGGCACAGGGAAAGAAGGAGAGTGGGGGAGGGTGACAGAGGAAACTAAGGCCACAAGGCCCCTGGCCCTCCCACTTGGGCTCCAGGGTATGGAGGCACACGGAGGAGGCGGAGGCAGTCCCCAGGGCTGAGGCAGGATACCAGGATTTTACTCCCAGACCAACCACTGACTTGTGTGACCCGGGGCAAGTCCTGCTCCCCTCCTCCCTCAGCTGCAGGGGTACCTCCCAGCTCTGCCACTCTATGGTTCTTTGAATGGCTTCTTGAGCGGTTCCTCATCCAGCCTGGGCTGCAGAGCCAGGTCCGTGGGAGGCCTGCCCATCACCCTCCCCACGCCCTAAAACATAAGGTCACCTTGGCAATGCGCTCGTGCATGCGGGCCTTCCGCTCGTCTCCGCTGCTTCTGGCCTGGGCTGCAGCTTCTTGGTACTTGCTTAGCCTCTGGCCCAAGGCCTCTAGTACCGTCTGGGGCTGGGGAGGGGCCACTGTGCCCAAAGAGGCCATCAGCCATTTCCCCTCCCTGACCCCAACCCTGCTCCCACCTACCCTGGGGGTGTGTGGTCCCACCACTGACCCTTTCCTTCCCTCCTGTGAGGCTCAGCAGAGGCCAGGCCAGGGCCCTGTCCAGTGTTTACCTGGAGCCCGGGAAGGGGCTGACATCACAGGCTTCGAATGCTCCAGGGGGCCAGGGCTCGGGGCCGGCAGGGCCTTCTGGGGAGCCTTGAGCTCTGGGGAGAGAGTGACATAGAGCCAAGCACGTCCCATAGCAGCAGGCCATCTCCTGAGCTGAAGTCCCTGACTGAGGCTTGCAGAGGACCAGGGCAGGAGCGGCCCCCTCTCTGAGGATCCACACCCTCCCCTCCCTCTTCATTCTGCCAGTGCTCTCTCTGTCTGTCTTTGTGCCCCAAGCATCCTCCACTGGGCCTTTCACACAACCACGTAATCAACATTTGCTGAGTGAAGGAAAGAAGAAGAAGAGAAGAAGGTGGGGGATAAAGCATGCGTGCACAAAGAGAGTTTTCTCTGCACAACTGGGACAAAACACTGTCCTGCTTCCCTCCCCAGGCTGGGCTGAGGCTCTAAGGGGCATGATGAGGCCCAGCTCCAAGTGTGAGCCCAGGGAAGGGAGCGGGGGCACAGGCTGCACCCGGCTCTGATCCTCCGGGCCGCTCACCTGAAGGGGGAGGAGGCATGCCACTCAGGTCCACAGGCTGCCCACTGTCCAATGCCTCCAGCACAGCACCAAACCTCTGAGAGAAGAGCCAGGTGAGGGCCTTGCCCTGGGGAATCCACTGCCCTATTCCCATGGCAGCCTCCCCATACCTCTGCCACCAGAGGGCCTGACCCGTCACCAACCCGCTCATCTTGAGCCCCAGTTTCTCCCTCACTCCCCGCCAGCTCCTAGAGGAAGCTGGAAGTATGACCCTGGGCAGTTCCCTGAGCCTGCATTTCCTCCTCAGTACAACGAGGTGACTGGACAAGGACTCAGAGACCACGTCCAAAGCCCTCGTGTTCCCAGCTCGAGGGGGCGCCCCCGGGGAGCAGCCAGGCCTGGGCCGCACCTTGCCAATCCTCATGCACTCTCGGGCCCGCTCCAGGTCTCCCTCCTGCTTGGCTTTCAAGGCGGCCTCTTTGTATTCTTTCTGCCGGGTTAGCAACAGCAGCCGACAGCCTGGCCAGGGGAAAGAACAGCTGAGGAACCAGGGCCAGGCCCGTGATCACTGTCCCTCCCACTCCTCCTGGACCCTGGGGAGAAGCCTGGTGTCTCTGAATTATTTTGTAACAAGAGGGATGCCCTCACTCCCACGCTGGGATGTTGAGTGAGAAAGGCAAGGCACTGACCGGGCTCCTGGAAACCTTGCTCCAGAGGTCTGGGGCAGCCAGGGGCTCCTGGACAGAAAGGGGGGAGGGGGCATTGATTTGGCTTTCACATACCTGGCTCAGGAGCAGCTGCTTCCAGGGGTGCTGGGACAGTTGGGGGGCCCGGGGTAGCTGAAGGTCCCAGTGCAGTTGAGGAGTCCGAGGTAGCTGGAGGGCCTGGAGAAGCTGGGAGTTCCCCACAGCCTTCACTTTCTGCAATTGGGGGCAGCTCTGGCCTCTTCCCACAGGCCACAGGGGGTGGGATCTCTTCCTCAGTGATTGTTTTGCCCTTTTTCACAGCCGTCAGCTGGGTCTGCAGGGTCTGCAGGAGGAGATCCCAGGCTCAGGACACCCACCCCAGGGGTCCCCTTCTCCCCTAAAACACACCAGGGAGCCCTCCCCTAGAGACTCTGGTCAGCTATGGTCAGCCACCCTCCTCCCCACAGGCTGCAGGTCTCACTCCCCACTTCCCACCTTCAGGCCTCGCTCACACCGCCGGGCTTTGGCCCCGTCCCCCGCCTCCTTGGCGCCAGCAGCTGCAGCCTGGTAATTGGCAATTCGCTCCTCCAGCAGCCCCTGCAGGCCTCCTGCCGTGGGCACCCCCTGCAGGGCACAAGGATCAAGCTGGATAAGGCTGGGCTAAGAGACCGGGACCTTTTTACAGACAGACAACTGAGGCTCTAGGACGGGAGGGGACTTAGCAACCCCCATGGCTAATGCCAAGCCCTGATCTCACAGCCCTGGTGGGTGCCATCCCCACTGTACAGGTGGGTAAACCGAAACCGAGGAAGCTCAGTACTCGCTCAGGGCGTGCACAGCACGCTCTTCGCACTGCCTGCCTCTCACAAGGGTAGGAGCCAGTGCCAGTGCCCCCCACCTCCCGCATACCCAGTGATACTGACCTGGGGGACTGATGCTGGGAGCACAGGCAGAGGAACATGGAGAACCCCGCCAAAAACCCAGCGCTCCAGGGACCTGGGGGTGGGGGGCAGCTTCCCTGATCCTCCAAGGCTTTATGTATCTTAATGTCTCCACTGGCCAACAGCCCAGACCGTGCCTCCCTTTCCCAGCTGGCTCCTAAAAAAGCCCCCTCCATGCTGCCCCTACTTCCCTGCCTTCCCCTCTCATCCAAAGGCCTTCTCTCCATCCTCACCCCTCTGGACCTCTCTGCTCGTCACCCTCCTCTCCCACCCAGGCTTTCCTGCTGAAGCTTTCTCCCCTTCTCCTCCTTCCAGTTCGGGGTCTCCCTGGGCTCTGGCTTGGGCCCCCTTCTCTTCCCTGTTCTCTCACTTGGTCCCTCAGCGGTTCTTGTGGCTTCCACAACGATCTCTGAGCAGACGGTCCCGGGGCCTAGAGCTCCCTGACCTCTCCCCAGCTCCCATCCCACGTCACCACCTGGCTTTTGGACACACTGAAGCAGACATACCACAGACAGCACAAACCCGCATGTCCAAAAAGACTCGTTCCCTTTCGTTCCCGGGCATCCTGTCCCTACTTCTCCCCTCACCATCAAGGGCGCTGCGCTCCTCCCAGACCTTCAGGCTCACAATCTAGGTGTCGCCCCCAGCTCTTCACTCTCCCCCAAACCTGTCTCCAAGGCCCGTTGGTAGCCCCTCTGCAGCATCTCTCTGCTGAGCCAGCCCCCACCCCAACAGCCAGCTAAGGCTCAGCCTGCTCTAGTCTCTCCCTGCTCAGGGGCCAGAGGACATCCTGAAACACAGATCTCCCCTACTCAAAAACCTTCTGAGTCTCCCCATCCCTGCTGGCCCTGGGGGCTGCTGCCAACACTTCCCTTAAGCACCCCTGCCAGCCACTGCGCGTAGACCACGCGTCACCTCCTGGCCCCCATGAGGTGCCTTTGCTGCTGCTCCCACCACTCGTCTTGTGATCCCTCCCTCTGGACACATTCTGTTTGGGGACCAGGTATGTTTCCTAACTGCTCTGGGAATGGAAGCTCCTCAACGGCAAGCACGTGTGCCCGCAGAGGCGACAGCTGCTTACTCGATCAAAATGAACCAAGCACCGCACGTGGAAACTGTTCAGAGCTCGGGTAGCAACTGAGCCCAGCTGCACACGGGCACGCCCAGAGCCACAGAGGCTGTTTACCTGGGAAGGGGAGCCCCCGGCCCCCAGCTCGGGCACCTCAAGGGCTACCGGGGCAGAAGGCTGCATGGGGGCCGCCACCTCTTCAGGGCTGCCTTGTCCGGCATCCTCCTCTCCCAGGACCTCCTGCAGCTCCGCCTGAGGGGACAAGAAAGGGGAAGGAAGCCTCCAGGACAAAGGCAGCCCTGGCCTCCCACTCAAAGGTGAGAGCAGCAGGGGCTTAGCCACAAACCTCGACTTCCTGCCTAGGGAGGGGACATGGGGGGTCTGGAGCCTGAGGAAAAACCTGGGTTCAAATCTCCTGATATTTACTTTCAGAAAACCTTGGGTGGGAACGTCCGCTCCCTAGACCCGTTTCCCTCAGTCAAGGCCTGGACTTGGTGGCCTGGGATATGCCTTCCTTCCCCAGACCTCAAATACCCCTGGGAAAAGTCCCACATAAGAATCATGAGAACTAGACCTGGGTGGTCATCGTGTTTGGCCCCCTCGTTTTACAGAGGAGGAAACTGAGGCCCGGGGAGGGCCCACCACTCCGGGAGGTGAAGCTTGCTGGCAGAGAGCGGGGTCCCCTGGCCCTACCTGCATCGCCCTGGTTACATACCAGCAGGTCTGTATCCGCCTCCAGCTCTTCGTCTTCCTCATCCGAGGCCTCGTCCCCCACATCCTGCATGCACTCAGCAGCGAGCTTGTCGATGTGGGCCATGGGCAGGGGAACTGGGGGTGCAGAGAACGTCCCTTAGGGCTGAACCACTAAGCTCCAGGCTCCCAGACAGAACTGGACCATGACAGAGGTCCAGTGGACCTTGGGGATTATCCAGTCCAAACCTTTCATTCAAGATAAACTGAGTCCCAGAGAAGAGAAGAGAAGGGTCTTGACCACACAGCAAATGAGCAGCAGCCTGAGACCTGAACCCAGGACCGCCAAGGCTCCCCCTGCCCCCACCCCACAGACCAGGAAGTCTAGCTCCGAGGTGCGGGGGGGGGGGGGGGGCGGCCTAGGCTACAGCCAGGAGGCCCTGGGGGCTTTATTTACCCCCAGCCAGCTGCTCTGCCTCCTGAGTGGCTGGGCTGGCTAGGCTGGCTGGGAGAGCCCCACCCACACCACGGCTCTGAGGCCTAGAGTGAGACACTCCCAGGACCACTCAGGACCAACTCCAACCACCTCCCCTAGCCTGGCCCCACACAGGAAGCCCGCAGTGCTCAGCTGCTTTAACCTGAAGGAGAGTCAGCCCGCCTGTGTGGGGAAGGGTCACAGTGGGCAAGTTCTGCCATCCCTGGACTTCCCACCCCTCAGTCTGGGGGCTGTCCTCAGGTCCCACACAGCAAGGGCCATCCATGTGTCAGCTCCTGGGAAGCTCCCTAAGATGCTCAGGTCAGCACCCCGTCTGGCCTCCTCTTCAGGAAGGGCCTCAATCCCACACCAGCCCAAGGAGAGGTTCTCGGGCACAGAGCCCTGGGGCCCAGCTCACTCAAAAGATGACTAGCCAGCCATCACTGACCCACTCAACTCACAAGGATCTAGTCATAGACACTGGGGGGCCAAGAGTGCACACTGGGAACGGCCCATGTGGAGGAGATCCAAGGCTGGGCCTCTAAAGGACAGTAGTGATAACAAAAGAAACAGCCATTGTGAATAGGGAGGCAAGAATCTCACTGTCCTCCAGCCTGGTGGAGTCATGGAGATGGTAGAGGCAGTGTGGCCTAGTAGACCTGGGTTCACATCTAGCCCCAGGTACTTCCTAGCTACAAGACTATGGTCAAGCTGCTTTACCTCTCTGGCCTCGACTCAGTTTCCTCAACTATCGAAGGAGAGGACTGGACTTGATGAGTTCCAAGGTCCCACCAGCCTGAAGCTGCTAAGCCCGAGACCAGTCCTGAGCCTCATGGTTTAGGAAGGACGCTGATAAGCTGCAGAGTCCAGCAGAGAGAAGATCTCAGGGCTCATCTGGGCCTCATTTACAGACTAGGAAACTGAGGCCCAAGCTCTGATTTCCACGGGGCCATTGTGACCAGTTGTGGGGAGGGGGTTATCAAGTCCAGGCCATGGAAGGAACTTGAGCTGAGAAGACTGAGAAGAGTCAGGACCAGAAGGGCGGCCTGGCAGAAGAGGCTCAGTCCCACTTGCCTTGGCCCCTGAGGGCCTTGAGCAGCAGGGGAAGACATGCCTAGTAACCAAGAGGGCTGGGCCATTGTGTTAGGTGGTGAGCTCCCAGAAGGCAGTAGTGGCCCCTGGGGCCCAAACACCTCCTCCACATGTGGTGGGCAGAGCACCAAAAGCACACAAGACCAGGCTTTCCCCAAACCCATCTTCCCCTGTGGCCTAGGCTTTGTGCCCCAGCCTGGGGATTCTGAGAGGTTCAGTGGCCACACCCAGTCTTGGCCCTGGCCCCTGGCTCACCTTTCCCTTTGGGCCTGGCCTTGCTCTCTGGGGCTCTGGTGTCGCCAGTGAGGGCTAGCAGCTCTGCCTCTAAGTCTCCGTCATCCTCCTCGCCATCCTGGTCCTCCAGCAACATGTCTTCTGGACTGAACTCCACAAAGAGCCCCAACTGTGGGTGGGAGAAGAGGAAAGGAGGGGAGAATGAGGAGGGGCCCAGGTCAGGGGGCTAGAGGACTTTAAGATTCACAAATTGATCTCAAAACAAGCATTTATTAAGTGCTTGCCAGCCCTGTGAGGTAGGTGCCATTATCATCCCAATTTTCCAAATGAGGAAATTCAGGCTCAGAGAGGCTGTTACATGCCCAAGGTCACACAGCAGACCAGGATCTGAAGTTAGATTCTTCCCTGGTCTGACTTCAAGTCCAGTCCTCCAGCCACTACTAGGACACAAGGACTTCTCAGTCCAACCCGATCATTTGACATATAAAGAAACTGAGGCCCAGTTTAAACGACTTGCCCAGGATCAAAGAAGTGGTTAAGATCAGGGGCAAGATTCTAAGCCAAGTTTTCTCCCTCTAAATCAAGGGCTCTTCACCCAGGGTCTGTGAACTTGTTTTTTACAAATATTTTGATAACCATATGTCAGCATAACTGGTTTTCTTTGTAATCCTACGTACTTGGTCCAGGACACAAACAAAGTGGCCACTGAGTCCAGGCCCCAGGCCTTGCTGTCCCTGGAGGAGGGTCCCCCTCAAAGCTGAAGCCTCCTGTCCTCAGATGCTCCCAACCCCCCTCCCAGCCAGTGACACGGGAGGGGACCTTCAAGGGAAACCTGGGCCAAGGGCCATCTTGCAGGTAGGACCGGAGGTGAGGTAGGGCGAGGCGGCTGGGGGGGGGGGGTCAGTGCCACACCCCAGCTCAAGCTCAACGAGACCAACCCAGAGCTCACTGTTTCCTCTCCCAGAAGCCTCTGCTTTTCCACATTGGCCTATTACAGTCAAGAGCACAAGCCTTCACTCTCCCAGTCAGGTCAGGCTTGGTGTCATCCTCAGTCCTCCTCACACTCATCACACACATCCTATGTGTGGCCAGGCCCTTCACCACACTGGTAGCCCTCGTAGCTTCCCACCAGGTGACTGCAGGAGCCCTAAGTGGCGTCCCTGCCTCCAGGCTCACTCCTCCAAGGCCTCTCCCAGCTCCAAATCGGTGATCCCAAATGCACAGATGGGACTCACGAGTCTAACTCCAAACCCTCAGCGACTCCCTGGCCCTTTCCAGGCAAAAGCATAAAACCTCTTCTGGTACTGCAGGGTCTTTACAAGAGGGCCCCAGCCCACCTGGCCAGACCCATCTCATGTTCTTCCTCTCTCCAAACTGGCCTTGGTCCTGCACTTCCCCTCCTCTGCTGAACGTCACTCACCCCTTACAGGCTGACTAGAATGCCACCTCTGGCCTCATGTGCTCCTGTGTATTAGGGTCTCCTTTCCCTATGAGACTGTGAGCCCCGGGGGGCAGGGTCCCTGCTCACTTAAACTCAGCACCTCAGCGTGGTCTAGTTGCTAAAATGCTAGACTTGAACCCAGGCAGACCTGGGTTCAAATTCCATCTTAGATATTTTTACTAGTTGTAAGGCCTTGAGTAGGTCACTTAGGGGCTGGAGATGGGGTCTGTCAGCAGGGCCTGGGGCAGCTGCAGAGGAGGGAGGGAGACAGCCTCTCCAGCTCACCAGCTGCCTCAGTTTCCTCAACTGTAAACTGTGGCTAATAATAGTATCCACCTTTCAGGTTGCTGAGAGGATCAAATGAGATGAAATTTGTAAAGTTCCTGGCACATGGTCAACACCAAGGGAAACGTTTAAATTAAAAAAACAAACAGGTATACAGTAGGCACCTAATGAATGCTTGTTTCTGTTCTACTTCCTGACCTGACAGGTCAGTTTTTTCATCTGTAAAATGAAGGCTTAATGGCCTGCAAGGTTTCTTCCGCTTCTAAATTTAAAATGACCTTATCCTATTCAAGAAATAATTTCTAAGTCCCTCCAGTGACATCCAAGACCTGGTACTGATGCTGGGGTACCCCAGGGCTCACCGAACCTCCCGGACTTCTCCTTAGCACGCCCCTCATTCCCCACCGTGTCAGCTAGTCCTGGCCCTATCTTTCCCCCCTTTCAGAGGATCTGGGGCATGACTTTGTATCCTTAGCACAGAGTGTTGAGCCTTGCCCAGAGCAGGTACTTAATGAAGAAAAGTGCCTGCCTTCAGGGAGCTTCCACTCTAGCAGCTAAGGCAGCAGGGTGCTCTGTGCACAGCAGGGGGTTCACACATCACTGGGAGAAGGAAAAGATGGAGGGACGGAAGCCACCTGGCCTCCACCATTCACGTTGCCTTTGTAACCTCCACAGACCGCAAAGCTAGGCTCCCAACCCTTCAGGGGCAGCCCAGGCTGACTGGACGCCCACATGGCCAGTGGCTATTGCCCACAGCCAGCAGCTATGGCTCTCGGGAGAGCCCAGAGGATTTCCAGGGGTCCCTAGCTTATCAGTCCAACCCCTTTATTTTACAATCAAGAAAGCGAAGCCCACAGGAGGGTAAGGGACTTGCCCAAAGTGACACAGGTGCGTGGAAGCAGAGGAGCTGAGGTTTGAACCCAGGGCCTCTGATTCCAAATCCAGCCTTTTTTCCATTACAACCCGTGGAAATCACCTACATGGGGAACAGGGTTCCCTGCCTTTCAGAGGAGGAAAACGAGATTTATTCCCGATCACAAAAGCAACAAGCCACGATTCGAAGGCAGACTATGCCTGTGCTATGCCAGATGCTCAGGCCAGGCTCTGTCCCTGCTGGGCCCCAAACATTCACTTTAGAGACTGATATTTTCATTAGAATCTCACTTTTTCTTTGCTTTGCTTCAATTCCCGGCCTTTTTTGTGCGCCTGGAACCAGACATCCCCGCTGGGAGAAGTCAGTGCAGAAAGCGGGGCTGGAGCTCTCCGGGGGGTCGCTCAGGACCCCAGGCCGAACCCAGCGAGGCCGGAACCTGAGCTGTGCCCTTCTCTGGGGGCCTCAGTTTCCCCCTCTGTAAAATGGGGAGCTGACTTCCAAGGGCCCTCCCGGGAGGGGGATGGCCCTCCTCCGTACCTGCTTGGCCGTTGCCACCCCCTGGCCTCGGGCCTGGGGGCCCTTCCTGGGTCTCTGTCCAGGCATCTCGGCCTCGGCTGCCTCCTGATGTCCCTGGGCGGGGGAGAGAATCGGGGAGGCCCCGCGGGGCCCTTCGGTCTGAGCCGGAGCCGGGGCCCGAGAATCTGGAACCCTAAAACCCAGGGAGAACCTTGGTGAGGCCCGAAGCTCTAGAGCCGGAGGGAGCGGCTGCTGCCGGCCCCTCCCCGCCGCGGATCCTCAGGGGCCCGGACAGCGAGAGACAGGGGGTTGGACCACGTGACCCTTCGGGGGACCCTCCCCTGCCCACATCTGGCGGCCCCGGCCTCCACACCTGGCCCCAGGTGGGCCGCGGGGAGAGGGTACGACGAGACAGGGTGCGATGAGGAGGGGTCTGCACTCACTCCGCTCGCCCCCGGACGCCCCCGCACCCCGGCCCCGAGCCTCCTTCGCTCAGGTCCCCGCTGAGGCAGCCGGAAGCCCCCGCAGACCGCGCGCCACTAGTCCTCCTCACCTCCCACGTGACCCCGCGGGCCGGGCGGCGCCCAGTGCGCACGCGCTCTGGAGAGGGGCGGGGCCCGGGACGCGCGAGGGGCGGGATGATGAGACGAGGAATGCGGAAGGGCGTGGCCTGAAGCCGGCAGAACCACAGGCCCGAACGCCTGAGGGCTGGAGGGGCGGGGCGAAGAGTGTGGGGGGCGTGACCAGGTCCGGGCCTCGTTCTCGGGGAGGGGAGCGCGCTGTGCGTTGGTCTTCCTGCGTGTGCGCCCCGCCCCCCACCCCACCCCCTCCGCCGGTGTGGAGCCGGGTTCGAGGGGCCGGTGGCGGGCGGGACAGCCCAGAGGCAAGCGCTGCTCTGTTGGAGAGCTTCCGGGGCGGGCTCAGAGGAAGGGGAATGCTTTCTGCAGCTGCCGCCCTGGCCGCCCCCAATCCCACGAATAGGCTGGCTGGGAAACGGTGCTGGGGGTGGGGAGAGTGCGTTGCCTGCGTGTGAAATGGGCGTGCACTTATTAATCGCCTGCTGTGTGCCAGGCCCCTGCTCTGGACATGCAAACATGATATAGACAAGAATACATTGGGGATAATCACAGGCAAGGTTTCCTGTAGGATGTAGGATTTTGGCTGGGACTTTGAGGTGAGGGGGGGGCATTCCTGGCTGGGGGCACAGCCAGTGCAAAAGCCTAGAGTCTGCGGACAGATGGACTGTCTTGTTTGAGGAACAGCCCAGGAGGCATGGCTCCCTGGGTTGCAGAGGCTGGGGGCGGGGGAGGGGAAATTGCATCAGACTTTAGCTTTAAGGTGGTCAGTTTTAGGCTGGACTGGAGTGGGGACAGACAGGAGGCAGGCAGACCGCCCGGACCCCAGCTATTGCAGTTGTCAGGTGTGCACCACAGTGGGGGCAGGGTCAGAGGAGAGAAGGGCAGTGTTGAGATTCTAGTGGACCCGTTCCGGGAGGTTTTGTGATCTCCATTCTCAGCAGCATGCGATAGAGAGGTGGGGGGAGGGTGCGAGAGCAGGAGGGGGCCAAGAGGAGACAGCTTTGAATCAGTCTGGCTCCCCAAGGGGTCAAGATGGAGAGAGGAGGCGAGGGAAGACATGATTCTGAGAATGGCTCCATGGGCTTCTCCGGCCTCACTGCCAGAAGAAGAGTCTACACTCACTCGCTGGTCATCTTAGCTCCACGGGCTCTGTGACTCCCAGATGTCTACCTCCAGCCCTCCGGAGGGGATTGGTGTTCAGGTCTGGGGCAGACCGATGGCCTTGGAGGGCCCTTCCAGCTCAGAGCTTCTCTCACAAATGGCAGCCTCCCGGCTGCTGTCCCTCCCGTTAAGGAATGCCCAGCACGACCCAACAGGAAGGCCCTGAAGACTCGGTGATGAGGACGCACCCCTATACCCCCCAGAAGCAGTCTGCTTATCTTTGCCCAGCTGTAGTCATTAGTAACTTGCCTTTACATTAGTTTTCCTTCATTTGATCCCAGATCTGCTTTTGGGACCAGGTAGAACCTAATGCCATCTTCCCCATGCCAGTCCTTCTAAGGCTAAAATTCCTCCCATTTCCCATAGGGCCAGACAGAAGACACACTCCACTGGGCTTCTCCTGTCAGCCTTGGTATTCTGCTTTTGTCTCCACCTTCTGTCCTTGTGATGGGACGATGGAGCCATGAACTCCAGACCCATTTAAGGAGGGTCCCAGGTCATACGATTTCTTCATTTCTCTCCCAGTCGCCCCACTTTGGGACTTCTCTGACTTGACTGCCATCCCCTTTTTGGCTTTCTTTTGTCTCTTCCTGTTAGATTGGAAGCCCCTTGAGGGCAGGGCTGTCTTTGTTTTGTTTCTGTATCCCTACCGCTTATATGTGAGGCACTCATAACAGGTGTCTAATAAATGTTTACTGGCTGATGATAGCATTTATATAGCACCTACTATATGCCAGACACTGTGCTAAACACTTTATAGATATCATCTCATTTGAGGGCAGCTAGGTGATGCAGTGGATAGAGCTTGGGGCCTGGAGTCAGAAGTCTCATCTTCCCGAGATCAAATCCAGCTTTAGACACTAGCTGTATGACCCTGGGCAAGTCATCTAACCCTGTTTGCCTCAGTTTCCTCATCTGTACAATGAGCTGGAAAAGGAAAGGGCAAACCACTCCAATATCTTCACCAAGAAAACCCCAAATGGGGACATGAAGAGTTAGACACAACTGACGTGACTGGGAAACAGCAAACCTGAAGGCAGTAACCAAACTCGAACTATTTAAAGAGTGGTCACACGGACAGACTTGTTCAGTCTGGCCCTGGAGAGGAAAAACGATGAGAAATGGGAGGAATTTACAAAGCAGAAAATTCAGACTTGATGTCAGGAAAAAACTGAGCAAGAGAAGGCCCAAAGTGGAGCAGGCTCCCCTTTATTGGGGTAGGCTTTTCAGAGGCTTAGGGGATTCTTGGCAAGCTCCATGAGGGCAGGGCGCATTATACTTTCTGTGTCCCCAGGGCCTAGCACAGGGTAGGCCCTTAAATGCCCGATGGATTGGACTGTTCAGGGATCGGCTAGAGTCTGGGCTCCTTTCCAACTCTGTGTGGGGTGGAAATAGCAGTAACAGCAGTAGGCCTCTTCTTGGGTCACTCCAGGGTTTGCAGAGGACTTTGTGGGTGTCACTTTTTGGGTCCTCACAGCAGCCGCCCAAGCCGACAAGCTGTACCGGGCCATCTTGCCCATGTCAGAAACACAGGTCTGAGTGGGCTTGGAAATTTTAGCTGAAGCCAATGAACAAGTTCTTTTAGGTTTTCTCATTTTAATAACTTTTTAAAACAAAATTCCAATTAAGCATTTACTTTCTCTTGACCCACCCCACACTGAGGGGAAGAAAGACAGAAAAAATTCTGGTAACAAATATGCAGAGTCAAGCATCCACACATTTCCAAAAAATGTGTCTTATTCTGCATCTTGAATCCATCTTCTTTCCGTCAGGTGGGTAGCAGAGATTATCATCAGTCTTCAGGAATCAGGTTTGGCTACTGCACTGAGTTCCGAAGCCTTTCCTGGTTCTGTTCACTTCACTCTGCATCAGTTCATACAAGTTTTCTCAGATTCTCTGAACTATCCCTTTGGTCACTTGCTACTTGTACAATGGCATTCCATTACATCCATGTACCTTAATTTGTTCATTTCTTCTCCTAATTGATGGGCAACCCCATAGTTTCCAGTTCTTTGCTACCACAAAAAGAGTTACTGTTAATATTTAATACCTATAGGTTCTTTCCTTTTTCTCTAATCCCTGAGTTAAGGCCTAGTGGTGATGGTACAACCAGTTCAAAGGAATTACAGTTGAGTGATTTTCATGGGCAGTTGCAGATTGCTTTAGAGCAGTTATTGTATTCCTGATAGGTGTGAGGTGGAACCTGAGAAGTGCTTTAATTTGCATTTCTCTAATTACTAGTCATTTAAAGCATTTTTTTTCATATGGTTGTTTATAGCTTGGATTTCTTCCATTGAGCCTTTGTCTTTTCCATCATTATCTATTGAGGAATATCTCTTGGGCTTATACATCTAAATCAGTTCCTAATATAACTTGGAAATCAGAAATTTATCAGAGAAACTTCTGTATAGATTTATTCTCCACTCCTCTCCCCATTTAACTTAGCTTCTAATTTTAGCTGCATTGATTTTATTTAGGCAACTTTTTTTAAAAAAAAAATCAAAATTCTCCATTTAGTTCTGTGATCCTTCCTATAGATGTCTGAGAAGACATTTCTACCCTGTACTTCTAATTTGTTCATGTGGCCTTTTCTAGTCATTTGTCTATTTGAAACTAATGTTGCTATATGGTATGAGGTATTCATCTAAGACTAATTTGCCACACTGCTTTCTAGTTTTCACAGAAGTTTTTGCTGAATTGTCATTAACCTAATAGCTGGGGTTTTGTTTTTTTTTGGCTTTATTTAATATTAGGTTTATTTGCTTCTCTGTGTTATAAATATAATTCCACTAATCAGCCTGTTTTCTAATCGGAAGCAAATAAGTTTTAATCAATGCCTTGCAGTGTAATTTTTTTTGCTTATGAATTGCTCTCTGTATCTATCCTCCTTCTCCTTGTTCCCCTCTATTTTTAGTTAAGGTGAATGTATTTCTACACCAGCCTGTGTGTGTTTGACCCTCCTTTCACTGGTTCTGTTTAAAGTGAGGCTTAAGTGACCCTGTAGGACTGTGTTACTTGTTCCTTTTTTGTAGTCTACTTGTGACGTGAGCTATAACTATTCTCCTTCCTCCTTTTTTCCCTAGTGTATTCCTGAGAAAAATGATTATTTTCTTCTGTTAGTAACCAGTTTCACATATGGAACCCGTATATTCTTTTTCTGATTAATAACAAATTATTAGATTAGTTATTAGTAGAGTTCTTTCTCTTTTTACCTCCTTGTTCAAAGCCAAAACCCAGCCCTTGTGAAGGACAGGGCTGGCAAATGAAACATTCTCCTCAATCTTGGACAGCTTATTTCTGATTAAAGTGTAAAGAGAACCTAATTTAGGTGAATTCTGGCCCACTGTGTTCAATTTAAGTGATCTGGAGAGGAGTGGAGTCCCACACATAGGATCAAAGCCCCTCATTACCCAGAAACACTATCTCTCAGGCTTTTCATTCACACCATTTCCTGCTTTTAATTTTTTTAAAATCCAGTTTTATTTGAGGTTCCAAATTTTGACTGACATTCCCTAGTTTTCTTCACGAGGTGATTGGCTTATTTTTCCCATGTTCACTTTGCTCTCTGGTTCTAAGAGTTCTGAGCAGCCCTTCCTTCCTTATTTCAGACTTACTCAAATATGTCCAGCTTCTTTTTGGTCATGGATTTCAGGTAGTCCAATAATTGTTAAATTATCTTCCATTCACTTTTCCCCCAGGTGAGTTGTTTCAGATAGGATACATTTTAGCTGGTATTTTTTGTTTCAGTTTCTTGCTTAATAATTTTTTGTACTTTTGGAACCGAGCTGTTAATTTACCTTCCAAGCCTCTCCAGCATTCATTTCTTGTCCAATTCCTCTAGAGCCGTCACTTAATTTGTAGAATCATTTTTAACTAAAAAAAAAAATTCTCTCATGGTTTTTCAGGATTTTAGTTGATCTTGTGACCAAGCTGTATTTTATTTTATTTTGTTGAGGCTTTACTTGTACACGGAGGGATTCTCTTGTGGGTTGTCATGGGCATCCCTGTCTCTTTTTCTTACTCATCTTCCCAGCTTTATTTCCTAAATTAGGCCAAGTTCTATGAACGCCTGGAGGAAATGTCGGGGCCCTGTGTGTATTCCGTGCTGTCCTGCCTCAATGTTCTCTGGGTAATGAGTGCTTCGTTCTTCAAGGATCTCGGGGACAACCCAGGAGTCTTTCAACAGGGCCTGAGTTTGAAATCTGTTATGTACAATTTGGATTCAGTCAAAAGGCTGCACTTAAGGATCTGGAAGGCCACATGTGGCCTAAAGGCCGCAAGTTCCCCGAGTCTGGTCCGGAGAGTTGAAAACTACTACCCTCCTCCCTTTTTAATTGGTTGGTTTTTACCAGAAGCAATCACCAGCCACCTGAGGTCATGTCACACAGCCAGACTTCAGGGCGTTGTGGGAGCTGATGAGATGAGAATGTTTTGGTATAGGCTGGTGAGTGCCAATGTTAAATCAGGTTTTAAACACCTGACTGGTAACAATGTTCTCACTCCACAGGAATGTTAGAAAAAAGCAAAATATTTAATGTAAAATTTTAAATACATGATAAAACTATTTCCATTCAGTATGAAAATGTCCTCCTTGCTCAAAAAAAAGAACTAATTTAGAAATAACAATCTGTGATAAGTTAGGTGTTTCTCCTGGCTTCCTCATCACTCTTCCTTCAGCGCGTAGAGGACATCATCCCGGCTCACATTCAGGCGCACTCGCAGTAACAGATCATTTCTACTGGCTTCTACCAGCAGAAGGCGGCAGGAGCCCAGGCGGGAGCACACAGCCATTGTCTCGGACACCGTGGGGTGCGGCAGACCCTCGATTCTGCACAAAGCCAAGTGCTGGCGGTAGACCTAGAAGGAGGCAAGGGAAGCCCAGGTGAGCTGTCAGCGCTGCTGGAGGTTTCTTGGTCTGTGGCTGCGCACGGGAGACCCACCGACGCCACCATCCGGAATCCCCTAAGTGTTTGGCTGGGGGCCCACCCTCACTCCATCCCAGAAGCCAAACCCGCCTGCTGAAGTGTTGCTTCTTCGAGGCCTGACCGATGGAATTCTGCCAGGATGGCTCTCAGGAAACCCTGCTCCAGGATGGAGGCATTCCTAAAGGAAGAAAGAGATGCCGATGCCCTCACCACAAAGCCTAGAGCCCCAACTCCACTTGTGAAGGACATTTCAAATCCAGCTGCTCAAACATGCCGAGGCTTTCTGACGTGGCTAAGGTTCTGCAAACCCTTACTCAGGCCCCTACCAGCTCTGTGATCCTGGGCAGGTCACTTTACCTGCCTACCTCAGATTCCTCAACTGTAAAATGGGGATGATAATAACAGCACCTATCTCCCTCCCACGGTTTAACATGTATTAAGTGCTTGGCACAGTGCCCCACACGTAGCAGGTGTGTGAGGAATGAAGAAAATGCTTGTTCCCTTCACCAGGACGGCACAGAGCCGCCAGGTCTGGAGCCTGAGGACCCGGGCCATTCTGAAAAGGGAAGGTTCCTTGGTCAAGGCCCATCGGGGCTGAGTCTCCTGCCTGATTCAGAAAAGCTCAGCGGGGGTGGGGATTGGGGGATGGACGTGAGGACTTGGGGAAGGAAGGGGGGGCCAGCAGCATCTGCAGGGTGTGTGGGCCAGGGCATTTAGGGTTAGTGGCCTCCATTACAGAGTGATCTGGCCGTCTGTTTGTCCTCTGCCCAACGAGGCAGTGGCATGAGGTGGTTTGTAAGGCTCCCTTTAGAGGAGGAGGAGGAGGAGGAGGTCAAATCAGTGGCCAGTGCAGGATCATGGGCTCTCCCTTCCCCAGGATCCAGGTGGCCCTTCTCTCTGGAACCTCAGGGCTGGGCCGTGGGGGGTGGGGTCAGAGATCAGACTCACCGGATGGCCATTATGTAAGAGGATGAAAACATTTCTTCCGCAGCTTCCAGGACATGGGCCACCTTGACCGGGCCTGAGGAATCTGGCTTCTGACCGGAGAACTCACAGATCTCTGTGGCTCGCCTGCAGATGTCCAGGCAGCGCCGGGCATCACCAGACAGGGCCGCCACCTAGAAGCCAGAGCACACTGTCAGGCATCCTGAAAACCAAGGAGACTCTGGATTTGGCTGTGTAAGTACTGAGGCCACTGGAGATGTTTCATGCCTTCATTCCACAGCGGGCAGACAGGGCTGCTTCTTAATAAAAATCTCTGGCAGAGGACTTTTCTCACGAGTTTGACACTGGGCCCTGTCTGGGCAACCTGGG
This sequence comes from Phascolarctos cinereus, assembly GCF_003287225.1. NCBI lineage: Eukaryota > Metazoa > Chordata > Mammalia > Diprotodontia > Phascolarctidae > Phascolarctos > Phascolarctos cinereus. Next base: position 453,051,016 of record NW_027555958.1, read on the forward strand.
GAAGGTTCAGAAGCCTCCCTTACCCAGTGTGGTCCCGCAGAGGTTAGACTGTCTTCCAGACCTCCCTCTTGGGTATATATTTCTGTATCTGAGAGGAGACTAGACTGTTCTGCCCAGTCGTGACTAACTCTCCAAAGACTTCCAATCCGGAGCTCTTATGAACATGTTCTCATTCCTGCATGGCAGGGAGAGACCCCTTGTGGCCTACATCTGGGAGATGAGCGGCCGGGGCTTAAGGGGCAGGCCCCGGAGGCCACACATCTGCAGGAGCACATTCTGTTCTGCCCGTTTTAGAATGGACTGTGCCAAACTGGAGGGTATCTGGAGGAAGGCGAGGGAGAGGGGCACTACCCATGAGGAGGGGTCCGAGGAGCTGGGGACGTCTAGCTTGGAAGGGGAAAGGGGGAGAAATACCGAGAATTGTCCAAGAAGGATCAGGCTTATTTCTTCTTACTTTATATAGCAAAACACTACAGATGAGGCAGAAAACTAGCTCTCGGCTCCATGGAAAGGAAAAGCTAAGTTCAGTGAGCGCTGTCCCAGATCACAGTGGGTCATCAGGGGTGCTGGAGGCTGGGATGAAGCTTTGGGCAGAGCTTGGCCCAGATGACCGTGAAGGTCCCTCAGGGCCTCGCGTGCAGCAGATGCTTATAATAAACACTTGGAAAATGCTGACCTTCCTGGACACCAGTTGGATGGCATCGTCTTCGAAGGCCTTCACCCCTTCCAGGCGGGACACGATGATCTCCTGCAGCTGCTTATAGGTGTAAGGCTGGAAGGACATCCTGGTGAGGCCCTGAGAACCCCCAAGGATAGATGCTCAGAGCTGCAGCTCCAGGGGGAAGCCCCGCCCCAGGTCCCCCCTTCCCCAGCCCCGCCATCGTCCTCACCAGGCGGCTGGCCACTCTGCCCATCATCATCCTCTCGGGCAGGTCCATGGTGTTGGCGATGGCCAGGACGACGAGCTGGCTGCCGCCATGAGTAGGCCAGTCAAACAGGTTGTATAGCACGTCCTGTTTCGGGGTCCACAGGAGGTCGAGCTGTCAGGGACGGGGTGCCAAGGAGACGTGTCAGTGCCGTTCCCTCGCAGACACTGACTTCAGGCGCTGGGCCAGGCACTTGAGCCCCCCTCCCAGCTCTGTGGCCAAGAGCGCGGCCTGGCCCCTCCTTACCTCATCCATCAGCAGCACCGTGGTCTCCTGGCCAGGGGCAGGCTGGCTGAAGTGCCTCTGCAGCAGCTCTGCAGCATGGCTGGTGGTGGCCTTCTGACCTGTCAGCTTCTAGATTGGGAAAATAAGCAGCCGCTGAGCCCCGACTGCCCCTGGTGCCCCTGCCTGGGCCGGCCGAGCTAAGGGCAGGAGCTCGGCTCTCCCTCATTCTGGGTTTAATCTCACTAGATTAAACGGGGGTGCTGCAATCGCAGGCCACAGACCCCCTCCCTCAGGGTAGAGGGACGACAGCAGCGACTCCTAGGAGGAAGTGTCGCTGCAGGAAAACCAGCAGCCTCCCCGGCTCTCCTGGAACCACAGCTGGGCTCCAGGCCACCTGTCCAGGCCGCTTTCACATGGTTCTCCTTCAGCCTGCCTTCTGGCCAGATAATGTCCCATCCCTAGTCTTGCCTGACGACCTCCTGTTTCCTCAAGTCTGTCTCTCCCTTCAGGCCCAGTCCAGGTCTCCCTAGCCCCAATCACCCCAAAGTCCTGTCTCCCTCTTCAGGCTGCTCAGGGCACTGTCCCCTGATGCCATACTCATCCCCAGCGCTCTGCACACGCTCAGTGCGGCTATCCGTGGCCCCAGTCCGTGCCCTGGCCCCGCCCAGTCTAGGGGCGTCCAGCTCACCTGCAGGATCTGCACGTAGGCCTGATGGGGCTCTGTCAGCTTCATGCCGTTGACCTCGACGTACTGGAAGGGGGGCAGCTCCTCTGCCTGGGCGGCCTGCTGCAGGGAACGCACCGCCTCATGCACGACGGCTGTCTTCCCTGTGCCAGGGACCCCAGAGATGTACATGCACCTAGAGCAGGAAGAAGAGCAGCTGGCGGGGCTCCGTGCCAGCTCCGACATGGACTCAAGGGATGTGGAGGGAGAGGGGGAGACGAGCTGACCAGGGCACTGCCCTTAGCCTGTCCTTGCAGACAATCAACTGCTTATAACAGTTAAGTCTTTAACAAATACTGGTTTTATTTACTATTTCTGAATCTTTATTCATGAATCTTCTGTCTACTTACCACATAAAAACAATTGGTGATTTTGGCACTCAAGGCCCCCCTAATCTGCATCCAATCTATGCTTGTGACCCTGTTCTGGCCAGACTAGACAACCCTCCACAACTGTCCTGTATCTTGCATGGCTCGGAGTGCCCCGTCCTTCACCGCTCGGCCTTTCTGGTCGCCCCTCCGAGATCCTCTTCCTGCAGCCTCCTCCTGCCCCATGGCTGTCAGGCCCCTGCCCACACAGGTGGTGTTGCAACCCCCCTCACTGGAGTGCTTGGAGGTTTCCCAGAGCTTCCCCACTACCACCCTGTGAGACAGGAATACATGCCCAGCCACGGGGTGCCTCCTTTACTTCTCTGGAGAAGAGCCCGACAGACCCACTGGCCACAAGCTTCACGAGAAAAGAACTGCGTCTTGTTCCACGCTTGTGGCCATGAGGCCCGTGACTGGAGCAGATGCTCCACACATGATAGATGCAGAGGCCCGAGGGCTCAGACCCTCAGCATTTCTCTGGCCACCGTTTGCTCTCAGCTCTCAGGACTCAGCATGGACCTCTCCCTCGGCCTCCCCACACCTCACACGCCCAGGGTAACTCACCCTCCCGTCCGGTCAAGAAGTTTGCTTTCCACAAAACTGTAGACATCTTGGAACTCCTGCTCCCTGCACGGCAGAGACTCGGGCACAAAAGAGACATGCAGCCTAGAAGGGGAAGCAGAAGGGCGAGGAAGGACATTAGAACGTGACAAACGGCCGGCCGAATCACTCTGTAATGGAGGCCATTAACCCTAAATGCCCTAGCCCACACACCCTGGAGATGCTTCTGCCCCTGGGCCTAGCCCTTCTGGCCTCCCTCTCCTTCCCCACATCCTCATGTCCATCTGACTCTCTCGGTCTACACCATCCCCCAATCCTCACCCCCGCTGAGCTTTTCTGGATCAGGCAGGAGATGGCCCTTGACCAGGGAACCTTCCCTTTTCAGAATGGTGGCCCATTCCCTTCACTGCATCCCACAGTACACAAATCAATGGTCAGAGCTTTGACTTATTTCTGTCTTGTGAAAATTAAGCCAAACATTTCCTGCCTGAAAGAGGGCACGGGGTCACTCACCTCATCCGGGCCTCTTCAAGTGTGTTTGTGGGTTTCTGGGCAGCCTGTCTGCGCCTGCGGATCTGGGGGGGCCTGAGCTCAGACTGTAAGAAAGGGGGATGGTCTGATGGAGACTGTAGCCAAGGCACTTGACCAATGGTGTGCCCCATCTCTATAGACCAGGAAGAGCGGCGGTGTTTCCACCGACTTCTCCCCAGGCCAACAGGAAACGTCAAGGACGCTCCTTCCCATGCTGCATCTGTTAGCCCATCTTTCATTTGCCCTGTCCACTCCCTGCCTTAACACCTGTCCGTGGGGGGGTTGTCTGGCCAGGGATGAACTCCGTGAAGGGCTGCTCATACAGCGCCACATCTACCCTTCATCCAACAAGCCTGGGAATGCACACTCGGGCCAGGCCCAGTGCCCCACACAGGGGAAACAAAGTCACAAACGAAGCCACCTCTTTTCTCAAGGAACTTCAAGTGAAGCACCCATGGGCTGGATCCCCATACCCAGAAGTCTTCAGTAAGGAGAGCTAAGAGCCAGCACTTCTGCCCTAGGGTTTGCAAGGCAGTTTATGACACTGTCACCTCATCTGACTCTGCAATGACCCTGTGGATCAGGGGCTGTTCTTATCATCCCGATTTCATGGATAAGCAAACTGAGGCTGAATGAGGTAAGGGGCCCACCGGGGTCTCATGGCTCATCAGTCCAATGCTCTCAGTACTCCACTACCCTGCTGCCCCAGAGGGGTCCGGACGACCACTCTAGAGGGATGTAAGAGGACTTACAACTCTGGGGCCACCCTCGAGCAGCCTTATGTTGCAGGGCACAGGACAGACCCCCGTGATCTATTATCATCCTGCAACAGGAACCCAGAGCTGCTGGTTCAGTCTGGTACAGGGACTAAAGAGGCATCAGTTGGCCAGTCAACCAGCCAGCAGTCATTAAGCATCACCATGTGCCATGGACTCTGTTAAGCCCTCAGGAAAGGCAAAAACAAGGCACAGGCTTTCCTACTTAGAGGGACCTTACAGATCAATCCCCTAAGGCCTCTTCAATCACTCCTCTTTTCATTCTTTCTAATTTTTAATCTGTCGTTATCCACTGGCTCCTTCTCAGTGGCCCACAAGCCATCTCATATCCCTACTACCCTTTTTTTTTTTTTGGGTGAGGCAGTCGGGGTTAGGTGACTTGTCCAGCATCATATAGCTAGTGTCAAGTATCTGAGGCCGAATTTGAATTCAGGTCCTCCTAACTCCAGTGCCGGTGCTTTATCCACGCCGCTATCCTTAAAAAAAACCTTCTCTACACCTCATCACCCCACAAGCTATTGGCCTCCATCTTTTTTTTTTTTAAGGCAATTGGGGTTAAGTGACTTGCCCAGGGTCACACAGCTAGTAAGTGTCAAGTATTTGGTCTGAGTCCAGATTTGAACTCAGGTCCTCCTGACTTCAGGGCCATACCCTATCCACTGCACCACCTAGCTGCCCCTATAGTGGCCTCTATCTCATCCTCCTCTCTTCCTTTTTCAGCCATCCCCACACAGCTGTCTACACCTGCTGCCTCCTGTCCCCTCCCTCTCATTCAACCCTCTGCCATCTGGCTCCTGGCCAGACCAAGTCGCTGGCCATCTCTAGTTGCCAGTCAGAAGGCCTCTCCTCAGTCTCTGCCCTTCTTGGCCTCTCCTCTTCTCCAGGACCACTCATCTTACTGGGTTGTGGTGGTACAGATCCTGACCAAGAGGAGGACCTCTTCCTACCAAACTGCTCTTTTTCATTCTCTTTCACCACATTTGGGGGTGTCCCCCAAGGCGCTCTCTCTCCTCTTTCTAGGTGATCTCACCAGCTCCCCCTGTGACAACTGTTCTGTGCTTCAGCCCCTTTAGAGGGATAACTGAGGCCACTGCCACATTCCTGGAGGCTGGCTCTGTCAGTCCTCACAGCCTGCCCCACCAGAAAATGGACCTGGAAGAACCTTACTGTTTTTTGGGGGGTCTTGGAAGGAGTCTTAGAACGTGTCTTGGAAGGGGTCTTGGAAGGAGTCTTGGAAGGAGTCTTAGAACGTGTCTTGGAAGGAGTCTTAGAACGTGGCTTAGAAGGGGTGGTCCGTATGGAAGACTTTCTGGCAGAGTGCTGGGCAATGACCGCAGCTCTCCGCCTTCTCTGGCGGTGTCGGGGTGTGGCCGTCTCTTCTTTCTCAATGCTGCTGCAGTCAGAGCCAGAGCTTTCTTCTCCTGGTGAGTACTCATCTTCGCCTTCTGAGTCACATCTCTTGCTACCTAAACTTCTAGGGAGGGGAGGAGGGCATGTTCATCTCTCACAGTCAGCATTCAAAGGCCAAACGAGGCCGCAAGAGCCTGGACTCCCCGAGGACAAGGACGAGCTGCTTGCCCCCCCCCTCCACCTCAGGATCTCAATGGACTTTCTAGACTGACGGGGAGTGGGGCTGGGTGGAAAGACAGCAGCATTTTCCCTGCACAGGTGAATCGTTACCTTAAAGTCTTCTTGGTCTTTCTCACAGACCTGAGCGGCTGCGTCCTGCGGCTCTGTGGGCTCTCACCCTGGTCCTCCTCTGAATCTGTCCTTCCGGCCACCCTGTAAGAAAGCCCAGAGACCTCACTGGACGCTGCCTGGGAAGAAGGGGAGCTCATGCACCCAAGCCCAGCAGCCTGGAGGAGGCAAACCTCCTAAGAAGCTGCTGTGGCGCCTGCCTTCCTAATAAGGACATGACTTTCCCCCCTGCTCCATGCGCTGGGCTCAGGTCAAATGCAGAGGTGACAGGTGCCCCAGAGCTTCAGTGACCGGCACTGAGCAGCAGGAAGGGGACCAGACTCGCAGTCTGAACACCCAAGCTTCAGTCCAGCCGCTGGTACTTCAGAGCTGTGTATGTCCAAGTGCCCTGAGCCTTGATTTCCTCATCATAAAATGGGACTATCATGTATACTGCCTAATTCACTGGGTTCACTCAGAGCTAGAAGGGATCTGAGATCTTGTGGGCCACCCTCCTTACCCATTTTACAGAGGAGGAAACTGAGAGCAGGTATAATTAAATGGCTGGCCAATGGACATGATGGGCCGGGGGCAGGCCACTGCTCTGACTCCTGCCTGAGTCTGCTGCCGTGCCCAAATCCCAGGGCTATGAAGCAATGATAATGACTCGTCATCTTGGATAAGATGCACCTTGCCCAGAGCAAGCGGTTCGCTTTAAGTGACGGTCCCAGGCAGTTTCTCTAGACCATAATACAACATCTGCTAGAATGAGACATGCCAGAGAAGGGCAGTTTGACAGTGCAGCTTCTAGAGATGAGCTTAGACCTTGCACTGGGAACCCAAAGTGTGTGACCTGGCTTATCGACACTGCGGTAAGAGGGAGGGTGATGCACTAGCCCCCAATGCCATGTGAGAGCTAAGTGAGAGCCATGCAGGACCGGCGGTGCCCGGACTAAGAGGCACCATCACGTGTGTTCCCGTGTCGCTGCTGTGAGCACACACGCCTGTCCTCACTCACCTGGGCTGGCTGAGCTTGGGCCTTAGTGTCATGGAAGGGCTGGTCTCCACAACCGCTTCGAAAGGAGCGAGTCTCATCTTACTAAACCTGGCTTCTCTCTGAGCTGCAGTAAGGGCTTGAGTACTGGCACTGGCCCGAGCTCTCTTACAAGGTGAAGGGGTCTCAGGCAAGGCCACCCTCCGTTTAGTAGGTCCTGAAGAGTTACAGGGACTGTTGGCAGGTGTGGGCTGGGCCAGCTTGAGCTTGGTGTGGGGAGATCTGCAGGGCGTCCTCTGGGGACCTGGCAGAGATCAGTCAGATGGGACAAAGGAGAGATTCAGGTTGGCATGACAGGCGAATCGTTCGCTATGAAGAACCACTGACCACAGCTCTACTACAAACCAGAGCACCGGCACCTCTCATGGCTCTGCTTGGGTTCACCTGGCCCAGGCCTAGCAGCAGAGACAACATGTCCTGCCGTCGCTGGCTCTGGGCAATCAGAACAGAAAGGGCTGAGCCTCAATTGCTCAGTTCCATTTTAGGCAGAAAACTGGACAGGAATCCCTTTACTTGATGCTGTCGCCAACTGTCCTCACCTTGTTCTCAAGCTTGAACTCTTTCTGATAGGAAGATTATTAGTACTAGCAAAGACCAACAATTCACTGGAGAAAATACACAGGAGACAATGGCCTGAGATGTCTACACCCAATGGGGCAAGAATGGTGGACGTCTTGGCAAAATGTCCAAGGGGAACATACCAGGCAAAAGGGGTGTGGGGGGAGCAGAGAAGTGCCATGTATGAAGAACATCTTATCAGCGGGAATAAGTCTAAAGACTAAAGTGGTGGACCTGGGGAGGCGCAGAGGAACACTGTATGTCGAGAAACATTGGTGTCAGGATCAATGGAGGTATGCTACAGACCACCTGGGCAGAAAAAGGAGAAAGATGATGACCAGTTCAGGAAGTAGAGCTCACCCTGAGGCCTTGGCACAGAGAGAGCCCTGATATCCTGAGGGGGACTGAACTATTAAACGCCCACTAGGGCTCTCCTGGCCAAGGGACAAAAACAAAACAAAAACAGAACAGCTGACAGCTTTTGGACTTGCCTCAATGACACCTCCACTCTTCAAAAGGGAGAGGAAGTGATGAGGGGAGCTGTTCAGGACCAGAAGCTGACCGGCAGGGAAGTATCATGGACCCTTGGAGGGAAGTGAGCAGGCCATCGGAAGCTTGTGCTAAAGGCCTGTCAGAGATGGGACAATGATAATGGACAGCATTGTAAGGAGACATAAGGGCAGCATCTATGTATTCTCAACGACTTCAGGTCAGTAGGCTGATTTGTACCCTGGCACACTGAAAACTTGGTAGAGACAGCTGCTAAGCGGTTATCAGTGGTCACTGAAAAAGAGGATGACAGATGGGCCTCAAAACTTGAAAGAAGTCTGTTTCAAAAGAGTGAAGAAGAGGGTAGAACCATCAAACTCTTACATAACCTGGCGACAAAGTCCAGAGCTCAACCTGGATTCCTCATGAAATTCTAGAGATGATTATTAAAGGGATGCTCAGCACTGAGAAAGGGAAGGGCCAAGCCCAAAGAGCCAGAAGAAGTATGTCTGGGGGAGTGGGGTGGCACAGTGGATGGAGCTGAATCCGGACCTCAATTAGAATCCTGCCTCAGACACTTGTCTGCCTTAGTTTCCTCCTCTGGAAAATGGGGATAATCACAGCACCTACCTTAGGGTTGCTGTGAGGTTTATAAAGTGCTTAGCCCTGTGCCTAGCACATAGTAGGTGCTATATATATTCAGACTTACTTCCCAGATCCAGCCGCTTTCTGGCCCGGGGAGGGGTGGAGGAACGGGAGGTTCGGCTAGCGCGTATCTCCTGGGAGGGACAGGACTTGGAAATGGAATGCCGGGACTCTATGCGTCCAATGCCCCGCTCAGCAGTGTTCCTGGGCCTGGCCCCCACCACCCTGGGAGAGGCGTTGCGCCAGGGGCTCATCTCATGTGACTTCCTCATCTCAGCAAGCAGCTTTGGGGCCAGCGGTCGAAAGCTCTTGTTGTCCCAGGAGAGTTTGACATAGAATGTCTGTTCATCTTTCTGCCCCTTCGGTACTGCCTCCTCTGGGGCCAGAGCCACCACCTGCATTTGATAGTATGAATTAGGAGGAAAAGACAAAAAAGGGCAGAGAACCAACATGCCACATCTCACTGACAAGGACGCTCTTTCTTCCCAAAGTCATCGTCACCAAAGCTTATGTCCACAATCTGAGGGTGAAAGTAAAGGCTTAAGGCAGTAAGACCAGGAGAAACATACATGTGGATTGACGCCGTGACCTGAAAGGACACACACGAATGACTGCCCTGGGCAAGTCCCCGAACCTCCCAAGGACCCAAGTTTCAAGGCTGATTCCACTCGTCTCACAGCCTCACAAATGCATCCTTTGTCCCAGCCTGGCAATGGCTTCCTTACTCTTGGGTGCCCCATCTCAGCATTTACTGTCCCCCTACCTGGAATTCTTTCCCTTTCCCCTCTACAGAGCCAAATCATCTCTACAACGAGCGGTTGGTTGGATGACCTCCAAATTTTCTTCTCGTTTTCCATCTCTGAGCCCACTGGACCACCTGGGATGCTAGGAGCAGCACGGTCAGCTCAGCCCGCTCAGGCCCTGGGAGCTCAGGGTAGCACACGGCACATGCCTTTAACTAACACTCCCCTCCACACCTCACACCCCTTCTCTTGGCAAAGCCAAGCTCACGTGATGATATCCAATGACTCCACCATTTTTCACATTTCCCAGAAGGCCCAAGTGAGGATGGGAGGGACGTGACAACAGTGGTTCAACTTCCCCGGCACACTAGGGAAGCAGAGATGGAAGCTGGGGACCACTCACCTGAACTGGGCCGAGGATGCTTTCGACTCTAATGTCCCTTGGAGGGTCATCGTACCAGAAGATCTCCTGTTTGGCAGCCTCTCGGCCAAGCAGCTTGCGCTTGCCAACGGGGATCTCGCTCAAGCGAATGAACCACTGGACCACGGCGTGTGAGTTAGGCTCAGACTCTACCGAGACTGGGCAGGAAGAGAAGAGAAACACAAGCACCCTTGTGGTGCTGGCACCGATGGCCGGCAGAGCCAGCATCCCCTAGGGGAGCCGCTCTTCCTTTTAATAACAAGCTAGCACGTCTACAGTCAGAAAGCCTCGTCTGAGCCCCTGCCACTTATTTCTTGAGGGCTGCTGTATAAATCACGAAACCTCTCCAACTTCAAGAGAGCTGCACTCTATCAGAGGCTCTTAGCTTGGGGCCCACGTGTTTCAAAAGCATATTTTAATAACTTTATTTTAGGTGCTTAAGAAGGTGATTCTGAGAGAGGGTTCATTGGCTTCACCAGTCTGCCTGTCTGGGCAGGGTGACCTCCACAGGTCTATAACCAACTCATGTGTGACAACCACAGGTGCCCAGATGCTTAAAGAAGCCATGCAAATGACTAGAAGTCCAAGGTCAGAAACGAATGAGGCCAGTCTTCAAAGAAGTCAAGAGAGCCTCAAAACAAATATTTTAAGAAGCTGGCCCCACCCAGAACAAATGGACACACCTTCCCCACCAATGCTGCTTGCTGCTCACTACCTTGGGGTCCTCCCAAACCTCATGCAGGTGTTGAGTGGCCACCCCTCCCCAAAAGCCCCACTGCCATGTCCACTCTCCAAGATGCCCCAGACCCCCAGGTCCCCTAGGATGGAGCCTGCCCACACTCTCCCATTTAAAACTGTTTCCTGCATCAGCAGTTCTTCTTGTTGGGGCCCAAGCTTTCCCTGGACCAACCCTCGGTACCCCGTCTCTCCCTTCAGCCCTCTATCCTGTGTGTCCTTCTGTGTCCCCCCGTGGGAGCTGCTCCCCCACCCCTCGACTTTACCCTGCACCATCTCCTGTCCAGCTTTCCTCACCTCCTCCTCAAGGAAGGGGCCTTTCCCATCCTGGTTCCACCACACGTTGACTGAGGTTGATGGTCATTTAACAGTTCCCTTAATCAGCTTTCTGTCTCTTACTTGCCTCATTCTAGTCCCACCCACTGGCTGAGAAGGTAAGAGGGACACAGCTGGCCTTTATCCCCTCTTCCCCTTCCTCTTTTCTAGGACTAGAGCTGTGCATATGTTTGAGTTTACTCACCCAGCCCTTAGCTTTTTTCCTCAGTCTAGACACAGATAGCAACATCTCCCCATTTTACACATGAGGAAACAGAGTACAATGTTAAATGATTCGCCTCATGTCACAGAGTTACTGTCAGAGACAGGATTTGGATTCAGGGCTTTCTGACTCCAGTTCAGCCCACTATGTACTACTGAACTAGCTGATTAGAAATAAACATCTTAAAAGCAAACTACCTGTTTTCCCTTTTTACCGTTCTCCCTTTTCAATAACGAGCTATCTTATAATCAAAACCATTTCAATCAACTTATTGAATTGCAGACCATGAGAGCTGGAAAAAGGGCAGTTTGGTGGCTCAGTGCATGGAGTGATGGGCTTGGGATCAGGAATACTCATCTCATCTTCCTGAGTTAAAATCTGCCCTCAGACACTCACTAGCCGTGTCACCCTAAGCAAGTCACTTAACCCTGTTTGCTTCAGTTTCCTATAAAATGGGCTGGAGAAGGAAATGGCAAACCACTCCAGTATCTCTGTCAAGAAAACCCCAGATGGGGTCACGAAAGAAGAAGAGCTGGAAACGGTTTCATAAATTATTTAGCCCAATCCTTTCATTTCACATACAGAGAAAAGTACTTTTCCATCCTATAAGGCATTAGATTTATATAATTGGTAACCTCTTTATTTCCTCTTTCCTTTCCAACCCATCCCCTTTTCTTTCTTTTTTTTTTGGGGGGGGCAATTGGGGTTAAGTTACTTGCCCAGGGTCACACAGCTAGTAAGCGTCAAGTGTTTGGACATCCCCTTTTCTTGATTCTGAGCCCACGGCTGCCGGTGGTCTTCCCCCCCTCACCTCTCTCTTTTTTTTTAATTTTAATTTTTTTTTTTAATTTTAGGCAATTGGGGTTAAGTGACTTGCCCAGGGTCACACTGCTAGTAAGTGTCAAGTGTTTGGTCTGAGGCTGCATTTGAACTCAGGTCCTCCTGACTTCAGGGCCGGTGCTCTATCCACTGCACCACCTAGCTTCCCCAAAGGACTTTACAGATTTTTTTTTTTTTGGTCTAGGCAATGAGATTAAGTGACTTGCCCAAGGTCACACAGCTAGTAAGTGTTAAGTATCTGAGGCCACATTTGAACTCAGGTCCTCCTGACTCCAGGGCTGGTGCTCTATCCACTGCACCATCTAGCTGCCTGGCCACCTCTCAAGGACTGAGATACCAAGTCTCAGAAATCATCGCCTCCCTTTATAACCCTTCCTCCTAGACCAGGGAGTTGGGGGCTCAGCCCCTCCCAGCAGCAAGGGCCCTAGCCTGGAGTTAAGGACAGAGCCTTGTCCCTGCCCTGCATTGCCCAGGGGAACTCACCATCCCTGGAGAGCTTGATCAGCTTGGCGATATATGGATTGTCATCGTCATGTCCCTCAACTAACACAAAGTCCCCTAGATTGATTTGGACTTTGATGTTGCTGCTTGGAGATGTCACACAGATACTTCTGCAAAGCAACCACAGGGATAAATTGGCCCAGAGTACAGGAAAAACAAGTCACCAAGATGCTCGGGCCAGATAAGGGAAGATGCTAGTCAAGCCCGATAGATCTATCCCCCGCCCAACAAACCTTCTCCAAAAGGGAAAAAGACTCATGGGGCTGTGTGCCCAGGGTGAAGAGGGGAGGAGCAGAGGTGGACTGGGGGCCACCTGGGCTTGGGCTAAGACCCTCCCTTCCTGGCTAGGAATAAAGGACTCAGCAACGTACCAGGAATAAGGCCTCCCCTGCCTGGAGAGGCAAACGGAGGCAAGGATGGCATACATCCACCCACTCCCAGTCGTGTTACAAAAAAGTATGCTCCAAATAGATACAAGTCTTTCTTTTAAAAGACAGGCACTGAGAATCTTCTTCCTTCACATGCCAGCTTAAGCCTTACCTTTTGTAAGCAGATCAGGGAAGACCCTCCCTGAGATGACCCCCAGTGAATCCTGTCTATAACATCATTGTTTGCATGTTGCCTCCCCCACTGTACTGAGCTCCTTGAGGGCATGGATTGTCCTTGGCCTTTCCTTGTATCCCCAGTGCCTGGCACAAAGTAGGCGTTTCATAAATGCTTGTTGACTTGATTACAACTTTGGGATCTGATTAGTAAAAAAAACCCTTGAACTTATTTTTCTCAACCAGTGGAAACCCCTGGTCCCATAGAGGCTGTGCCCTAAACACTGTTAGATGCTTCCCCAAAATCATGATGGCAGGAAAGCCCCACCTCAAGGGTTGGGCGCTAATTTGCAGACTGATGGCTTGGGAACCATCTTGATCTCTGACCTCCAAGGGCCCTGCAGAATCTACTTACTTGTAGAGATTGTGGTGAAGTTTCCTGTCATAGAATTCACAGTCAAGCCATGAATAACTTCGTTTGGCCTTAAGCCTTGTGAAGTAGTGCTTCTTCATGGCTTTTGATCCTGAGTGGGGAGTGAAGGAGAACAAAGCAGGATATAAGATTGAAAGCATGTCCTGGACAGGTCCTGTGATTGCAGCGGCGTGGGGAAGGCATTTCTCCCCACCATGGACGCCAGCAAGTTTGAGTGACTTGCTAGGGGTCCCACATTGGGCCAGAAGCTGGATTTCCATGCCGTGGCCTAGACTTTTTAGAGGTTTAGCCAGAAGGAAACTGTCAGCCTTAACACAATGAACTTGATGCCAGGCCTTGCAGGGATCCCTTCCAGTGTCTCCCCATCTGGGTGCTAGTTTCAAAGGCGTCCTTTCTTGTAAAGTGAGGGCTGGGCTTCCTGCTTCCCAAAAGGTAGTTACTTGGTGGACAGCTGGCCAAAAAGAGCCGCCTCTTTTCCAGGCCACCCCGAGTTCACTGGCTTTCTGACCTCGTGGCACCAGCTCTACAAACTGGGTTTTGGATGAATTGGGGGAGAAATAGTAGATTTATCCTCAGCAGGGGGAGGAAAGTCTTCCAGACTTTGCAAAATCAAATTGAACCAGGCCCTCCCCCCACGGGGCAGAGGAGACCTCCGGAGGGGCTGATTTGTAAGGAGCCTAGGGAGGAGAGAGGCCTCAGAAGCACACAGCAGGCGCTTCATGGATGCTTGCTGAATTCAATGAGTTAATTTGCAGGGCAAACCGAGACCACAGAGCAGCATTTCACAGGTCAAAGGGTAAAGGGCCGAATTTCTCCCCGGGCCTAGGAATGTTTCTGATAAAGACGGACCAAATGCCCTAGGGGATGGAGGTGGAGTTCTGTGGGCTACAGGACTTTTAGGCCCTGGGAAGGACCCAGGGCCACGTCCTCCTTTGACAGATGGGGAGACTGAGGCCCAGGGGAGGTCGGCTCCTCTCTGCAGAGGAGGAAACGCCTTCAATGACCCCCCCCAGCCCCTCCCAAGGGTGGATCCCAGAACTGGCCTTCCAGAGCCTCTGGTGTTTCCGATAAGGAACCCAGCCCCTCCCCCACACCAGGGCACTGGGGCACTAAGGAAGAGGGTGGGGGTAAATTACTCCCCCCCCAAAGTAGGCGGGGTCTGGACCCTAGAATGGGATAGGACAGTAGGTCCCCTTCCCTCAGTTTCCCCCCTCCGTAAAATGAGATCCCTGGACACCCCGCCCCCAGTTCAGGACGCTCCAGACCTAGTATCTCCTTCTTTGCCCCGTGCCTCAGTTTCCCCGTATTTAGCAGAAGGGGGCCGGCCTCCAGACCCCCCTCCCCCACCCTTCCAGGCCCAGCCCGCTTTGGGGCTAGGACTGCCTCCCCGAGCCTCAGTTTCCCCGTGTGGAAAGGAGGGGGGTCGCCTCCAGGCCCCCCTCCCGCCCGGCCCTCCGAGCTCACCCCCTCGCTTCTTCCGCGGCCCCGCGTGCGCGCTGCTCGCCCTCCTCGCCACCCGCAGCGCTAGAAAGAAGCTTGAAATAAAAAAAATTCGCGCCAAGCCGAACGTGGCCCCGCCCCTCGCGTCACGTAAGGCCCCGCCCCTTTCTCCTCCCCCCTACGTCCGGCCCCGGGCCTTTGTCTCCGCCTCTCCCCCTCTTCCACCCCTCCCAGATTCCAAAGGACGTTCGACGTCCGGGCGCTCCGCCTCCCGTCCTACGTCATCATCGAGAAGCCGCGTTTGGGCAGGTAGAGGCCGTGCCAGGTCTCTAGGAGGCCGCCTCAGTGACGTCATCTGCCTCGCCGAGACTCTCCCGCCCCTACTTCCAGCTGGGCTCGTGCGGAAGTGACGCAAAAGCGCCCGCCGGAAGTGCTGTGGAGGCGGCGCCGAGAGCTTCCCAAGATGGCGAACCGGACCGTGAAAGATGCTCACAGCATCCACGGCACCAACCCGCAGTACCTGGTGGAGAAGATCATCCGGACTCGAATCTACGAGTCCAAGTACTGGAAGGAGGAGTGCTTCGGGCTCACAGGTGAGCGGCTGCGGCTGGGCAGGGTGGCACTCACTGGGAGACGCCGCGAGGCCCGGGCCCCGGACGTCTCCCCGACGCGTCTCGAGCCACCCCGGGAGGCAGTGAGCTCCCCGCCCGGGGAGGTGTTCAGGCAGAACCCTTGGAGCTCGTTGCCGACCCTGACGTTTGGACCGTAACGGTCCCTCGCGTTTCTGTGTCGCTTTCTTCCTTCGAGCACAGCGGGGCTACCGTAGGCATTGGAGACGTTTGCTTGATTGACAGATAGGTTTCTGGAGGGCATTTTTGTGTGTATCCCCAGCATAGTCTCCAGCACATAGTAGGTACTTAATAACAGTCCATATAAGCGATTCTCCTCTTTCAGACGTGTAAGCTCACACTCCTGAGGTGGTAAGCATTAGGGGCAGGATTTGAACCCAGGCTCTCCGACTCCAGACTCTTTCCTCTGCACCTGGCTGGCTCCTCACGATAGATTCCAGTTCATACACGGGTCGGGCTAGATCTCTGGGGTCCCTTTCAATTCGGAGCTTCCACGATTCTAAGACACTGCGTAGCTCGGACGAGGGAAGACCGATGTGATTATGTTGGAGTGTTTCTGGGTTCCTTCTGCTTGGCCCGAGCAGGGCACAGCAGGAGCTGGTGGGAGGTCGGCTTCATGTCAGGACAGACTTGGAGCTGTCTGTGTGTGGTTTAATGCAGCAAACGTATGTTAAGCTTTTATTACGTGGCACCCACGGTGCTAAGTGCAACGAGCTCTCAACAGTGTGTATGCAGGGAAATCAATAAAAAATGTATACCTAGTAATTGTAGGGGGAAAAAAGACTCAGAAACCTAAATATACTCCTTCTGGCTAGAAGTATTATCTCTGGATCCCATAAAAATTCACAGATCTTTTAGTCACTGTGCTAGACCCTAGAATTTAGGACAAGGAGTCTCACAAAACCAGAGCTCTGGGTAAGGTTGCTACATACATGCTGAATGTAACCAGACGGATGCTTTGAAAACTCTCCACAGAACTGCCCAAGGGATTTTCCTGAAGCACATGGCTGCTCCTACTCAGTAAATTTCAGGGGTCACTGCTATTTCTAGGGTCACACGTGTACTCTGGCATTTAAATCCCTTCACACCTTCCCGGGTGTCTCATGTGCTGCTCCTGTATAGGCATTCTGTGGACCAGCCAAACTGGCCTTGCTGTTCTTCACGTGGGACATTCCATGTCTCCTCTCTCTACCTTAGCCCCATGCCTGGAATGCTCTCCCTCTTCATCTTGACCTCTTAGAATCCCTCCTTTCTTTAAAGTTTGGCTCAGCCACCACTCCTACATGAAACCCTTTCTGGATCCCCCTACCCCCAGCTGCCAGTGCCCTCTCTCCAAAAATCACCTCGTATTTGGTTTTTGCTTCTATGTATACATGCTGCCTTCTTTTGGTAAGAAGCCTTCTCTTTGAGAGCAGCACGTTTCAGTTTTGTTTTATATGTCTGGCACAGTGCCTAGCACGTTGTGTTTATTGAGGGTTGATATTGAAGAGAGGTGATGGCCTGCTTCATTTTTGCCTCTGCTTCCTTAGTACCCACACTGTGTCTAGCATGTGGCTGGCAGTCACTACTTCTTGAATGAATGCCAAGGCAGCTCTTTCAGACTTAGAGGCAGAGCAAACACGTCTGCATTGGGAGAATGAGTTTTCTCCTCGGTATTCCTGTCCTGGAGGTTTGACGTCATATGTTCTAAGGTTTTTCCTCAGCTCTAATATTATTTTGAATGATGTAGCTGGATGTTTGTATGTTGGAGGGAGAAGACATGATCTTGGAGCCTGGTCAGGCCTTTAGGACAGGGCAATACCCGGAGGTGATGTCTATAACATTGTCCATTGATGGGATCTGAAAGGCCAGAAGGGCCCCTTCCAAATATAGTAATCATGACTGACATTTTATGGTATTTTAAAATTTGCCAAATGTACTACACAGCATCTCCTGGGAGGCAGCTACTTCAGGCAGGATTATCCCCATTTTATAGATGGGGAAAATTTAAATGGAAGAGATTGTCACTTGTCTGTCATCTCTCAGTTAATAAGTGAAGAACCTTGATCTTCCTAACTCCAAATCCCTCTGTCCAGTGTGCCTCATTTCCTCAACCAACGTCACTGCAGCTGCTGTGATTATGATAACCTGGAATATATCGACAGTGTCATGTTTTTAGTGACACTCTCCTGAGTCCCACGCCAATGCCACCAGGAAGAACAATTTTTCAGGCTGTTGTTATCCCAGAATCCCAGGATGTCAGAGTTGGAAGGGGACTCAGAAATCATCTAGCTCAGTTTTGTTTTACAGTGGGAAAAACTGGGGCCAGGAGAGGTCCCACACTGCGTCAGGGTTCAAAGCACAGGGGCTCCAGGCTGCAGAGAGGGCAGGATGGTAGAGTGTGAAGTCAGGCTGGAAAAGGTAGATTGGGGCTAGATGGCAGAAGGCCTTAAATACTAGTGGAATTTGTAATTCAGTGGCACAGTGGGCAGAGTGCTGGGCCTGGAGTCAGGAGAGGACCTGGGTTGAAATCCTCCCTCACACAGTTACTAGCTGTGTGACCCTGGGCAAACCATTTCACCCCTGCCTGCTTCCGTTTCTTCAGCTATAAAATGGGGATAACAACAGCACCTGCCTCCGAGGATTATTGTGAGAATAGGAGATTTTGTTTGTAAAGCACTTGTCAGGGTGCCTGGCACAGAGAAGGTGCTCTATAAATGCCAGCTGTTATAATTGTCATTGTTATCATTAACATTTCTACAGGCATTAGGTTGCTGTTGAAGGGCCTTTGATAGTAGCAGGAAAGGGGATGAGAGCCTGGCCTTGGAGTATGTAGAAAGGAAACAGATGGTGAAATGTTGGAGGGGTAGAGTAATTACAGAACTTGTCAGCAGATTAGAGGATGTGGGGTACAAGGAAGAGGGAAGGGTGCCTGAGCCGGGTTGGCCTTGGAGTCAGGCACTAGTTTGGATCTGGCCTCAGGTATTAGTTGTCTGACCTTGGACACCCCCCGTCTGCCCTCTCTGGGCCTTGGATTCTGCCTCTAAAGTGAAAGGGTTGCACTAGGAGGCCCCTGAGGTCCCTTCCACATTTTTAGATCTGTGCTGCTATGAGCTCAGGTCTCGTAATTCCCTGTCCTTTGCTCTGTCTCTGATCGAATGCAAAATTCTCTGTTTGCCATTCAAAGCCCTTCATCTACTCATCCTGCCTTCAGGCTTCTTATACCTTACTCCCAGGCATGTACTTTTCAGGCTAGTGACACTAGCTGTTTCACTAACAAGACTCTCCATCCCTGGGCTCTGGGCAATTTTTCTGTCTGTTCTCAATGGCTGGAATGTTCTCTCTCCTCGACTTGACCTCCTGCCTTCTCTGGCTTCCTTCAAGTCCCAACTCAAATTCCGCCTTGTCCAGGAAGCCTTCCCCAATCCCACTTACTTCCAGGGCCTTCTGTCTCTTAATAATTTCCTGTTTATCCTGTATAGAGCTTGTTTGTACCTTGTTGTTTGCTTGTTATCTCCTCCCAGCAGCTTGTAAGCTCCTTGAGAGCAGGGACAGTCAGCCTCTTTTTATATCCTTAGTTTCCTTAGCACAGTGCCTGGCACTTATTACATGTTTATTGACTGACTGACTCTGGAAGAGCAGGACCTCCTTATTTGTTGATGGGATTGTAAACTTACAGAATCTTTTTGTCGAGCCGTCTGGCAGAAGGTATACACTTGATCTCCAAATTCCATTGTTGGGACTATACCCTAAAAGGGGTATACCTCCTGCTCAGGGGTTTTCATAGTCCGTGTTGTATATAATTACAATCGGACTTTACCTAAATGTCCAACAATAAGACATTAATATTATAAAATACTTTCATTCAATTAATAGCCTCAGTGTCCAAAGAATACAGACACATTTGGGAAAACTTTATGAAATATGCAGAGTGCCTAAAAAGCAGCCCCCAGAGTGTGGCAAACCCACAGTAACCATCATAGGACCAGGAATCCTGAAGAGGGGTAGGAACTAGGCGATGTTGCTTTGTACCTTGAAACTAATACAGATTGGAGTTGCTAAGCAAGGTTAGTTGACTATATATTATATATTGTTTTAAATAATTGAAACAAAGTGCACTAGCTGTTTCCTTATTAAATCGTTTTACGCTCCATGATTCTGCACTCCTTAGAGCAACGTCCTGGGGTGCCCCCTAGTATCAGTTCAGAAAGCCAGCCTTCCTAGGCTAGCGACTGTCCTTATTTTCGGGTTATGGGAATGGGTGAGGCTATTGAGAAGGGAAAGCTCCTTTTCCAATTGTTGCGTTAAGAGTTTTGTGAGACTTCTTGGTGAACATATCGAGCTGAGGTCCAAATTCTGTGTCTGCCCCTGACAGTTTCTGGAGGTCTGTGAGGTTGGCCTTGCAATTCCCTTGTCACTGTATCGGTCTTCTGGTTTCAGCGGAGCTCGTTGTTGATAAAGCCATGGAATTGAGGTTTGTGGGGGGCGTCTACGGAGGCAACATCAAGCCCACTCCGTTCCTGTGCCTGACCTTGAAGATGCTGCAGATACAGCCAGAGAAGGACATCATAGTGGAATTCATTAAAAATGAAGATTTCAAGTAAGTGAGAGACGTGCCAACTCTTTCTCTGCCTGAACATCCTATTCCCCGTCCACTTTGGCTGAGGGGATAGAGCTCTAGCATGTGACTCTCCGTTGGGCTTCTTCCCCCTGGATTTTGTCCTTGGGGACTGTAACCTCTTCATTTCTTCAGTAATTGTGTCTTTTTTGGTCTTCTTTACTTCCTTATTGAGCTTTAACTTTTCAGTAGATCTTAAGTAGAAATCGACTTATATTCTAGTGAAAAATCCTTTGATAATTCTCTTTGACTTTTGATTCCTCAAAACCTCCCTGAGCCTCAGTTTCCTTATTAGTAAAGTGAGAAAGGTCCTTTCTAGCTGTAAAATCCCTTTTCCAGGGATGATGTACAGAACCCAATCCCCCCCCCCACCACCACCAAAAAAAAAAAAAGGGTCCCCAATCATTTTTATTAGAAGTGAGCTAGGAATGTGAATTTGTTGCATTGGCCAGCCCCTTTTAAGAGACTCATCGACAGCAAACTAGAGGCTTCCTAGGGTAGGATCCACAGCAGGCCAAGTCAGAGAATTTGGCCATACTGTGGCCTGGAGGGAAGAGTCCTGGGGCTTGGGCTGTCATATGGAGGAGGGTCGAGCTCTTCTTTGTGAGAAGGTGGAGGTTCGGGGAAGTGGACTTTAAAAGACCAGGTTCAGCTGTGCTTCAGAAAGAACTTAGAGGCAACCACGTTGTTCACAGAAGAACAGCCTGCCTTGAAAGGTCATCAGCTGTCCAGTAGAGGTGCTGCAGAGAGAACTCCCCCGGTGTGGGGGAGGTTGGACCCGTCATCAACCACAGGATTAGAAGGGAGCAGATGGGCAACTTGCCCTGCCTTTCCTCAGTGAAGGGTTAATCCACTCTCCGCTTGAACACCTCCTGTGATGGGGACCTCACTTTCTTCTCATGGCAGACCATAACACTTTGGGCAGTTCTAATCGCTAGGAGTCTTGATGTTTAATATAGTACAACAGGGCCCTGGAGGGACTCAGACGACAACTACTACAGAAATCACCGCTTAGTCAAGCTGACATTATGCAGGAGTGTGAAAACAGTCCCTGAATTCTGTTTCATCAATAAGCCGTGCTCTGAGCATAATCCCAGTAACTCAATCTTTCAGCTCTGGGATTCTGGGCAAATCACTTTTCCTCTTAGTCACTCTCACCGTAAAAAGAGTGTGCTAACACTTGTACTTCTGTCTTAGAGGGAGGGAGTGGGAGGAGGAAGAACGTGGAGAATGAGCCTGTGAGTAAGCTCCATGTCAGTCCTACTGTGTGCTAGAGCCATGAGCTGATGCTTCCTCAGCTACATTCTCTGCCAAATGGGAGATGATGAAAATACTGAGAATGGGCTCATTTACATAAACTCATTCAGTCGCTGTTTATGAAGCACCTGCTCTGTGTGTGAAAGGCTTGGGAGAGTGTTTATTTGGCCCTCCCGGCATTCCTGAGAGCAGGGTGAACCTCAGATGACAAAGAAGGAAATCAAGGCCCACGAGGTAGAGTCACCTGCGAGTGAGGGGCAGAGCCACTTGACCAACCAACAAGCTGTATGGTTTAAAAACATTTTCATGTCATTTTATGGTTCATTTAATAAGTATTTATTTTCTCTCCTTCCTACCCCATTCCCAACTTAAAAGAAAAACAAAAATCTTGTAACATGCGTAGTCAAGCAAAACAAATTCCCCTGCTGGTCACGTGCATAAACGCATCATTTGTCTGTCTGCTGTCTGTTAAGAGGTGGGTAGCAGGCTTCACCCTTGGCCTTCTGGAATCATGGCTGCTCACTGCATGATCTGGGATCGGAAGTCTTTCAAAGTGGTGTTGTTATTCTGCTCACTTTACTCTGCATCAGTTCATACAAGTCTTCCCAGGTTTCTGTGACATTATCCCTCTCATCATTTCTTATGGCACATGTAACCTCACTTGTTCAGCCACTCCTCAGTTAATGGGCATCCCCTGACTGTCCAGTTCTTTGTCATCACAGAGGGAGCTGCTCCAGATATTTTTGTGTACGTGAGGCTTTTGCCTTGGGTCTCTTGGGGTCGGTCTTGACAGGTCACTTGTACGTTCAGAGGGAATCAGCCTTTGCTTGAATCTCAGGGTGGCCACTTATTTCATTGACTCTTCTTTCAGGTACGTCCGCATGTTGGGGGCCCTGTATATGAGGCTGACAGGCACCGCCATTGACTGCTACAAGTATCTGGAACCTCTTTACAATGACTACCGGAAAATTAAGAGCCAGAACCGAACTGGAGGTGAGTGTGGTGCGACAGGGTTCTGCAAGCCTGGATTAGTGACCCTCGTCAGATTTTAGTTTGAGCCACCCCTGCCCCCTCCGTGGATCCCAAGCCCTCCTGGTGGCTACTTAGTTGGAGGGATTTCATGAAATTCCAGAATTAGCAGGTAAAACCCAAGCTATAGTGAGGAAGGGGAAAGGACAGCCCCACATATGGTCCTGTTGGAAGAACACTGGGAAGGGGGAGCCCCAGCAGTGGTGCCTGACGCCCCTGGGCCTTTTTTTTTTTAATCCTCATAACTCCCCCCCCCCATCCTTGGGAAAAGGTAGTTTGGTCTCTGCTTACTCCCTTCCATCCTACACTTGTTGTCAAATGGATCTTCCATAGGCACAGGTCTGAGCACATTGGAGCAAATGTAACGTCCTGTTTGGCTTTTAAAGCTCCTCACAGCCTGGCCCCCTTCCGCCTTCCCAGCCTTCTTACCCAGTGACCCTGGCCTCCTTACTGGTCTGTCTCCAGACTCTGGGCGTTTTCCCTGCCTGTGCCCCATGCCCGGGATGCTCTTCCTGCCCCTCTCTGCCTCCTGGCTCCCCTCCCAGCTACATCTAACCTCCAGGAAGCCTTTTGTGATGCCCCTCAGTGCCAGTGCCTTCCCTCAGAGCCCACCCCTGGTTTATCATGTTGGCTGCATATGCGCCTTCTCCCTCGTTAGGTCGTGAACTCCTTGAGAGCAGGCCTGTCTTTTCCCTTTCTCTGTATCCCTGGCAGTTAGTATGGTGCCTGGCACATAGTAGGTGCCTAATACATGCTTTCTGACTGACTGAACGCTATCTGAAGTATGACTCCTTAAGCAGCCTCCTCCCACAAGGTGCCACACTCTGGTCATTTGGTAAAACAGAATCAAAGTTCCTTGAGAGCAGGGACCAGCTCTGCTTTGGGTCTCCAGGGTCCCAGCTTGTTGGGGGAATGTCGGGAGGTCTTTGGTGATCAGGAACCTTTTACAGGGCTGCCCATCCCATTGCTGGAGGGGTTTAATTTTGAGGAAATTTCTCCTTATATTGAGTCAGAGTCTGCCCGCAGGGGCTCTGGTTGTGGCCCTCTTTCTCACCGGCCTCTGTATGTGACTTTCTCGCTTCCTTTCTGCCTCTCCAAATACTGTTATTATTTCTAAGTCCCAGTTCCCACCTGGTGTTCCGTTGTGCTGAACTGTTGGATTTTTTTCCCCCTAGAGTTTGAATTGATGCACGTGGATGAGTTTATCGATGAACTACTGCACAGTGAGCGGGTCTGTGACATCATTCTGCCTCGGCTTCAGGTGAGAGGAGACAGTCACTTCACGCAGGGCTGCCCCTGGCAAGGTCATCCTGGAGGGGCCTTGGAGCTTGGGGACGGGGTGGTGGGTAGTGTTTTGGAAGGAATGACAGGAACTGAAAAGGAGCTGTAAGTGAAAGGCTCGGGCCTTTGGGCACTGCAGATGGACCTCCTCTTTGGCAAAAGGGAAAACTCAGCCCTAGTGGCTTAAGGAAACACAGGTAACATGGTGCAAGAGGAAGATTACGGAGCCGGGACTCCAGAGATTTGGATTTTGGTCGCTGGTGGGCCTTCGGGTTGCTACCTCCTCGGGTCTCTACTACCTCTGTAAAATGAGAGGTCAGACAGATGACCTCTGTGGTCACACACACAGTCTGCCAACTCTGAGCCCACGCTGTTCAGGTTTCTCTGCTGCCAGAGCAGGAGCCTAGAAGGGATCTAGCTGTGGGTCCCTGTGCATCGTCCTGCATGTGCTGAGCTGGTGGTTCCTGTGAGAGCTGTGCAGCAGAGGAAAGATGGGTTACAGAGCGGGGTTCTGGCAGGGAAAAGCCTCATCAGACGGACACCCTAGCTTGTTGGGGCCAGGCTGAAAAAGCAGCCATTCTCATTTCCCCATTTGGCCCTGAATGAGCTGGGCCTTAGTGTGAACAGCAGTCCGCCCAACAGTAGATGCTCCCATCTAAGTGTCTGAGCATCGCTCTGCCACCAGGTGGCTTCTGAGATCACGGCTCCAGACTCAGAGACTGTTGTCTGGCCCTGCTGCTTAGAATTGCCCTTTGTGGTCTGCTGCGGGGAGTTCTGCACTCCTGGGATTGGGAGGGCTCTCAGAGGGCCTCTCTGATCCGTTTCTAAACAAGGATTTCCTCCGCAACAGCCCTGACGAGTAGTTGGGAAACCTTGGCTTGAGAACCCCCAGGGAAGAGGAAGGACCTCTCTGTCTCGGGAGGCCCTTCAGCCTGCTTCTGGGCCACATCAATTGTGAGGAAATTTGAAATCTGCCTCCCTATGACGCTCCCTCTGTTTCTCCTACTTTTGCCTTCTGGGGCCAAGCCAAGGACGTCCAATTCCTCTTTTAGGTAGCATGGGGATACAGACTAGATTTAGGGTTTTGTATGTGGGGGGAACTCCTGGGGGGAGAAGGCAGGTTGACACCTTCTCTGCAACTTAAAGTCTTCAAAGTTGCCCAGAGGGCTGAGTTAAGTGACTTTCCCAGGGTCACACAGCCTGAGTGCATAACAGACAGGACTTGAACCCAGATCTTGTTAGCTTTGAGGCCAGCTTTCTATCTACTAGGATGCATGGCCTTTCTTCTTAAGACAGCCCTGTAAATGCTGAAGGTCTTGTATCATGCCCTCTCCCTGTAGTTTCCCCTGCTATAGGTTAGGTATGCATGCATATCTACTTGCTGTGGCTATATGTGGGGCAGGCAGAGTTCCCCTGCTGCACTGACTGAAGCCAGGCCTTTATCCCCTGCCTGGAGCCATGGTCTTTTTCTGCTCACGGTGCATTCTTTTTCTGAGTCGTTCTGGATCCCAGTGGGACCTCAGGCTGGTGCATGAGCCTTTGTCTCAGGGGCTCACCCCCTTGTTTGTGTGACCTGGTGAAGCCTAGGGGCCCTTTCTCAGAATCATGTTTTTAAAACCCAAGATCAAATATGTAGTTTTACAAAGGAAGCCAATTATAGTGAAATCTAGTCACACACAAATCTTTATTTGCTGATTTATTTTAGAGAAGGTCATTTACCCCAGGTGAAAAACCCCACTGTAGAAGGGACTGAAGAAAACTGAACTGAGCTTTGGGACAACTTAGAGGAAGCCACCAGAATTCCAGGGTTTTTGTGGGTTTGGTTTTGTGTTGAAGCCAGTGGTCCATCCTGGTGTCACGGATCTGGCCTGACCTTTGGAGTGCTTCTGGCCCAGACTGCGGGTTTGGGTTCCTTTTACATGCTTAGCTTTGACACATGCTCAGTGTAGCCTGAGAAGGATGCCCTAACACTAGTGGATAGAAGGGGCAGAGAAGTTAATTTTGCCTTGATATCAGGGAAAAACTTGCTACAAATGAGAGCTGTCCCTGGGGGAGGAGGTTTGTTTCTCTGACATTGGACGCCTTTAAGTGAAGGTGGAATGAATATTTGTCCAAGGTGTTGTAGAAGAGTCTCTCTTGTTCACACCCTTCCAGCCCCAGACACCCCCTTTGGCCTGTTTGGAGACAGTTGAGCTCCTCTGGCGGCTCTCCGAGAAGGCTGACCAGAGCCAGGCTGGACTTGCTGTCACTGAATATGGCTGTCCTCAGTCTGTTCCCATTCTCGGCTCCAAGGCGCTTTCCAGCTGTCCAGTTCTATGAACCTCCCTTGGAGGCTGGCTGGACCGAGGAGCCCTGTGCGTTATCATCACACGCTGTTTCTCCTCCCCTACACTTGGCAAGGCTGCTCGGCATCTCCAGTTCCTCTCATGTCTCACTTCCAGCCTCCTTCCATCACTAATTGAAGCAGCTCTCTCCAAAGTTACCAGTGATCCTTTAACTGCCAAGTCATTAACTCTCAGGAAGGAGCCCCTTCTCCCATGCAGATGGGCACCTCTTCTTGCCCCTTGTAGCCTTAGAGAGTTGCCCTAGCTTGGGATTGCCCAGCCAGAGTGTGTCAGGGCGGAGCTCGAATCCAGGTCCGCCTGCCTGTGTCCGTGGCTGGCTCTCTTACAGGTGACGCTGTGCTGCTTAAATCGTTGTTATTCTTTCACCAGAAACATTCCTGGTGTCTGTGGAAGTCCTTACGTCCTTTAGCGCTTCCTCAGGCATGAGTGGGGCTGGTGCTTCTGCTGCCTCCTCACAGGGCTCTCCGGCGGGTGGGGTGGGGCAGTGCTGGTGCCCTTACCTCTCTGCTCTTTGTAGAAGCGGTATGTGCTGGAAGAAGCCGAGCAGCTGGAGCCCCGAGTCAGCGCCTTGGAGGAGGACATGGACGACGTGGAGTCCAGCGAAGAGGAAGAGGAGGATGATGATGACAAGGTCAGGCCTCGTGGCTTCTCTTTGGAGCCCCCTCCTATGTCTGGTTCTGCCACATGGACTGGGCATCCATGCCCCCTGGTGCTCCATCCTAGCAGCCTGCACTCAGGGTCCTTTCTGTTGTACTTTGTTAGAACTCAGCCGCTGAGGCTGGCTCCAGGAGGCGGCCAAGGCCTCGTTTAGAGTAGGTGAGACTGGAGGGTCTCAGTTTCGCTTTGAAGTTTCTGAGGTTGATTCTGTGAACTTGGCTGTGTCTGTCTGTCTGTCTGTCAATTTATTTTCAGTAGTTTGTTAGCTACATTTTAACATAATTGATTTTCTTTGTAATTCTATGCATTTTGTTTTGTGTGCTTAAAAATGTGATTCTGTAAAGGGTCCGTAGGCTTCCGGAGACTGCCGGAGGGGTCCAGGAGCCAGACGAGGTGATTGAAGAATGCTTGATTTCAATAGCTAGACAAGAAGATGGAAAGTACTGGGCTTGGGGTCTGGAGAGCCCGCATTGTCTGTGTGATTTTAATCTCCTTGGGCCTTTGTCCTCATCTTTAAAAGGGGGGTGATAATCTTCCCACGCCCCCAGCTTGCTCAGAAAGGTGTGTGGAGAGAAGCAGGTGTGGGGCACTTTATAACTGTTTTCATTATGCAAGTGGGATCCAGCTCTTCTGTAGACTGTCCTGATGCCCCCCTCACCCCTGTAGCCCCCCCAGCTGGAGATCTGTGGCAGTTGTGACACCTTTACTCCCTGCGAGCCCTCCCTGGGCTTTGGGTTTCATCCCGAAGGTTGGCATCCTTTCTCCAAAGCCTCTGAGTTACTCTGATTGCCTAAGCAAGTGTGCTGCCCCTCGCACTGGAACCGGGTGCTTTTCTGGTTTCCTTCCACTGAGTAGAGGCATCTCCTGGGGCCAGAACACCCAAGAGAGGCTGGAATCCTTCCTGCCACCTTTGGCAGCTGGTACCTGGAACCCCCGGGAGCAGGTCCAGACGGGCAGCCACAAAGCTTCTGTTCGGGGGGGCTCGCCATTCACTGAGCACTCCAGCATGCCAGCTGCCCTGCGGGCCCTCTCAGGTGGAGCGAGCGCTCGGTTGGGCACTGTGAAGAGACAGAAGAAACTGGTGACTAGTGCCTTGCCCTCAAAGAGCTTAGAGTCTAAGGGGGAAGATGAAATAGATGCCTGTGGAAATGTACCCATGGGCCAGCAGAAGATGGTGGGAACAAATATGTGGGTGCTAAGCGGTGGACTCCAGGGGACCAGCATGGTGCCAGGCACATAGTAGGTGCTGTGTGCCAGGTACGCGCAGTGACCAAAACACTGGCAGGTCCACAGAGATCTCACTGGCAGGGGTGCAATCAGGAAGGGCTTCCAGGAGGAGGCTCTGCCCCCTTATGTTAGTGTGGACTTCTTTTTTGGAAAAAGAATCTTGATGTTTTAAACATGGTCAACACCAGCCTTTCCTGAGCCCCGTAGAGCTTTCTGTCCCTTGTAGTTAGGTAAGTGTAATTAAGAAAACAGAGCCTTGGTTCTGGGGATGTTGTTTGAGGAGGGCAGGACGTCGCGCCCGCAGTCCTGGGGCATCGAGGTCCGTCGCTACATGGGGCTGAGTTCTGCCATCAGTCAGTTTCATTGTGGCTTGCTTTCTGTTTTCCTGCTCAGCTGATGTCAGTCTTAGCGTATTTCCCTGAATTCCTCAGAGCAGTCCTTCCCTGTGACACAGTAGTGTCTTGGCACATGCCAGGAGCATCTTGTGCAGCTGTTCCCCCGTCAAGAGGTGCCCCTGCAGGCCCTGCCTCTGTGTGTGTGTGTGTGTGTGTGTTGTGTGTGTGTGTGTGTGTGTGTGTGTGTGTGTGTGTGTGTGTGCGTGCGCGCGTACGTGCGTGCGTGTGTGTGTGTGCGCACGCATGCGCGATGGGAACTAGAGAAAAGACAGTGTAACAGGAATGTAAGCCTTGGATTTGGGGGGGTACAGTTGGCAGGGCAGTTGGCACCAGCTGTCCCTTGTTGGCTCTAAGGGGTGGCTTTGTTGTTGGGAAGGAGCGTTGGGATCTCCTCAGAGCCTGTCAGCACGCTGATCTACCTGTGCTTTGCCCGTTCCAGCTGGAGAGGGCCCCATCCCCAGATCACCGCCGGCGAAGCTACAGAGACCTGGACAAGCCCCGTCGCTCTCCCACGCTGCGCTATAGGCGAAGCCGGAGCCGCTCTCCCAGGAGGTAATGGGTGCACCTGTTAGGAGTGAGTCACTCCTGTGGCCCTGAGGTTGTGGTCTGCGTGGGGTCAAGGGGCAGCTCCATGTCGTGTGGAGGTCTGGTTGGGTACCGCACGCTCAAAAGAATTGTCTTTTCTCTCCTTGCAGGCGCAGCCGATCTCCCAAAAGGAGGAGGTAAGACTTTTACTCATTTGGGAATTGATTCAGTTCCATTTTAGCAGACATTTAGTAAATGTTGCTGTGTGCAGAGGCCTGGGTTAGACTCCTGCCTCTGCTGTGGTCTGTGTGAGGCCTTCTTTCCAGTCCTCACACAGGGTGCTAGGACTGGGCGATCCAGCTCCCCATTTTGGGGTCTGGAATCGTTACGAGACTTATTCTAATGCCGTGTCCCCACAGTCCATCCCCCCGTCGAGAAAGACACCGCAGTAAGAGCCCTCGACGCCACCGGAGCCGATCCCGAGAACGGCGGCACCGCTCCCGATCCAAGTCTCCAGGTATCGGGCTCTTCCGGGCGGTCATGTCTATCCACTGAGCTAGCCAGAGGGTCCAAACTGCAAGTCACTCAGCAAGCTCTTCCCAGTGGGGCGAGGGCTTTAGGTGCTACTCGCGGGGTCGTGGGCCAGTGACGGGGCCTGCCACGGGCTGCCCTCCTGTGGGTCCAGGAGGAGGCCGTGCTGGAGCCGTTTTCCTGGGAATGCCCCGTCTCGCTCACTGTCCGTCCTTCCCTCTCACAGGCCACCACCGGAGCCACAGACACAGAAGCCACTCAAAGTCCCCCGAAAGGTACCTGTGCCAGCGTTACGCTTCACCCTGAATTCTAGAATGGGGGGGAGGGTCCCAGACACACAGACACGTTAGCCTGCTGTGGTGACACTGGCCTTGGAGGCCGAGCCTGGGTGTTTGTAATTGGCCTGGCAGTGAAGTGGGTCACCTTCCCCTTCTTGGTGCCAGCCGCCTCACAGGGCTGTAGGCCTTAGAGTAGTGTGAGTCGTAGGGGACGGTCTGCCCCCGAGCCTGCCCAGCTCACTGCAGAGCCCTTACCAGGCGTGCCGCTCCTGTGGCTTCCGCCTCCTCTCCATTACCTCCTCAGGGCCTCCCCCAGTGGAACAAGAGCTTTTCTTCCTGCTTTCAGTGCTTAGCACAGTGTCCCACACACAGTAGGTGCTTAATCAATGCCTGTCCCTCTTTCTGCTCACCTGCCACTTGGTGCCCTCATCAAAGGGCAGGTCTGTGTGCTTAGGCCCCCCACACGGTAGGTGCTTCACAGAGGTTCACTGATTAAGGGAGTGAAGTCGTTTGTGCTATTCTTTCAGGTCAAAGAAAAGCCACAAGAAGAGTCGGCGAGGGAATGAGTAACGGCTGCCACCTGACCGGTGGTCTCCTGCCCACGTGGCTGGCCTGGACTGGCCTCACCACCGTGGCCACTGCCGCTGTCGGCCCCTTCTGCAGCTCTTCCTGGCCCCTGCCCTGTTTCTATGACTTTTTTTTAACTGGCCTAAGCCAAGCCATGCTGAGTTTTTTGTGACGTGAAGACTTATGTTGGACCCTTCCGCATTTGTCTGGTGGAAGACGAGGATGTTTCGCCCTAAGGGCTGCCGTGACTCCTTTTGTACCCTGTTTCCTTCTTTTGGATTACATGAGGTTTATCTGCAGACAGATTAAACTGATCGACTAGGGTGCAGTGTCCCGGCCCTTTCCTTTACTAACTCTGCTGTTAAGCATTACATAGCCCTGTTTAACAGCAGCCTCAGCTTCGAGACAGCTGGCAGACAGCACAACCTGTTTCTTGCTGGGCAGTAGAATGAATGTGGGTTGAGATTCCATGGACCTGACTTTAAATTCTGGCCACGTGACCTTGGGGCAAATTCTTGGAGGAGATAAGATTTAGGGAGTTGGCCTTGATAATTTCTGGAGGCCTTTCTCATTCTGCATCCTATGAAACAAAGTCTTAGGGTGGTCCAGCTTGGCTTGTCAGATGTTTGGGGCATGGAGGTGACCCATAGACTTCAGGTTTCATGGACAGGGTAGCGAAAAAATGGGATACAGGCACCTGTGATGTCAAGGTTAATCATTCTGTTTTATAAAGTGTATAACCGCCTACTCTGTGCAGGGTCCTGTGTTCAGGGCACAGATGAATGAGTCACATTTTCAGTCCTCAGGGAGCTTAACCATCTCGGGGGAGATACGAAATGCGCACAAGTGACTGACTTAGCAGAATGATCAGTGTGTGTGTGTGTGTGTGTGTGTGTGTGTGTGTGTGTGTGTGTGTGTGTGTGTGTGTGTAAGAAGTACAAACCAGTAGCTATGAGCACTGTATGCTGGGAGTGAGCCCTGCCAGGTGGGAGGGTCTGAGAGCCGGCAGCACCAAGCTGAGCCCTGCCCAGGAGAATGTTGAAACTCATGACTGGGTGTACAGAACAGTTCAGGAAAAGGATTGATCAGCACGGGCAGCAGAAAAAGGCAGAATAAATGTTAAGGACACCAGGTAAGTCAGACATGAGAGGCCTTGAATGCCAAGTTTGGGCAAATGGACTTCTCGAAAAGGCTTTTCCAAAGGGGAAGTGATCATCAGATTTTACGTGTGCGTTAGGATGATCAACACGGCAGTAGGTGCTAGGTGAAGCTCCAGCATGGAGTGCTTGTATAGCACACACGTGAACAGTTCTGGTTCTAGAATAGGAGAACCAAGGCGATTTCTGTCATACGGTGTGGGTGTGTGGCCGAACCTACCAGGCAAATGGGCCAAGCAAGGGAATGTTTTATTAAATGTGCAGCCAACAAAGTTGGAGGGAAAGCTAGCACATTGGAGAGCCCTGACTGGACCACCCTGGAGGCCCTAAAAGGAAATCTACAGACCAGAACACTGGGCCAATCAAGTAAGAGATTGAGTAAGAATAAATGCAAAGTTCAAAGAATCAGCTTCCAAGCATGAGACAAAGATGTGGCTGGACAGAAATGTAATCTGAGAAAGCTCGGGACTGGGGACCAGGGGTTCAGTGGGGTCCAGGTTCCACAGAAGTCAATAGCGAGATATGACAACCAAGCAAGGCTACGCTGAGAAGCCGCCTGCCGAGGACCTGTGAGTTCTTGAAGGTGGGCACTGCGGTTTTTCATTTTGTACCCGCAGGGTTAGCACAGGGCCCTGCACAGCAAGCTGGTTTGAGTGGTTGAATTCAGCCCCGATGAGGCCACACCTGGAGTACTATGCTGTGTGTTCTAGGAGCCACATTTTCATCAAGCTGGTAATGGGCTTCCAAGTATTTTGGGGGGGCAGTCAGGTTGGTGCAAGAATTCAGGTCAATGTCACGAGGGTTAGTTATCTGGAGGAGCTATAGACATCAGTCCCAGAAAAAAAGAAGACTGATGGAGTCGGGATAGGGTGGGGGGCCACACACCAGTCAGCGAACACTAAGTGCTTGCTTTGTGCTCAGCACAGAGGAATTCACATTCTAATGGTGGAAACTGTGTGTACGTAGATACATACATAATGTACCGAGTGGAGAAGGCATTAATTAGCTGGGAGAACCAGGAGAGGCCTGAAGGAAGTGTGGTTCAAGCCGAGTCTTTGGGGTGGCAGAGCATTCCAGGCATGGAGAACCAGTGCAAATGGAGAGACTGGAACCCAGAGCAAAGTCTAGGAAGACTGAAAGGTTGGCAGGGCCCAGCTTAGTTTTGAAGGCCAAGCTATTCCCTTGGAGGCCACGGGGAGCCGCAGGAGCTCAATGAGCACGTCTCAGGAATGGTACCCTGAGACTAGGCTTTAGAAAAATCACCGTGGCAGACGACCGGAGACAGATTGTAGTGGGGAAGGCAGGGAGGCCGGGCAGGAACGCGACTGCAAGCCGTCCAGGCACAAGGTGACGAGGGACCGCACTATGGTGGTTCTGTTAGAGGAGAGATGGGGACAAACATGAGGTGGGAAATGACAAGCCTTGACAATACACGGCTATATGGGGGGTGGGGTGAGGAACAGAGGATGACACCAAGGTTGAGGGCTGGCTGGCTGACTGGAAGAGAGGAGGGCTGAATGGGGGAAAGATCAATGAGCTCAGTTTGGACACGTAGACTTTGGGATGTCTCTGGGACACCCAGATCGAGATGTCCAAGAGGCGGCTGGGGACTGATGAGTGGAGCTCAGGCAGGAGAGAGGTTAGGGCTGGATATATCTGGCCGTCCTCTGCAGAGATAATGGAGCCAGTAGGATCTGACAAAATCGCTGAGATTGTTTAAAGTGAAAAGAGAAGGGGGCCTGGGACAGAGCTCTGGGGGACACCCACAGTTAATAGGAATAACCCGGAGAAACGGAAGCTAACTGAAGGCAGGAGAAGCAGGCGAGAGCGAGAAGGATGTGGGCACCCAGGAGGGGATCAGCAGTGCCAAGTGCTACAGAGAGGTCAACAAGGATGAGGACAGCCGAGAGAAAAGGACCCAGCTTTGGCCATCCAGAGAGCCTCCATTTCAGCTGAATGATGAGGTCAGCAGCCAGACTGCAGAGATGTAGAGCTGAGTGAAAGGAAGGGAAGGGAAGACCCCAGGGGGAGAGAGCTTTCTCAAGCAGTTTAGCAAGAAGGGAAGAGAGAGAGAGGACAAAAGCTAGACAGATGGTAGGATTAAGTAAGTGAGGGTTCCTTACATGGGGATGTTCATAGACTGTAGAGAAGGAGCTGCTTTATAAGGAGAGACTGAAGATGGGAGAGGGCAGGGGTGATAGAGGGCAATGCTGGAGAGGACGGGATGTAATGGATTACTGGTGTGTGTGAAGGGGCTTAGCCTAGGCAAGGAGCAGGACCACCTCTTCGTGGGACACTAGAAGGAAGGAAATAGGGCAGAGATGTCTGAGTCATGTTAGGTGGAGGGGGCAAAAGGGAGACTTTCTACAAATGGTCTGTCGTGGTCAAAGAACTAAGCCTTTTTCTCTTTGGTCCCAAAATGTAGAACTGTGCGCAATGGATTGAATTTGCAAAAAGGCAGACTTAGGGTTGATGTATGGCAAAAATCCTATTGTTGTAACTGCCTGGAGAGGCGAGCGCTGGCTGGCGGCTTCTGCAGGGGAGGGGGCTGCTGGCACTGGTCTGCGTTGGCTAGCTGGCCTCCAAGGGCTCGTCCAGCTCAGCAATGGTGATGCCACTCACCCAACACTGAACAGGTAGAGCAAGAGCTTTTACAAGGCTCTTGGGTCAGTTCTCAGGTCTCAGTAAAGCCGGGGGGGGGCACCAGGGCACAACAGGGCCTCTGTGGTCACCAGACTGGCCTGGCAGAAGCAGGCATTCGTAGAGACCCTGAAAAGATCACCCAGTCCACCCTGCTGAATTTACAGATGAGAACGCTGAGGCCAGAAGCCAAAGGATGAAGAGAGAGTGAGAACTGGGACTGAACCCAGGACTGCGCTGCTACCTGTACAACAAGAGCCTCCCTCCTCATGGTTACATCAGGTCAGTCCAGTTTTTAATCCGAATTAGGAAGACCATTAAGGTCCAAATGATGTAACACAAACCCTGTGTTTTTTGCCTTTAGCCTGATACCAGTACTGTACAAGAGGCTTGGTTTCCCCTTTTTGGTCGACTGCCTCTGTGTTAACACTGCCTTTAACAAAAAGCAGACTGAGTAAGCCAGGTTCTTCCTACCTCCTAGGTTAGGTCAGATGCGTTATACATTCAGGCCAGAGCAATATATTCTGGTCCGAGAGGATACGCAGGTAGCGGGGCACAATGGATGACAGTATTCAATTTGGAGTCAGGAAGATCTGAATTCAAATCCTGCCTCAGGTGCTAGCTGCAAGTCATTTGACAGTAACGGCATCGCCCTTCCAGGGACCCATGCAAAGTGCCTTGCAAACTTTCAAAGCGCTATAGAACTGCTACTTCTGCTATTATCCTATGCGGATATCTCTTAGGAAAGTTATTTAGGGACAATAATGATGGTACCTCCCTTCCTTTCCCTGAAATGCTTGGGTTTTTGCAGGGATGAATCAGGTTCTTTGCACCCCGAATCTTTTGAGTTACTTAGGGTGCCAGGGTTGACATTCCAGGTGCCAAGGACAGAGGAGAAAACCTGTGAGGCATCATGGTGCAATGGGAAGAAGGCTGCATTGTATCCAAGGCCCTGGGTTCAAATATCAGGTGAGTCTGTTTTTTACACCCTGTAAAAAGAAGGGTTTGGACTAGCAGTCTCTAAGGCCCTTCCGACTCCAAGTCTGTAATCCTACGATGACGATGAGAGAGAGGACACTTTGGCCCAGCACTCCAAGGTCTTCCAGCTGCTTGCCTCACTCCCCTCAAGCATCTTACGCTACCTATCTATATCATCAGAGACACAGCCTGGCCTGGTGGGTAGCCTCGGGAACACCTGGGCTCCAGTCCTGGCTCGTGGGGGATCCTGGCTCAGTCCTGCATCACCTCCAGGGCCCCAGGCAGCTCTCTACGCACCTGAGCATTCAGCACTAACCACCCCCAAATCACCAGAGAGAATCTTGCATCCCAGCGTGTAACTGGTGTTGGCTGTGGGGCGCGAGGGCATGCCTCCTCCCAAGACTGAAGCACGGAAACAGAAGAGGACACGGCTCCGCAGAGGTGACATGAGTAACGGCAGAGTGAGGTCGGAACTCAGGCCCTCCAACTCCAAACCTACCGTTTGCCCAGTCTCTCCATAAAGCCAAGCGCAAAGCTTAGCCTGCCTGTTGTTTTTAGGCCTATTTTTTTTCCCTTCAAAGATCTTGTGAGGGACTCCAGCACGGATTGTGAATGCAATCTGTCGACTGCCCCTTCTGTCATCTCCGCAGTGCGACTGGCCACGTCTGTGTGGCTCAAGAAGGAATCTACCGAAACAAGAACTTCTCCCAATACAGGTGACAAGAACTACTGCAGCGCTGTCCCTGTGAACTTTCAACAGGCAAGTACGGAGAAGAAAAAAACACGGACTCCTGCTGTTGCAATTTTGTTTTATTTTTTAAAAGTTTTTGGCACTACATGGTTCTGTAAAGAATAGAAGTGACAAATTTTAAAACACATGAAATCCCTTCCTAATTCTTATTTTTAAGAACAATATATATAAAGTCTGAAGCAACCAAAGTATGAATACAGCTAATAGAAAATAAAGAACTTAATTTTTTTTTTAAATTCTCTCTTTTTACAGTTCATCAAGGTAAAACAAAACACAAAAGTCCCTTAAAAATAGGGTAATAAAATAGATGAAATTTGTATCACTCATTTTGGTGATACTAGTAAAAACTATAGCTTGTATCTATATACAAATGATACACTTTAAAAACAGTCTTAAATTTAAATAATCTGTATCTAAACAAGTTGTGTTAAAATGTTAAATCCAGGACCTGATTTGCTTTGCTTTCCACGAAATGTCATTTCTTCTGCTGGATGTAGTTCAAGCTGAGGGACGGGTGCCCTTGAGACAGCAGAGGGAATCTCGGGTTGCTTGGCATCAGTGGGCCAGCTGCAAACCAACCAGAACAAAGCAGATTCATTTACATCACAGTGCATTTCCTCTGGGTGGGTGCCTGGGGACATGGCTACATCTGGGAGGACCAGGGGGCCTATCTGTCGGTCTGTTTGCTCCCTGAAGACCCCATAAATGACCTTTATCTGCTGTTACACTTCTTACTGATGTTATAAGAACAGGGGAAGAGGAAATGCATCACATTAACCTTCATTTCAATAAGACAAGGGTGTGGGGAGTGGAGGACGGGGAGAGGAGGTTCACAGGGACACACTTCTGATGGCCCCCCCAGAGCCCTATGCGACGGGAGTTTCTCCCAACCTAGGTGGAAAGACCCTTGTCACATGAGGGACTAGAGGGAAGGGTCAGGCTTCCCTCATCCCCAAGCTCAGTGCCCCTGGAGGTCCAGGGCAACCACATGAAGGAGCATGGTCTCCAGCTCCCTGCAGATAAGAGGACTTTTGGCTCCCTCTTCTAGAAGACTCCCCCTGGTGTGGGCAGAGACCTCTGACTGGAGAACGGCTGGCTGGGCAGTGAGGAAGGCTCTGGTGACGTGAACCATAGGACTTAAGTGTACCAAGGATCGAGTGAGACTTATGAATTGTCAAACCTGAAGCTCACAGCAGTGGGCATGCAGGGCACTATCCTTCTGATTGCCATAGTGAGGGTAGGAAATAGTTTCTCTGTTTCTCTAGAAAAGCCCCACACCAACTGAGGAATAAAGCCCAGACCTCCTATGTCGCCTGTAAGAACCAAGATGACTTTTAGGGGAAACAATAAAGCTGTCCCTCTAAATTCCTCTTAGCGGGGAGGCTCACCCCCCACGCATGGCAAACCCTCCACTGCCCTCCGGGCCCAGCACCCCCAGCCTGGCTCCCTGGAGGAATGGGCTCAAGAGCCACTCACAGGTTCCTACCTAAGACCCTGGTCTGCCCTACACAGACGCAGCAGCCCTGCCCGGCCAATGGCATGTGAGGAGTGGTACCTGGAGGGTAGAAAGCTTTGTTCGGCTGAAAGCTGGCGTTCCCCTGCTGGAGGAAGTTCTGAGGCACGCCACCGTAAGGCCACGACGCTTGGAGGATAGGGAAGTGGGCGGGGGCTCCGTGATCCCAAGGAATTGGAGGGGTCAGTTTTGCAAACTGTCCTTGAAAGCCCTGATCTGCTTTCCAAAGGGAAGGAAAAGACAGATGTGTCAGAACTCGGGGTCCAGCATCTCAGCAGTCTGAAGGCTGCCGTTGCCCTTTCTCAGATCCACAGAGAACGTGGAACCTCTCTACTTGCCCTAAAAATCCTAGCCTACGCTGCCCCTAACGTGGGCCATCCAGCATCCTAATCTCCTGGGGCAGCTCAGTCAACTGTTAGGTATCCCTCACTGTTAGAAATTTCCTCTTCACTTTGATCAAAATCTGTCTCTCTGGGGTCCTGAGATGGTCATAAGGAAAATGGTCGCCAAAGCCCTGGGTTCCAGCCCCGGCTCTACTGGAAATTCCGCTGTGGGACCCAAGACAAGTCACTCCATCTCTCCAGGTCACAATCTCTTCTTCTGCTACATGGGGGTGGGTGGGGGGAGAGCTTCAAAGATGCAGACTGAGGCTTGGGGTCAAAAAAAAAAAAGCTCTAAATAATCAGAGAGCCCAACAAAGCCGATTCGCCCTTTCCTCACAGCTCATCCAAGACTGATCGTCCTTATTTTTACAGATGAAGAAACCGAGACTCCCAGGCAGGTGAAGGGACCTGCCCATGGTGAGATGGGAGGCAGGCTGGGCTTCCTCAGGCCCTTGCAGGAAAGGGCTCTCCCTCATGCTGGATGACCCTTAGGGCTGAGAGGGAGGGGGAATTTCCCTGGAGGCCAAGCTCGGTGGGCTAGCGCTTGAACTCCCTGCAGACTGAACCCAAGCAGCCCTGTGTTCCAGACTCCCAGACATTCTGTGCCGCTCAAGCTTACTGGAGGCAGGAATCAGGCAGCGCTCAGCATTAGGATCCCCGCTTTTGAGGGTCTGTCCTGGGATTTCATCCATGAAGGGACTCCTCAGGGGGGCACATCTACCATCCATCTGCAATTCCCTCCCTCAGAGAGTGGCCTGGAGGACCACAAGACTCAGTGACCTGTCCAGGGGCCCCTACTATGAATGAGGATTGGAACTCAGGACTCCTGAATTCAATTCCTGTGCCTTCCCCACAACTTCAGGCTGCTCTCAAATCCCTAATATGATGTGAAGAAAAACCGACTTGGAGTGTATTTAACTCAGGGCTTTGGATGTTTGCTCTCCAAGTTATAACACATTTATCGAGTTTTGTCGTCTGAGGACCTCGTCTGACCAACACCACGACTCAATCAAGGACTTATTCTACAAACGTTCCCCAGACTCACAGCCTGGCCAAGGTCATCCAAACCCGATGCCCTCATTTTTCTTATGAGGAAACTGAGGCTCTGAGGGAAGGAGTGACTTGTACCCGGCCACCCAGTCAGCGAGGGCGGCTCCTGTGACTCCTGAACCCAGAGCCCCTGACGCCACACCACCAGACTGGCCGCTCTGACCGCGGCCCCAAAGCCAGACGGGGGAGGGAAGGGTTACCTGA
The DNA here is from genome assembly GCF_003287225.1 of Phascolarctos cinereus. Taxonomy (NCBI): domain Eukaryota; kingdom Metazoa; phylum Chordata; class Mammalia; order Diprotodontia; family Phascolarctidae; genus Phascolarctos; species Phascolarctos cinereus. The sequence goes on from NW_027555958.1 coordinate 453,089,737, forward strand.
GTTCCCCACCGCACCGTTGTTCACCAGTGAGCTTGGAGCCACAGGGCTGTGCCAGTGTCCCTCGTGAGAAGCGGGGATGCCCAGGGGGGGCCTGGCGGCGGGCTGTGCAAAGATGATGCTGGGGTCGTTCAGACTCACAGTGTTCTGGCCGTTGCCGGCGCCACTGCCACCAGACTGCATGGGAAAGGGGACGCCGGCGGGGTGGGCAGGGTTCCCTGGTGCCGAGTGGATCACGGGGCCGTGCATCGGCCAGGTAGTGCCTGGGAGAGGGATGGGGTGGGGGTGGGGGTGCACCTGCAGCAGTCCCAGGCTGTGCAGGGCAGAATACTGACCTGGGGGCGACTGGGGAAAGTTAAACAAAGGCAGTTGGACCTGATGTGGCGGCTGGGCCGCCGGTGGCGGGCCGTGCTTGGGCTGGGCTATGGGCTGTGGCGTGGCCTGGGCAAGAGAAGCTGGCTGAGGAGAGTTCTGGGGGAATGGCGGGGGCTGTGGAGAGTAAGATGACGGCTGTGAATCAGACTGCAGAGAAGAGAGAGAGTCCCCAGTTAGATCCGAGAGGTCCATCATGAGCACCCCCACACAGCACAGACCACGGGCCAGCCACAGACAGTTACGACTCTGGCGCTTCTCCCACCACGGCCATGTGAAGGGCGCCACCGACCGTACAGAAGGGGCCGCGAAGGCTCGGAGGAGTCACCCCAGGCGGGGGCCCCAGCAGCCTGCCGCCAACCGTGGGCAGATGCTGCCGGCCCTCGGCTCTCGAGGGAATCGCACTTACGCATTCAGAGGGCTGCCTGGTCCGTGAGGGCCGGTCGACTTGTTGCTGGACCGAGCCGGCTACTGCCGGGGCGCTGACGAGGCTGCGTACCAGCTGGGCACCTGAGGGAGAAACAGCACAGGGGCCTGAGCCGGTGACGACCAGACGGACACCTGGTACTTCTTACTCGACAAGCTGGGCCACAGTGGAAGGTGCGCCAGGCTCAGAAGAGCTGGCTTTGAATCCTGGCTCTGATATGTAACATCAAAGGCCCCAGCCCTTAGACTGAACTCCTGCTCTCCGGGGGCTGGGAGAAGATGCTAAGAAACAGGGCTGCCTCTGAGCCGAAGGAAAGAGAAGGAACGGCTGTCTGGCGGTGAGGGTGCTCACACAAGGACACTTACAAAAGCTCCCTTCAGAAGGATTACATCTTGGAGGGCTTGTGAGACACTGGGCACCCTAGAGCATTATTGGTGGAGCTGAGCTGTGGATGAACACAACCATTCTGCAGAGCAATTTGGAATCATCCAAATAAAGCAACTCAAATGTCCACGCCCTTCAACCCAGAAAGTCCACTCCTAAGCATATACTCAAAGACATCAGTGACCAAAAAGGTCCTCCAAACACCAGGATATTTCTATCAGCCTTTTTTGTGGTAGTAAAGAACTGGAAATAACACAGATGCGAATCCATGGGGAAAAGCCAGACAAACTGTGGTCAGCTAAGGTAATGAGATATGACTATTGTAACAAATGGCAAATCTGCTGAATGAGAAGAGGGCAGAGAAGCACGGGAAGACTGATAATGACGCCAGCAATGGAAGTGGAAAGGACAGTGACTAGGAAACGATCTCAACCAACACTGTGCCCACTCCAAGAATGACTGAGAGTGAGCCTGGCTCCAAGTAAGGACCCCGGAAAGACCCCTCCTCCTCCCAGCGCAGAAGCGGGGGAGGAGGGCCCCCGGCTGTGGAGCACTGCAGACGCTGGCAGATTTCTCAATGGATTGGTTGGTTTTGCTGAAATTTTTCTTTTTTCTTTTTTTTTTTTTTTAAATTCTTTGTTATGGTTTTCTGGGAAAGTGAAAGACACAGGAGATATATAAGTGAATGACGACAAAAGATAGCAATAAAAAGCATTTTTTTTTAATAAAAAAGGAACATATCCCACTCCAGGAAGTTGGAAGTGTAGACATAACAACAGCAGCTCTCACGAACTGCCTTCCTGGCCCCCCGCTCCACCCAGATGGAGGACCATGCTCCCCAACCATAACGGGCTCTGGAGATCGGACGTCTACCCGTCCTTGAAGCCCAGATCACAAGCTGGCTGTCCTTCTGCCCAAACTAGAAAGCGGATCTCTAGGTAAAGCACTTAGCACAGAGCCTTCACACAGCAGGGGCTTCATCAATGCCCATTCCCTTTCTGCTCTGGAGAGTCACTGCCGTCTTTCTCCCATCCCACGTGGAGACAGGGTCTCCTCTCTCCGCCTCTGGTCCCGTCGGGGGGAGCACCTCGCAAACAGAGGTGGAGCCCTAACGACAGGGGGACGGGAGTCGCCTCCGCCGGCCAGACCGCAGCCTACCCAGGCCCAGATGTTTACCTGCCAGACCGTTGTTCCTCTGCCGCGCTTGTTTGTATTCGGGGCATTCTCTTCTGACGTGTCCCACGTCTCCACAGATAAAACATCTCTTCTCTCGAAGTTCTCTGTCTTCATCCTTCATTTCTTTCTCATCTTCTTTCTCATTCTCTTTCTTTTTCAGCCTAAACAGTAAAGCGCTGATGCCAACAACATTGTATGGATAGGTATTTCTAAGGAGCCTTGGCCAATGGAAAACTAAGCCCAAGTCCGCGATCCCCTATCATCTGAGCCACATCCCTAGCTCGGGGTAAATTTCCCCTAACCCGGGCTGCAATGTGAAAGGAAACCTGACAGTTTACTGAGTCTATTCACATAAGCAATCAAATAAAGATTAATTTGCTAACCTAGTTAGTTACTAGTTATCCCCCATAGCTCCTTGGCAAGTGTCTTGTACCCGTGGGTTGGGAACCCTGGCCGTAAGGAATCGAGATCTCCGATGTTTAATGCAACAGACACAATGATGTTGGGGTGTGTGTGGTGTGTGTGTGTGGGGAGGGGGGGCAAAGGGGTAATAAGAATCGCCACATTTTCCCTGCTATAAAATACTTCTTCCTTCCCTGCCTACCCCCCCTCCCCCTTAGCTGCCACCTGCCCTCACTCTCCCCCAACCCCAAGAGTCTTTCTTTTAAATCTTGTTTTTGGCAGTTCAAGTTTCTGCCCAGTGTTTGCTCGCCCACCTCCTCCTTTTAGGACAGTCTTTCATGTAGTGCCCAATTTTCCCACACACACGGCAGCAGCGGTCATTGGGGGCCAACTCTCCATCCGTCAATACTTTAGAATCAAAGAAGTACTCCTAGAAAGAAAACCCCCTGCTGATGAACTCTGCCTTCAGAGACGAGGTGAAGGGAGAGTGGGTGGGGGAAGGAGAACGTATATCCTTCCCCTAAACCCAACACATATGAGACGCGTGTGAAAGGATCTGCGGTGCCGAGCACATGGACTTACCGCTTCTCTCCCAACAAGAGGATAAAACGGGGTGCCAAAGAGTTTCCTGCCATTGATAAAGGCCTTCATGATGAAATTGGTCACTGGGAGGGAAGAAGGCGGCAGATAAGATGCAAACACTAACTGTTCCCTGCTCTAAAACCACAGTGCCGATATTATTTAGAACTTACTTTTTCTAGAGACTCCAGCACCAAGGTTATGATTCAAGTCAAAAGGATCTAGAAAAGAAGGATGTCCTTTTTAAGCACTTTGAACAGAAATCCCAATTTTTAGGTGCAACCAACCAAGATAAGCATTCCTTAACATTTACCATCTGTCAGAAACCCGGGGAGGTGGCAGATGTCCAGCAGAGGAGGGCTCAGCTCGGGCGTCTCCTCGGTCCTCCCCTGACTTCTCCAGAATGCCCTCCGCCCTCTCCCTCTCGTGTGTGTGTGCCTTCCCCCATTAGAAGGAAGCTCCTGGAGGGCAGGGACTGTCTCCTTGCCCCCCATTTGTATCCCCAGCCTTGGCACACAGTCAGTGCTTGGTGCTTTTTTACTACTGATCACTAAGTAAACACAAGGCCACTTCTCCCTGTCTGGACTGCAGCGTGAGGTGGAGCTGCTCACGTTCACCAGTCCTCTTCCGAAGAGCTGCTTTTCTCACCACTGCTCTCCCAATCCCTGGGATGAGGAACTTCCTTCTGCCTAAGAATACCCTTCCCAGCCCATCCTCTGCCGGCCCCTTCCTCTGGGCACAGTGGAATTCCTGCCCCCTAAATGAGAAACTCCCCTTCATTCAGACTCGTCTGCCTTCTGCCCCCTCCCACGTCTGTTACGTATGGCCCCCTCTCGCTCCTTATCAAGCCTCCCCCCAGAGCAGGCCCTCCTACCTCCTTGCCTGGAGCGGCCTCCTTGGGGCCTTGTCTGCCTCACGTCTCTCCCCATTCTGCCTCCAAACGGATTTTCCTAAAGCGCAGGTCTGACCAGGCTGCCCTGTATTTAATCATCTCCAGGATCAAATATAAAATCCTGCTTGGCTTCTGAAGCCTTCCCAAACTGGCATTCAATAAATGCGCTATGGATTAACTGGGGGGTGCACTAGCAGCTTCTGCGGGGTTGGGGGATATCAACAATTGTTAGATTAAAGGCTTATGGATCTCAAATATATAAAAAACAATAAATTCCTGTCCTCAGGGAACTTACATTCAACAGGGAGAATCCACAAGTACCCAGACAATAAACACAGGATGATCGGGGGGTCAGGGAAGACATCTTAGTAGGGGATGGCACCTGAGGGAGGGCATGCCAGGCACGCATGGCAGCCCGTGCCAAAGCATGAGGAGATACAATAGGGACTCCATGGAATAAGCATTAATCGATCCACAGAGGGTGAAGTTATCTCGACTTTATTACGTTCTCAGTGATCTGAGAACACAAGAGACACGTGGGATAGCTGAGTGTGTTCCAACTAGCTAAAGCTTTTGAATGATGACTACTTTACCACTGGAAAAGGGAAACTGAGGAAGCTCACTGTGGATGGCTTAGATCTTTTTAGTGAACTAAGAGGCTGGGATGCCTTTGGCAAGCGTGAGGAGATGTGGTCTAGGGCCTGGAAAGCTTTGGAAAAGTCCCTGTGGGAAATAAGTGAAGGGCTGCCTACTCTGAGAACGAATTTATTACTGGAAACAAATGCATTAATTTGTCTTCAAAAGTGGGGGAAAGCCTTCGCAGAAGGCCCTAACAATACTGTAATACCTAAGAGAGGCTTAAAAACCTCACTTCAGTTGAACCACACACTGACCACCTGAAGTCCTACAGGCCCAGGCCGACGATGGAGGCCACACACTGGCCTCCCCTGGGGATGCTCCTCTATGGACCCCCAGCGCCGAGGTGATATCCACAGGCCCAGTGAGGCTGCTCAGCAAATACCTTCGATCGCAATGCATTTGGATGTCCACTGTTTCTCAAAAGTTGTCAGCAGCTTTTTCTGCCGAATGCTGATGACATATTCCTTGAAATCAAATTCTTCGGTGTAAAAGCGCAGCAGCCCCAGCCAGAGCTCCCCCAGGGTCTCTGTGTTTTGGCCCAGAGAAGGCAAACGCTTTTTCTGGAGGGAGAGAGAAATTTATTAGGACTACCCAGCAATGGGGCAACAGAGCTAAGTCAAAATTCTGCATGAACTTACTAGACAAATCCTATCACAAACAAGAGGACAGTGACAGTTACCAGTTCCTCCATGTCATCAAAGAAAAAGGCATTCCATCCATCCACCATTCGCTGGGGAATCTGTTTTCCATCGAATATCTGCAGCAAACAAACCAATTATTTGGTTATTTCACGGCAGCTTTTTAGCGGGCTGATCGCTAAGCCTGTCCTTCAAAGTTATTTCCAAATAATAATAAGAGCAGTAATACCTCCTCTAATAAACACAGGACAGGAGAGTACCAAAAAGTTAATGGATCATGCATACTTGAAAGCATGTTTGTAATGGGCTAAGGACATTTTAATAGGATAAGATGGTCCAAATACAGGAATACTGGGGCAGCTAGGTGGCACAATGGATAGAGCACCGGCCCTGAAGTCAGGAGGACCTGAGTTCAAATCTGACCTCAGACCAAACACTTGACACTTACTAGCTGTGTGACCCTGGACAAGTCACTTAACCCCAATTGCCCAAAAATAAAAAAATTAAAATCAAATACAGGAATACTGCCTATTTAGCCCGAAACCTGGCCTATCAACAACCCTGTAAGGTCAGCAGCCAAAGTGTTGTACCCACCTTCCTAAGAAAGAAGCAAATGCAGAGGGAAAAGTGACCTGTAGAGTCAGCAGATTTCCCAACATTTCTACGTTCTTGCAAGTACATAACAAAGCCAGAATTTGGGCCCAAATGTCCTGACTCCAAGTTTAGATCTCTTAAAAAAAATTTTAGGGGGCAGCTAGGTGGCACAGTGGATAGCACTCTGGCACTGGAGTCGGGAGGAACTGAGTTCTAATCCAGCCTCAGACATTTGATACTTACTAGCTGTGTGACCCTGGGCAAGTCATGTAACCCCACTGCCTCACCAAAAAAGCTCCCCCTCAAAAACTTTTTTATGTATCTGTGTGTGCATCTGTGACACATCACACACACACACACACACGAAATCAACAAAAATCTATTTTCTTTCTCTCCTACTTCCCTCCCCCAAATGAAAAAGAATATAAGATCTTCATAAGAGATATGGATAGTTGAACAAAACACTTTACCACACAGGCCGTGTCTAAAAACCAGGGAAGTCATTCTGTAGCAAATCCATCAATTCTCTGTCGGGAGGTGGGCAACAGGGACCACCCTGGATCCTGCAGAAATCATGGCTGGTCCTTGTGGTCACTGGAGTTCTTAAATCTGCCAAAGCTGTCTGCTTATGGCATGGCATAAACCGTTCTGGTTCTGCTCACTTCATTCACAATTTTCTTAGAAGACGGGAAACCTTGGTCCAGCTTTCTTTGAACCGTCCCCTTTCTCCCTTCTCATGGCCCTACAGTTTCCCATCACGTCCAACAACCATAACTTGTCTGACCCCATCCCAGCTGACGGGGCTCCCCTCTGGTTTCCAGGCCAGCACACAACACTTGCCATCAATAGTTGTGTTCCTGGGGGTTAGGGTTTCCCTCTTTCTTTGTTCCCCTGGGGCTTAAGGGGCACAGTAGTGGTATTGCTGGGTCCAAGGGGGCACAGTTAGCCCTTCCTAACAACAGAAAATAATTAGATGAAGGCAAAGTTTCAAGTGAGAAGCACAGGACTGGGATGCAGATAACGAGTCGGCACTCGGACAGTCTACAACTGTCATCTCAGGCCTCTCGTAGCTCTAAAAGTCTAGGAATCTAGGACTCTAAACAGAGCCTGCCACTTTTTATGAGCAACCTAGCACCCCCTGAATTTTACCTATAAATCCAGCAGTTGGGCGTGGGAGCAATACTCGCTGTCCCCCAAGCACAAAGCATCCAGAGGAAAGGGGACCCTGCCAAATGGGGCTCTTCATCTCACTGTTTAGTCTTGGAGAAGGGGGAGAGGAGAGTGCCCCAGGGGCTGCGACTAACTGGTGCACATGGAAATCCTTCGTATTTCTAGCTCAGCACAGACACCCACCAGATGCTTCACCAGTTGGTGATTTCCTACAATTTCCCCAAATAACTCTATCTCTTAGCTCCCACGTCCAAGTAAACGCCCTTCTCTGAAACCAGAGCTGGCCACTCCCAGATGCTGAGGAGGGGACCAAAAGCACTGACTGCAGAGAAGGCAGGGCTCAGTGATGGAGAGAAGGACCGTTCCTACATCATGATAAAATGGGACTCCTGATTCACCATCCACGAGGGAACGGGCGTGAAAACAGACAGCCGGGTGCTTGGGAAGACAGCTCTGGAAAGAAAGGTGCCCAGAGGCTCAGCGTTTCCCAGACCTGGAGGGATGTAATAACTATTACGGACCAAAGTCTATACGAGGGCATGGCGGACCGAAACAGCCGGCCTGCCAAGAGCTTTCACCAGGAACAGGCGGGTCACAGAGATCTTGAGACAGAAAGATCCAAGGAAAGTCGGGATGGCTAAAATCCTAGCACGTGCCATACATTTTTTTTTCAATTTAACGTTCTGTCCTCAGCAGGTCTTCTCTGGAATGTTCTGTAGTAGTAACAGCGGTGAGGACAGCTTGCAATGGTAGAGCATTTTAGGGTTTGCTACGTGCTTTACAAATACCATTTCATCTGATCCTCACAACAACCTGGGGGGTGGGGGGTGCTAGTTCCCATTTTGCAGCTGAGGAAACTGAGGCAGACAGAGGTTAAGTGACTTACCCAGGGTCACACAGCTCTAAGTGTCTGAGGCTGGCCATTTAGCTACCTCACTCACTACCTTGGAAAAAGTCAAAAGAAGCTTCAGTGCATCTGCGACAGACATCACAGACGCCAAGACAGAAAGGTCTCATGGGCCTGAGAAGGGCCTCGCACTTCCTCCTCATTCTCTCAGCTAGACCCGAGCCCCCTGCGCCTGCATGCTCTTCCCCAAACACCCACCTCCTGGAGCACTGGGATCACGGGGGGATCTCTTTGTTGCAGGAAGTACAGCACCATGAGGATATAAGCATAGGAGGACAAACTTCCTCTGGACGCATCACCGATGTCACAGCGCTAAAAAAGCACGAACCGCAAGTCAGGTGTGAGATCAGACAACGCAATGACCCCCACGGAGGGCCACGAAGCCTGGCAGCTGCCAGCTCAATCCTCCCCTGCCTCCGAGATGAAGACCCGCAGACCCAGCACGGTTACAGGAGAGTTACACAAAGTCAGGACAGTCGGGACCTGAACCCTGAGCTTCTGACAAAGGTTAGCCTTCCTTTTTAATCTTATTCTGTGGAACATCTTCAGGGAAAAATGACCCTCTAAGCTCTAAACCTGGACGTGAATTTTTAGATTTTTCCAAAATGCTTTTGACTACCATGGTCACATTGGCAGGTGGTCCAAAAGGCACACACTGGGTATAAGCAGGCTGGCAATTTGCAGAAAAGAGGTGGGGTCTGAGCTAAATCTTGGCAAGAGGTGTTATCTAAAACGGTAGGGAGGAGGGAAAAGGCTTGGACAGGACCAGACCCATTCACGGAACCCTCCATGAGCTCTTGTGAAGGAGAGAGTGTGGGGGGGATGGGGGGAGGCTTTCCACAGCTAAGTACCCAGAGCTTAAAGGCAGGAAAGATGCCTGCCCAGGGCATCGAATGCCAAGCACAAGAGTCTCAGCTAGACTTCATCCTATGGGCAGTGGAGGGAGAGCCAAGTAGGGTCAGGATCATGATCGGGGAGCCCCATGCACAATGGACTGGCCAAGAGAGGCTGATCTTCCCTGCTCTTCCCCGTACCCTGCAGAAGGGGACAGTGGTATATGCCCTACAATGGGATACTCATGGCTCGAAGTGGCTAAACCTGGACCTTTCTTCTGAGAAGAGCTCACGAAGGCAGTATGTGCCCATGGGGCAGAGAGAGCCCTCTCGGGTGTCCCCCCAAGGGCTCCATGACAGGCCCTAAAAGGGCTGGTCTAGTCCCAACAGCCTCAACACTGAACAGCTTCCATCTTCTTGGGGTGGCGCACCTGCCACCACCATCCCCTTGGAGGAACAAGGCCCAATGTGCAGAACATAGCCCATCAACAGAAGGGACAGAAACACAGCAAAAGCCAACCGACAAAGAGGCAACATCGCACAAGACTCACACATCAACCCTCCTAGGCAAGACAGGAGCAAGAAGGTCAAGCTTCAGCATTTCAATTTAATTTGAAAACACCTCCAACCCTCAAAGTGTTCATGGGGCGTGGTCAAAGTGGAAAAAAAGGGACTGGCTTTGACACAAGTGTGTGTGTGTGTGTGTGTGTGTGTGTGTGTGTGTGTGGTGTGTGTGTGTGTGTGTGTGTGTGTGTTGGAGAGAAAAGGAGAGAAACAGAAAGGGGGGGAAGAGGGAGTGAGAAGAAAAGAGAAGAAAAGAGTGAGTGAAAGAAAAAGAAGGGAGAGAGAGAGTGGGAGTGAAAGAGAAAAAGAGGGGGGAAGAGAGAGAGAAAGGGGGGAAGAGGGAGCGAGAGAAAAAAAGGGGGGAAAAGATGCAGGGGGAAGAGTGAGATACCATGGACCAGGAACTTTCCTTCTCCGTCTCCAAGGTCCTTAAACTGCACCGCATACCTCAGAAGGGGAGAAACCACTCTGTACCTCACATGTGAATTCTAAATAAACTGCAATGAGATCATTTGAGAACACACAGGTCTCTGCAGAGCCATCAGCATGCTGCCTGCTCCCAAGCCACCCTCGCTGGCTGCCTACCTTGGCGAACACTTTCATGGTATATCCCAAGTACTGCACCCGAGGATCGATAGCTGCATACGTAGCCAGCATTCTTGTATTATGCTGAGCCTGAAAAACAGCTTTGTGTTTGAAAACATTCCAATGCATGACAAGAGTTCACAGCTGGAAGCAAACCCACGCTGTTTAGCATGGGAAAGCTAGTTTCCCAAGTGACAGAGATGGCACAGGGCCTCCTCCGGGGGGAAGGCCAGGTCCTGACAAACACGAGCACATCCAGAGGCTGGCACCGAGAAGGAGGAGAGAACATGTGCAAGTGTGCTCTAGGAGAGCAGTTCAGAGGGACACCGATCTCAGACAGATAGAAGCTCACCAAGGTATTGTATAAGCTGATGTCTCCTTCTAGTCCACTCCGCCTGTGTTCAAATTTGACGATAGGCACTTTGGCAGTAGTTATAGGCAAGATGTTTTTTAAACCTAATAAATACAGCAGGACTTCAGTGTGTATCATTTTCATCATGCAAACAATACACACACAGAGCCCACATTTAAAACACATACCTGGATGTCGCTTAAGAATTTTTGCCAAACCTTCAATTATTTCCTTACAATTCAATTTCTAAAATACAAAACAGAAAATGATAAATAATTAATGCTTAACATCAGGGCTCTGTCCATCCGAACCACCCCAATGTACTGATTCAGTGCGGGCGATACCAAGCTCCAATATCTAACTCTGATGCTATAGTCTCTGGGCAAAAGCCCATTCAGCTGGGGAGTAAATGGAAGACTCTATTTCTGTTCTGTCCCTCAGTTTTGAGAAAGCAAGAGGCAGCACGATGTGAAAGACAGAGTACTGAACTTGTAGTCAGGAAAACTGGGTCCCAGGCCTAGCTGCCATACTTTCTAGCTGTCCAATGACAGGAAACAACAACATATGACCACAGGCACCTAAGGTGACTTCTCTGTGCCTCAGTCCATAGTTTTCTCATCTGTGGAATGGGGACAGCACTGCTTGTCCAAGAAGAAGGGTAGTCAGGCAGCAGCCAGGAGGATAGCCTGGGTGTGGGCCTGACCAGGTGCCAGTGCCGTCTCAGAGAACAGCCAGGGAGCTGTGAACGGGTCCCTTACCCTCTCGGCACCCTCAGGCAGCCCGCTAAGATTGTAAGTTCCCTACATAAATAGAATTCTGCTCCAAATCCCTCTGCCTCCTGCCTTCCTGGCTTTCCTTAGAGCCCACCTGCTTCCAGCCGCTGTGCGGTGCCCTTCTGCTGGCACCTCTCGGAGAAGGCCTCCGATGCACCCTGGAAATATCTCCTGCATTCATGGTCACTGGCACACTGAGTTCACTCCCAGGGGACAGGGACTGTGTTTTTGCCTTTCTCTGCCCCTCTTAGAGGCTAAATGCTTGCTGTCATGCACACATACATCCATCCATCCATCCACACTCACAGAGGGAGGGGCAGTCCCAAGAGCACAGGGAGGGCACAGGGAGATCTGGGATGAGGAAACGCTCTCCAGGCCCACAGGTCAGCACCTTCTCTGTAGTGCAGTCTTGGAGAGGGGCTGGAGTACTGAGAGGTTAAGGGACTTCCCTAGGGTCACACAGCCCCTGGGGGTGGCAGAAGCCAGGTCTTCCTGGCTCTAAGGCCAGGGCAGCCTTCTGCACACTCCCTGGGGTGCTTCCATATGCCTGCATACTCCATGTGCACATGGTTATTTATGCTCTGACACATGCCAGCAATACTGAGCCCACCAATCTCCAACCTTAAAAGGGACGCTGCAGAGAGCGCCTACTCCAACCTGTACCCACTGACTGAGGCCCTACTATGTGCCAGGCACGGTGCACTAGGCCTCTGCCTGGACCTCCAGGGCACTGACCACTGACCAAGGCACATGTCCTATTTCTGGCCAGCTCAGTCACAGGACAGCCTGATCCTTCAAAGCATGCAGGATCTTTGATGTCAGAAAAGCCTCTTGGAAATCTACCAGTCCTCAAAGTCACCGCCAGGTATGGGAGATCTCGTGTTATGAACAGGCTAACTGTCCTTCCATGCCACGTGCTGCTAAGCTGGGGAATGGGGTCCCCTGGGCGGTTCTGGTGCCTGGGAGCCCCGGAACAAGAAGAGCTCCCCCACATTACCATGCATTTCTACAAGCTGTCTGTTTCAAAGCGAGCCAGTCTTCTCTTTTCTTATTCACGAGATCACAGGACCATCCCCAGAAAGACTCAAAGGCTGCCCGGCTCCTCACCCTCTGATGAATATTTGTTCCAGCAATTCAGGATTCACCAGATGTGAAAGCAGCGCCCAGGCCAGTGAAACCAAGGAGCTTTGGAAGCAGCAGCAAATGCACTGCCCCAGCTGCTCTCTCCCCTCCACAATGAATTCACTCATTCTCCAGCAAAACTCTGTACAGACAATTTTCCCTTTCCCTTAGCTTTGCTTTAGAAAGCAAACACAGAAATAGTGACTACAAATACATTACATTTTCTGTTAAACAAAAATAGCTCAGATTACAATCTTTTCTGAGAAAAAAAAACCAAACCCAAGGTCCCCTCTGCTGACTCCTTCCATTTCATGATGTGCATGGGAAGGAGGCAGCCTAGAAGTGGGTGTACGTGGAATCCACTGTGACCCTGCAGCTTTCTCCACAGAACAGGGAGCAGTTCCTCGGGACCCGATGAAAGAAGTAGGCGGGAGTGAGCACCACCTCTCTCTAGAGCACCCCCGCAGAAGACTGACCCCGATGGCCCCCTCTCCTGAGGAGTGGCCCGCCCCTTTTGGCAGGATCAGCAGGTGCCAGCAGAAGGAGTAGTTTTCCTTATGGAAGAAGGGCCAGTCTGCCCAGGGACCCACTGGAGCACTTCAGCCCCTGGCCGTGCCTCTGGCCCCACTTCCACACTTGAAGCTGTTCCCTCCCCAGGGCTGTGGCTGAATGAAAGGGGGAAAGGACAGCCCCTGCTCCAACGGCTGGGGCCCCATCAAACAGTCCCACAGTCCCGATGGCCTGAGGCAGACGAGGAACACGGCTTCACTTATGACCTTTTACAGGTGGTAGCTCAATTCCTGCCCAGTTATGTGGGGGATCCAGAACTGCCCAGAACAGACTGAGAGGGCTGCTATGCGGGGGGATCAAGTCCATGCTTTGGCTATAATCTACCTGGATTTTTAGCAAATGAAGCTCGGCAACACTGGGTGTCCTGCAGCAACCTTAGCTGGACTCTCTCTCCACGAGCCTTCCCACCTCCACTGCCACTGTCCAGGGTGCCATCATCCTTCACAGCCTCAGTCCCTGCTGCCGCCAGAGGTCCCATCACCCAATTACCAAACCCTGCTGCTGATGCCGCCGCCATCGCCTTCACATCTTCTGACTAATCCTTTCTCTCCACTCACAGTCACCGCCTGTGGCTCAGGTCTCACCTCTAACCTAAGCAGGGGTCTTCAACCGTCTTTGACTGGGCACCCCATCAGTAAAATTGGGGGGCACACCTCCAAAATGTCAGTGTACATGAGAGGCACTACTATATTAATGATGCTTATGTCCACCGTAAAATGTACTCCAAAACAGACACTTTAAAAAGGACAGTAATAAGAGCCAGCACTGAGCCAGCACGCCACCTGAGCTCTGGTATTTATCTGGTCTTCACAACAAGCCTGTGAGGAAGATGCTACAGGGATGGAAGAACATTTGATTGTGGAGATCATGAGTTGCTACTGGAGTTTACCAAGCAGGGGAAGGATGTGGTCAGATCTGTGCTTCAGGAAAATTGCTTTGGCAGTGAAATGGAAAAGGGAGGGGAGAGATCTGAAGCAGAGAAACCAACTAAGAGGTGGCAGGTGATGAGGGCTTGTGTGCGTCAGGAAGTTGGTCAGTGAACAAGCATCTATTAAGCACTTACTACATGCACACACCATGCTAAGGGCTAGGGATACAAAGAAAGGCAAAAAACAGTTCCCACCCTCCAGCAGCAAACACCGTAATGGAGGAGTCGCCATATAAATACCCAGGACACACGAGATGTACACAGAGTACACGGAAGTAATCTATCCTTCTCAATGACTTCTATGGCTCCCTACAACCCTTGGGACAAAATGGAAAAATCCTGACTGGCTGTTAGAGCTCTTCACAACCCAGAGCCACCTACCTCTCCACTCGCCTTCTCTCTGGTCACCTGGAGTCTCTGGCTCTCCCCAGATGGGGAGCATGCTCCCCGTCTTGTCTCTGTCCTACAGAACACTGCTCCTTCTCCAAGACACACAGTGCTAAGCACCACCTTCTGCAGACCCCGAGGACTCTCTTCCTAACTAGCTCGGATTCCTCATTTCTGAGCACACTTAGCCGCATGCTGGACTCTCCTAAATGTGTATACCGGACGTTTTCCCTCTCATTAGATAACAAGCTTCCTGAGAACCAGGCCTGTGGTATTAGGGCATCTTTATCCAGCTTCGGTGAGTCACACACCATGGGAATCTAACAAATGTTTCCTGAATTCTCCCAAATGGATGGATACAAAAGCTTCTTACAGCAATACCGAGTGACCTACAGTATTCAGCATTACCTCAGCATTCTCATGGCCATCGAGTGTCATGCAGATGTCGAGATCGCTGTCGCGGAATCCAAATCCGTTCTTTGAGGAACCAAATAAGCAAAGTCTGGCCTTTTCTGATCAAAAAAAGAAACAAAAATGTATGAGGGCAGTTTCCAGTTGCTCCAAAAAGTGGGATTAACAGGGAGAACTGAGCGAAATTCTTGTATGACAAAGAACCCAGAGAAATGCTGTCAGGTCTGAGATGGAAATTGAATGAGAAGTCACGAAGCTATGAACAGGCCACGTCCCAAGGGGGTTTTTAAGCTCTCTTCAGATGGACAGACCAGAAAGGGGTAATGAAGGCCGGCTGTGAGGGCTGAGCTCGCTCCTAGGACTCCTGTGCCTCAGTGGGACCGAGAGGAGAGAGCTGTCTTCTGTAGCCTACACAGAGGGGAGGGAATGCTAGGCCCCCCAGGGGAGCACGAATTGATAATTTAGTTGAGATTATTACCTACCAGCTCATGTGCACCTTGGGGAACTGGCTAAAAGGGAAGGCTTTGTGACATTCAGCACTACATCACTGGGGCTCCTCAAGCTACAAAGACTCCTACAAGGGCTCTGTGCCCTCTACAAGGCAGGGTGGCAGAGCAGGAAGGACATATGCTGGACCTGAATCACTGTGTAGGCTGTATGAACTCCTCCAGGAAGCCTCCTCAGATTGCTCTAGCCAGAAGATGACCTTCCCTACTTCATCAAAACCTCGTGCCACAAGGACCTCTCCTGTAATTAAGTATCTGTACACATTTCTCCTCCCATTTAGCTCCTGGGGGGCAGGGATTGTCTTTTTTTCATTTCTGCATACTGCTGGGCAGGGAATAAGGACTTTGGCAATGGATTTTTGAAACATGCGATCACACATACTGTGTTATAAAAAAATTTTGCCAGAGAAAACCAAAGATTTAAGTTCAGGTTGTTTCTGGATGACAAATTGCATTCTTTTGACAGACTAATTTCTTTCTTTGAAAAAAATCATCAGGGGCAGCTAGGTGGCACAGTGGATAGAGCACCAGCCCTGAAGTCAGGAGGACCTGAGTTCAAGTCTGGCCTCAGGCCAAACACTTGACACTAACTAGCTGTGTGACCCTGGGCAAGTCACTTAACCCCAATTGCCTATAAGCAAAAAAAAAAAAAAGAAAAGAAAGGAAAAAAAAGAAAAAAATCATCATAAACTTGTTCCTACTACCAGCTCAACTACTCTTGTAGAATTGAGGGCTCACCTTTGAGAAGTTAATTCTCCGTTTTTGCTAAGGCTTGAAAGTTACTGGTTTACTAAATATCACTCTGGTAAGCCAAGGGCGAATTTCTCCCTAAAGTAAGCAATGTATTTCACAGAAACTGTTTATCAGCAGGGTGAGGATCCTCACTCAGGGTCGCCTCCATTCCATCAAAGAATGAGAGCTGATATCCCAAAGAGATCATACAAATGGGGAAAGGACCCACACGTATAAAAATATTGATAGCAGCTTTTTGTGGTGGCAAAGAATGGGAAATTGAGAGGATGCCCATCAATTGGGGAATGGCTGAGCAAGTTGTGGTATATGAATGTAATGGAATACTATTGTGCTATAAGAAATGATGAACAGGCTGACTTCAGAAAAACTTGGAGAGACTTGTGTGGTCTGATGCTGAGTGAAGTGAGCACAACCAAGAGAACGTTGTACACAATAACAGCCACATTGTGCAATGACTAATATTGATAAACTTAACCCTTCCCAACAATACAAGGATCTAAGACATCTCCAGAGGCCTCATGATGGAAAATGCTATCCACATCCAAAGAAAGAACTATGGAAGTTGAATTGCTATTTTTTCTCTTCTGTTGAGTTTTGTTTCCTCTTTCTGGTGGTTCCTCCTATTGGTTTTAATTCTTCCTTACAACATCACTAATGTTAAAATATGTTTAATAGGAATGTAAATGTATAGTCTATATCAGACTGTGCGCCATCTTGGGGAGGGTGGTGGGGAGGAAGAGGGAGAAAAATTTTCAACTCAAAAGCATATGGAAGTGATTGCTGATAAATCAAAATAAATTAATAAAATTTAAAAAAATTTAAAAAAAAAAGAATGAGAGCTGGGAGGGCCCTAAGAGACTCTGGACTATTGGCCAAGATTGTGCAGCCCATACAAGCACAATCAGAATTTGAACCCAAGGCCTCTCAGGCCACACCCAAGAGCTCTTTCAAATACCACCAGGCTGTCTTGATTTACCCTCTTTCCCCAAATACTTGCAGAAGAATTCAGATGACCTTGTTAAATCTTAGAGGACACAGAGGCTTGCGAGCTGCTACCTCTACCGACAGGGGTGGCCACCGCGGCTGGGTGGTTGCATTCTTTGTCCCTGGGTCCCCAGCCGGGACCTGCACAGAGTACGTGCTTAATGCACTGACTGATCAGGAAGTGAAAAGGAACTTGGGACCCAGGTTCCACCTACATCTCCCACATGAGCACACCTCAGGGCATGGAATACAAACCAAGCTAACAGCTGATTACTCATGCCCGGTATAAACGCATGTTGACCCCAACAGACAATTCTTCTTTTCTCTCCATATGTGACAATGTGCCCTTAAGTATGAAAAGACCAGCTCACTGGGAAAATGAGAACAGTGCATGGCAAACCCAAATAACATACCATTATATTCTTTTTGAATAAACCTTTCTAAGCTGGCCAAAATTTGCTCCCTGCTTTGTTGTTCAGAAAATGGAGGTGATAATTCATCTAAGGAGGAAAGAAAAAGAAGAGTGAAAAATGATGAAATATCATCATGCATTTGATTTTTCAACCAAAACCTCTTCTATGTTCCTCTCTTTCTTCATTATTGTGATGAATATTTAGGGGAAGGGGCAGCAGAGAAGTTTCTTACAGACTCTCCGTTTCCTGTCCTGCCAACTGTCTCTACTGTCCTCACGTGACACCCAAACTGACCTCTTCCCATTCTCAATGCGGGCCCTCCTCTCTGCAGCCAGGCCTGACACTTACCTGTCCCCCAACCAGAGCGGGACAGATGGTTCCTGCCTATTGTCCAAGCCACTGCAAGGAGAATGCCTTCCCCCTTTTCCTTCAAGGGCAAGAACCGAAGGTTTACCCTTCCCTGAAGTCTTCCTTGCTCAACAACCCTCCAACCTTCAATGGCTTTCCTCTTCCCTGAATCCCTAACAGCATTCTTGAGTGGATCCCACAATTTAACTATCTTTTGTCATTGGCATTATTCTCTGGTTCTTCTCCTCAAGCTAGACAGTAAATTCTTTCAAAAGAAGAAACTTTTTCCTTGCTTTCTCTGATAGCACTCACACAAGAGGAACTTAAGTCTCCTACATATCTGTTGATTAATGGATGGATGCACAAAGATGGACCTGATTAATCTCTGGCGGTTTCCTATCTGTCAGTGTACGGCTGCCAAGCTGGACTACCAGGCATCTCTCCAGCCCACAAACAACAACTTATACTCATCACCAAACTTGACACAAGCTACTACCGAAACAAACAGGAGGGACAAAGTCAGGTTCTAGGCACTAACTCAGTTCTAGTCGTTTCCTGTAAAAACGTACTCACCAAAGCATTTTTTACACACTAGATCAAGTATATCCCGAAATCGGTATGTCATTGGTGGGAGCGGTTTGAGATCAATTTTCTTGAAATCATCTGGACAGTCATTTTTGGAATGCCCGTCTCGCTTGCAGATGCTGCATACTATAGTTGGAGGCTAAAGAGAAAACACACACACACAAAAAAGAAGAAAAGCTACTAAGCCTTTGGAATATCACTTCCCAGCCACTGGAATTCCTTGTAGATGGGTCCAAAGCATGTACACTTCAGGTCTGATTAACTGTGCTAAACAGCTGAGGAAAACCTATGTGATTAAGAATCAGAACGGACAAAAAAAAAAACTCCCTTGAGCCAACAACTTCCATCTCCTTTTTTTCAAAGCTGCTGATAGATGAATAGTGAAATGTGTATTAAGTAACTAAATGACCCAAAAAAGGGTCCAGAAAAATAGTATTTTAAAAAAAATCAGAGGGCATGGATAATTCAAATGTTTATTTACCCCCAATAAACAGCTGATCAAGCAACCACCTGAAGTAAAAAGCCACTGTCTAGAACATTCTAGCAACTAATGAAATAGATTAATTTTAAGTAATGCGCTTCTCATGATATCATCCTTTGTAGTGAAAGGTCTAGTGAGGAAAGAGGGCCAAGGCACACAGTACCCAACTGCCACCTTCTCTGAGACTCAGGCAATAGGCTGGTGAATAAAAATGCAAACACTGTAGCCCCTCCCCACCAAAGTAAATCGTAGTAGTAGTAGTAGTAGTAGTAGTAGTAGTAGTAGTAGTAGAAGAAATAATAATAATAATGATGATAACAGCAGCTGACATATAGTGCTTACCATGTGCTTGGCACTGTGCTAAGCGTTTATACACTTACAGTTAAATAAGAGATTTCTATCCTTCTGTCCTCCTTCCTCAAGCAATCCATCCTTCGTCACTGCACTCCACGTGGTGCTCAAGGATGAAGGCAGAAAAGTTTAACAGTTTGTCCCTAGACAATCATGTTCTTGTTTTCCTTAATAATCTATTTAGCTTACGTGATGTCTATTTCATCACACAGAAATCAGAGCTCACATCCATTGTATTTTAGTTACATATACAGCATATGGAGTAATCTGACCTGGTAAAAATACTACGCACCTTTACTTTGTCACTAAAATACTACGCACCTTTACTTTGTCACTTAAGAGTTTAAATGCCTTTGAAAATTTAGTGCATGTAAGGCAAATTAATAAGACAGAGGGCCCATAAACCACAGAAGCCCCAGGTAACTGGGAGGTACAGCAGCCCAGTGAGCTCCCCATAGCAAGACATGGAAATGGTGGTGTGAATATAGAATCAAGTCATCATTTCACCCACAAACCAGGCTGTTCCTGCCCCAGGTGTTCCTGCGCCTTCCAGGAAAATCACACTCAGAGAAGCGTATTTCCCATGGCATGACAGATTCTCTTTGGCCAGAAGATACAAGGATCATTTTCACAAGGCTCAATTTCAAGTTTTTTACAAATTTAAACCTCCGTGCCAAAGGAGGCCAACTTCCTGATTTTATAAATGAAGAAATAATAACGTATTTGTCTTTCTCCTTTCCCTACCCACCTTTTACCTCCCCCCTTACATGACCCTATGCTTCATCTGCACTGTGACCTCACAATCCCTTGACCCCTCAGTTCTCTCCCTGAGGCCAACTCCCCTGCACCAGCCACTCTCTCCTCCCATCTCGACCCCCTGGTGAACCAGCTCAACTCGACACTGTCCTCTTGAGGCCCTGGCCTCTTGTGCCCTTCCACGCTACAGATTTATGTTAAGCAACCTCAAATGGGCCCTCCCTGCTGCCCGGCAAGCCTACTATTCCTCCCTTGTCAACGTACTCTCCCACTCCCCCCAGCTCTTCCAAACTTCTCATCCCTCCTCAAACCTCCTATAGCTTCATCTCTCTCCACTCTCTCAATGGAGAACCTTGCCTTAGATTTTAAAGAAGAGACAGCGGTCGTGAGCTCCTTCTCCCATCATCGGGTGCCTTCTTTCTGCCCCTCTCTCCTCCTTCACCCCACTCTCAGACAAAGAGAGTGTCTCTTACCAAAGCTAACCTTTCTACCTGGCACAAGTAACCTCATTCCATCCCGTTCCAACAGATCACCCTCTCTAGCAGCCCTACTTTCTCACTTACCTTCAATGTCTCCTTTCCCACTGCTTACACATATGCTCATGTCTCCCCCACCAACTCTCAATCCTACGGAGCAGACTCTGCCTTTGGTAGCTTCACCTCCTGGAAAGGGGCATTTGCAACCAGTGCCTCCACTCTCTTCTCCCACTTTCTCTTCTTAAGCCTTTACGACCTGGCTTCTGACCACGTGATTCTGCCCAAACTGCTGTGTCTAAGGTTAAGAACACTCTCTTACCCTCGTCTTTCTCCTTGACCTCTCTTGATCACTCTCTCCTCCTTGATACTCTCTTTTGAACCTCCCCTCCTCCACTCTCCTCCTCCCTCTCTAATCGCTCCTTCTCTGGCCCCAGGTGGATCCTCATCCAGGTCATGCTCTCTAACCAGGAATGTTCCTCCAGGATCTTTCTTGGGCCCTCTTCTCTTCTCCCTCCACACCACTTCACCTGGTGATCTCATCAGCTCCTGTGGATTTAATGACCACCTCGATGCGATGATTCTCAAATCTACCTTTCCTGCCCCAACCTCTCTGCAGACCACCAATCTCTATCTGCTTTTCAGACATCTCCAACTGGATGTCCAGCGCACATCTTAAAGTCATTATGTTCAAAACCGAAACTGTTCTCTCTCCCCCTAAAGCCTCCCCCCTCCTTCTAGCTTTCCTTTCACTGTAGAGGGCACCACCCTCCTCTCAGACCCTAGGACTCAGCCTGGATTTCTCCTCTCTCACCCCCTCCATATACATCTAAGCTGCTGCCATGGCCTGCTGACTTCACCTCTGCAGCATCTCTCCTCTGACACTGCCCCCACCCTGTTACAGGCCCTCATCACCTCAGGCCTAGACTAATCTTGATTCCAGCGTCCTTCCTCTTCCTTTTCTATCTATCCTGCATACAGCTGGCTTTGTAGATATTTGTTTACACGTTGGTGCCCTCATTAGACTGTAAGCTCCCTGAGGGCAGGGACTGTCTTTTGCCTCTTTTTGTATCCCCAGAACTTAGAATAGTGCCTAGCACATAGTAGATGATTAATGAATGAGTGAATGGGAATAAAAGCAGTAGTACTACAGAATGAGCTGATTCAAAAAGTTTTCCTTTCAACAGGATGTCCTAGGCACTGAGCAAGTTTCTGATGACAGAATTTATTTCTATTATTATTATTATTTTTTTTGATGACAGAATTTATGACTGGGTCACACCATCATAAATTTAAGGTTGACAGGTCCCTGGAAGGCCATCTAGCCTAATTCCTTCATTTTACAGATGAGGAAACTCACCTGTGCCCAGAGACACTGACTTGCCTGGGATCCCACCGAGACAGGATTTGGACGGGTTGGGGGTGGAGGTCTTCCTCAACTCTAAGCACAATCTATCTGGGTGCCATGCACTGGTAAGGCAATCGATGATTACATTCATTTTATGCTGGGCATTTCATTTTTAAGACTATCCCTTTTCAAGGATTGCCCCTTTTTCACTGAGAGAAAAATGGAGGCATTTATAATTGGGCCAGTTTGAGACACACTTAAACCCAAGCAGTCACTCGGTATAAAAGATAAGATTCGACTATCCAAAGTTTTGCTTCCTTGTTTTGTCCCCCCCCAAACGCCCATTTTGGGGGTGTGACCGTCCATAAAACAACAAAATCATTAAGTGCTTTGAGAATATGCAAGATTCTTTATGATAAACGACAAATCATGCCAAACACGGAGGATGAGGACAACGCTGGGGGCTGCGTGATTTTTTCACGTTGAGCGCCATGAGACTCACTGATTCAGTTCTCTGGGACAGGGGAAAGGGAAGCCAGTGGCTTGTACTGAAACCTGCTTTAGAACTTACAGTGACAAAATGACTTCTTTGTTTTTAAGAAGCAGCTATCAGCCGAAATGCAAATAGCAGGGGACTCGTTGGTCAGATAAGTGAACAGAAACAAGGAAATACGGCTCCAATGGTACCACCATGGAAAAATGTGAACGCTTAGGGATGTATGAAACACCAAGGGAGCTACGCACTAGGCCAAATGATCACTGAGTAGGTGAGAGAACGGGTCCTACCTTGCCAGAAGTCAAAATAAACTTATCAAACACGTAATGCATTTCTGGAGGGCAGAGCTGGTCTTCGTCTTTAAGGTCACAAGCTTCTGCCGGAGCTTGGCAGTGGGGAGAGGTAGCTGATGAGTCAGTGCCAGGGCCCGGAGTCGGCTGCAGAGATGGTGTTTCCACATCTGACCTGCAGGGGGTCCCCTCCAGTTCATTAATGGCGTCTGGGTCAGGTGACCTATGCTCGGGGCAGGTACACTGGCCACCGGCCTCCTCTTTCGAACGAGGCTCCGGAGGCTCCAAGTCACGCTGCTCGTCCAGAGATTTTGGCTCCGATTCGTCACCGTCGCTAGGAGTCCAAGGTTCCCGAGCGTCCTCGTCATAACTGGAGTCGGCCGCGTCCAGCTGCTTTGCTGGGTCTTCGTCCTTCCTGCCTCTCTGGGACGCACACTCCATCTCGTCACATTCCTCAGACTGACAAACGTGTGCAACACCCCTACTTTCTGGCTTGGTCTTCTCTACGCTTTCCCCTTGGAGAGGGCAGCCACTGGGGCCCACGTCTCCAGACTTCGCAGGCTTCTTGTTGCTCATTTTCCCCCTCTCCTTCTTCCTGGAATCCACCTTAGACTTATTCCCGTCTTTACTCTGAGGACAAGCAAAATATTTATAGGCTGTCCTGAACCTCTCCAGGATATATTCAAACACCATCTGGCTATTCAAACTCCGTGCAACATTCCTCTTGAGTGCAAAAGGGTCTAGTGGAAAAGAAAAAGGCCAGCATGTTAATACACGTTTCTAAAATGCACTTAAAAATCCATGCCTTAGCTCTTAACTCTACGTCTTTCATCTCAAAGCAAGGCCTGGTCCCGTCCTCACGGAGCAATGACCACAGACAAAGGACAATGAACCGTGCAGGCAGAACAAAGCGATGCTCATTTCAGGAGGGGCCCGGAGGAGCTGGGAAGCACCTCGCTAGGCTCGGGGCCTGCCGGCTTTGGAGTCGGACGACTTGGGTTTGAATCCTGCCTTTGCTAGGCACTAAGCTGTGTGACCGCAGATAAGTCACTTCCCTCAAGTCCCGTCATGAGCAAAATGAAAGGGGCGCTCTAAGGCGACCTGTAACGCGCCTTTCAGCTCTACACCTATGATCCGTCCTATGGGACGGCATTGGAACCGAGTCTTGGAGAGATGGAAGACGGAACAACACTGTCACAAAGGACCAAGAGGTGAGGGAAGGGGGTGGAACCACTGGCTGAGGAAAAAGGCAGGCAGGGCATCCAGAATGAGGTAAAATTTATGACAGAAAAAGAAGCAAGAATCTTAGTAGAAATTATGGGAAAAAACCGATGAAGGGCTACCACCAGATTGTAAAATAGGGTATAAGCAGCATTTGTTTAGTGCTGGACAAAAAGAAGAAACAAGTCAAGGAAACAGAGCAAAGGACCCCAAACCAAGGCCAAATGAATGAGACGGATCCTGCTGTTGGAGGACCCAAGAGAAAGGAACGTGGATCCCACTGTGGTGAAAGAGGAGTTCAGTCACACTTTATAAAACAGACTCATTGTGAGAAATTCTCAAAATTTCAGCCATCTAAAATTTTTCCTAAGACAGCCTTAGGATGAAAATTATTAGAAAAAGAATGGCATTTATCCATTGCAAGTAGCATAAAAAGTCATCAAATGATTGGGAAAATCATTATATGGATTGGGAGGAACAGCTCAACAAACTGTTATGTGATATAATGCAATAGAAAATAACGAGTTATATGTTACATAATTAAACACAGACTAGATGTAGCAGTATATTATATAACTATATATTCCATAAGGAACAGCAAAAAAGAAAAAGAGGAATTTTCAGAAATAGAGAAGCTGTGTGTGACTTGATATAGAGCCAAAGAAGTAACAAGAATAATACAAGAGAAAAGTAAATGAAGAAAACACTGACACAAAGACCACTGATTTCAGGTGACCATGCTTCCTGCCTCTCTGTAGACAGGTGGGGGACCATGCGGGGGTGTGCCACATGTACACACTCCGTGTCAGGGACAAGCTCCATATGGGCTAACTTTGCCTATCTGTTAGTGTATGGGAGGTAGCATGGAGGAACTTTATGGGGAACTGGTGTAAAAAACAAAATGTATCCAAAAAGCAGTTACTAAAGAATAAAGCAGGGGGCAGCTAGATGGCACAGTGGATAGAGCACCAGCCCTGAAGTCAGGAGGACCTGAGTTCAAATCGGGCCTCACTAGCTGTGTGACCCTGGGCAAGTCACTTAATCCCAATTGCCTAAAAAAAAAAAAAAGCATTTTAGACAACAAAAACAGTGCATCTGAAATAAAACATATGGGGAGGGGGAATGTGGTAAATGCTTCTGATAACGTGACATTTGGAACGAATATGAATTGATAAGCGATAACCACTCCTCAGAACAGAATTCTTGGGGGGAGCGGAACAAATTGTTCATCACAATTTGAAAAACTGTTCCAGTTCTCCGACAGTCAGAGAAAGGCCAGGAAAAACTGCTGAGGTACTTGCTCTCCACACGCCCACCCACCTGGCAAAGACCATTCATGCTGAAATGCCATGAACAACCCATGTCCTGGGTTATGGCCTAAGAAAGCTGCCTGAGGCTTGGGAAGATTTAGCAGTCACACAGCTAGCAAGTTTAAGCTGGGACCAGGTCCAGTACTCTACCTCCCAAAAGATAGTTTAGGGGGCAGCCAGGTGGCGCAGTGGAGTCAGGAAGTTCTGAGTTCAAATCTGCCCTCAGACACTTGACACTTACTAGCTGTGGGACCCCGGACAAGTCACTTCACCCCAACTGCTTCACCAAAAAGCAAATTTAAAAAAAAAGTTTAAAGACAATAAGATTTAACATGGGTGGGGCTGTGGGGAAAAAGCTATCCTATCACACTGTTAGTGTAATTGTGAGTTGGTACAATCTGTCAATAAACAATAACTCATAAAAAACAGACACACAATGTGACCAGAACTGATGTTCCAAGGATGCTATTAAAAGGGGAAAAACAACCTCTCTATACAAAATCATTTGCAGCCACTTTATTTGTTAACAATGGAAAAAAGGAAACACCCAGATGCCCAAGACTATGGAATGGCTGAAGTGTGGCATGTTAACATAATGGAATATTATTTCATCATAAAAATGACATAAGAAGAAGACAAAGAAATATGAAGCGGTTCTAAGAAAACAAGTCAGGATGACGATACACACAGCGACTACTGGCTATGCCAAAACAGCAACAAAATCTTACAAGTTTGATGGGAAAGAGATTAGAAAGAAGCACAAAGAAGAAAAAAGTTATTTTGCAAATAGTTCTTTAATTAAAATGTGAAATGTTCAGGGTTTAAGGTTTTATTTGGGATTTTATTTGTTATTTGTTAAGATTATTACTTTTAAAAGAAAACGCTGCCTGGGATGGTGGACTCTTGAGAAATGACACATAGGACCACTGATCTCATTAGAGATTCCCTGTAGTCCTTCCCCCAACCTTCTTTTAAGCCTTCAGTACTCAAGATTCCTAGAGTGAGTATCACTGATGAAACCAAACTGACAAGAGATTAATCAAACAGAAGACTGACAACAAACAAGGCAGGCCGGCCTCGGGTTGTGGGCAGATGAAAAGCTGACCCACAGCCTCCATTTATACCACATCACAGTTAGGCCCGCAGGAGGTGAGGCTGCAGAGGGCAGCCTTGGAGGTCATCTGGCTTAACACCCTCATTTTACCAATAAAGAAACCGAGTCTCTGAGAGAGGAGGTGACTTGCCCACGGTCCCAGAGCCCAGGGCTCTTTCCACTGCATCCCTTTTTTACAACCTATGCCACTATCAGAGGCACTGGTTCCATGATGGATGAAAGAGTTTTCCAAAATCCTGAGGGCTAGAGTGTCGTCGATGCACAGTCAGTGTGGTCAACATACACTACACTTGAATTAGTGTTACTATTATTGTTAATATCTGCAAAGCTTGTACCATGCACATGCTCCAGAAAATGAACGGCAATCCACCCACACTGGCGATCTAGTGCTGGCGCTGGAAGAGGAGTGTTTCAACCCCAGCACTTGCTGTGCGACTTGGGGAGTGCCACCCCCTTCCTGGGCCCCCGTTCCCTCATCTCCAAATTAGCCAAGTTAGCCATAAAGTCCCTTCCAATGCTAATTTCTATGACCTCATATAGATTTTGAAAGAAGTAACCTTACTTCCACTTACTTCTCCAGAAACACCACACTTATGAACAGAATGGAGAAAAGTTAGGGATTAAGGGTTGTTTTTAAAACCTGAAGATAAATAACAGCCTCCCCAAAAATGATGATCAAAAGACAGGATGAGGGGGCAGCTAGGTGGCGCAGTGGATAGAGCACCGGCCCTGGATTCAGGAGGACCTGAGTTCAAATCCGACCTCAGACACGTAACACTTACTAGCTGTGTGACCTCGGGCAAGTCACTTAACCCCATTGCCTAGCCAAAACAAAACAAAACAAACAAACAAACAAACAAAAAAAGACAGGATGAACTTTCCCAGGCTCAGGGGAATAAAAGAATCTGGGAAGAGACCTCCGGTCTTGGCAACTGAGACGAAATCTTCCTGAGCTCAGTATTGAAGCTCAGAGATTCCTGACAATTCTTGTTGTTCGTTTTTCTCCTTCCCGATTCTCTATTCTGGTTACAAAAGGGGAGAAAGTATAGGGCAAAGGGTTCAGAGCAACACAGTGCCATAGAGGGAGCACCGGACTGAACAAGCAGCTGGCCTGAGTCACCAGCCAACCACCTCAGCTCTGATCTCAGTTTCTTTATCTCGAACATGGGGCCAATAATACTTCTATTACCTAATGATTGTTTGTGAGGAAAGCCCTTTATAAACATTAAAATGCTCTCTAAGAGGGAGCCTCATGCTGCAATAATTAAATATTTCCTCTACGAGAGAACACGTGGGAAGCTCGTCAGGATCTGTGTGAATGGGTGACCAAGTGCAGAAGGGCAGCAGCGGATGCCAGCCTAACCGTGAGGAAGTGTAGGGCTCTGTTAAAGTAGGCAAACAGCTACCAGACTGCACTCCGTCTTGGGGAGGGAGGGGGAGAAGATCTAAAACTCAAAAGCTTACAGAAGTGAATGTTGAAGACTAAAAATAAATAAATTAATTAAAAAAAATAAAATAGGCAGAGGGAAAAAAATGCTTAAAATGATGGAGCATGATTCACATTCCTGCTCTAAGTAAGTCTGGAGAAATTTTCTGGAGTTCAAACTTCTGAATGCAGACTTTTGAAGGTGTTCTAGTACTTTCTGCCTAAGGACTTCAAGTTTTCATTGTGTTGTTGATACTGTACTCTTCTGGGTTAACATCAAGTGCTATTTTTCTATGTCTAAGTCAGTCACATTTAACAAATATTTTGTCAACTATTTAGGTAGACAATCAAAGAGTAAGAGAAAATGAAACAAATGAATTCAACCAGACAAATTCAACAAATCTTGAAAAGACTTCATGTTTTAAAATAGCTTCACAAAATCCTTGCACTGAAAGAGCTCCTAGAGTTCTAGTCCAACACCCTTCATCTCATAATTTAGGAAACTGAGGCCTAGAAAAGGCAAGTGATTTCACCAAATGTTGAGCACTTGAGAATGCTGGCTGAACCCTGACAGCCTGCATTTCCTTGGAGTTTGCAGGCTTTTCACTGCAGTCTATAAGGTAAAGAGTAAATTTTCTCAGTTTGCAGAGGAGAAACTGAGGTTCCAAAAGGAAGTGACTGGCTCATGGGGACACAGCTGCTAAGGCAGTACTCAAACCCAACTCATTCGATCGACCTCCACTACACCCACTCTCCTATTAGAGAGAACGAGTCTAGGAGAAAGCCAGGCACTTTGCAGGCAGGAGAGTTCTGCAAGAGCAGCAGAGTATGAGGCCTAGGCTCCAGGCCTCAGGCACCATCAGCACCCCATCACCACCATCATTTTGGTTGGGACCTGTGACGTCACTGATGTCGAGAGCTCGCGGTGCACAAACTCTCTCCACCAATGCAGACTGGCCACTCACCGCTACAACACGTCGATTATTTCTAGGTATGGAGAGTGTACAAATTATATCTGTGTGACCTTGAGCAGAACATTGCCCAACTCCAGCGTAAGGTGCGCTCATCTGTAAAATGGGTAACTTTCAGACACAAAGCACCACAACTGTGTGTGAGACCTCCCTGGGTCGTCACATGTTAAATAAACTGATGAAAACATGAAATGGTGACCTCGTGGCACACAAAGCATCGCACAGAAACTGAGGAATTCATAATGCTGCATTAGAAACAGACGAGAAGTGACACAGAAATGAATACTTTCTAAATGAAATAACACACATCATCCCACCTTCAATGGCTATTCGCCTTTTAGGCCAGTTTTTGTTCTCTCGTGTTAAGAGTTCTTGTACCCGTACGCTTATGACATATTCCTCCAAAGCAAACTCCAGTGTGTAAAACTTTAACAGCTCTAACCATAATTGTCCCAGGGATACCTGATTTGGTATTTCCAACGCTAACGGAGACTGGAAGAGAAAAGATATTTGTTGTCACATAAGCCTGGCTGCAATGCATACTTTGACACTCCAGAAAAGGCTGAGAGCCCCACGGTCATGGATGGGTGCCCCTGAATGTCTGAAGGACACATCTGGCGGTTCCTCTAGGGAGGATTTATGGGAAACCACTGGCAAAAACTGCATTGGATGGGAAGGCACAGAAGGCTTGCAACGTGGTGCCTGATACTGTCTCTGTCACTAATTCGCTGTTACTGGAGGGTGTACCCAAGCCAAGGAAATTACGGCTCTTAGAACAGTGGCTAATTTAAAGGAAATCCATGCTTAAAAGACAAATCCAAACCCAAAGTCAGGAACCCTTCGGAAATCACCTTACGTATCCCTCAGGACTTAGAAAGCCTAGCCATGGCAGAGCAGGCAGGAGCAGGCACCCCCAAGCCACACAGATGCGGGAAGGGCTCACCTTGCCGTGTCTCTCCTTGGTAGCACCGCTCTGGGGGTCTGTTTCCGAGCTGCTGGGCTTCTTGGCACCACTTCTCTGATCAGCTTTTGCTTTACTTTCGGAGGCACCTGAGTTCTTCCCGGGCCCACTAGGCATAGGTTTGTATTCCCACTTCACAAACTTCTCATCTTCGATGCCCTTCAGCTGGTGGTCATCAACTCGTTTTGAGTCAAAACCTTCAATCTGGAACAGAAGTATTCCACACTGGTCAAGGCAAGTCATTAAAAACATCAGCCTAACAGAAAAAACGAAATTTTACCTTTCAAAGAAAAAAGTCTGCAAATGAGTGCATTTCACTGACCAGCGCAGCACCTATTCATTTGGGAACATTTATTATGGGCAGAGCTTTGGGCCAGTGACTTTTAGGAAGATTCAAAGTTTAGATAAAATCCCTGCCTGCCTTCACAGAGCTTACAGACTAGGAGTGGAAAAAAGACAGACATAAACAATCTACCCTATGAAACCCATTGTACTGAGAAGCAACTTCCTGAAGGAGGTGGGCCAGCTTTGGGGCACATCTTTGCCCTGAAGCCCACACTCACAATCAGGGAACCACAGCACAGAAGAAAAACCTCACAGAGCTGCACACTCCAAAAAATCCACCTCCTAAATTTGATCTTGAACTCTGAAGAATCCTGATTAAATCTGTCCTGAAGACAACACATCCCTTACAACCCTGTTTCCACCGGAGGCCCTTCCTTTGCCCATTATCCTTGACCTCCCAGGGCCAGGAGGAGGAGGAGGAAGAGAAGGAAGAGGAGGAAGAGGTATATGCTCTGTTCCAAACTGCCCCTTCAAGGCCAGTCTTCCACCACCCCACTTCATGGCCTGAAGGTTTGTTCAAGGTCCTTAAAATCTACTGGCACCTCACTCTTCCCATCCTCGTCAGCATCACCCACTAACAGCTAGTTTTTAGTCAATGATTCTAGCACTTTCCTCCTCTCCATCCTATGCCCTGACCATCACCCTTGAGGATTTCCAGTTATACTGACAATCCCTCTGACAAACTGAAGACATGATTCCTCAACTTCTCCAACTACAACAAATTCCCTCTATCCCATTTCAACCACATGCTGACCTTCAACCCTGTAACCCCTCAAGATCGCCCTCATTTCCAAGATCCAGAATTTCAAATTTCTACTCTTTGAGCACCATCTTGTTTCCTTTTGCTTCTTTTCTACTAAGAGTCCTCTGTCCGCTGAGTGTGTATGCTCTTTGGTCCCCTGAACTGTCCCTATGCCCCCAAGTTCATCACCCCTCCATGATTTATTCCCAACTCTGTCTCTCTAGCTGACATTAGCCTAATGTCCCTCTTTTGCTTTCCCTACCAGGCACCTGTGGCTGTTGGTCAACTGTCATCTGGCTACTCCACTGTCCTATTTCTGAGTCTGGTCAGAGGATAAATTTACAACCAGAACTAATGGTCCCAAGCTTCTGCCACACATTTCTGCCATCTTGACAAGGATCCTAAATCAGAACTATTTTTTTTTCTCCTCTATCTCCTTGCTCTTCTGACATTACCAATTATTTGTCTGTGACACCACCATTCACCTCCTCTCCTATGTTGTTGCCCTTGGAGTTCCCTTTGACCTGGCCACTCCCTGGATTCCCTTGTCCCATTACCAGGTGCTGCTGATTCTTTCCACCTTCACAACATCTCCAACCCACCTCCATTTTCATTTCCTCTATGACCACTGTCATCACCTGACAATGGGCCCTCATCACTATCCCCACCTAGCCTGCTGCAATGATCTCCTAAGAGATCTTTCTGCCTCCTTTCTCTCCCTGTTCTTGTCTTTCAGCCTTTACACTACTGCCAGAATACATCTTTTTTATGGACCGATCTGGTCTCACCACTCCTTTAGAGAAGTGACTCTTCATCTTTTTTGGGTCATGGACTCCTTGGGCAGTCTGGGGAATTCTACTGACCCTGTCTCAGAATCAGGTTTTCAAATAATTGATAGATGTGCTAAATTTCAGTTAATGAAAATAAACGTGCAATTTCCCCCCCCAATCCAAGCTCATGGAACTTCCTGAAATCTATCTATGGAGCTATTGGTTAGAACCAACATTAACCCACAGGTTAAGAACTGTTCTAGCTCAGGATCTCTGATAGACATCTTCTACCACCTAAACTCCTTCATGCCTCTCCACAGGATGGTGCTGCCCCACATTATCTCACACATTCTATATTTCCACCACAAAGCTAGGCTGCAGGTGCAGTGAGTAGAGCACTCAGCTGCTCACCAGCTGTGTGCCCCAGGGCACACCTAACCTCTTCCTGCTTCAGTTTTTTCATCTGTGAAATGGGGATACCGCCACCCCTGCTTCTCAGTACTGTTGGGAGGATCCAATGAAGTTGTGTTTGTAAAGCGCTCTCATTACTTTTGCCCTCCCTACTGGACTGTAACCTCTGATGGCAAAGATTCCTCTCTCCATACTCCAATCTTCCCTGGCACTAAGAAAAGAATGGTGCCCACAGTAAATGGTTTGTAGCCACCACATGAGGGGCAGGGCTGGCGAAGGGGTGTGTCTGTGGAGAATAAGCACATATTGAGGCAGTATGGTCAGGACCATCTCTCTAGACACAGACAAGAAAGTGTGCACACTTACCCAACTGCCTAAATAGGAAGGAAGAAGAGGGGGCTTTCTTTGTTGAAGAAAAAACATCACCATTAAAGCAAAAGAGTATGAAGGGATCCCCCCTTCAGCCTGGCAGTCAATATGGCATAACTGCAAAACAAAAAAAGGGAAATTAACACCACTTAAAACTTTTACTCAGAAAAAAATAAGCTCTGGAATGCTTGCCCAGAGGAACTTGGAAAATGTACACTAGAACATAGTAAACTCCCATTTATCCAGAATGAAAGAGAAACAATGTGTTGAGAAGGGAGCCCTGGCCCTAGAACCTAAAGACTTGGTCTCAAGCCTTCTGGCCACTCACTAGCTGGTGACCTCAGGATCCCATTTTTGAAAGGGAGCAGTAACACTCAGGGTGTCTATACCTCCCACAGGTGCTGTGAGGACCGAGTGAGAAAATACACATAGACGTGAGCAATTCTTATCAGGGACAGGGTATTCCAATTCTCAGCATACTCTAGTTAACAGAGAGTTACTACCCAGTTGTCTACAGGTACACAAACACATCCAGGTATATATCTCTCTAGCCTCTGCTAATGTTCTGCTCATCATGACCTCTCATGACGCTGAGGGGGTTCTAGGTTCTAGGTTCTGCTAATGGGACCCAGAAGAACTGGTAGAGCCTCCTTCCCGGCCACAAAGCTCTGAGGGTGGCCCAAAAGGCTGACTGTATGCCTGTCACCTGAGGACGGTAGAGAGGCTCATTGTCCTAGGGTTGGAAACCAGGTTATTAACTATTTTTGGCCACAGCAATTGATGAAACTACTGAATGAGGCATGAAGGGGTGGAGATTCAGAACTGGCAGGGGCATCACCCATAAAGATGAAGTTGTGGCTCCTTGAAGGAACTACCTGTATTTACTGTATAGGTGTTATTGTTCAGTCATTTCAGTCGTGTTAGACTGTTGGTGACCCCATTTGGGGTTTTCTTGGCAAAGATACTGGACTGGTTTGCCATTTTCTTCTACAGCTTATTTTACAGATGAGGAAACTGAGGCAAACTGGGTGAAGGTTTGTCCAAGGTCCAAGGTCACACAGCTGGTAAGTGTCTGAGGCAGGAGTTGAACTCAGTTGAAGTCAACTGAGCCACCTAGCTGCCCCATTTACTGTACACTGATGAACTACTTTCAAGAATTATACGCTTGGAGACCTGGAAAGCCTTACGCGGACCGGTGCTGAGTGAAGGGAGCAGAGCCCGGAGGACGCTGCGCACAGTAACAGCCGCACTGAGCGGCAACTGGCTCTGACAGACTGGGCTCTTCTCAGCAATGCAAGGATCGAAGGTGACTCCGAAAGACTCACAATGGAAAAACGCTGCTCACATCCAGACAAAGGGCTCTGGAGTCTGAACGCAGATCGAAGCAGGTTATTTGCTCTCCTTTTCCTTTGTTGTTCTGTTTTATTGCTTCATTCTTGTGGTTCCTCCCATTAGTTCTAATTGTTCTTTACATCATGACTAATGGGAAAATACGCTTAATATGAATGTATAAGTAGAACCTATATCAGATTGCATGCAGTCTTGGGGAGGGGGAGAAAATTTAAAACTCAAAATCACATGGAAGTGAATGCTGAAAACTAAAAATAAATAAATTATTTAAAAATAAAAAAGAATTACACGCCTGGGTCTTCGATAGAAGACAGAAAGGAAGAATGCCCACACAATGGAGGACTTCTGGAGGCAAGGACGAGGAATGTCAAGGAAAGGGTGATACAGATGGGCTGGCGAAGGAGCTTATGTTCTGAAATGAATGCAACATCAGAAACACAAGGCTGCATTTGGCGACACTGGGACTTCATCCTCCTTTGATGGGTTCTCATTGGCGCAGGGGGCATTTAGCCTGAACCTCAGCAGGAGCCACAGTTCTGGGTTCTACTCCCAGGCAGTGGTTCTGCACAGAGGAGCCCAGACTAAAAGAGAATATTCCTACAAATAAGAGTCTCTTTCAGATGCCAACAACTGTCAGAACTCCCAGTTCTTGGGTCAGCAGTAAACAGTGATTGTCTGATAGGTAACCAACTCCACTGACTTTGATTAGTTTGAGATAAGAACCCTCACCAGCTGGAGATAAAGGGAACTTTATCTAGAGACTTCAATCCCCTACCAGAAGGTTAAGAGTGCAGTTACTCTGACAATGAGATTGCCAGGATGTGATAAGTGGTCAGATTCATTCTGTCCTAAAGTGCGCACAGTAAATAGTCAATTAATTATAATGTTTCAGGTATGGGTATAAACTCTATTGCAGCTTTTTTGAGCTTAAACGAAAGGAAATTGCATATACTTCACTAGATGTGTGAGCACAATTTCGAAGATTTAAGAGGAAAAAATATTTGCCAGAGACCAGGCGGCATAATTAATACAATAGCCAATGAGTCATTGGCAACAAATTGGGAGAATGAGAACTATGAAATTTTAACTAGCACGAGAGGCCAGTATGTCCTTGTTGTGATCCAAACAACAGCCTTTCAAAGCTCGACCAGGGCCCCTCAAAGCACAAATTCCTTGGGGGAAATCAAAGAAAAAAGAGACTACATGCCAAAGGCTGAGTGAAGATTCAATGAAATGCCCCAGTGAAACAGGGACCAGGCTCTATTTTGAAGGTGATAGTAAAGAGAGAGTGGAGACTGAAAAGTTGTGGCAACGTGGCGGTGGCATGTAAAGGAATCTAATATTTACGAAGATACTAAAGGAGAATCCAAGCTGACAACTCTCTGACCCAACTATTCTGTCCCAAGCTGCATTGGAAAGGGTATATTCTTCAAAGATCCACACCCAGTCTCACCCAAATGCCTGCTCTACACACACGGTTGGAGACCAGCATGCCTGAGGAGAAAGGTGTCAAAATGCGCTATGGGTCACTCAAACAAACTAAAATATAATTGGGAAGTGTTGAACAAAATAAATAAAAAGGCAATAAGACAAAAACAACGTTAACGTGAAGTTTTCTGAGTCAATACGCAGCCAGGGATATGTTTCTTGATTGACTCTGACACCACTGCCTTAGGAGATGGTTAAAGAAGTTGCTGTTGCCAACAGAACTCATTACCTGGTGACCAGTCCTTTACCTTTAGATTTTCACCAAGAGTTTTTTGCTGGGCCTTTCCTTGAAGACTTTTCCAGCCTAGTGGGATGGAAGGTCCCAGAGCTTACGTGAACCCAGGACAGTTTGCCCCGATGCCACAGAGAGGCAGCAGAGAACTTTAGCTATCATGTTAGTGCAAGAAAAATCCTGGTAAATTCTCAAAGTGAGCTATTTTCTCCTAGATTCCACTTACCCTAGCCCAGTAGCGAAAAGCTAACACCAAGGGGGTTAGGACAGGCTCTAGCTTGCCAAGAGCAGCAAGCAAATCAGTTGTGAGGCATGCCACATCATTTCCAGCGCTCACCTTACAGGTTAAACCACTGTCAAGAAAAGAGAAACAAACTTAATTTTAATCACCCAACACCTTGGACAGTCTATCACACCCAAACCTATGGCTATCCTTCTGATCTCATATCATTTCAAAGTATAAGAAATTCCCCCAAAAGCAAACATTCACCGAGTGCAAAGGCGCCAAGCACAGATGCAAAGATGAAAAATGGGCACCCCCAAAGAAGGAAGCCCTTCCTATTACCCACCTGATCTGTACGACGGCCTTACTTCATTGTCATCTTGTCTGGGCAAACTTTCAACAAATATTCATTTGTGGGTTATGTTAACACACCGAGCCATCTACCAAGCTGGGTGGTGGTTTAAATGGTATCTTTAAAGTACCTAGAGTTTCATAGCTGGAAGCAATCTGAGCAATCATTGAGTCCAAAACCCTGATTTTAGAGGTGAGGAAATGTAGGCCCAGAGTGGTCTAGTGACTTCGCCAAGGCCCCAAAGTCAGTAGCAGAGTCCCACAAAGAACACAAAAAGATCTCAGATTTTAAAAGGATATTGGTCAGCTGATCATTTCCTCTGTCTTTCATCTTTCCTAATCTAACTCACTAGTTGTCTCTCTCTCTCTCTCTCTCCATATCTATGTATGTGTGTATATGAAATCCCTTCTATTCAAAAAACTTCTTCCCTATCATCACAATTTATTGCATGATCTAACCTTTTTCCCCCCTTAAAGTTCATTTTCTATAGTCCCAGCTTTTGTTATCACTCCCTTTTACTTTCCACCAGGCTCATTTGTGTGTATATATGTTACATTTCCCCACCTCCTCGAAGGTAAGAACTGGGTCATTTCTCATCTTTGAACCCCCAGTGCCTAGCACAGGAACCAGCACAGTTAGGCACTTAATATCTGCTGGATTGAATTATCCTTCGAACAGTCTCTTGGCCACAATGCCCCTACAAATCCAGACTTTTAGGGAGTTACCTGGTCTTTTCTTGAAGACAAATTATTTTCAACCACAATGGGATAACTTATAGCCTTTCAAAAGGATATGCTGTGAAACAAAAGCAGGGGTGGGAGTAGGAAGCATAATCCAAGGAGGTTAGTGAAGACTTAATTGTTTGGGCACCTCTGCCCTTGTTGCCCCCTACTCTGTGCACAATGATCATTCAGGGTTGATATTTTGTTTTTTCATACCTGATTAGAAGGTCAAAGGACACATCAAAGTTTCAGCTAACGACAGGACACTCAAACGTAAGGTTGATGACTTACGTATACCCTTTTAGAAAGGCCTACTCGCCCAGAAGCGTATATCTTTTGCTAAAAAGTGCATTATTTTTAGTAATTGGGACTAGCTTCTCAGAGCGGTTCAGAGACCCAAAACGGGGATTTTCTTGCTTATTCACTATATTGTTGTTCTTTAGTTAAAAGAAAAAACCAATTCCCACTTTTTTTATCTGCCATCATCACAACCAACCTCTTCACATCTTTGCAAAAGACAACAGGAACTTTGGCATGGAAGTCAGACTCCACCTCTGAGTATAATGCTGATAAGGAGAAACAAACAAACGTAAGCAAGCTGTGTAAACAACAATTTAAACGACATATTCCTTCCAGAATCTCATTAGTGATTTCTCAAAGATAATTCACTTTTCATTATCGGCACTGGAAGACTATCACCTTTTTCTCCGTACTTGCTGTGCAAGGAGGAATTAGATCAGGAACATTATAGAAATTCTCATCAAATTTTTCAAAAGAGGAATCCACATCCATAAAGGATCAACTATTTTCCCCGTCCAAAGTGCCCTCTATTTTGTTAAGCATGTTTTCTGGTAAGAACTGAGCTTTCTTAAATCGAAAAAATAGCCCACAAGAAGCCCGTGGTGACTACCTACAATGAATGGGTTAAGAGTTTAGGCTTTCCAATCTGCACGCAAACAGAAAGTTGCTAACACTGCTATACAGTTAAAATTCCTGCTGTTGCATGGACCCAGGTCCAGTGGCACCAATATGGCCCTAGTACAAACAGGATGTTGCACATCTGTCTATCTCCTTCCTACAGCCCTCCACTATAGACCCAATGCCCCAAATATACAAAAATGAGTGACCTGGCTATTTTATTTTCAATTTACAGAAGATATCCAAAACTGGTCAGAATAAGCTGGGAGAAACCTGGACTAAAGATATGTGATGCATATTTATATATATTTTGCTCTACAAAATCCTCCTGATTTTTCCAGAAAAAATAAAAAATAGCCAAAAGGAAGATAAAATCTAAAAGGTAAAGGAAGTAGTTTGTTGTAGTGGCGGGGAAAGTACTGAACCTGGAGCCAGGACATCTGGGCTTGAATCCTATCTCAAATTGTGGCCTTAAACTATTGGTACCTCAGTTTCTTCAACTATAAAATGGGAATGCTATCTGTAGTATTTCCCTTCTAAGGTAACTGAGTCATTTCTATTATTATTATTATTATTACTATTAAAGATAATGACATGAAGTAGAGGAAAGAAAGGTGTGTAGAATCATGCAGGTGACTGGGCTGATGGTAGGCATACAGTGGAAAAGAACAGGACAGGGCTAAGGAGATGCGGAGCTTGGAGTGGACGGGCTTTAGAAAGGTAACCCCTGAGCCAAATGCACATCTTTTTTTACTAAGCACTTTAACCAAATTTAAAAAAAACCACAATAAATCAAAATGTGAAAAATAATAGTCACTGAAAATATCTTTACATTTCTTAAAATCAAAATTAATATATGAGATGTTAAAAGCAGCTTCTTGTGAACAAGGATCATTTCATCCTTTGGCTCTGTGTCCTTAACATTTAGCATAGTGCCTGGCACATAAAAGGCACTTAATACATGTTTGATTGACAATAAATATTGTTTGATTGAGAGGCTCAAGTATCCTGGGAAGGGCAAAATGAGAAAGTAACCAGACACACTCTTTAAAAACAGCTCACAGTTTGTTTTGGGACAATTTGTGCTGAGTTTTGGGCATACAAAGACAAAGACTGTCTAATTAGTATATAAAGTCTTCCTTAGAAACAGATTTCCTGACCAATTTTAATGGTCGTTCTGCAACCCAGAGCAAATCAGAAAGATGAGGCACATTTACTGTGTGTGCAAGATTATGTTTTCAGTAAAGCACTAAACTAGGTTAAATCTGGGGTTATAAAACATCTTCAAATTCACAGAAAAATCTATTTTCCGTACTGGCACCCCTCCTCTTTCAAAGTCTCTCACTACATCCCTCTTTTCACGATTAGAACTAGTTATCTTTTTTGGCATAAGGACTTCTGCTTTGACAATATTCAAAATAAACAATCAAAAACCCAAATGGGGGCAACTTTTAACATTATTGCTTTAATTATACTTACTTTTGACTTTTCTAGGTTGCAAATAATCTTTTCAAGAGCTAGCATAGCTACTATTTAAATCCTAGGATAAGTGAACTGAAAGAAATAAATGTTTTATCTATCCCAGGACTCAAATGTGCTAGGGATATGAATTTTAATTTTGTTAGCTACACAAGCAATTTAAACTGAAAATATTCTAACACACCCTTCTTTGGAAAGTGTCAATTAAAAAAGAAACTTACCACAGTTTTTTAATATGTCAAGCACCTGAATCAAAACATCTGGGTGACTCATCTAAAAAAATTACAAGGTAGAATCAATACAGGTTTACAGTCCAAATAGCAGAACATCAGAGTAAACTCAACTCCATGAAAGGGCATTTTAATATAAAATTACTGTCATTATTTTAATTTAAAATTATAGAAATGAAAAGAAAATCAATGTGTTTTATGTTTTTATTTACCATCTCAATCACAGAAGTACAGTTAAGCAAATTTTGTGGGCTTGAGTATTTTGCAGAAAGAGAACTTGACTCTACAATTTCGTTGCAAAAGCAAAGGGGACAGTCAGTGTTCTGAATGGTTGTTAGGGATGATCTGAGTTGGGAACTATCAGCAGACTGCCCAAGAAGCTTACCACCAAAGTCTGCTCCCAACAACAAGCTCGTCAGTGCTGATGTTTAATATCTAGTACACTGCTGTTAATGAGAGAGATGGAACAGAAGCTGTGACAGACTCACGTTCTCCCTGAACCAAACTTCAAAAAGGTACATTTTCTGACTCAACAAATCTGATTTCAAGATCCATGTACACAAATGATTAAAGAAAAATCTGCTCCCTGTACACAAGCCAGGCAGTGAGGCAGAGCATGAAAAGGCCTGCCCCTGACGGTCAGGAGGCCTAAGAGGAGACACCCCTTGAAGGTCAGGGGATCAGCC
The DNA here is from genome assembly GCF_003287225.1 of Phascolarctos cinereus. Classification (NCBI taxonomy): domain Eukaryota; kingdom Metazoa; phylum Chordata; class Mammalia; order Diprotodontia; family Phascolarctidae; genus Phascolarctos; species Phascolarctos cinereus. Next base: position 453,129,543 of record NW_027555958.1, read on the forward strand.
ACTTACCTCTCTGGCCTCCTCTGTAGGTCCAAAAGGATAATAGTCTAACCAGACTCCCATAGCTTTGTTGGGAAGAAAGCTTTTTGTCAACCTGGGAGTGCTCTCTCGAATGGTGAGCCGTTGCTATTATGATAATAATGGTCAGCCTCTACAAGAGGGCGAGGCACCCACTCAGCCCCCTTCTGCTTAGGAGCATCTGCACAGAAAAGTACTTGCAGGACTCAGGCCTAAAGAGGCTACTACCCTCCTTACTTTGGGGAAATTTTCACCAAACAAAAGCAACGCAGAGATACTAAGTTCAGAAGACCATTGACAGGGTTCTTTTATGGCTACTTACCTTGGGTGGAAATTTTACATCTATATTAACATCACTGCTTTTAAAAGCAAACCTAGTCAGAGAGGAGCCATACAGCCTAAGCGAACAGTCTGGAAGACAAGAGAAGTGCATTAGGCATAAAACACACAAGATAATGGTGCCCTAAAGAAATAACAGCAAACGAACCACAGACAAGCTTTTCTGTGTCTCCCTTCTTTCACAGGTGAACTCTGACAGGCCACAAGACCAAGCAGTTCTATGGTTCAGCTACTGAGGCAAGGCAGCTGAGCATCAAACTGCAGACTTTAATGTTATTTTCATTAACAATTTAACTCGGAGAGAATGGAAAGCTAAGGACACATGCGAACTTGGCTACAAACCACTGAGGTTCTGACCATCCAGCACAGAGACTATTTACTATACATAAGAAAACAGCACATCTGGGCTAGAAGAAAAGCCAGGAAGACTCAGTGTGGATGAGCTGTTCAGTGCTGAAGTACAGCCACATCATGAATAACCACCAATACCAATGACTGCAACGGGGATCTTCTAGGATGCCGTGACTGCGAGTCTATTTAGAAGAGAGGTAAATGGGGGAAAACGGTACGGCCCGGACCACCTCACACTTAGTCCCAACGGGACCAGTCTGAAAGACAACACACATTTAGGAGGCTGAGGATGAACGGGGCAGCCTCTCCTCTGGCTAAGGTTAGCGTTAACAATGATTAGCTTTGGAAAGGTGAGGGAGTTCTCCCTAAACCGTGATTTTGTCTCAGTCTCTTCTTGATGTAGAAAAGCTTGACTTGTTATCAAATGTTTGCAAACGATCTGGCTAAGCCAAAGAGGTACTGGTAATTTTCTCTTTTGCATTTTTATAATGTCTGTATTTAAAACTAGGACAAAATTCACCTATTAGGAAAACCCTTCCTATTTCCAAGATACATGATTGGGTTTGTGAGTGCATCTGCCCTGCTGGTGTCAAGCACAATACTTCCAGGCCTCAGCAAACTCTTTCATGAGTTGCTATGACCAAAAACAATCATCACCTTCTGCCAAAGGTTCTGATAATGAACCTTCCTAAACTTAGTTAAAGCTGATTTTTTCAGACACCAGCCCCATGGGCCTGCAGCCAAAGCCTTGCAGACTGGCCAGATGGACCAGAGCCTCCTCAAGCCACGGGCAGAGCCCTAAGGCCCAGAGATGTACCATCGTGAAGGAGGAATACCAAAGGTGCCAGGACCACTCCGCCTACACTAACCTCCCAGGATCTGGCTAGCCCCAACCAATGTAGGAGAAAAACGCTTCAAACGCTTGAACCCGCTAGTTAATACAAATTACAGTGATAACTAAACATTTCTTTCCCAATCAAAATCTAATCAATCATCCATCTTCTCATCTCTTGTGTTTTCTTCTGCAGAGTTCGCCCATCCCTTTCATTCTGAATCAGAAGTGGTCTCCACTAATGCCTCACTCACTGGGGCGTGCTATGGTGTGGTACGGATGTGACCCTGGGTCCTTGACGGCTCCATGCTAGTGCGACGCCATCTTTGGCATGCTACATGAGGGAAGGAGGCACTACTCAAGGGTCAGTCTAGCTAAGCTTGGACAGTCTCACCACCACATTGGCCGTAGGGGGATGAACTTTTCAGTCACAGCAACTCAAAAAGGGCTCTTTCTCAGTGTAAAGAAGGGGCTATGTGACCTGTAGGGAGAGGAGGAACTTAGGGATCAAAAGCATGATCTTACAACTCCAATCTTGAGGACGCCTGCTGGTAAGGCAGGGATACCTTCTAGCAGACACACATTTATTTACTTAAATTCTCTCTTTGTAAAACAGAAACTTAAAATGATCAGCTCTTCACAATACAAAAATATTACTCTCCTTGGAGTCCCTGCAAGGCAGAGAAAAACTGCCTTTTAAAGCAAAAATTCAAAATAAACCCTTTTTTTAAGATAGAGAACATGGAGGAAGAAGAAGATGAGAGGTTCTGTGCCAGGCCTTAGAAGAAGAAATAAAACGCCCTGGTTGAGGATGATGGTGATGACGATGAGCGACCCCCTGTACCTGGTAAGCGCTGCTGCACAACCTTTTCCATTTCGGTCACAATTTCCTGCCGGAACCCAAAGTCAGTGTCAGAAATTCCTTGTTCCTTTGCTGCTTGCATGAGGGTGGAGCTCAAAGCAGCCAGCTGGGCAGGAGAAGGGGGTGGCAAGGCTCGGAGTTCATTTTCTTCCTGCTTTTCCTATCAAGGGACACAAAATTACAAGGTGAAGTTATGAACACAAGAGGCAGCGTGAAGCAGCCTAGAGGCCCCTGAGTTTGGAATCAGAGGGCCTGGGTTTCAGTTCAATAAACATTTATGAAGTGCCTACTGCGTGCAAGGCCTTCTGCTAAGCACCAGCTATGAATCCTGTTTTATTACCTACTAACTCTGTGACTTGGAGCAAGTCACTTAATCTCTGGCACCTCAGTTTTCTCATCTACTAGGGTGAGGGGCCTGGACTAGATCATCTCTACCTAAGGGCCCTTCCAGCTCTAAATCCTATTTCCAATTCAATTCAAAAATATTTACTAGGCACCTACTCAGCACCTAATAAGCTTAAAATCCAGCAAGGAGAGGCAACATGTACATACATTAATATGATAACATCAAGAGAGAGAAAGCCAAAGGCCTCATAGAGGAGGTGACTGAGCAGTGCTCTGAAAGAAGCAAGGGGCTCACAAGGGTCCAGGTGGAGGAGAGAGTGCATTCCAGGCACAGGAGGCAACAGATGGAACGTTTCACCCAAGGAACAACACAGCAGGCCTGACCAGAAGAAGGCCCACGTGCAGAGGAATCAAAAGAAGACAGACCAGAAAGGTGAGAGCCAGAGGAAATGTCAGGGTGAGAAATTCCTATTTTACTTGAGAGGCAATAGCACAACATTAAAGACTTTTGAGTGGGGGGCAGGGTCACATGGTCAGATATGTACTTTGGGAATACCAATTTAGCAGCTATTTGGAGGATAGTTTAGAACAGAAGGGAAGGGTTAAGCATTTATCTAGCACCTACTATGTTTCAGGTACTATGCTAAGAACTTTATAAATATTATCTTATTTGATCCTCACAACATCCCTGTGAGGCCCTCATTTTACAGTTGAGGAAACTGAGGCAAACAGAGGTTAAGTGACTTGCCTAGGGTCACACAGCTAGGAAGTATCTGAGGTTAGATTTGAACTCAGGTCTTCCTGACTCTAGCCCCAATGCTCTTATCTACTGAACCACCTAGCTGCCTCTAGAAAGGGAAGAGACGACGCAGGGAAACCAATTAAGAGGGATTGCAATAACTTGAGGAGAGTATGAATTAAGGTAGAGGCCTAAAAATGGGATGAAGAAGACAGAGGCAAGAGATATTGTAGAGGCAGCATCAATAAGACTTGGAAAACTGGCCACAGGGACTGGGAGAAAGGGAAGAGTTATGGACTCTACAATCCGAGGGATCAGAAAGATGGTGGTACTGTCCACAGAAATGGGCACACTGGGAGGAAGAGTGGGTTTGGAAGGAAGGAGGAATTCTGCTGTGCATGTGTTTTGTTTAAGAAGATGACAGGAAGTCTAGGGAGCACTGTCCAGTAGAGAGCTGGGAACCTGGGACGAGAGACAGAGAGGACAGGGCCCAGGACACAGCCACAGAGGCATTCACAGTTAGGGAGCAGCAACGGCAGGATCTATCTCATGAGAATTTAGGTCAGTCAAACGAAGTGAGAGAATCAAGAGAAGACAAAGTCAGAGAAGCCAAGAGAAGAACACTGTGGCCAAAAGGCAAGAAAGGTCAGAAGCAGCAGCTAGGTAAAGGAGGAGGGCTGAGAAAAGGCCAGTGGTTTGAGCAGTTAAGAAATAATCAGCACACAGAAAAAAACTGTACATGGTTTTGAAAAACTTCCTATTGCACTGAATGATATCAGAATGCCTCATTCTTTGCCTCAAACTACCAGCATAGCAGGTGCCACGGAGCAGGTGTTTGTGTTACAGATAAGACAAGAAGACTTTGTTTCGGCTGCAGCTTAATGTCCTGTATTGTAATTTTGACATGATCCAGCTGCAAAGTAGATACCCTTGTCCCTAGGGACAGGGGAAAAGGGCAAACTTTTCTGAAAACACTACATACGCACATCCCCTCTGATGCCAGGTGACTCTGGGAAAACCCAGGATGGTTGGATTTCATGCTGGAAAGTACCCTGGAGACCATCTAGTCCAATCTCCTCATGGCAAGCAGAACAACATGGGGGAGGCAGGGAAGAGGTTAGTTCCATAGGAATGTTTGTATATGAGCAATAAGCAATGTGGTAAAGAGAAGCAGACAAGCTCAGGGAATTAATGGCATGGGGAAAGGTGCCAACGCTCCCTCAGATCACTGCTGACCACCAATGGTGGGCACCTCGGGCAGCTGGCTGTCATTAATGGGCTATCACCAAACCCCACCATAATGACATCATGAAGAAATAACACTGGTTGGGGCAACATTACACATTCTCTGCCTCTGCACAATGGATCGCCACTTGGTTTACAGTAATGCTGTCTGAGGCACTTCTGACTGGCAACTAGCTTTTCTCAGGCTGAGCCTAGACCAGACTGTCACAACTGCTCTACCCTAAGAGAAGCTCCAAAACTGAATCGAGCCAAAGAGCTTAAGGGGGACGAGACTGACCATGACTAACTCTACATACGATCCAGGAGGAGAAGAAGGGTCCCAACGTGCTTGTGACAGAGCTCCCAGCGCTAGTCCTGCCTCCAGGCAGCCCGCCCCCAGAGGTTAGTTCATTGTTAAATTAAAATTCTCTCTGTCATGAAAGCTTGGCTAAAGATGAAGCTCACCTAGCCTTGGGAACTCTAAAGCCAAGGAAGCAAGATAAGTCCCTTCTTTAAAGGTCCTTGGGTCTATCTGCAATTCCCAATTAGGTATGCTTCTTGGCCAAGCACCTAGGTTTGCAGGCCCGCCTTTCTTCTTAAAGGGTTCAACCAACAGGGCATATTAGCAGCATGTTTAATGAGAAGATGATGCAAGAATACTTTAACAAAATTATTTTCACCTACACATAATGCTTTGTGTAGACTGGATCCCACAGGACCACAAACAGCTGACTGGGAGGTGGAAAATTCAGTGGGATGAGCCAATGGTCCAGTTGTTGGGAGAGACATGGAAAGAGCGAGCCAGGGATCATTGGATCTGGTGTTTTTAATAGATCTCTGCTCTCATAGTGTTGAGTGATGACAGGTTCAGATGAATGAATAAATGAACGAATGAAAGAAAAATAATGTTACATGACATGTTCTGAATAGTTTGTTGGGTAGTCATGGAAATCAAATACAAAAGGCAGTAAGTACCCAGTACAGAGCTAAGGAGGTACATTAGAGGTACCACTCGAAGTAAGGAGGCAAATTCAGAGACAAATCTTTTTTTAAATAGTTACCTATACTAAATTATTACCAAAAGGCACACAAAGTCTACCCCCAAAGATCAGATACCAAGTTTACCCATGTGGAAGAAGCAGCTGTGGCCAGAACAACAAAAAGGCCATTAGCCTGTCCCTTCACACCTTTTTTAATTTGATGACCTCCAGCCCGGAGGAGGGGCACCCTGCTCCCTATACAGGTCCTCCTCCCTGGCCACATGACATAAGGAGGGAGCAGGCCACCACGTGGTGGACTGCTGCTCCTAGGTAAACATTCAGATTTTAAGAAAATGGAAAGTGATTTGATTGGCCTTTGAACAAAAACTTGAATGGGACATTCTTTTTTGACGTGAAAATTTAAGAAACAAACAACAAAACTTACCGTGATGTTTTTCTTATGCCGTTTCTCTTTTATGTGCTTATGTGCTCCCTGGATATTTTCAATATGAACTAAGCATAGTTTGCATAGATATCGGCAATTGGTGTATTCCGGGGAGCGCTGAAAGAGAAAAGTAAAAAGGTAACAGAGGACACGAAGCCTACAAAACACCCAAGCTTGGCTGTTCACATCAAACTTTCAAATGCACTTTTCTTAAGGTTACAAAGAAGCAAATTTACCAGGAACAAATTTAGGAGACAGAAAAGTGAAATTTCATGGGGAGAATTGTCACGTTCTGCACTTGTGTGGAGAAACTCACCTGCCCCAGTAGAGGGTGGGGAAGATGTGGTCAGCAAACTGCTCATGTGCCCAACACTCCAGGCCCTGGGGCAGGTACTGCTGCCCACCCATACTCAACAGTAGGCCCCCGCCCTACAGCATGGCTGACACGCAGCACTGCAGCTCAGGCCAGATGGTCATTCAGGGTTTTTAGTAACGGTAGAAGTAAGAACAATGCCCCCCGGAAGCTGAGCTCAATCCGCACCATCCCTTAATACTGACATTGTTTTTCCAGGCGTTAGCCTGACCTAATGAGGTCCTCAGAAGGGACTCTACTGCAACATCCCTCAGAAAATTAAACATTTTAGAATGTAAAACTGTGGATATCAAGGACCATTTCTAAATCTGTCTTCATTTATACTCTTGACTGGGGGGGGGGTCAAGAATATAGCCTCAAAAAATACTTCAGGAATCTATTTTGTAGTAACATAATAGTAATGATAATGATCGTTACAGATATAGTTGGTTCTACCAGACCTAAGCAGACGGTATGTGTTTGTAGGAAAAGAGAAGAAAAGAATGTGGCAGGATTGCCCAATCTAGATCAGAGAGTGTAGATCTAGAGCCAGAACACCTGAGTTCCAATCCTGTCTCTAACACCTATTAGCCATACGATCAAGAAGAAATAATTTATCTTGAGACTCACTTTCCTCATTTGTAAAACAGAGGCCACAATAGCTGTTGTACTCCCCAATTCACAAGGTAGTTGTAAGAAGAGTGCTTTTATCAATGGGAATATGGATGATGATGCTAGAGATCCCTGCCATGATGCAGAGATGTCTATGACCTGCTTCCCATGTGAGTACCATCCTCCTCACTCCTCCCACCAGGCTGCCACTAGAGCCCATCCCTCCTTTGGAGAAGAAACATGGTGGAGTGAGAAGACCTAAGTTCTGAGGGCTACTTTCACCCCTTTAGGCTCAAATTTCTCTCTCTTACATACAACACCCTCGCTCTGACTACCTCACAGGGCTACTCAAAGGACCAGGTCAGCTAATGCAGACAGAAAACCCTTGCGAAGTTGTGAGACATTGGTTATTACATCAAATTCTATGGCTCTGTGGTAGATGAGCCAATCAGTGGCAACACAGGATTTATAAACCAGAAGAGATTTGGGAAGGGTGATCCTGCTGAGTTTTAAAAGGCAGAAAAGGGAAGGCTTCTTTTCAGTTCCCAACACTCTGCACGTCCAGTTGGAAACATGGTACGGGTTAATAGGGCAAAAAGGCCTTAGAAAAAAAGAAATGAAAGGACAGAAGAGGGTATGGGTCTTTGGAGGTAAATCAATCAATCAGGATACTTTTATTAGACTCCTACTAAGTGAATGCCCCAAGCCAAAAACAAACCATATCAGTCTCCCTTGCCATTTCTTCTGGCCCAGCCCTTTACCAATCACAACTTTCTTCCTCTTCCCCAGGAATATACCAGGCTGCTTTCCACTGCCAGAACCCAGAGAAGAGCTGAGTCCAAAATGTGAGATGGGTGGGGCAGAAACACAAAAAGAGCAGTAGGGACACTGTGTTTGGGGTCTCCTTCAATCTGGAGGCCTTACGGAGCACCCAAGGCCTTCAGTAAGGCTGGCCTCCCTTTCCTATCCTCCCTTCCCTCTCCTTTCCCCTCTCTCTTCTCTCCTCTTCCCCTTCCCTCCCTTCTCTCTTCTTCTCTTCCCACCCCGGGGTTAATTGGCTAATCTACCATTAGTTCTGGCCTCCCCCACTCCAAGTTGGACCTCTTCCAGCTGAATGAACTCTTCTTCCCCAGTCCTTTCCTCAATTATCAGGAAAGGCCACCACTCCAGCTTCCTCAGACTCCCACTAAGAACTCTCTCCCCTCATGATCTGTGTCCAACACACTGGTCCTTCATCGTTAACTCAGTCATTAGCCCCCCAGTTTGTCAGGGATGAATGGCAAGGGAGAAGGCGTGTCTGAGTGAAGGAGGCATACAAAGAACACAAATGTGTGGAACCCAAAACTACTCCACAAGAGATACTACCCCCTGGGGGGACAGGAGCACAGCCCACCCTGGGAGGGACAGCCATGCAAGGAGAAGAATGAATGAGAAGCCGCGCAGCCCCCAGCCCCCAATAAGCCAAGGAAGATAGTCTACTTTTTCCAGTCGAAAGATGTAATCGCGCTCCAGGCGCTCCTCTGCCTGCTTCAGCCCCAGCTTCTGCTCCGGGGTGAGCATTGACTCATCGATCGTGGTGACATTTTCCAAGTAATCCAGCTCTGAAGGAGGGTCTTTCGTTGGCTCAGCACTCTTCATTTTACCTGGAGAAGGAAGCCAAGCGGGAAGTCACTGTTACCAGAACCACTGGGCAGTTAAGGAGGAGGAAGAAGAGAGCTGCCACTTCCTGAGCGGGGCACCTGCTGACCCATTACAGGGACAGTGCTGTCTGGGAGCCACCCCACACTGAAAGACCTAAAGCAGACTCAGGGGGACCTAAGTCACCCCAACACAGCACCAAGAATGACACACTTTTCTAGGGGGCTTTAAGGTTTACGAAGCACTCTCCCTGCCAGGCACTCACTGTGAGATAAGCCTCACTGCCCAGTTTTACACCTGAAGAAACTGAAGCTCCAAAGAGTCCAAGGGGTTGCCCATGGTGATGTAGGAGCCAGGATTCAGACTCAGGTCCCCACCCAGTCTCCTCACACTGCAGCTCACCTGCTGCTACTTCTAGAGCCTCCATGGAGTTCACCCACACCTGGGGGAGAATGTAAAGGGACCCCAGAAAGGAAACACAAGCTTGAGGTGAGTGGCACTGAAGGTGCTGCCCTGCTCCTTTTGGCCCTCCCTACAGGTAAAGGTCATAGCCCAAAGCTCCAGAGATGGACACCACAAGCACGAGAGGAGAGGGCCGAGGGAGACCCATGCGCGCTAGAAGCCAAGTAACTGACTTGTGCCAGGTCACACAGCAAGTTAAGAGAAGAGCCGGGCCTCTCAGCTTCCCATTCAGGGTTTTTAAAGCAAATAAACTACAAAGTGAATCAGTAGCAGTAGGATTTTGGGATCAGAGGCTCCCAACATGAGTTCAGACTGTCCTGAGCAACACTGGGCTCCAAACCACGCGAGTTCCTGTCCCGCTGTCCCCAGCCCTGGACAGGCTCCCTGACACCCAGTGTCTTTAGCTCTGGTGGGCTTTCTCTTCACTGACACAGGTCAAGACTCCGAAGTGAAATGAAATCCATCACCCAGTGGCCAACCTTCTGTGGATGAATGCTCTCGAAGCAGATCTGGTTAACCCTTAGACCCCAGACACATGTTCCCTCAGGCTTGGAAGGAAGTGATCTTTCTCGGGTTCTGCGCACGGCAGGTGCTTGATCAACGGCGTTGACCTGACCTCCCTTCTCCAGTGTCTGACAGCACTCTGCCTGAACTCTCCTTGGTACCTCCCTTCCTCCTCTTCCTACCGTGACCCTCCCCCGTGTAACCTCCTGCAGAGCACGGCCTGTGGCATGCCTCCTTCTGCATCCTAAGAAATGAACAGAGAACCTCCAAGAGTAAACAATTTTTGACCTGCTGTTGTAACCGCAAAGTATGACAAGAACTACAGAGGATTTGGGGCACAAGAATGTAAGCTCCCTGGGGGCAGGGACTTAGCACTTAGTACAGTGTCTGGCACATGGGAAGACTGTAATGGTTGATCTCTATCTTAGCTCTGTTACTACTACGTGACCTTAGGTAAGTTATTGTGTCATTGGGGCCTCAGTTTCCCCTTCTGTACAATGAGGTGGGCTGGACCTGATGATCTCTGTACTCAAACTCAATACGCGTCCAGCTGAGGACTGCTAGAGCCTGGGTTCTGCCGCCCAGTCTTCAAGAGCCCAGGGTCACTCACCAGCCCTAAGGCATCTGAGCAGGACCTTAGAGGAGGTAAACAGATGCAACAATTTATTTTTTGATGGTGGAGGAGACAATAGGGAGGAGGAAATACTCACTGTAGAGTCACTTTTTACAAAAGACGTTGCCTTAAAATTCCTTTTAGAAGTAAGCTTCACTAAATTAAAGTTCTGATCTGAGCTACAAAAATTCAATCCCATGTGCCTTTTCAGGAATCTATTCACTGTGTGAACAAGGGCTCTGTAAACTATCCTCTACTCCAGGATACTCAAAAATACTCATAAATACTTGGAGGTAAAAAACAGGTGCCTGTCCACACCAAGTTTCCAAGTCAGACCTAATGGTGCAGATGTAACCAGCAGAAGCCTTCACAAACCAATTTGATTAAAAGCTCAAAGGTTCAGCTGGGTTACCCAGGCAACTAGGCCCACAGCAATGAGTGAAGCTGCTAGGTCATTTGTAGAGCCCAACCTACTCAAGAACGTTATTGATCGCTGTTGTTCCATTTAAAACCATGTTACAACAGAATCACACATCTCCGGCCCCGCCACATTCCGGTCTGAGTTACCTGAATCTCTTTCTGAGGTTAAAGAGGGCCAAACAGGAGGGTAGTGCTAATAAGAGTATGGGAGAAAGACGCCAAGGTGGATAAAATGAGGGGTGGAAACAGTAACACCTGTGAGGGAAACTGTAGAGAGAGGTAGAGAACATGGGACCAGGCGCCAATGTCAGGGCTCAGGAAAGCTTTCCTGCTTCCTCGTAACTGGATCAGACTCAATCCCTAGCTATCTGGCAAGGAGGTCCGACTACACTCTGCTTAAAGTGAAATGTCATTAATTCAGACCCCATTAATTTGGTTAGATGATTCTTCACTATGTGGAAAAAACAAAAAATATGATTAGCAAAGCAAAGGGAGTGTCAAGAAGATGCCAGAGCAGTCATTTCAGAGAACAGAAAATTCCTCTGTGCATTTGTTTACAAACACCTGCTCTCTCTAGATCCCCAGAGACAGAGAAAGACCTCAGCCTGAATCCTGCCTTCCACAGGCTTCGTGGGAGCCAGGGCACTCTCAGATCCCATTTCCTCATTTGTAATAAAGGAATAAGAGCACCTACATCTCAAGGGTGTTGAGCAGCAAATGACAGAAAGTGGATAAAGTGCTTTGCAAACCTTAAAGTGTAGTATAAATTTAAGTTCCACTAGAAAAACCTGACAATCATTTTTTAGCCCAAGTCAAGCTAATAAATGTGCCTATGCTTGAAAGTAAATAAAACTGCATTTTAAAAATATTATTCAATTGAGAATTTTCACTAGTTCTGTTCAGTGGACTTGGAGTCAGGAAAACTGAGCTTTAGTCCTGGCTCCAACACTTCTGCCAACCATTCAACTTTAGGCAAGTCATCTCCCACCTCCGAGCCTCAGCTTGCTCATCTGTAAAAGGAGGGCGCATTAGATCAGATACACTCTACGGATCTGGTCTGTCTGAAGGTTTTATTGAACACAGAACTCAGGAACACGTGTGTTCATTTGTATGTCCATCCAAGTTAAGTAGGACTGTTTCCTTCCAATTTCAGCACATCAGTAAAGCTTACCTGGGACAGATGTATTATTCAAGATTCCAGAGAAAGTGGCATCGAAACACTCTGGAGACATGGCCAATGTATCATTAAGCAACAGCTGGGTTAATTATAAGGCTAAATGGGGTGCTTAATGCATCCAAAATAAGATTTAGAACTAGATAGTTCTCAATGGAGTTGGAAGCAGTTTCTACCTAAATGCTACGTTTGTTGAAGGCATTATTACTCAGGTCTCTATAGACTAGAAAGATATGGAATGATCAAATGATACAGTTCACTTTCCTCTGATCCTTCATCCCACCAAAACCAGAGGCAGCCTAATACAGGGGAGAGAGAACAGCGTTTGGGAAGTCTGGACACCTGTATAGCCATGGGCAAGTCACTTCCCCCTTCTCCGAGCCTCAGATTCATCGTCCATAAAATAAGGACCTTTCCAACCCCAATACTCTAGGAATCTATTTCTAAAGTAGTTTAAGGGTAATTAAGTTTACTAATTATGGACAAATTTTAAAAAAAACACAAAATCAGGACCAAGCACTATATGTAACACAGAACTGCACGCTTACTAAGGACCTAAATTAGGTTTCTAGAATATTTTTCAAGGTACAAAGTGAGAACCAAAAATAATCTTTAAGATCAGTTAAAAGTAACACATATGTAGTAACTAATATTCAACACTTAGATCTACTATGGAACTGAATTCAGCTTTAAAAGATATATATAGATATCACAAAGACTTCTCTTTGTAAACAAAGGTAATTAAATAATTAAGAAGCAATGCAAATTAGAAAGCAAATTTTTTTTTTTGCTTTTTATTGAGGCAATCAGGGTTAAGTGACTTGCCCAGGGTCACACAGCTTGTAAGTATCAAGTGTCTGAGGCCAGATTTGAATCCAGGTCTAAGGCTGGAGCTCTATCCACTGTGCCACCTACCTGCCCCAGAAAGCATTTCTATAGGAAATTTTCTTTCCCACCAAAGAAAAGTCACGTGCAGTGTAACTCCTACTTACTCAAGTCATCAGATTTGTCTTCTGTTCCTGAAATGCTATTACCAGAGTCACTAGTATTATCTGTACAGGTTTTTAGTTTCGGAGAGCCTGGTGCAGTTTCTAAAGCTGACTTCCCTTTTTGTACAGTAGGTAAAGTTTCTTTATTCACATCCTTCTCAGAAGCAGAGGTGCTTGGAACATCCTCTTCGACCTGCTCAGCTCTCACTGGCTTCACGCCTTCTCCAGTCACCAGTGGTCCTGGTGACTTTTTTGCTTTGCAATGACTTTGATCCTGAAGGACAGATCCCAAGTTTTTTGTGCCTGGGACAGATCCCAAGTCTTTCGTGCCTGGGACAGATCCCAAGTCTTTCGTGCCTGGGACAGATCCCAAGTCTTTCGTGCCTGGGACAGTAGAGGTATTTACCTTACATGATTTAAGTTCTATTTTTTCTGTACAAACATCATTTTGTTTATTTTTTTTATTACTGTTCCCACTTGGAGAACTTCTTCCAATGTCCCTTACGACCCTATCATTTCTAGGTCTCAAATTCTGATTGGCTGACGCTCTAGGAGCTTTGCTTTCTTCACAAACAACCCGAGTAGACTTCCTTGGTTCATGATTTCCATTTTTAGAGCTTGTGGACTCTTCCATTATTATGAAGACCTGCTTCTTTTCTCTTGAGATACCTTAAAAAAGATGATCTCCAGTAATCTGAGTGTCTTTCAGTCCAGTTTAGGCAAGCAAACTGTCTGGTGGAGAAAAGAATATTAGTTACTCAAAATGTGAAAATAACAACAACAATGATAATCATCTGATAAAAGACATAGTGAAGCTTCCTAACCTGAAAAATGCCAAAACCCAGAAACTAATAATTTCACAAGGAATTAAATCACACTAATAATACAACAGACTGGACAGGTACCCAATGAGGAGGTTCTAATGATATTATGGTAACCATGACATCAAAACAACAAGGGAATTTTAGAAGAGCAGAATTTAATTACTCAATAAAATTTCAACCAACATAAGGTTGAAAACAGTAATAGAATCTTTAGAGTTAACATGTAAAAACAAGGAAGGCGTGGAACCTAGGAATTCTGAGTTTGCTGGGCCACATATATCAACATGTCTTATGTGATACTAACCAGGTAATCCTTTTATATATGACCTTCTTACTAAGTACTTCCTATTTCTACTGCTAATTTTTGCTTTTTCTTCACACTTGACTCTTTAAACATAGAAAAATACTTTTGCATAGACTTTTTCTGTACTTCTGGAAGTATGAGTAGCTTAAATTAATCATTCTGTGAAAAGATAAATGAAAAGTGAACAAAACCACAACATTACCAAAAAATGACAGAAGCATTAATAAAGTCAAGCCAAGAGAACTCACTTAGTCCTAGGGATATAATGGATATTGTCATCCCAGAGGAGGAACAATGTATCTGCCACAAAACTCAAATGTTTAACAAGTAGGAAATGGACTCACAATTTTACTGCTAATTGATTTCTACATTTCAAACGCATACACCTATGCTAAACTTTAGAAACACCAGGATTTTTCATTCTTCAGCTTGCTATAAAATAAAATACCCAAATCCAGATCGGTTCACATAGCATTTTTAAAAAAATCTACTTCACAAAGATTAATATCAAACCAAAAAAAACCACCTTTTTTTTCCAGGTGAAAACAAACTCTGTTGAATTCCAATATGAACCTCTGTACTATTGTTCACTAAGTTCCACAATCTATTAGTCACAAATCTGTAAATTCAGGAATGCTGACTCAGATAAAGTGTGTCAGGAGCTGTGCACTGCGGAGGATTTCATCGAGAATTTACTGTGCTGGGTCCAGTGTGCCCAAAACAAAATGTTTCAATAAAAATAATGTATATTTTAATGGTAACTTAGAGTAAAAAAAAGTTTACCTAAAATGAGAAATTCAACCCTCCTTTCCTGAGCACAAGGCCTTGTGCTAGTGGCTACAATGTAGAATACTAAGATACCCTCCTTTGGTAGGTATTTCTAATGGGTGACCCAGGCATTTTTCTTTAAGATTCCCTTTTCCTCTGGTCACTAGGGGGCTGCAGGGAAGGCAGGTAACCTCCAAGCTCACCTTCCAAGCCAGAAGGAGCCTTCACTAGAAGACCAGAAATGAGTTCTCCTCTCCATGGAGGCAGCCCGCAGCCCCCGCTGCTCAATTCTTTCCATGCTCTTCTCTGGGTTCGCCACCGGGGGTCTATCCAGGGGCTGAGGAGGCCCTCCTCAATTTTTCCTGACATTAGAATGTACCAGGGAGTCACCTATCCACCTATCCATCCATTCACACAGGCTGCCGGACTACTAACTCTTACTCTGGCCACCTTTTTCACTACCTCCCCCCTTTATCTTGGCTCCTCCTCGTTCCTAAGGGATGCACAGCACACAGCCTACTCACACTTACCCTATGCTTCTCCATTTGCCTCTGAATCACATTCTTTCTTAATTCTTTTGAGAATCTATTGCTCTATGATTTGCAGCCACACACCACCAGTAGAGCACTGGCAAAAAGATAAAGCCTTTGTTTCTGGGAGAATTTTTAAGGTCATTAAAAGAGTCCTGTAATTTCCCCAAGAAATTCAGCACACTCTCCCTTCCTCCTGTTTAATTTCAGCCCCTATTCATTGTCTACTTGCAATGTCTGTACAAGATACGCACCCACAGATGAGGAGGTCTACAGGTAGTCCAACTGCACATCAATCTGGAAAATGGACATTCTTCTTCCCCTTCTTTTCAGTTTGGTCAGTATAGTTTCCACTCCGCAAGTTTAGGGGCTGGATGGAACCAGCACTAACCAGAGTATCTGGAAGACCTCACCACCCATAGAGAATGCCTCTTCTCCTTAGCACTGTGCACAAGATCAGCACAATAGGAGTGTATGACACTAGTGGGCTTGTCTCGCTGTTTTATGTTTCACCTGACATTAATGATTAGAGGGAGAAGCTCTTTGAGAGGAGGGACTGCTTCATTTTTTTGGTCTTTGTACCCCTAGCACCCAGCACAGAGATCGGCACCTGGAGGTGCTTAATAAATACTTGCTGATTATCTTCAAGGAATCTTAAGTAATTTGGATGGATGGATGGATGGGTGATCCCTTACTGGAAGAGCATCTGGAGTAGCATTTTGCTCTGATGTAATGAGGTGTGCTTTAAACAAAGTCAACAAACAAAAAGCATAGTAGGCTCTTCTCTATACCTTTCATTAGGCTGTTAAATGGTAAAATGTAGTTTACGGTAGACTACCCCCCCTTCACAAGAGTCTGCCCATTCTGAACACCCTCACTGAAGAGGTCACAGATTCACCTGTAGATTATTCTCATAAAAAGTCTACACAGATAGGGAAGGAGGTATCTATTTATATACACTTGTCTCCCCGGACAGAACTAAGCCTCTTGAGAGTAGAAATGACTTCATTCTTTGTCTTTGTAGCACCAGAAGCCTGCACAGTGCCTAGCACATGTTAATAAATGGTTTAATAAATGGTGGTTAATAAAGGTTTGCCTGGCTGAGTGATACAGTTGGCCTTTTCTGGATATTTATAAGATCTGAGAATTTTCCATACCTTTGTTTTCTTTCCCTCCTTCAGATACTTTCAAATTAATCCCTCAATATCATTGCAATCACATTCATCTAATAAAATTTAAAACTGCTTTTAAATTTTTTTATGGAATCTCACTTAATAATAGTATTATCGTTATTATAATTGTCTGGGCTGCACCCAGGAGGAATCTAAATACCTTTTATGCCTCTTAAGGAGACATGGAATTCCCCTGACGAGGTTTTTTTCTTTGACATTAAAGTTAGCAAAATGTCTTTGTTTTGGTATTATTGAAATAGGTGTGAGGTACCTTACCCTGGGCAGTCTGGCTCCAAGGACACCAAACTGAGGATGACTGCTAGCTGGGCTTCCCTTGGACTTGGCCTTTAAAAAGGGCCGACCGGAGCTGCAGAAAAGACACAGAGATAGGTTGGCCTATCGATACATTGGATTCCAGATGCCATTCCGTCCCCTATAAGGAAAGCCTGCCCATCTATAAGACCCCTCAAAGGAGAGAGGCCCTGAGATGGTGGCACCAGGGGGACTGAGGACTTCCTTGGTTACTGCAAGAGCTCGAGCCAGCAGCAGTGAGTAAGTGCCATGCTTCTCGGATGCAGAGAAAGAGTTACTGGACAAAGAGTTAGGGGCAAGGAAGAGCAAGAAGCAGCCACCAAGTAGAGGAGTCAAACCGAACGCTGCTTTTCACTGGTACTGTGAGCTCTGTGAACTGGGCAGGTTCCGGGAAGCAATCCTAAGTAATTCTCCTATGGCTCAAAGGGGATGCGGGGCTCACATCTAGATCACCCCCAAGAAGTAGAGTCCTCAGGTGCTAGGCAAGCACTGAGTCTAAGAAAACAATGTCAGGCAGGCTTCATTTCACCCATCAAGAAAATATGAAGGACTGACTTCAGTCTCTTTATTAACAGTCAAGACAACAATAACTGTTCTTCCCTCTCTGGTGAGTCAACTCTATTGTGGACATATACAATCCACCTCAGCTACTTCCTCCTTGAGTGGCCTGGGGGCTGGCAGAGTTGGGAGAGAACAGCAAAGTTCAAATAAAAGGGCAGCCTAAGTAGAGAAGACCTTTGGGCTGCTGGGGGAGGTAGGGGGACTTACCAGAGAGGGAAAGGGAGGTTCCTCCATTGTCAGTGGGCGTAAGTATGAATCCTTTTGTTTGCTATAGGGTGAAATAAACCTTATCAATGTTTTATTAGCTGGAGTTCTTGAGTGGGAACTAAGGACTGTACCATTTAGAGACCTGGATATAAGTAAAATTCTGATGCTTTCAGGGGAAAAAACTGATGGGGACAAGAGTCACCAAATCATGGAATTTGAGAGCTGCAAGACACCTCCAAAGACTATCAAGCCCTACACAAAAAGGAATCACCACTATAGCATGCCTGGCAAGTGGCTGTCCGGCCACCGCTTGAGGACCTCCAAGGCTAAGGAGCCTAGCTCTTGGGGCAGGAGTTCCTCTGTGGGACAGCTCATCCTGACATGAAGCCTAAAGTGGTCTCTCTCTGACTTCCACTCACTGCCTCTGGTTCTGCCCCCAGGGCCAAAGAAAGCAAGTCTGATCAGCCCACTACAATAGTGCTCTTCAAAGACATAAGAAAAGTGATCACAGCTCAATACACCAAAGTCCTTCAACAGATCCTCACATGTCACTAACTCAAGACCCTTCAAGCATCCTGGCCATCCTTCAGCTTATCAACGCCGTGGAACCATGGTGCTCAAACTGAACATAATACCGGAGTTAAGGGCTGATGAGGGCAGAGCACTTATTCTACTGGCTACCTCGAGAAAAGGGAGGTAGAGGAAGTGTGGGAGGATCGGGTAACCTATGTCAGAAGCTAAGGAGAAATGGGCAACATTTGGGAGAAACTGAGGAAAATATGAAGGAGAACGATCTCCAGGCTTAGAATAATGGCCTGGATTCTACTTTGGGGTTAAGAAGAGGATAATGGATAATTAAGGAGGATATGAAAAGACTAAGGACAGTTAAGGAGGATTAGGAAAGGCTGGAGAAAGATAAGAAGGTAGCTGGCAACACAAGGCAAAGGAAGAGAAGAAAACCTAAGTGGAACAAATAGAAGGCTATGTACACCGACAGAGTGTGTGGGGTGAGGGAGGTGAAGCAAACTGGAGGTGATTTTTTTTTAATTAGGTACTTGGTGGATAAACATCTACAAGTAATTTTAAGAGACTAAAAATCTCAACCTCTATAGAAAATTGGGGAAGTTGTAATTCTGTTAGTCAAGTGATTGTTTTCTGTGTTCCAAGTTCAGTCTGATCTCCCTCCTGAGAGATGAAGGGTTCTTAAAGGTATAAACAGAAACAAGGCTTCGATTGGGGGGGGGGGAGAAAGTTTTGATTAAAGTGAAGGAGGTGGGACAACCCCTGTCAGGACAGGATAACAGAGAATGGAAAAGTATGACAACAGAGAAAGAAAAGGGCAGCTGTGCAATTAGAACTTAAAAAGAGACTGGAGGCTCTTCCTGAAGAAAGAGTGGGCTGTTTTAAGGAAGAAGCTGCTAGTCTTCCCAAGAATGACACAGGAGAGCCAGAGAAACTACGGAGTAAAATTCTCCTGTAAGAGACTGAGGAGGAGCAGCTAGGTGGCACAGTGGATAGAGCACAGCCTTGGAGTCAGGAGGACTTGAGTTCAAATCTGGCCTCAGACACTTGACACTTACTAGCTGTGTGACCCTGGGCAAATCACTTGTCTCACCCCGCCCCCAATAAATAAATAAAAAGAGACTGAGGAAAGAGCACAGTAGCAGTGAAGGTTTCTTTGTGTGAAGAAATCCAGGAACCAGAATGGGAAAACATTTGGGAAGAATGTCAAAGGTGAGACAGAAGTGAAAGGAGATTCTCTCATGGAGTTTACTAGAGACTACTGGTACAGAAAGAGGAAGTTGATGAAGAGGTTAGAAATTGAGGCTCCAAGGAGATCCTAGGGCTCTGCTTCCTAAAGCAGAAAGATCTGTAGACCTCCACTACACTGATCACAAATGTGTCTTCCAGTTCTCAGCTGTTACAACAATGTGATCAATTGGTATAAGAAATAAATGCATCATTAAGTAGCTAATTAACTTTTTTTTTAATGATGAAGAAAGCAGAGAATTCAAGGCAATTGAATAAATCAATCAACAAAGAGGGCAGAACAAACGGACAGGATCTGGAATGCATTCAGTTCCTTTCCCAGGGAGAAACATCTCCATGTTGGTCCATTTCCACCTCCTCTTGCTGAGCTCTCCATGACAGACCACACGGTGGAAGAGCAGCGGTCCAGAAGCTGCTCTAGCTCATCAGCATCAGGCCATAGGGAGGGGTGAGAATTTACACTCTGAGAAGCTCCTGTCCTAGTTCCTTCCTATAACCATATCACTGTTAATGTTCTGTTAAGATCAAATGGACCTCAGCCTTAACGTGCTTAAAATTCCCTTATTTCACTTGTGAAATCACAAAAAAAAGTAGTTTCTTTACCCTTGGCATCAGAATTTTAGAGCTGAAAAAGATCTTTGAGATAAGCTAGACAAACTCCCTTATTTTTCCAGGTAAGAAAACTGAGTCCTGGAGAAGCTGTGACAAGAAGATATTCATAAATACCCCATAAAATATGGCAAGAGTCCCAGATGGTTTTGAGGAGAGGAATTACTTCCTTTTAATAGAAGTGGAGAAGTACAGGACATGGTGCTTCCAGCCATATCCCCACTTGCTACTGGAAATGCCCACTGCAGTAGGAATCACCTGAAGCACAGCAGAAACTACTTGTTACACAGGGCCGGGCTGGATTACCCAGCTGGGGACCACTGAACTATGACATTTCCTGAAGTTGCTACAAAGCCATTCCAAATGTCACAATGGTAACAATGACTTGTGATAACCGATGGCAAGACAGTATTTTCAAATAATGTAGATCACTCCTAGAATTAAAATTAACTTCCCTTTCTTAACTGTGGCATCTACTGGATTATCAACCGAACGATTTAAATCATTTCTGAAGCCTTCAAAAATCAGGGAACTTAAGTACAGTAATGGTCACGTGTAACCTAAACTAGAAGGTCCCGAGGCCAGCAAAAGGGACTGAATTTCCATTCTTGTCCTTCGACTTCCCCACACACCCTCTTACCTCTGCCCCTGAGGGGCTGGCTAAATATCCTACTGTTGTTAATTCAGTTAAAAGAGCTCTGGATTTGGAGTAGGGACCTCTGTTAGAATCCTAATTCTGTTAGTGGGATTCAAACCCAGGTCTTGGGACTCCCAAAGTGGTAGTCGTTGACAGGGTAGCTTGGGGTTAGTCAGTCATCATCTCTCTGAGCCCTGGTCTCCTCATCTGAGGAGGGGGTTTGGATTAGATGACCTATAATATTCCTTACGGCTATAAATCTATGGTCCTGGGATCCTAGCAGCTGGCAATACAAGGTGATCAATAAAAACTTTTCAGTTATAAGAAAATCTAGGTAGTTGACAGATGTCTTAAGACCCATCCCTTCCTATAGTCTTTATTTAAGTTAGAGATGCAGGCAGAAATAGATATTGTTAGAATAAAAGTTTGATCAGCCCATTGTAGAAAATGTTCTTAAGTTCAAAGAGCAACAACCCACAGTTCTCCACTGGGTGACTTCCTGATTTAGTGACCTTCCAGAGTTGATGTGCTGGGAATCTAAGCACTGGAGGCCCTGCTTGGTCCAGGCAAGTTGAGAAGGCTTAGCTGAAGCAGTGTTGTGTGTAAATAATGTTTTATGGGGCCTCAAAGTTCTGCTTTAGAGCCAGCCAACAAGACTAGGATCTTAATCATATGGGGTAGTGGCTGACCAAGTAAGTAATTGCCCTGTGAGCCAGACCAGGAAGTCACACTAACCTATATGGGGTGGCCCCTCTAGTTCTGTTAATTCAACAGGAGAAGACTGCAAAAAGTCTGACTTCTAAGACCCACAAAACATTAGACTGACATAAAGCATCCATTCTGGCTAAGCCCTTAAAATTCATAAGAACAAGTAAACCACCAAGGCAGAATAACTTACTGACACTTGATAAATGTTTGTGGAAATGAACTGAATAAATCAGGAAGTCCCGGGAGTCTTTGCTAACGTCCTGTTGTTGCTTTAATTCAACAAGTTATAAAAAAATTATAAAAAACTCCTCATGGTACATAAGGAAGAACAATGCATTTACATATAACATTACCCTACTGGCTAAGCAAAATGGTCCAAATAGCCAGAGGTCCAAATATCTTCACATAATGAAATGTTTCCATGCATTATTAATGAACAGAGATCACTAACATGTTTAATAAATCTTAAAACCGGACATAAGCCTACTGGTTATTTGTTATACTTCAATAATATGCAAGAGGCTAAACTTAACCTACCCTAATGTTTAATGGACAAAAATATGCAAAATTCTGAAAACATGTTCAAACTGAATCATACTTCATTGCCTGCTATTTATGCCATTACTACAGTGATCAATAAAGTTCACTCTTAGATCAATGGAAGATTATTTCCCAATAATTCATAAATTCAGTAATCAATGAATACTTGTTGAATAAACATAAAAAGTTTACTAAAATCAAAATAGGAAACAAAGAATTCTTGACATTTGTAATAGAAAACTAATTAGAACCCAGATGTCTAATAGATTTATCATCATTTAAAATTATAATTATGAAAGCTTTAAAAAAATTACCCATTTTCTCCTCTGGGCAAATCCAAAGACTTTTTGTGATCAGAGACATATAGAACGCATCTCTCCCTACCTCCCTTGTGAACAAGTAGGATTTTGAAGCCAAACTAATGAAATGTTTATTTGGAAGATGATGTTTCATTTGCGGATTATCCATGCCTTTTCCAAATTTCTCCAGCCACCTAACCTTTAACTCATTTAGCACTTTCACCCAAGGTGGTCAAGAGAAATAAAAATCTTGCTTCTTTTCAGTAGCTGTGGTTTGGTTAACGGAGCAGGCTGAAATTACTGGCTTTTAAAATGAGGTTTGGGAATCACCCATGGATTTCAATTACCTACCCCGCACTTTTCCTGTTCCCAGAAAACACAGATAATCAAGGCTGACTCTGTCACACAGGAGCCCTCCGAAGCAGCACGCATGGCCTTTCTTGTTTCTTCCCTATTTCAAGCAGGCTCTAGGGCATCAGGAGTGAGTGCCTGGTGTGGGGGTTCACTTGTTTGTTTGTGGTAATTTGTGATATGGGTGGGAAGGTGCTTCGATAATGGGGAACTGAGATATTGGTACCCAAAAGCAAAAGATTCTGAAATACCACTTCATTCCTTACTTTCAGACCAACTAGATCTGAACACAGGGCTAGTAATTGCCAGACCTGACAATATTTCATGGAAATGAGATTGTTCTTCTCTCACCTCCCTGTAAACCAGACATGCTAGAAAGACTAGCCCTTCTCCTACTAGAAAACAGGGTGCTGCAGACCATACACATGGAAAATCCAGTGAGAAGGGATCATTAGTTTCTAGCATGATAAAGACTTACTGAGGCATCAGCCCCTCAAATAATCTGCCATAACTATTAACTGCTAAAAATAAAGTAACTGAAATCATCCCTAATTTTGAATTTTACAAATTGATGATAATTGAGACAATGTGGTAAATTTCAATATTTCCCTCATTAACTGTTACTATTTAACAAAAAAGAATTTGGGGAAATTGATACAAAATTTAAATCATTCACATATTCATATACCATCTCCTCTGAGGTCTGCATATCACCTTCCACCTCTGACTTCACACAGCATTATCTTTTTTGGAATTCTCCAATGCATTTATCATGTAAAATATTTTATGTTGTACTTGTTTTAGGAGTTTCCTAAGTGGAGGGGCCTACCTTTCCAGGGCATAATTCACATAGTAAGCACTTAATATTTTGGTATCATTCCCCCCTCCCCACCCCAAACAAGAGTGTAAAATCAGGCAGGATTCTCAACCAAAGAATATGTCAGAAGGGACAATGAAATCATCTTGTCCAACCCATCATCATACAGAAAAGAAAACTTACTCCCCAAGAGGTAAAATGACCTTTCCAGAATTACACAGATAATCTAGGGGGGAGAACAAATATTAAAGACCAGGGGTAATCGGAATCCCAAATAAGGGTTGCTCTTTCCACTCTCCCAGGATTCCTCTCAAATCACAGATTTTGAGAAGGAAAATCATAATATCAGAAACCAAAGTGCAGAAAATTGCTTTTTTGTTTGTTTTTCCCATCACAAAGAGCTAAATGACTATAGAATCTGGATTTAAAAATTCATAATGGTGGTGTCCCAATACAAGCTAATGTGACCAAAAGGCAGCACTGGAACTCGAGATTATATCTCCAGAAAACAACTGTTGTCTTGGGATGGATGAACTTCCTGACTGTTCTCAGGACAGATGGTCACTTTTAATTTAGAAAGGGGTGACATTCAATGCCAGAAAAAGCACCATGTCCCTTCTTCATCTTTAGCTCAACCTAGCCCCTCCTCCCCCCCCAAAAACCCCCAAAACTTTGCCTCAGAGCTTGACCAAGACTCAAATGCCCTGTAACTGTAGGCAGAGCCACATCTGGATTTCCAGGTGACAAGCCAGGTTTATAAAACTTTCGGCTCCTCTAACAATTTTCCAGGCTTATTATTTGGAGGCCAGCACTCTGATGCTTGCAAGTACCAAGAGTGTCCCAGCACCAGTGTACAAATGTGTTCTCAAACTTTAGCACAAACTTGTAAGTGGACAAGAAAAATCCTTTACTGTGTAAGGCCATGGGACAGCAACCACCAAACACTAAAACTGCCAAGGTAGGTGGGAGATATAGTTCAGGTGGAAAACAGTAAATAGAGGCTAGCAGAGATCCCTCTCTGCCTGCTTCTAAGGGAAGTAGTGGTCATCTTAAAGGATTTTTCTCATGACGTAGGACAAGTAAAAGAGTCCCAAAAAAGCTGAACAATAAAATTTTTCTCCTATTCTCATTAAAAATGTTAAGTTTGGGATAGGATTTATGACTGGAAAGACCTTACTTAGATCTTTTACCTAGAGTAATTTTATCAAAAATTCAATTTACATTATCCAGTAGTAATTTGTAATTTTATTTTTTGGGGGGAAGGTGTGTGTGACTATGGTTAAACCCTAAAACCTGAAAAAGTCTATGGGCTCCTAGATCCAAAGTGAATTTGTCACTGGACCAAGAGCCCTGGCATTGGGCCAAGGTTCAATCACACTGTGATTTTAAACAAGTCAATTCAATGTGCCTTAGTCTTTCATTTACAAAATGGGAATAATATATTGCAAGGATAAATAAGATGGCAAATTAGACACAGAGTAGGTTCTCAATAAACGCTTCTCACCAACTATGGGAAAGCACTGAACTTCTTAGGGGGAAGTAATACATAAAACCATATTTTTACATTTTTTAAATACCTATTTTGTGCTTAGAGAAATATGGCAGTTCAAAACTATTCTTCCGAGTGTGGCGTTGTAAAAGAAAATATTCTGAGGTCTTTATTTTTTGCCTTTATATACTTGATCCTTTTTTCAAATGGCCAAGTTTATAAAACATAAGAGTCATGCTGGCCTCTATGTATTTTTCAAATGGTACAATTCTCTCGGATTCGGATATAAAAACAGAGCGACTATATCTTTTATCAGTGAGATAAAAACAATTCTTTTTCCTTGAAAGGCTTCAGAATGAAAAATCCACATATCCCACTGTGAGATATCCTATCCTTTTCCCCCAGCCTCTGTCGAATTACTTTTTTGGGGGGTGGAGGTGGGGGCAGGAAGAGGGAGGAAAAAAGTGAGTTTTTATTTGGGGTGACTGCCTCAATGTCTTCAGCAACATAACATCTCTAAGGTAGGTACATACAAAGTATTCTGGAAGGAACCAAATTTTAATTTACTCTAGCAATGGTTTGACTGCTTTCTCTGAATCAGGATTAAGACAAGTTACAAGCAGTTATATATCAAAAGATTTGTTTCTTAAAAGCTGGAAACTTTCTGTTTCTAATTTATTTAAACACTTTTTCCTACACAATGATCCTGATCTGACATAATGTAAATACACTGAAGGATTTTGATGGTATTCTCTCAAACCAGAATGTGCTTTAAAATCCAAAAGAAATTCTCCAACCACTTGCTGCCAAACTGAGATGGCTGAAAGAGGGCTAAAAAAAGGTGTTTCTGAAACACAATCTATATTTTATAAACACAAATATTTTCTGCTACACCTTTGTAACCCGCTACATTTTTGGAAACGAAAGATTTAATTAAGCTTTAGCTTTCCTAATAACACAAAGAAAGATTCCTGCATCTACTGTCAGGGACTTACTTACTTTTACATAGACAAAGCATTTTTAAAACACTATGTGCCAAGCATTGTGTTAAAATTTTATTTTAAATAATTACAATTTTAAGTATGATTTGGAATTGTCAAAAATGTGCATTGGGATTGAGGCTTCTCTTCAAAAGAGATCAATTAGCCTATTTGGATTGTGTCATTTCAAAGCAGATCAATTTGCTAGTTTTATTCTTATCTGAATTAGTAACATCAAAGCTTTTTTAAAAAACACATTTTTACACTTAGATATTTGCCAGCTTTCAATACGTCAATCACTTTCATTTTCCTTTCCTGGCTATCTCCTGAGAAGTTTCATTTTTGCATCCTTCCACCTGAACTTCAATGAATAACTGAATTGCAAATACAGCAGAGAGACGCTACTAAAAGACTTCTGCTTTTTTTTTTAATTTTGAAAAGCTCTGAAATTTCTTCCATTAATAATCGAATACGATGAGAAGCTGTCTCCAGATATAAAAACCCCCTGGAAAATGCCCTTTCCAAACCTTAAAAGGCTTGCGATAGAACGGCTCATGCCACATTACACACAGCGACAGAATAACATCACCAAGTGTCAGAGCGAACCAATGTTTCAGGATTTCCAAAGCTGAGCCTGAGGACGGAGGTTACACTCTGGTGAAACGAATCCTACAGAGAAAGACCAAGACAAGGGAGGGGAGGTGGGGGGCGTCTACTACCCACAAAGTTTGACCATTCGCACTGACCCCATCCACACCGGACCGACTGCCGGGAAGAAGGGGGGGAAAGGAGGCAACTTTCTCGCTTTTTTTCTTCTCCTGCTCGTCTCCGGCTGTGGCCACCCCCGCCACATTTCGGGGATACGGGATCCTCGGTGATTCCGCCTCCTCCCCCGGAGTACCCCCCAGCCCCCCCTCCAATCCGAAGCAGGGTCCCCCCCGCCCCAGTCCCCACCGGGGTCTCGGCGCCCGCCTCTCTCGCCCCGGTCCGGGGAGGCACGTTCCGAGGTGCACAAGGGAAGCGCCTGCAAGCCGCCGGGACCGAGCGGCTGCCCCGGGAGCCGGCCCCCGGACCGAGGAGGCGCGGGGCGCCCTGCAACCGCTCCGGCAGTGCCCCGGTAGATCGACCGATAGGTCGACCCGCGCGGGCTCCGCGGGGAGCGCACCCTTGGGCTGCGCCGCCTGTTTGCCCGGCCCCCCCTCCGAGCCCCCCTCCGGGGGCGCGCTCTCGGGGGGCTCCCGGAGGAGGGTCCGCAGCCCCCGCGCCCGCACAGCAGCCCGCCGCGGCGAACCGGGGCTCGGCACGGACGCCCTGCCGGGGGCTCGCGGCGCTCCAGACTGAGGGCGCGCCCCCGGCTGCCCCCCCCCGGCCCCCCCGGCTGCCCCCCTGCCTGCCTACCTGTGGCGGGGCTCGCGCGGCGGCTCCTCATGCCGGGCTCGCGCTGCGCTGCTGCCGCCCCTCGGCCGCCGCCGTGCCCGCCGCCGCCGCCCCGGCCCCCGCGCCCGCTGTCCCCGCGGTCCCCGCTGGTCCCCGCCGCCGCCGCCGCCGCCGCCGCCGCTGCCGCTGGAGGCCCGGACGCGACGAGCTCAGGACGCCGCTGCCGCCATGGCCGTCGTCGCGCCGCGAACTGCATTGTGGGGGGGAGGGCCGGCGGAGGAGGTGAGCGGGGAGGGGGCGGGGCCGTCGGGGGCGGGGCCGTCGGGGGGCGGGGCCCGGCAGGGGCGGCCCGAGGGCCGGGGCCCGGCGCCAGGGCGCCCCCCAGGGAGGGGGAGGGGGAGGGGAGGGGAGCGGGCCGGAGACCCGGGGGCCGCGGATCGGCTGCAGGGGCCACCCCCTCCTTCCCCATCCCCGAGCCTGGGAAACGGGCGCGAGCCCTTCTCCTCACCGGGGAACGCCCCCCCCCCGCCAGGACCAGAGAAGGGGCGCGAGCCTCCCCATCCCTGGGACCGGAGATCGAGAGCGAGCCCCCCCACCCCCCTCCCTGGGCGCGAGGACCCTGTCCGCCCCAGGAGAGAGAGCAGGCGGAAGAACCGCCCCCCCCAATAGAGAGTGGGCGCAAAGACCCCGGCAGGGCAGAGACTAGGGAACAGGTGCCAGGACCTCCCCTCACACCCCACACCCCTCCCCAGGAATGGGGAGTGGGCTCACGGATGCACCCCTAGGAATGAGGAGTGGGCTCACGCGAAAGGACCTCCTCCATCTCCCCCGCCATCTCGGCAATTTGCCGGGCGGAGGGGAGCTCAGCCCATCTGCCCAGAGACCCGCGGGGGGCGCCCCACTGGCAGCGCTGGGGCCCCCTCCCCACCAACCCGGGAGGAGGGGGCTCGATGCCAGGACACCTGTTAGGCCTCTTCGCTGTCGGGGTAGTGGGGCTGGAGGGTGCTTGAAGGGCAGGGCTGGTGGGGGAGAGGGGGGTCGGATGGACCCCGCGGAGGGGAGGGGGATTGAGGGATGAGGATACCGACTAACCCGCAGTGGGCGAGAGCTCCAGCCTCAAGAAAGGGACAGGACAGGTGCGCGGGGGCGGGGGTGCGGGGGTAAGGGTAGTGAGGGGGCCGGAGCGCCCACCCCAGCCTGGGGCTGAGCAGGGATGGGGGGGGCGTCCCAACGCTCCTGCTTCTCTCTCGCCCTGCTCCCGCAGCCTGCCTGTCTCTAGACCTAGAGACAGTCAGGGAGTTGTGCAGTCACCCGCCTCCCCATCCACCTACCGAACGAGCCGAGCCGGGACTCGGAAGCTCGGGCTCCGGCTCGGGCTTGGGACTCGGAATCCAGCCCCCTCCTACGGCCAATGCCGCTGCACCAGCCTGTCTTATACCCCGGCCCCAAGCGCTTGGGGGCCACTCTCGAAAGCCGGAGTCAGGAGACAGAGACTCCGAAGCAAAGATACATTCTTAGAATTGACGTCTACACGGTACCTTACACGTAAATGAGGAAACCAAGATACAGAGTAGGTGTGTCGGGATTCCAACTCGAATTCTGTGACTCCAAGTTCAGTGGGCTCCTTCCACTCCGCCACCATGAAAGCTAAAAGGCGTATGAGAGAGCGTCACCTGCAACCCATAGCCTTGGAGGAGACTTAAAAAGCCGGGAACTTGAGGTCAAAACCTAGCTCTTAGCCACTGGCCACACTCTGGGCAAGAAGACTTTGAGTCATACAATTAATCCTTGATTTCTGCTCAGCTGGATGTAAACATCCCCATAGGAGAAGCTAGGGTTGGTTTACCAATCTCTCTACTGTAGTTGGTCCAGGGAAGAAATAAACCTCATCCTAGCTACCCAAATCTCTTTTTCGCTATTTGCCAACACAGGCTCTTTGGTCTTTTTCATTTTCTCTTTGCATCAGCTCTGCCAGACATTGTAACCTCCTAAAAGGTAGGAAGGGTCTGACGTTTCTTCATTTCCAAAAAATCTTAAGCTTTTTTCCCCCACAGTGCCCTGAGCTAAAATGCTTAATAAATGTGTTAATAATGATGACACACTCTTAGAGTAGTTCAGCTGGTTTTTCAGTGTCCTAGAAGGAAATGACCAGATCCCCTTCTGCCAAGGAAGGTACCTGGTCTTAGTGGCTATGAGCCAAAATGACCCAGGTTCAAGTCCTATCTCTGACACATATGACCGTGTGTGTGTATGGGTCTCTCTGACTCTTCCAGCACTGGAAGTGCTTTGTCTTGGAGGTCCTCATGTCAATGAAGTCACAGGTTTGGAGTCAAAGGATCTGGGTTTGAATATAGGTTTGGGGATTTATAGATGTGTGACCTGGGCCATAGAATTTCATCTCTCTAGGCATCATTTTCCTCATTCTTGGACTACATGGCCTCTAGCTCCAAACCTATGCTCCTTTGTCCAATGCCTGCCACATAGTAGGCGCTTAAAAAATGCTTGTCTCGTGGCCTTCCTGCCAAATGGCCTTTCTTCCACCTTTCCAAATCTATGCTTAGCTTCAGTGTTAAATCCTGTCCTGTCCTGTCCTGTCTTGTCTAGGAAGCTTTGGTCACTCCATTCATCTTTAATATACATATACATATACATATACATATACATATACATATACATATACATATACATATACATATACATATACATATACATATACATATACATATACATATACATATACATATACATATACATATACATATACATATACATATACATATACATATATATTTGGTAATAAGATATATATATATATATATATATGTATTTGGTAATAAGATATACCTTATCAATGACCAAGCCCAGTTCCTTTAAATGACCCAGAAGGAAACAGAACCACCAAGAAAGGAAGAATAGAATATCTGTTTCTTGTTGGCATGGGTTTGGGCAGTTTCCAGCCTCAGCACCATTCTTTGCACTTAGTAGGTGCTCAATATGTACTTGTTAGATTGAATGGAAATGAATCCACATGGCTGGCGAGTGTGAATTAGTGACAGCCAGACTAATCATTCCATTTCAGAAAACATTGGGAACCCTTTCAGAACTTCTTCAGGATTTAGAGTCCTATACCACACAATTCAGCACTTAATTATATTTTGCCTTGCATTGTTCAGATGTTGTTTCATGTGTGTTCATGCCTTGTTTTTTCTGTCAAAGCTTAGGTTTCCACACCCTTTGAACTGACCCCCTGAGGATTGAATTGGACAACAAAGGCCTCAAAGGTGGAAGGGGGCACACCCTGGGGAACTAGTGAACCCCTCATCTGGCTCCAAGATGTCCCTCTTCCTCCTGAGTCTCCTGTCCTTTTGAGGCTGGGAGGCTCAAGATGCTACCCTATTGTGCAGATTAGATTGGAAGGGACCAGTTGGCCAGGATTTAAACACCCTGTAAAACAGCATCACCATTCAGTTTGAATTCAACAAGCATTTATTAAGTGCTTACTGGGTGGCAGGCACTGGACAAAGCAGCATAGGTTTGGAGCTAGAGGCCATCTAGTCCAAAAAGAGGAAAATGATGCCTAGAGAGATGAAATTATGTGGCCCAGGTCACACATCTATAAATCCCCAAACCCAGGTTCAAATACAAATCGTTTGACTCCAAACTTGTGTTGTTTCCACAGTATGATGGTATATACATGCTAGTATAGTTCAAGGTCATCTGAAGAGGGACAGGTAACTAACAAGTGGGAGAGGGGGATCCAGGGAAGAGAAGGTGATACTGAGCTGAGTACTAGAGGCAGGAAGTGGTGGATTCTGGGAGGCAGAGATGGAGGGGAGTGCAGTCCAGGCAGGCAGGACTGCTTGTACAAGTGCACAGAGGTGGGAGACATAAAACCAGTGTGGGGGGCGAGGGATGACTAGTAATTGAGTTAGGCAAGAATGACGTATGAGAAGAGGAGTACCTTATATTCCGGAGGGTTACCATTTGTTCTGCTGGTATCCTCACCTTGGCAAGGGCAGCTGTGAGAGCGTGTTAGATGGGTATCTGTGGCAAACCTGGTCAGACATGGGCAGCAAGTTCCATAGGAGAGGTAGGCAGAGAGCCACAACAATATCACAGGGTCATGTGAATATCTTTGTATTTACCTATTTGTGTACTCCATCCCCAGCTACCACTCCCCCCCCCCAAGCAGGAGTCTTCTCCTATTAGTCTGCCAATAAGTATTTATTAAGCCAGTGCCAGGCATTGCACCAAGTAGTGGGGTTACAAAGAAAGGTGAAAGAAAGTTCCTACCTAGAGGATCTCAGAATTGAATCAGGAAGACCACAAGAAATCAAATATGTACAAACAGGTCAGGTTCAAGAGAAACCGGAAATAGTCACTAGAGGCAAAGCACCAGAATTTAGACAGACTAGGAAAAGCTTCCTATAAAAAATAGTGGGATTTTAGCCGGAACTTGAAGGAGGCCAGGAGGTGGAGGTGAGGAGAGAGAGAATTCCATGCACAGGGGACCACCAGGGAAAATCCCTGCAGCTGAGAGGTGAAAGGCCTTGTTCCAGGAACTGCTAGCAGGCCAGTGTTCTCCAGGAGCAGTATAAGGTGTAATAGGAAGGCTGGAAAGGTAGGATGGAGGCTAGGTTTTTGAAGGGCTTTGAATGCCAAACAAAAGATTTTGTGTTTGATCCTGGAGGAATTAGGGAGTCCCTGAAGTTTATTGAGTGAGGAAGATTTTTTTGAGTAAAGTAAGCACTTGTTTAAGGTGACCCTTTATTGAATCAATTCAACTCTATGCTGTCCTCTTCGCTCGAGTTCTTTATCGTCTTGACAATTGGACCCTGCCAAGCCTTAGGCTTGGATCCACCTCCTTCACTTCTACCTTCTGTGCTGGAGAAAATTGTGCAACTGCTCTGACTGCATCCACTACAGATTTATTCTACGTAACCTCAACTGGGCCCACAAAGCAATCTTCCTCTGCCTCCCTTATCAACTCACTATCCCCACTCTCCACAATGGCTCTTCCAAACTTTGTCCTTCCTTCTCAAATGTCCCATGACTCCTTCTCTCCCAGCCATCTCAGCTAAAAACCTTGCCTTCTAATTTTATAGAAAAAAATGAGTCCATTCGCCTTGAGTTTCCTCTTCTCCCCTCTCCCTCCTCCTCACCTCATATTACCCAGATGGCTTCTGCCACTATCTCCTTCTTCAACCCTCTGTCATACAAAGAGGAGCCTTTACTTCTTACTGAGACAAACCCTACCTTCACAAGTGATCTCATTCTATCTCATTTCCTCCAACAGATTGCCCCTCTCTGTCAATCACATCTCCAATCTTTCCCTGTCTATGTGCTCCTTTCTACAAACATTGTATGCCTACAAACATACCCATGTTTCCCTATCCTCAAGAAACTTGATCCTTCCATTCTAATTATCATCCTAAATTTCTTCTGCCCTTTGTGGCCAAACTTGAAAACCTGAAAAGACCATCTATAAAAGGTGCCTCTAATTTCTCTCCTCAAACTCATTTCTTTACAATCTGGCTCTAACATCTTTGTTCCACTGAAACTGCTCTCTCTCCAAAGTTATCAATGATAAATCCAAAGGCCTCTTCTCAGTCCTCATTCTTCTTGACCTCTCTGCTGCCTTTTACCCTGGGACAGGTTAGAACCCTTCGGAACACCTAGGTCTGAGGGTATGACCTGGTTGGGAATCCATAAAAGGAGATGGAGATGAATTGGTCAGATAGATTCTAGGAGAACGGGGAGAGGACAATGGCCCAAAAACCTAGAAAGAAGAGAATCTCAAGAAGAATGTGAGCAATGCTGACAAAGTCTGCAGAGAGGTCAAAAAGGATGAGGATTGAGAAAAGGTCTTTGGGTTTGCCAACGAAGAGATCATCGGTAACTATTAGATTGTAAACTCAGGACAATAATCTCTACTTTTTCATTTGTAATCCAAGTGCTTAGCACAGTTTTAGGCCCATAGTCAGTGTTTAATGAATGATTTGTGTTTTATTTATTCATCCGTTGAATCAATCCAATCAATAAGCATTAACGGAATTACTTACTAAGTGCTAGGTACTGGCACTGGGCTAGGGCTGAGAATGACCCAAGAATGAACCAATTCCTACTCTCCGGGAGCTTGCATTCTAACCAGGAAGACAATTCATACGTATATAAGCACGTTCTTTCACAGTGTTATCCAATGCCTGGCATTTATTAAGCACTTAATAAATGCTTATTGAATCGATATCAGCTGTATGGTTTGCCCCATACAGACATTGGTTTTTACCTCAGACCCCGATATGTCATCTGCCCTGTTATCCTGACTCGTCTCGCTCAGCCAGGCTAGCTTTGTTGTTTCTGTTGCTCCTCTGATCCTGACTTTGCCTACAGAATACAAGTGTGTCTATTCCTTAGCTCCTGAGTCAGTGAAGCAGCTCCTCCTTTCTCCAACTTGACCAGCTCTTCTTCAGAGAAGATTCCCTTGGCTTTGCTTTGGGTCTACTGACCAAACTTTGTGACTGCTATCTCACCTGGGCCCAGCCCAGCATTCCAAATTCAGATCCCAAGTCTGGTAAAGCATGCATAATTACATGGTGACTCTACGTTTAGGACCAAAGCTGGGTCTAGGTTAATAAGGTGCTTCTGAGAAATAGCTGGAGAAAAAGAACACAATCACAGAAGGATAACTAACAATGCATGGCGGTCTGGGTTGGGGAGTAGAGGGAAATAGAGTTACAGTGGAAAAAGCCCTAGCTTATAGTCAGAAGACCTGAGTTCAAATCCTAGTCTTGCCATTTATTACCTATGTGACCTTCTATGGTCCTTGGTTCATGGGAGCAGACATTTAGGGTATTAAGAGACTTCAGAGATGATTGTGTCTTATACCTTCATTTTATAGATGGGGAAACAGACTTCAAAGGTGAAATGACTTGCCCAGAGTCACACACACACACACACACACACACACCCCTAGTGGGCATCTGAGGTAGGATTTGAACCCAGGTATTTCAGACGCCAAGTTTAGTCCTATACCCAATATACCAGATCCTCACCCGTAAAATGAAGGGGTTGGATTTGGTGAATTCTAAGGTCTCTTCCAGCTCCACAATCCTATAGAAGGGGAAGGGCTTTCAATGTCAGGCTGAGGAGTCTGTATTTATCCTAAAGTCAATAAGGCAACATTGGGGGTTTTAAGGAAGGGAGCAATTCCCTGTGGCTTAGGAAGGAATCTTGTTTTAGCAGCTGTGGGAAGACTGGATCAGAGGGGGGAGAGGAAAGACCTAGAAGGAGGGTATTGGAATAGCCCGGGAGAGTGGCAAGGAATCTTGTTTTAGCAGCTTTGGGAAGACTGGATCAGAGGGAGGAGAGGAAAGACCTAGAAGGAGGGTATTGGAATAGCCCGGGAGAGTGGCAAGGAATCTTGTTTTAGCAGCTGTGGGAAGACTGGATCAGAGGGGGGAGAGGAAAGACCTAGAAGAAGGGTATTGGAATAGCGTGGGAGAGTGGCGGGGAGAGCCCAGGCCAGGGAGTGGCTACCTAAGTGCAGAGAAGGGGAGAGAGGTGAAAGATTTAGAACCAGGAGGCTTTGGAGCCAATTTAAACAGGCTCACAAGAACTGATTGTTAAACGTTCAGTGTGAGCATTTACACCTTGGAAATCTGCAAACGCTACACATCAGAGCTTGATTTATCGTTTGGTGGATTGTCTAGACTTAATAAAGTGATGGAGAAGATGTTAGTGATGCAGATTAAACCTAAAAGTGTGCACTGCTTATTTTTTTTCTAGACAGTCAGTTGTTAAACAGTTACCAACATCCCGGGGGCCATCACCAGTGGTCTTGACCTATGTCTTGCCGCTGGACTCTGATGACCCTGGAGGAGAGAGTGGGGCTGATGACCTTGCACAGCGCTGCCTCCCTTAAATCCAATTCACTCGCAAGTCAAGACATCACCCTCCTGATGTCATTGGTCCTCTTCAAGAAGGAAGGATGCCTTTCTGTGAGATATTGGCAACTGATGGGACATGGGAGTCAGGGAGATGTAAGGCCTAAGGATGACTCAAATCCTGGGTAAGTAGAAGGACAGTAGGAGCGTTTGGATGAGGGCAGGTGTAGGAGAGAAGATAACGAGTTCTGTTTTAGATCTGTTGGATTTGAGATGCCATAAGGACATCTGGCTTGAGATGTCTAGTGGGCAGTTGGTGATGCTGGACTAGGCCTCAGGACAGAGAGCAGGGCTGGACAGAGAGACCTGGGAGTGATTGGTATAGAGATGATAATTGAATCCGTGGCAGCTGATAAGTTCACCAAGATAGAGAGTTAAGAGAGGAGAGGGTTGATTGGATGTCTTCAGAGGAAGGCTGGCTGACCAAATGGGTTTGCTTGTTCATCATCATCATCATCATCATCATCACCACCACCATCATCATCTAAATAAGCATGTATTAAGTGCCTACTGTATACTAGGCCTTGCAGTAAGCAGTGGAGATACAAAAAAACCCAAAAAATAGTCCTTTCCCTCAAAGAGCTCAGAGTCTAATAGGGAAGACAACATGAAAATAACCAGGTACATCAGCCATGTACAGACCACCTACAGCATGGATGAAAGGTCACCTCAGAGAGAAGACACCAAATGCAAGGTGGACAAGCCAGCCTTTGAGGACCCTCCCTGCTCTGTGACCTTGTGATTCAGGAACTTGCTGGAGAAGATGCTCCTCTTCAAGAGCTTGGTCTTGAATTATAAGTGGCATATGAATGAATGAAGGGGAGTACATTGAGTGGGGGGAGAGGGGGAGAGCATGTTTGTGGATGAGGAGGAGACCTGCCCATGCGAGAGTGGAATGTCTGCCATCAGGGAAGATTGAGTGAGCTGGATTATGCAGAGCACTGTTCATACAGAAGTGTATGACATTCCTGACAGTAGTCATTCAACTTTTGCTTGGAGACTTCTTGCATGGGGGAAGCCTGCCACTCCCTGATGTCTTATTTTGGGATATCTCTAATTATTAGAAAGTTTGTCCTCACCTCAAACCTAAATCTGCCTCTCAATCAATCAGCATTTATTAAGCACCTACTGTGTGCTAGGCCCTATTCCTGGTTTGGTCTCTGAGGGCCCTCTTGCACATGACAGCCCTTCCAATGCTTGAAGAAGAAGGCTGGTATGCCCCTACCTCCCTAAGCCTTTTCGAGTTCCTTCAAATGATGGCCCATCACCATCTTGTTTACTCTTCTCTGGCTCCGGGCTTCTTAACCTAAGGGTCCATCAACTTGTCTTTTTAAAAACATGATTCTGAGAAGTAGTCATAGGCTTTCCCAGACTGACTGTGGAGAGGGTCCATGACACACAAAAAGGAGAAGAATCTTGCACTAGCTCACCAACGTCCTTCCTGAAATGTGCCATCCAGAACTCAACAGAGTGCCCTCAATCTCTCATCGAGGGAAAATATAGCCAGACTATGACCTCCCTGAATCCTGGACATCATACCTCTCCTAGGCAGACTAAGATCACATAAGCTTTCTTGGCTGCCAAATCAGTGTTGACTTAATGCCTCTATTACGGTTCACTAAGACCCCAAGATCTTGTATAGACGAGCTGCTCTCTAATCTCCCCTTGTGCTCACAAGGTTGATTTTTGGAACCCATATGTAAGGTCACATTCATCGGGATTAAATTTCACATTATCAGAGTAAGGCAAGATGCTGTTTTAGCCTTGAATCCACTTTGCCTATATTCTTTGTAGACATACTTGTATTACACATGTTGTCTCGTCCATTAGAATGTAAGCAAACTTCTTGAGGTCAAGGCTCTTTCTCTCCTCAGTGCTTAGCTCTTAACCCCGTGCCTGGCCCACAGTCAACACTTAATTAATGTTTTTGATTGAGTGATTCTGAAACCTGCCATAGTTATCCAGCTTATTATCTAACTCTCTCAGCTGTGTGTCCTCTGCAAATTTGATAAGCATTCCATCTCAGTCTTTCTCATCTCTACCTTCATCCAAGTAATTGTGGTATATTGGAAAGAGTCCTGGCTCTGGGATCAGAAGATCTGGGTCTGAATCCCTCCTCTGACGTTTACTAGCTTGTGTGACCCTGAGCAGATCGCCACCCCTTCCTGGGTCTCAGTGCATCAGCCATAAAATGAGGGCATTGGATTGAATGGCCTTCCATTGGGTGGTCCTTGTTCTAGATCTAGGATTCTATGTTAATCAGCATAGGGTCAAAAAACAGGTCCCTGGGGCCCTCAGCAGAAGCCTGTGAAATCTGGAGCTGGACCTTGAAGAAAGGGGAAGTTTTAGCTAAGAGGATAGGGGAGTGTATGGTGGGGAATGTTTTGAGCAAAGACATACAGATGGGAAAGCTCATGCCTTTCAGCAAACACTTATTTATAAAGCACCTTCTCTGTGCAGGGCAGTGTGCTAGGCATGGAGGGAGATAGAATGATGGAATAAGAAGACATGACTTAGTTGGAGAACAATGGATAGGCCAGTCTGCCTGGAGCAAAAAGTTCCTACCTGGAGTTAATGTAGGTTTGCGAGAAGATTCCCTTCCCCGCCAATGACAGGCTGAGGAGTCTGGACTTGAGTACAAGGCGATGGGGAGCCATTGCAAGTGTTTGTACATGAGACAATGTATCAGCAAGATTAATCTGACAGTGTGTGGGATAAGAAAAGATAACCATGCGAATTTATAGTTCCCTTTGAAGTTTGCAGAACGCTCTACATAAATTATCTCATTTGGGCTTCACAACAGCCCTGTGAATTGGGGATTATTATCATCCGCATTTTACATATAAGGAAACTAAGACAGAGTCGAGTCCCTACATCCTTGTTTCAACTCCTTGGTGTTGCCCTTCTCTCCATCAGCCACGTCCCAGTCTTGAGAATCCTCTCTAATGCCTCCTGCTACACACCCAGTGACTTACCCAGAGTCACACAGCTCCTAAGTTTCTGAGGCAGGTTTTGAACTCAGGTCTGCTTGATACCAAGCCTAATACTCCAATATCCAATTGGATATCCAATATCTATTGAGTCTCATAGTAGAGGGAAACTTGAGGCTATTATGATATAAGGCCTACGTATAAGTTAATGGACTTGAATTAAGAGGGTGGGATCATAGGCAGCAAGGTGGTACAGCAGACAGAGTCAGACCCGGAGTCAGGAAAACCTGAGTTCAAATCTGGTCTCAGACACTTACTGGTTATGTGACCCTTGGCAAGTCACTTAACCTCTGTCTCAGTTTTCTCATCTGGGAAATAGGGACAATAGGGACACCTATCTCCCAGGGCTGTTGTGAGGATCAGATAAGAG
Organism: Phascolarctos cinereus; assembly: GCF_003287225.1. Taxonomy (NCBI): domain Eukaryota; kingdom Metazoa; phylum Chordata; class Mammalia; order Diprotodontia; family Phascolarctidae; genus Phascolarctos; species Phascolarctos cinereus. The sequence goes on from NW_027555958.1 coordinate 453,167,997, forward strand.
CATTATTTGTAAAGTGCTTAGCACAGGGTCTGGCATATAGTAAGGACCATACGAATGTTAGCTAGTACTACTACAGGCTGTAGAATTGCCGGGGACTTCGGGATGATCTTGCCCAATTCCATCATTTTAGAGAGGAAGAAGCTGAGGCCTGAGGGGAAGCAATTTGTTCCAGGTCACATAGTCAGTAAGGAAGCAGAGCAGAGCCGAGATTCAGAAGCAGCGCTTCTGTAGAAATAGAAAGGGACGCTAAGGATGATGCGTCGGGACTCAGAAGGGTGTGATGGCTAAGTGGGGTGTGCAGCAGAGGATTCTCAAGACTGGGACGTGGCTGATGGAGAGAAGGGCAACACCACGGGTTGAAACGAGGATGTAGGGAGCGAGGTGCTGCTTCGGGGCCGGGAGGGAGTAGGACTCTTTGGTTTGACAGATGTCGGGTTTGAGGGAGCACCAAACTCCAGTGCGTCAGGAACCTATGATTTCCTCATCGTGGGTCTCTGGACGTTTGCTGGACCATTCTGGAGGAGGAGGAATTATTTATTAGTCTTGCTCTGTTTGGCTTCAGAGGGAACAAAGCGGGTGAAGGCAAAGTGGCCAAGAGGTAAGTGAATTGAAGTTGGATGTTAGGAAGGAACTTCCCAATGGTGAGAGTAGGGTGACTCCTTCCAGAGGTGGTGGGCTCTCCCTCGTAAGACATCTCTAAGTAGAGATCGGACAACCTTTCGGTGGGTCTGTTAGAGTGAGGATTCTTTTTTTTTTCTTTTTGGTGAGGCCATGGGGGTTAAATGACTTGCCCAGAGTCACACAGCTAGTTAAGTGTCAAATGTCTGAGGTCGGATTTGAACTCAGGTTCTCCTGACTCCAAGGCCAGAGTTCTATCTACTGCACCACCTAGCTGCCCCCATAGTGAAGATTCTCATCTGACATTAGGTTAGTCTAGATGGTCAACGAGGTCCCTTCCAACTCTCATACTCTGTGAATGTGCATTTTCTCTCCAGTCCCCAATTCTAATGCATTGTTTGCCCCTTAAAGTTTCTGAGAAGACAAGGTCCTCCGATACCCACACCCACCAGTGGGCAGTCCCTCCCTTCTCCCACTGTGGCCCAGATGCCCATGTCATCTGTCTCCCCTTTTCAGTTTGTAATTCTACTTGTTCCTTTTCCATTGGGCAGATTTGGTACCTGGATGACTTTTCTCATTCCATGAATCCCTTCTCAGGGTCCAGGAATGCTCTGATATGTTTTGTGGTCCAGAGCTCAGTGCTGCTCTCCACCTCCTTTGCTTCCAGGTTCCAGTTTGACTAGACTTCTTTAATACATAGTTGATGTCATGGAGGACAGCCTGGTGTTGAGTAAAGAGCACTCTGAGTAGAGTTAGTAGGTCTCCTTGAGTTGGAACTTCCATTGGTATGACTGTGGGCAACTTAATTCAACAATCATTTGCAAAGGACCTGTCTTGAGCCAGGCATTGCAGATACAAAGATAAAATAGGTGAAAACGCCCCTGCCTTCAAGGAGCTTACATTCTACTGGAGGGAACAGCATGGACAAAGAGGAAGGAATTAAAAATTCATACAAAATAAATGCAAAGTGTTGTTGTTATTGTTGTTTTTGGTGGGGGCACTAACACCTGGGGGAAGTCATTTCTCTAAGCCTCAGTTTCCTCTTGGTGAGAGCAGTGAGTGGAGTTGTTCTTCCTTTGGTCTCTGGCCTTATGCTCTCCCAGCTGGCATTTCCTGATTTTGACCAGCCAAACCTCCTTCTGTACCCTGCCGACTGGCAACCCTCATGGCTACCAGGAACTTAGCATGGCTCAGCCTGATCCAGTGTGTCTAGAGTCTAGCCTCTGGTAAGGAGATTTGCATCTAGGTGGAGAGATAGAGTATATGCATGTGAAAAGTTTAATAAAGATTTAAATAGGTCTTCAAATCAACCCTAAATAATAAATGTCACAGGATAATTCAAACCAAAAAAGCATTTATTGAATTGAATTGGGGGAGAGGTGGGAGGGGAAGAGGAAAAAAAAAGTTGGGATCTATCTTACCCTTAAGGACCTTACATTCTAGGAGAGTAGATAAGACCTATACAGAAATAACTAAACTGCCAAATGGAATTTAAGTGAATGAGAAGTACAAATAGGCTCTGAGAGGTACATTTCTGGGAGGTAAATTTCTGAGCATAAGAGTCAGAGAAGGCTTCATGGAAGAGGTGGTATTTGAGCTGGGTGTTAAGAATTCAGCAGGTAGCAATATGTAGGTGGCATTTCAGAGGCAGAATGATGGTGTGGACAGATGGACACAGGTTGGAAAGTGTGGGCTAATGTTTTGAGGTCTACCAGCAATCTAGTTTGACTGGGGTATGAAGTAGGAAAAAGAACGGCACAAAGCAAACCTACCAAGGGGAATGCAGTTGGAGCCCTAAACACCAAGTGGAAGGAGGGAGCTGGGAAGACCGTAGTGTTTTTGAACATTGAAGCAATGGAATCTGAGCTGGGCCTTTGAAACATTCACCTCGCAGGAATGGGCAGAGTGGGTTGGAGGCTGGCGGACGGGGCCAGCGAGCATTGCAAGTCAAGACATCACCCTCCCGATGTCGTTGGTCCTCTTTGAGAATGAAGGACGAGCAACAATAACAACCATGGCAACAGCACGGGTGACAAGTGAGAACCAAAATGGGGTCACATGTTGCACTGGGCTTGCGGTTGATGAAGCAAGCAACTGATTGGGTGGGAGGGGTGAGGAAGGAGGTGCATGATCAGCTGCTAAATGAATTATATGGAAGAAAGTTCTACTAAAGATTAAAAGTGGAAAGAGCTAACTTCCCTGGGTGGGGAGGGTTTACAGAGGTAAATTGTGAAATTTTCAATGTGAGCATTTATACCTCTATAATCAACAAATGCTACAAATCAAGGCTTGATTTAATGTTGTTGAGTGTTTAGATTTAAGAGAATAATGGAGAAAATGTTGATAACATCTATTAAACTTAAAAGTGTCATGTTTATATATATATTTTTTTTCAGAGAGCTGGTTGTTAAACATTTACTATCACACCTCTGTTAGAGGTGATTTTTGATCTGTATCATAGAGAATGGATAGAACTTAGATGGAAATAGAAGAGTGGAAAAAGCATTTTAGGTGGTTAGAAAACCAATCTACCTAGCATCTCCCTTTTTGATTCTGAGTATAGTTAAGTAGAGTGCTGGAGGTGCAGTCAGAAAGACGTAGGTTCAAATTCTGCCTCTGATACTAGCTATATACCCATGGGAAGATCAGTCATGTGACCTCTTTAAGCCTCAGTTCCCTCATCTGTAAAATGATGGAGTTAATCTTGTAGACCTCCAAGGTCCTTTCCAGCTCCCAATCTTATTTCTGGATTTCAATTAGCAGTGGTAGCCCAAAAACCCTAAGGCCATCTAAGTCCCTCTATCCTGTGCTCTGGTCAGTCCATCTCTGGAGTCGCATGTTCAGTTCTGGGTGACACAGTCCAGGAAGGATATTAATCATCCGGGCAGTGTTCAGAAGAGGACAACCAGGATTGGGAAGGTCTTTGATTCCATGTCATATGGGAAGTGTTCGAAAGACCCAGGAAGGTGCAGCCTGGGGAAGAGAAATTTGAGGTGGGATATGGTATCAGCCCTCAAGTATTTGGAGAACTATCATGTAGAGCAGAAATAACTTGTTCTACTTAATCTCAAAGGAAAGAACCAGGAGCAATGAGGGGAAGCTGCCAAGAGGTAAACTGAGGCTGCACCTGAAAGCTATCCCATAGTGAAATGGGCTGCCTTGAAGCATGGTGATTTCCCCTTCTTGGAAGTCTTCAAGCAGAAACTGGGTGACCATTTATCAAGTATGTCATAGTGGTGATGAAGCCAGTTAGTCCATCTAAGGATTAAACCTGACATCTGAACCCCTTTATTAGCCCTGAACTCAAATCAGTACCTGGTACACAGCAGGCACTTAATAAATGCTCATCCACTAATAGATTGGGGTGCTACATGTAGGTAATTACACAAATACAACCATTTTCTCCTTAGAGATTTTATCCTATGACCCAGACCCCCAAGGAATGTCCTAGGTTTGGGGTTCATATAGATTGGGTTATAGCTTAGAAGGCTTCTCATGAATCACTCTGTCATACACCAAGATTTCCCCTGTGAAGCTTAGAGATTAGCTCGTGCCCAAGTCTCTAAAGATGTGGGAAAAATAGTACCCACTTTCTATACAAGAACTCAAGCTAACTATGTAATGGATATAGGACAGCCAGCCTTTATTTCAGTCCTCAAAAAGAATATAAAAGCCTCAAAAGAATCAGTAAATAGTCAAGATAACTCTCCCTCTTGGGTGGGTTCTACATTTCCCAAGAGACCCATATAATTCTCTGGAACAGTAACAGCACCCTGAGATTCCCCCAAAGAGAAATATGCTTAGGGTTGCTACAGGCAACCCCTTATCCTCTGGTAAGCTCATACCTCCTGCGGGGACCCATATAATTCTCCAGATTTATACTCTAAGATTAAGGCCAAAAAGAAGTGCCGAGGGTACTAAGGTAGCAATTCCTGTCCAGTTGGACCTGCACAGTCCATATGACTCACAGAAAGAGTGGAGGGCTAGTCCAAATTTGCTTCTCTACCTCGTGGCTCATATCTTTGCTCCTCCTGAAGCTCTGAGCCGCTTAATGACATGACTCTTTTTTTTCCCAAGAATCTCAATTTAGCAACTCAGGTGGATCAAATACATGTCCACTCGCTCTCTGGGACCATCCCAACCTTTTCTAAAGTGACTGAAAGACAACCCAGGTTTGGAAAAGGATTCTTGCTGTTTATGATCCAACCTCAAAGGAGATGCCGGTTACCATTCCCTACACTCCACCCCCAGGAACACGTGCATTTACTATTAAAACTATCATTATAGTGTTGATTCCTTGCTGACAGATAGAGTGGAAGCTATCTGCATTCTGGTTTCCTGAGCAAATCCACAGGGACAGATTGTCCATCAAGACCACCCTCCCAAAAAAAGAGATTGGTCTTGATGAAAAACTCCCAGAATTTTGAGGAACTGCCTTCCTCAACAAAGACCGAAGAATGTGAACCAGGAGAAGTCCTTTGTCACCATCATCGTCTTCCATCCTTGTGACCGTCATGAGCACTCTGGGGTAGCAGACGTCCTGGGAGCCAGGAATCCTGGTTTCTACCCTTGCTCTACCATTAATTATTCATTGTGTAATCTTGGGTAAATCACTTTTATCTGAACTCCAATTTCTCCATCTGAGAAATCTGGGTGTTGAACTGGCTGACCTGTAAGGTGGCTTCCAGAGCTAGCATTCAGTGACATCCCTGCATCCTGCAAACTCAATGAGTCAAATGAGATTATATATGTAGAGAGCTTTGCAAACCTCAAAGTGCTATATACATGCTAGCTATTAAGCTTTTCTCTACTTATTAAATATATCTAAACCTCATTTCCCCAACTAAGTTGTTATTATAATAATAGCTGGCATTTGTATGTTACTTTACATATATCATTTCACTTGATCTTCCTATGAGGTAGGTGCTATTATGATCCCCACTTTACTGAAGAGAAAATAGAGTCTGAAATAGACTAAGTTCCTTGCCCAGGGTCACACAGTAAGTAAATGTTTGGGGCAAGGTTTGAACCCAAATCTTTTTCACTCTAGGTACGATGCTCTAAGCTAACTCCATCAGCAAGAGACTCATTTTCATCTTAATGATTTCCTTTCCCATTCCGTCTTCTGATTTCATTGAGATCTGACTCCCTTCTGTTGACAGCCTCATTGACCTCCTTTTCCAGCATCGGCTACACTTTCATATGTTTCCCTCTGATTTGCTGGTTGAGGTGGGGGAGCTGGAATACTCCTTGCTCCCCATTGCCACTTCTAGGTTCTTCCTCCACCACCATCACTCGGTAACCCCAAACCATATGACCTTCAGTCTCTTCTTGGCCATCACCCTTGCACTGGCTACCTTCTTTTCTCCCTTCCCCACCCTGATCCCTCGGTGAACCAGTTCAACTCCACACAGTATTCGTTGCTTCTATCCCTTGTCTTGTGGCTGACTTTGCCCTCCCTAGCCTCAGCCTTGGATCACCCCTAACATCTGCAACCTCTGCTGTCACATACATTCTGTTGAACGTAGCCAAAGAAAAACACACAACCATGTTGATGGTGTCCACTACAAATTTATGTTACATAAGCTCCATTGGGCCCTCAATGCTGCATGGCAATCTTTTTATAGCTCCCAAATTAGCTCACTATCCTACTCCTCTTCTAACCCTTCCAAAACCTCATCCTCAGACTTCCTATGGCTCCCCTAACCCCACTTTTTCATCTTGCTTCATATTTTACTGAAAAAATTAAGGCCATTCTCTGAGAGCTCCCTTTTCTCCCCTCCTCATAATGTAGATGTCTTCTGACACTATTTACTCCTTTATTCCCTTTCACTCATGATGTGGTGGCCCCTTTCCTGACCAAGGCAAAAACTTCTACCTGCGCAAGTGATCTCATTCCATCCTGTCTTCTCCAACAGATTGCCCCCTCCATCAGCCTCCCCCCTACTCTCACTGATCTTCAATCTGTTCCTTTGTACTGACTCCTTCCCTACTGCCTATAAGTGTCTCTCCTATACTGAAAAAAAAACCACCACAACCCTCACTTGACCTTTCCATTCCTGCTAACTATCACTGCATATTTCTCTGTCTTACAGGCTGTCTAAAATAGCTGCCCACAGTTCCTTTCCTCTCCCTCTGTTCTTAGCTCTCTACAGCCTGGCTTCTGACCTCATCATTCAATCAAAGACACCTTCTGCAAACTTACCAATGAGCCCTTCATTGCCAAATCTCATGGCCTTTTCTCAGCCATCCATCGTGACTTCCCTGCAATTGGCAAAGCACTGTCAATCACCCTCCTCTTCCCGATACTCTGGTTTTTTTCTAGGTTTTTGGAACACCTAGTTTTCCTCCTACCTATCTGACCCTTCCTTCTCAGTCTCCTTTGCTGTTGACTATCTCCAATTTATCCTGCATAATTTTATTTTTTTGGCCATAGTAGTTTGTATGTTGTCTCCCCCATTAGATGGAGCTTCTTGAGAGCAGGGAGTATCTTTTGCCTTTCTTTGTATCCCAAGAGCTTAACACAGTGCCTGACATACAGTAAGCACCTAACAAATCTTTATTGGCTGATGCTGGGATATGTAATTAATAGGTAATATGTTGCATCTGTCATCTTATCCAAAAAACTCTGGGTCATAGCCTTAGGGTTGAAAGGGACCTTAGAGAGCATGGCCTAGAGCCCAACCCTTTCAATTGCCATATGAGAGAATCACAGGGGTAAAATAACTTTCCCAGGGTTACACTGGTCTTAAATAGCAAAGGCAGGGTTTGAACTTTTATCATCTTCGTTCTAAGTCCCACATACCATCCAACGTAAACCAAGTGTCCAGCCAAGCCTGAAACATTTTTTATGAAAACCTCCTATTGGAGGAGTGAATACTGTGTGCGTGTGTGTCCATGGGCTTTGGATAAGAAAAACCTTTGTTCCTTCTTCTTCTTTGAGAGATACATGTGGTTCCAGACTCTTTTCAGTACCTGCTCTAGGGAGGAGAAAGAAGATTCTTTCACAAACATGTAGAGAAAACTGGCTTCTCAGCACATCCCTGCTTTTCACCTTGCCTCCCTAGAAACACTGAGGACTTTAAGTGAGGTCAGGACTCCTCTCTCTGTCTCTGTCTCTCTGTCTTGGGCTCTCTCTCTCTCTCTCTCTCTCTCTCCTTCTCTCTCTCTCTCCTCTCTTTATTTGTCTCTCTCTCCTTCTTTCTCTTCTCTATCTCTCCTTCTCTCTGTCTCTCCTCTCTGTCTCTCTCTCCTTTCTCTGTCTCTGACTTTCTCTCCTCTCTCTGTCTCTCCTTCCCTCTCTGCTTCTGCCTCTCTCTGTCTCTCCTCTCTGTCTCTCTCCTTCTCTCTGTCTCTCCTTTTCTCTGTCTCTCTCCTCTCTCTGTCCCTCCTTCTCTCTCTTTCTCTGTCTCTCTTTCCTCTCTGTCTCTGTCTGTCTATCTGTCTCTCTCTCTCATCTCTCTCTGGGTAGAGAGTCCACGTCACTCTCATCTGAAGGGCCTTTTCACTATGTTCTCGTCTGTATAACTTCTCTGATTTCTGTCTGTTATTTGCTTGGATAAATGACTTTACCTGCTATCCTCTCTTTGTGATGATCTTATGTGTAAGTAGCATTTAATGGTAAGGAGTAAAAAACTGGGAGTGTGATCTTGAGGTAGGCTTCTCTTTTAAGGGGTAGCAACCAGGGAAACTAGTGGTTTTTGTTTCAAATCTTGAGGTTGTGCCTCTAGACCAGCAATATTTAAAGGAGCAGATAGAAATAATTCTTTCTGGTACCCAGTCTCTCAGAGGATACCTGACAGCCAGTTCTGTGGTCTCTTCTCCTGATCCTCCCAAAGCAGGAATCTCAGTTTTCCTTGGAGAGGGGTAGACAAGATTCCAGAGATATCTATCAATGCTTCTCTATGATATGCATTTAGACATGTGGACATGGGCAATCCACACACATCTTATACCATTAGACATATCCCCTTCACAAACCCTTGCCCCTTCTCGGCCTCCCCCCAACATCCTGGAGGCTTGCTATGATTTCTCTCACTATGTCTGAGGTCCTTTGGTTGCCCTAAACCTCCCCATATGTTGTCTGTCTTTCTCTACCACCTAGTTATTTTTGCCAGTTATACACGCCCTTGATGATGTCTTCTATGCCTGGCTAATTTATAAACTAATGCATTTTCCTGCCCCAATTGGGTGCATTTCCCACTCTGAGGGATGGTTCCCTCTGGAAGACAAAGGAAGGTTTTGATTTTTGGAACTGTCCCTGTTACAAGCTTGAGAATTCCTTATTAGTCACAAACCTGCCTTTAGGACCAGGCCTTTTACGCACACAACAAAGTAAGGGCAGTTCAAAAGACATTTCCTGAGCTATGTTACTCATTCATTCATTCAATAAGCATTTTACATTGGCACATAGTAGGCACTTAATAAATGTTTATTAAATGTTTAACATGATTGTACATGTATAACCTGTATCAGATTGCTTACCATCTCAGGGAGGGGGGACAGGAGGGATAGAATTTGGAACACAAAACTTAAAAAAACCCCAAATGTTAAAAATTATTTTTACATGTAATTGGGGGAAAATAAAATATTATTTCAAAAAATAAATGTTTGTTGACTAATGCTGGGATATGTAATTAGTACTTAGATACTTTGATGTATGGTATCTGTCTTCTTATCCCAGGAGCTCTGGATCACAAACTTAGAGCTGAAAAAAAGTTAGAGATTATGACCTAAAGTTTACAGATGATGGGCTCAGTGGGGCTAGGTAACTTGCTCAAGGTCACACTGGTCTTAAGTGTCAGAGGCAGGATTTGAACCCTCATCTTCTTCATTCCAAGTCCAATACACTGTTCACTGTAAACCCAGTTTCTGGCCAAGCCTGGAGCAGTGCTGGGCTCCCAAAGAGCTTACATTCTATTGCAAACAACTGTGTATAAACAAGATTCATACACGATAAACTGAGAACAGTCCCATAGTAGGGCACCAATATTATGGAGGGTAGAAAAAGGCTTCTGGCAGAAGGTGGGACATTGGCTGAGACTTGCAAATCTCAGGGAAGGCAGAAAGTAGAGATGAGGAGGGAGAGGGTTTGAAGAAGATGAAGGAGACCGATGTCACTGGAATGTAGAGTATGTAAAGGGACCAGAAGACTGGAAAGATGTGGGGGGGGGGACAGCAGATCATGAAGGGCTTTCAATGCCAAGCAGAGGATCTTATATTTGACACTGGAGATAACCGGGAGCCACTGGAATGGGGGTGGGGCAGTGATATGGCCAGGAAGATCACTCTGACAGCTGAACAGAGAGTGGACTGGAATGGGGAGAGTCTTGGGGCAGGGAGACAATCCTATCTCTGTTTGGCATTTGCTACCTAAGTGACATTAGGCAAGTCACCTCATTTTTCTGGGCCCAAGTTTCCTCATATGAAAAGTGAGGGCATTGTGTGACATCATCTCCAGCTCTAAAACTAGGTGGTCCTTTATCTATCTATACACAAACGCCCAAAGTTTAAGCAGAAGCAGCAGGAAGTAGAGATTCTAACACAAAGAAGCAAATTAGTCTTCACAGGTGCCACTGAGACATGGCAGAATGAAACAAACCCAAGACTGGAATGTGGTGCTGGATGGGCATGCCTCGTTCAAAAGAAACAGGAGAGGTTAAAGGAGGAGGGGGAAGGTGAGGCAGCATTGTACATTAAGAAGGTATGCCCATGTAAGGAAATCCAGGATCCAGAGTGGGGAGGTATGGTGGAAAACATTTGGGTGGAGATGAATGGAGGAATGATTATGTCATCAGACCTACAGATGCTACAGACCACCTGGACAGAAAGGAGAAATAAATGAGGAGTTTGGGAAAGAAATCACAAGCCTGACACAGATACCATAATGAGAGCAGATCAATTAGTCATTCAGACACATCAGCTGGATCTAGCTTTCAATGCCAAAAGCAGAGCAGCTGGTAACTTCTTGACTTTTCTTTTTTTTTTGGAGGCAATTGGGGTTAAGTGACTTGACCAGGGTCACATAGCTAATAAATGTCTGAGGCCAGACTTGAAGTCAGGTCCTTCTGAATTCAGGGCTGGTACTCTATCCGCTGTGCCACCTAGCTGCCCTTTGACTTCCTCTTAATGAGAATTTTATTCTCAAAAGACCAAGGAACCAACAAGTGAAAATTCTACAGTTGGTTTGACCGGGGAAGAATTGGTTCCTTTAGAAGGGAAGCAACCACCCAAACTCCTCATAGAGTTTTTGATGGAAGAGATGAAAAGGGGGCACAGTCTAAAAAGTCTGACATACATGTTAGATTTTTTGAGAAATAAGATTTCAAAGCATTCAGAGGAAGTTTAGGTAGATCCCAAGGTCTGAAATTCTAAAAAGGAAGTCATCCCAGAGGAATAGGGTAGACACTCTCAAGAATAGGTTTCTGAAGATGAAAAGAGAAACAATTGAAATGAAAAGGAACGTTAGGAGTTGTTTGAAGCGGCTGGTGTGAATTCATCAAGGAAATCACGAATTGATTAAACAACCTACGAATACTTATTAGGTGTTTTCTATACACCAGGCACTGTGCTAAGTTCTGAGGATACAAAGAAAGGCAAAAGACAGTCCCTGGCCTCAAGGAGCTCACAGGCTGATGGGGGAAACCATATGCAAACAACTATGTACAAATATGTATGTGTATATGTGTATATGTGTGTGTACATATACACACGTGTGTGTGTATACACACACACACACACACACACATTATTGAGGATAACCGACAGAGGGAAGGCATTAGCATTAAGGGGGATCAGGAAGGTTTCTTGCAGTGGTGGGACTTTAGATGAGACTTGAAGGAAGCCAGGGAAGCCGGGAGATGGAAGTGGGGAAGAAGAGAGTTTCAGGCAAGGGAGATAGCCAGTGGAAAATGCCCAGATTCAGGAGACAGAGTGACTTGTTCAAGGAACAGCAGCTAGAAGCAAAGACAGTAACAGAGGCTGGCATGGTCCTGGAAGAAGGGAATCAGGCGTGCTGAAGTTCAGAAGGAGATGACGCTGATCAGCTAAGGTCAGCTTGTTTTTGTCAGTTGTTTTAGGGAAAGGAAGAGCTTCAAAGCAGGGATAGGACTGGATCTTGAGGTGGACGGGACAGCAATCACTATCAGCAGAGAGAAGGCAGAAATGCTGAATTCGTATTTAGTTTCTGTCTTTTTCTCCTAAGTAGAATGATGCCTAGCCCGGAAATGACAGAATAAAATTGGCTGAGGGGGACTTGGTCCCTAAGATTGTAAATAAGGAGGCAGGCAAAGAACACCTAATTTCCCCTTATGGATTCAAGTTACCTAGTCCAGATGAATTGCACCTTAGGATAGTACTGAAAGAACTCCTTTTAGCAGGGGTGATTGCTAAACCACTGTTAACGACATTTGAAAATCCATGGAAAATGGGAGAAGTACCACAGACCTGGAGAAGGGCCAATGTCCTAATTTTTAAAAAAAGTGATGACGCTCAAATCTGCAACGTCTAGGCCAGTGAGCTTGACTTTGATTCCTGGGAAAATTCTAGAATAGATCCCTAAAGAGATGGGTATTGAACATCTAGCAAGGGAAGTGGGGATTAGAAAAAGGCAGGGGCTCCATGAAGGATGGGTCATGCCAGACTAGCGTTGTTTCTTCTGGCGACACCTTCACTAAACTCATAGATCATGTGAATGCTGTACGTGATGGTTTAATTAGATTTTGGAAAACAATATGATAAAGTATTTCATACTTTTTACATGGAAAAGATAGTCATATAATCATGTAGATTCAGAACAAACTGGTTGTAGGGACAGATTTAAAGAAGAGCCGTTAGCAGTTCCATGTCAACGGGGCAGGAAGTTGTTGATGGAGTGAGCACTTCTGGGACCTGTTCGTGGCCTTGAGCTCTCAGACAGTTTTATCAATGACCTGGACAAAGGCAGAGATGACATGCTCAGCCAATTTTTTGGTGACACAAAGTTGAGTGGGGTGTCTAACCCAATGGATGGTAGAAGCAGGATCCAAAAAAGATCTTGACAGACTTGCCCGAAGCAAATCAGAGGAAATTCATTAGCAATCAATGTTGAAGTCTTATACTTCCAGAAGTGGGGAACCTGCTGCCTCATGGCCACATTGTGGCCCTCTAGGTCCTCAAGGGTGACCTTTTGACCATGTCTAAGTTTTACAGAACAAACCCTTTCATCAAGGGGATTTGTTCTGTGAAGTTTGGGTTCAATCCAAGGGCCGCACTTGAGGACCCTTGGATAAACAATCAACTTTAACTTTCCAAGTATAAGATGAGGGAGGCATGGTTAGACAGCAGCTGCTCTAAAAAAGATCTGGGGGTCTAGTGGGCTGCAAGCTCCAGGTGAGTGAGCAGTATGATGTGGCAGTCCAAAGCTGCATTGAGAGAGGTATAACCTCCAGGAAGAAGGTGAGATTCCCACCATACTTTGCTCCAGTCAGACCACTTGTGGAGTGCTCTGTTCTGGTCTGAGCAGCATCACGTTTTGAAGGATATTGATAAGATGGAGAGAGTCCAGAAGAGTGCAACCAGGATGCCAAAGAGTCTTGAATCCTGGCCATGGCAGATTAAATTAGGGCAGTCAGGTGGTTCAGTGGACAGAGCATAGGACTTGGAGTCAAGAAGATCTGAGTTTGAATTCTGCCTCAGATACTAGCTGTGTGGCCCTAGGCAAGTCACTAACCTCTCTCAGCTTCTGTTTCCTCACCTGCAAATGGGGATGATAATCATAGTGCCTACTTCACAGAGTTGTTGTGAGGATCAAACGAGATAATATATGTAAAGTGCTCTTGCAGATCTAAGAGTGTTACATAAATGCCAGCTATTTAGCTCAGAGTAGACTCCAGGAGAATGGGGTTGCTATTGTCCAGCATTTGTAGGGCTGTTTGTTCAGAAGACGGATCGTGCTTGTTTGTTTGAGGTTCAGAAGTCAGAACTGGAAGCAAGGTGGGGGAAGCTAGAAAGGGACCAACTGAGGATAGCAGAAAACCCTTCCCAACAATGAGAGGAGTCCATCAGTGCAATGGGCTGCCTGGAGGGCTGACGGTCTACCTCCTGGCAGGTCTTTGCCTAGAGGCGGGGCGATCCCTGGCTGGGTGCAGATTCCCTTTTGAGGTATGGCTTGGATGAAATGGCTACGGATTGTCCTCCCAGCTTCCGAGTTCTGGGATTTCAGGAGCTCCAAAGCCCCTTAAAAGGGGATTGAGAGAGAGAGAGAGAGAGCTCCGAATGAATCCATGATCCTGTGATTCTGGAGCTCTATCTGGCGGCATTCTACCTGGTGGATTGTTAGAACGTAAGTGCCCTGAGGGTAGGATCAGTTTTGTGTTTGTCTTCAGGGCTTAGCACAGGACAGATACACGGAAGGTCCTTCATAAATGCTTGCGGATTTCATCTGGTCTGATTGGAAGGTAAGAAACTTGAGGCAGAGAGAAAGAGGGCCAAGGATAGAACTTTGAGTGTCAGCCATCCTTTTGGGAAGGAGGAAGAAGAGGCACTGATGAAAGAGATAGAAGGGGTGGTCAGAGAAGTAGGAGGAGATTCCATTGTCACAGAAGTGAAAAGAGGGGAGAACTTCTCAAAGCATTAAGTGGTATACAGTGTCAAATGCTGCCAGGAGGTTAAGGAGGATGAGGATTAAGGAAAGGCCATTGGATTTGTCAAGGAGGAAGTTGTGGCTGGCTTTGGAAAAGGCAGTTTCAGTAAGGTGGTGGTGGTTCGGATGGGGTGGGAAGCCAGATTGCAAGGGTTTGAACAAAGAATAGTCATGAGTAAGTGGAAGGATGAAGTAACTTCACAATATATGGGCAGAGGGCTAAGATCAACATTCAGTTGACATTGAATAAGCTATTTTTACATGCCTTTTCCAGGGAGGGGGTGGTGGTGGATGTAGAAATGATGACAATATCTGCCTTCAAGATCCTTATGGACTAGTGAGAGAGGCAACATGAGACAGAAGAAAGGATATGGGCTATGGAGTCAGAGGACCTAGCTTGGCATCCCAGTGAACTCATCCTGGCCTCAGTTTTCTCCTGTGCCAAGTAAGGGGGTTGGATTTGATGCCTTTGATTTCTTGGGATGTTAAGTCCCTGGATCTAGGATTCCTGGATCCTTTCCAGCTTGGTAAGATGAGAACCCATGGTCACTGACTTGGGCTTATCTTTGCATCTCTCTGGACCCATTTCCTCAGCTGTAAAACGATGAGGTTGGATTAGATGGCTTCTAAGGTCCCTTCCAGCTCTGGACCAATGATCCCATGAGCTAAGACCTACATATACACAGCTGTAATACTAAGTAAATTGGAGTGCATAAGGAGAGTGGAGCCAGACTTCTGTTTTTGTTTTTGTTTAATTTCCATATGAACCATATCTCCGGATACATCCTGATTATGAGTGCGCTGTCCAAAAAGGGAGGGAATGCAATTCAGGCCAATGTGAGCACAGTGGGAAACCTCGTTTCCAGGTAATCCAAGTCAGGGAGCAGAGACTCAGGAGCCCAGCTGCCTGCCTTCCCCTGAAAGCATCCTTTTTCAAAAGGGCAGCTTCACAAAACTCATTAGCTCTCTGGTTATCCTCCAGGACAGTACCGTGTTAGCTGCTGACATCCGAGCAGGGTGGGAAATCAGTCCGAGTTGTCCCAAACTGACAGGCCAGCATGAAGGTCCCAATGATTCTCTTCTTCCAAATTAAGAGCAGCAGCCTCATTCCTAGAGTCAATCACTGCCTGTTGACAGGATCAGAATTCTTCCTTCGAGTGTTTATAAGAACTACAATTCTTTTTTCCTCTCTCTCTCTCTTTTTTTTGGTGGGGGGGGGAGGAAAGCCATACATAATAGAAAGAACGGGCTGAACCTTTGCCAAGAACAAGCTGTCTGAGCCTCACTCTACTCAGGGCTGCCAGGAGTTGAAGTCCATCTGTGAGCCAAGACACTGGCCCCAAGACAGGACATTTTTAACAGGAAAATAAGTGTATGCAGGCTGGAGCCTCAGCAGTAATAGGTGGTTTCTCAGAGCTAGGTCAGTGTTTCTAATCATCCTTTCCCTTCATTTTTTGCCTTTTTGTCTATGTGCCCCCATATGATAATGCCTGAACATGATAGATGCTTAAAAAATGTTTGTGGATTGACTGATAAATTGATTTCACATTCTGCCTCCAGCCCCTGGGCTGGTGATCCCGTGTTCATGTAGACAAAGCAGGAGATCTGAGTTCACTTTTGGAGATGAATTAGGAATAGCACTTTTCCCTTCTGATAGCCCTACAGCCTTAACTTCCCCACAGACATTCACCCTCTCTGCTTCTTCCAAGCAAGCCAGTGTGGCTCAAATGTACCATCTCTTGTGGAAGCCCCAGGACTTTGAATTTTTTCCTCGGCAGCATCTGCTTACCTTCATCTTGCCAGCCCAATGGTTTCCGGCTGGCAATGTGCTCAGAGCATTGGGCATGCAGTCAGCAAGACCTGAGTGTGAATCCTGCCTGAGACACTTACTAGAGAGTAATCCTAGGTACGTCTGTCTGCCTTGTTTTCCTCATCTGTAAAATGGAAATAATAACAGCACCTATCACCAGGAGCATTGTGAGGTTGAAATGAGATCACATCTGTAAAGTGCTTTGTAAATCTTAGAATGCAGTGGGATTTGATTTCTGACTCTGATACTTATTCCTTGTGTATAAGGAATCTCATCTGTCACATGAGGGGACTGGACTAGATGTCCTCAGGGGTCACTTCTAGCTCTAAATTCCCAGGAGATGGCCTCTGAGGTCCCTTCCAGCTCTGGATCTATGATCCTCTAACCGGAGTTCAAATCCTGTCTCTGGTATTTACTGCCAGTGTGACCTTGGGAAAATCATGTCATCAAATGAGGGAGTTAGGCTGAGTGCCTCCAAGGTCTCTTCCAGTTCTCCATCCAAGACCCCATGGCACACGCCATCGTCACTGTTAGTAGCTACTCCTGCTCTGCTCAGTAGTCAGCTAATATTTACTGAGTTTGTTTATTCTATCCTTCTGGAAGGCTGGAATTCCAGAACTGAAAGGGGCTTCAAAGGTCCTCTAGTCCAATTTCCTACCCCATACAAGAGCCCTTGTTACAAAATCTTGGAGCTGAAAGGGATGTCAATGGCCATCCAATCCAATCCATACCTGAATAGAAATCCCTGCTAATAAGAATGTCACTTCTGCATAGTTTTCAAAGTGTCCACCAAGAACCAATCCTGTAAGCTAGTGCATATATTAGTGTTTCCCTCCATGTGTCCTGTTCCTTGCCCCACTTCCCAGACACTAGAAGATTGGTGAGGGTCAAAAGCCATCGTTTGGGGAAACAAAAGATTCTAGCTCTACTCTCCTCTGTTTCCATGGGTAACTGTGACATTGCATGTCTTGTGGTAAGGGGGATGCCTATCTTGCAGGCCCAAAATGTATTTCTCTCAAAGGTGGAGTCCAAACCACAGGGCAGCTAAATCTTACAAGAACTCTCAGAACCTGTGGAAAAGTAGAACTGTGTTGATTGTTAATGGGATTTTGAAAGCTACTTTATATGTTTTCTACAATTGTTTATGATCTTCTTCAAATCCTTTTCTGCATTTTGTATGGGATGAAATCAAGGCTGTCCTGCACTTGATATCATTTGTTACCTTGGGTGCTTGTATAGGATCTGGAGACTCCATTTCCTATATCTATAGAAATACAAGTTATATGTAAAGGTTTCCCAGAGTAAATCCTAGATGTGGGTAATAACTAGCCAAAGCTTTTAGGAAACCTGCAGGATTGTACCCAATGCACGTAATCCCAGAATCAGGGGGTCCTGGGGTATAAGTTACATTTAGAAATTTTTCCTTATATCGAGCCAAAATCGACCTCTCTGCAACTTCTCCCCATTGTTTCTAGTTCTGCCTTTTGGGATCAAGCAAAATGAAGACTTCCACAGGAGACTGCCTTGAACAAAGAAAAACAGGTAGGCGAAACGGGTTAATACGATTTTAAAAGATGGAGCTCTGTTTCGGAGAAAAGTTTGGTGTCATTAAAAGAGCTTTGCAATTTTCCAAGGGCAATGCTCTCCTGCTCCTCTTTAATTCTGCACCTAATTCACTGTTCACTGTCAATCTGTATGAGATACATATACTGATGGACAAGATCTCTAAGCTGTCCATACAACTGCGCTCCATGGTCTGGACGATGGACATTCTTCCTCCACTTGATATTTCCTGAGTGGATGCTTAGTCAACCTCCTTTGAGTAATTACCAATCTCTCCCAGGAGATTCAGCAATGTGTCCCCAGGGCTCAGAACGGTGCCTGGCACATACTGTCGTTGAATAGTTTCAGTCACATCGGACTCTCCATGACCCCATTTGGGGTTCTCTTGGCAAAGATACTGGAATGGTTTGGGCACTTAATAAATATTTATTAACTGACTCTCCAATAAAATACTTTCAAAATAGTTAATGAAAAATCAACACAGTAGGATCGTGCACTACCAGCTTCATCAAGGATTCCTTCTAGGCATGACTAGATTATTCTCATAACAATTTTATCTAGATGGCAAAAAATGTCTTTATGTCATATTTTTCAGGGTGAGAGGGAGAACATTAATAGAGTCCCCTCCCCCAAAGCACCTTTGGTATCTTTCCCTTTCTTAGACACCTTGTCAACCAATTTTACGTTCAAAACATCTCTTGTATACATGCCCTCTTCTCCCCTCTAACACTTACGCCAACCTGATGTGGATCCTCATTACCTTATAGACTACTGGTTGATCTGCCTGCCCCGTAACTCTCCCAACTCTAGCCCATCCTCTTCATAGCTGTCAAAATGATCTTCCTTTTTTTTCTGGTTCTTTTTTAAAATTTTATTAATTTATTTTGATTTATCGATAATCACTTCCATATGCTTTTGAGTTTAAAATTTTTCTCCCTCTTCCTCCCCACCACCCTCTCCAAGATGGTGCACAATCTGATATAGGCTATACATTTACATTCCTATTGAACATATTTTCACATTAGCGATGTTGTAAGGAAGAATTAAAACCAATAGGAGGAACCACCAGAAAGAGGAAACAAAACTCAACAGAAGAGAAAAAAACATAGCAATTCAACTTCCATAGTTCTTTCTTTGGATGTGGACAGCATTTTCCATCATGAGGCCTCTGGAGATGTCTTAGATCCTTGTATTGTTGGGAAGGGTTAAGTTTATCAATATTAGTCATTGCACAATGTGGTTGTTATTGTGTACAACGTTCTCTTGGTTGTGCTCACTTCACTCAGCATCAGACCATACAAGTCTTTCCAGGTTTTTCTGAAGTCAGCCTGTTCATCATTTCTTATAGCACAATAGTATTCCATTACATTCATATACCACAACTTGCTCAGCCATTCCCCAACTGATGGGCATCCCCTCAATTTCCAATTCTTTGCCACCACAAAAAGAGCTGCTGTGAATATTTTTGTCCATGTGGGTCCTTTTCCCATTTGTATGATCTCTGGGATATAGCCCTAGAAGTACTATTGCTGGGTCAAAGGGTATGCACATTTTTGTAGCCCTTTGGGCATAGTTCCTAATTGTTCTCCAAAACAGTTGAATCATTTCACAACTCTACCAACAATGCATTAGTGTTCCAATTTTACCACATCTTCTCCAACACAAAATGATCTTTCTAAAGCACAAGTCTGACCATGTCTTGCCTTGCCCCCATTCAATAAACACTAGTGGCTCCCCATTACCTCCTGGATCTAATATAACATCATGTTGAGCTTTTAAAGCCTTTCATGACCTGCCCCATCCTCTATTTTCAATCTTCTAAGAGCTTATACTCTCTCCTCTCTTCCTCTGCCTCTTCCTCATGTGTTCTGTGATTCAGTGATACTGGCTTCCTTGTTGTTCCTAGAACAAGATACTCCACCTCCCAGCTCTGGTCATTTTCACTGGCTAACCCTGGTGCGTAGAATGCTACCCACTCCGTTCTCTGTCTCTTGGCCTCCTTGGCTTCCTTCGAGTCCAAGTTAAAGTCTCACCTTCTACAAGAAGCCTTTCCTGATCCCCCATTGATTCTAGTGCCTTCCCTCTGTGATTACCTTCATTTTATCCTGTATATAGCTTGTTTGTACGTAGTTGTTTGCTTGTTTTCTCCCCCATTAGAGTGTGAGCTCTTTGAGGGCAGAGATTGGTTTTTGCCATTTTTGTTTCCCCAACAGTTAGCATAGTGCCTGGAACATAGTGGATTAATGTTTGTTGACTGACTTCAATATCTTCACAATTTAGTTGTTTCTAACATTGTTATTTCTTAATGGTCCAATAATATTCTATTACATTTATATAGCACAATTTGTTCAGTCATTCCTCAATCCACAGACACCCACTTTATTTCTATTCTTCTGCTACCATAAAGAAGTATTTCTATGAATACTTTGGAGCATATGGGACCTTTGTCTTTGATGCTGTTAAGACCTTTTCAGATCCTGATCCCTCCATTCTACATGTGAGCTATTGTACTCCCCTCTGGAGCTTTGGTAAACTTGATGAGCGTGTCATCTATGCCTTCATCCAAGTCCATGATGAAAATATCAAATGACACGCAGCCAAGGAGATAGTTTTCTTGACTAGACAACTCCCCATACGTGACCATCAAACCATCAATAAATCTCTTTGGATGCAATCATTAGTCAACCCAGTTCTGAATCCAATTAACCATAATAGCCCTTAGAGGTAGTCATTTGACCTGTCTGACCAGCACCTTATGTCTCTCTCTATGCCTCACTCTTCTTACATCTGATCACAGTATCATAGCATCATAGAATTAGGGGGACCTCCACCCTTCCGTGGTCTCTCTGGAGACCATCACCCTTCTCTGGACTCATTTTCTTGTCTTCCCAGTCTTGACCCTGTGATTGACCAGTGCAGTCACATACTATTGACTCCTCTTGAACCCTTTTCTCCCTTGTCCAGTCAAGTCACACCTTACTAAACTTCAGGTCTGGTTACCTCTACCATTTGCCTTTTCCATTCTTACTCATGTATTGCTCACTCAAACATTCCAAATGGATTCACTGCAAATTTTTGTCATCGTAATCTCAACTAGCCTCTAATAAACGTCCTTTTGTTCTTGCCCAAATTGCCTCTCTATCACACTCCCTGCAGTGGCTATTTCAAAATTTTGCTTCAAAAATCCTGTGCCTACCTCTCCCCTTATTCCACTCAGCAGAGGACATCACTGGAAGCCATTTGCTGTGAGCTCACTCTATTCCTTTGCTCCATTCCTCATCCCCCACTTTCCCCTCCTTTCCTCCAGTCTCTTATGAAAAGGTGCCAAAGGCATATATTATACTTTTTGATCTCTAGCCATTCCTATTACCTCCAGGAACTTGTCACCTCAGCCTTGGTCTATCCACCATCCCTTCCCTGTTGCCTACAAATACATAGAGGTCCCTCCTAGCCCTAAAACGCCTTCATTTGACCGTATCATCTGCTCAAGCTATCATCCAATATCTCTCATTTTCACAGCTAAACTCCTAGGAAATATTGTCTATGATTTTGGTCTCTATTTCCTCACTTTCTTGTCTCTTAATCTAATTTCCAGCCCCACTACTTTATGAAAACCACACCCTCCAAGGCTGACAAAGGTTCCTCAATGGCTAGATCCAGAGACATTTTCTCAGTCTTCATTTTACTTGATCTCTTGTACACTTTTGGCCACTCTCTCCACCTTTAGCTTCTGTAACAATGCTCTCTTGCTTCTCTTCCTACTTTTCTAAGCTTTCCTCATTAGTCTCCTTGGCTGAATCATCATTCTTTTACTACCCACTAACTTTGCATCTTCCAAGGCTCTGCCTTGGGTCCTTTTCTTTTTTTTCCCGCTACATATTAGTGTTGCTGTTTCTGTAATTATTCATCCTTCATCCTTGAGGAAGATCATCGACATCATGAGGATGATGCCTTGACTTGTGCATGAATTTGATTTAAGTGAGACAGAGCTGCACAAAGTTGTCAGATCACTTTCTCTTCCAGAGTCTTCTCTGTGGCAAGACAAAAGTCAGGACGACTGGTGATGGCTCAGAATGGAGTGGGTGACCTTGGCCTTTCTAAATTAAAGTCATTCCCAGGCCTCAGTTTGTCTAAGGCAAGCCTATTCAATGACTACGGGCTAGGTAAGAATTGAGACCAAAACAATGGCCTAATTTACCATCACAAAAAATATCAATCTAGGAAGGGAAGATCTCTCCTGTGGTGATCTCATCAGCTCCCATGGGCTCAATTATCATCTCTATGCAAATGGTTCCCAAATCTGTAAGTGCATATCTCCCTCTTGACCTCTAATTTTGCATTACCAGCTGCCTAGCATCTCACACTCACTACACCCAAAGCAAAGTTCATAATCTTGGCTCTAGGCATTTTTCACTGGTTGTCCGCCATGACTAAAATGCTCTCCCCACTCATCTCTATGTTCTGGCTTCCCCAGCTTCCTTGAAATCCCAGCTACAATTCCACCTTTCACAGGAAGCCTTTCCTGATTTCTCTTATTTCTAGAACCTACCGCCTGCTGATCCCTCCATTCTACATGTGAGCTGTTGTACTCCCCTCTGGAGCTTTGGCAAACTTGATGAGCGTGTCATCTATGCCTTCATCCAAGTCCATGATGAAAACGTCAGATGACACGCAGCCAAGGAGGTAGTTTTCTTGCCTAGACAACTCCCCGTACGTGACCATCGAACCATCAAGAAATCCCTTGGATCCAGTCATTAGTCAACCCTGTGTAGCTTGTTTGTACATACTTGTTTTCACGCTGTCTCCCCATTAGACCATGAGTTCCTTGAGGATGTTTTGTTGCTTTTCTTTGTATCCCTCAGGATTAGCACAATATCTAGCACACAGTAGGTGCTCAATAAATGCTTATGGCCTATCTTCCCCTCCTCCCAAAACCTCCCCTGCTCCAAACTTCCCCCCCACCACCATCATCCCAATTACCCAGGTGTTACTCACCAGTCATCTTCAGCTCTTGACTTTCACTTGCTCGCTCTATCCCATCACTCGCCATATCCTTACCAAATCTGTTTTTACAACACCTCATATGTCTATTCCCTTTTCTCCATTCACGTAGCCTCTATCCTAGTTTACATCTTCATCAACTCTTGCCTGGACTATTGTGATTGCTTTCTAATTAGCATCCCTTCTACCAGTGTTTCCTCTCTCCTGTCACAACTGCCAAATTGTGCTTCTTCAAATATAGCTCTGACCATGTCATTTCCTTACTCAAAGGTCTTTAGTGGATCCCTATTGCTTCTGAAACAAAACAAAAATTCCTCAGCCTGACATTTAAATCCTCTACCTACCTTTTGAATTTTGTTTTCTATTACTCCCCTTCCTGGATTCTCTGTTCCAGACTGGTCTTCTAGCTGTTCCCTGCATGCAACATTCCAATTACAGCTCAGGCACCATCTCCTATGTGAGGGATTCTTTGAGGTGTTAGAACTCTCTTCCCTTTGAAGTTTTTTTTTAATCACTTTATATTCATTTAGGCATATACCTGGTTTGTCCCACTGGTGGGACATCAGCTGCTTGAGTACATGGACTGTTTTTTTGTTTTTTGTTTGAATCCCTGGCACCTACCATAGGACCTTGTGCATAGTAGGCACTTAAATTGGAATCAGATTGAATTGACAAACAGTTCATTACTTCCCACAGTGGTTAATTATACTTTCGTACCATTATAATTGTAGAAAGTCCTTCCTTGTCCCATGCTGACACCTCTTTCTCTCTTCTACCAGTTGTACCTAGTTCTGCCATGCAGAATCAGTCTATTCCCTTTTTTCCTATGACAGTTCTTCAAATATGTGGAGACAGTAAGCGTGCCTCTTTAATTCCCAAGCCTTGAATTCAATAGGTTAAACATTCTGGGTTGCTCCAATGGTTCTTAGGATAACATAGTTTTGAGTCCATTTGAGTTGCCTTCCTCTGGGCATTTTCTAGTGTGTCAATGTCCCACCTACAGTGTACTGATCCCAACTAGACACAACACCCTAGGTGTGTTCTAAGCCTTACAGAGTTCAGTAGGATTTGCATTCATTGTTTCATCCATTTCATCCAATTCCTTCACGTACCAGAATTTATATAGCTATCCCCCAACTGATGGGTACTCACTTTGTTTCTAGTTCTTTTCTCCCATACGGAATTTGATTATGAGAATTTTGGCATGTATTTTGCAATATCATCTTCCTTTCTTTGACTTCCTTTGGGTTTATGCTTGGCAATCAGATCTTTCGATCAAAAGGTGTGGACATTTTAGTCACTTATTAAAAAATGTATCATTCCAAATTGTTTTGCAGAAGGTTTGGCCTGATTCTCAGCACCACCAATCGTGTATTTCTTCCCACAACTCCTCCAGCATTGACCACCTAGCACATAACTATTGTGTATTTACTCACTCTATACTGTACATACTGTCCTTATGTATGGAGTTGCTGCCTGCCCCATGCCCCATTGGAATGTGAACGCCTCATAAGGGAAGATTGTTTCTAGGTCGTACCTGGCTCATAGCAGCCACTTCCTGGTGCTTGTTGATTGCTAGCTCGGTCTTTTGTTGTCAGTGCGGCACAGAAGAAGAAGAAGCAATAGTTCTGGAGTCTGAGGAGCCAGGTTCAGATCTTGCTTCTCTGATGCTCACTACCTGTGTAAGCTTGGGTGAGTCATTTTCCTTCCCTGGATCTCACTTTCTTTATCTGTATAATCAGGATGTTGGATTAAATGGTTTCTGTGGGTCCTTCCAGCTCTGGGTCTAGGATTCTATGGGTATCATCCCCTTTCTTTTTTTGGACACTGGACTTCCATTAAGGTCACATTAGCTCTTTTGGCAATTATATCACACTGTTGACTCATATGGTCTCCCCCACTAGAACATAAGCTTCTTGAGGGCAGGAACTGTTTTGTAGCCCCTCTTAGGACACACACAGTAAGAATTTAATTAAAATTAAATTAAGTTAAGTCACTGCCTATTGACTGATAGATTGGGTTTGTATTTTTTTTAATTTTATTAATTTATTTTGATTTATCAACAATCATTTCCATGTGCTTTTGAGTTGGAAATTTTTCTCCCCCTTCCTCTCCATCACCCTCCCCAAGACAGTGCACAATCTGATATAAGCTTTACATTTACATACCCATTAAACATATTTTCACATTAGTGAAGTTGTAAGTAAAAATTAAAACCAATAGAAGGAACCATCAGAAAGAGGAAACAAAACTCAACAGAAGGTAAGAATAAGTGATAGCGATTAGACTTCCATAGTTCTTTCTTTGGATGTGGACAGCATTGTCCATCCCGAGGCCTCTGGAGATGTCTTAGATCCTTGTAATGCTGAGAAGGGTTCAGTTTAACAATCTTAGTCATTGCATAATGTGGCTGTTATTGTGTACAAAGTCCTCTTGGTTCTGCTCACTTCACTCAGCATCAGACCATACAAGCAGTCTTTCCAGGTTTTTCTGAAGTCAGCCTGTTCATCATTTCTTATAGCACAATAGTATTCCATTACATTCATATACCACAACTTGCTCAGCCATTCCCCAACTGATGGGCATCCTCTCAATTTCCAGTTCTTTGCCACCACATAAAGAGCTGCTATGAATATTTTTGTACATGTGGGTCCTTTTCCCATTTGTTTGATCTCTTTGGGATATAGCCCTAGAAGTACTATTGCTGGGTCAAAGGGTATGCACATTTTTGTAGCCCTTTGGGCATAGTTCCAAATTGTTCTCCAAAATGGTTGGATCATTTCACAACTCCACCAACAATGTGTTAGTGTTCCAGATTGGGTTTGTATTCAACTAAATCCATCACTGTTTGTGCCATTGATTCTTTGAGTGTAAGTACAGGACACTTCGCATTCACAGTCATAGAATCATAGACTATCAGAGCTGGAAGGGACTTTTGAGATCAACTTGTTCAAGTACCTCATATTACAGTTGAAGAAACTGGGGTCCAGGAAGGGTGACCATCCCAAGGTCACACAGTACTTTAGTGGCAGAGCAAGAACCCCAATCTCCTAAATCCCAGTCCTACACTCTTTCTTCCAAACCAAATTGTCTTCTATTCACCTCTTATGGATTTTACCTTAGAATCAGCTCATTGTTCTGATCTGTTAAGATGGCTTGGGTTTTTGTTTGTTTGTTTTGTCCAGGCAATGGGGTTAAGTGACTTGCCCATGGTCACACAGCTAGTATCAAGTGTCCAAAGGTGGATTTGAACTCAGGTCCTCCTGACTCCAAGGCTGGTGCTCTATCCACTGTGCCACCTAGCTGCCCCATAGCTTGGGGTTTTGATCATGCCATACTGTACCTTAATGATCCTTCCAGGCTTTCTATAATCCTCAGATTTGATAAAGATTTTGTGCATGTTTCTCCTTCCAAGTCACTGACAAAGATATTCAGGGTCCTGTGCTACCTAGATGTGGAAGGGGATACTGTGATGATGAAGGAAGTATTGTTGCACTTGAATGAAGTAAAAGATCGGTGGGGAACGTAGAACATATTGATTATGGAACAATTCAAGGCAACGTGGGCTTAATGACAAATAATGCCTTAGATGGGAAATGTCAAAGAAAGAAATGACCACCATGAGCATAAATTTGGTGGAGTGGGAGGAAAGGGCAGGAAATGCTCCCCAGGAAGTCATGCCATGATTCGAACCTTTAAGGTTGAATCAGATTTGATCAAAAAAGAAAAGGAAAAGGGTGCACCTAGAGAGGGGACTGGATAAAGGCAGGCAGGTGGGGATACACTTGGCTTGCTCAAGAGGGTAGTGAACAAATCAGTGTAGCTGGAAAAGAAAGCTGTCATAGGGTCATGTGTATTAATGTGTTGGGGGTGGGGAAGGAGATAACGGGTTGGAAAAGTAGGTTGGCATCAGTGGAGGTTTGAATGCCAGTTTACAAAGTGTGGAATGTGTTCTTCTCATTGGTATAGGCAGTGGGGACCCATTGCAAATTTCTGAGCAATTGTGATTCACCCCGGGAGAGTGCACGGATGTTTTGCTAAGGTCACAGTCCCCAGATGATTCATGGGATTCTAGAATCACAGAATGTCAGAGTTGGAAGCAGCCTCCTAGATCAACATGTATCCCCTCTACAACATACATGATAAGTGGATCTCCAGGCTTCCCTTGAATACCTCTACTGAAGGGGAACTCACCTTCTCCCAAGGCAGCCCAGTCCACTTTGAGACAGCTTTAGTTTTTAGGAAGTTTTTCTAACAATCCAGCCACAATTTTCTAGCTCTGCCCTGAGGGTCCAGGCAGGGCTGGTCTAACCTCTTTTCCATATAACAGCTCTTCAGATGCTTGAATATACGTATCATGTCCCTACCAAATCTTCCTCTGTCCAGATGAAATGTTTCTAGTTCCTTTATCTGATCCTCAGATGTCATAAACTCAAGACTCTTCACCATCCTAATCTCCCTGCTTGAGATGCTTTTCTTCTTATCAATAGCAATACATATTTCCCAGAGCGGGATGCAGTAGTCCAGATGAGTCTGACCATGTCACAGTACAGGGAACCATTACCTCCCCTGTGCTAGGTGAGGGGCACCCTGGAAAGTAGTAGGAACAAAGTTCCCTTGAGCCTCTCACCCATGCCATCAGGCACCCAGGCTAGCCATAAGATGAAAAGTGACTTTGAAATCCTGTCAGGGAAAGCCAATTTCCTCAGAACGCAGCAACGACCACTCAAGAACTGTCTTCACATCCTTCACAAGAACGACGTCTGAAGCTTCTGGCCCAGCTGGAATAGAATTCTAGAATCAAAGCATGTCCGAGCTTGAAGGGACCTTTGGGTCTACCCTTGTTTCTACAGATAAGGATTCTGTGGTCCAGAGTAGGAACTGACTTGTTCAACTCCCTCATTTTACAAAAGGGGAAATCGAGGCTCAAACAGCTAATAAGTGACAGAGTCAGGATTTTGGTAGTGTGACTCCAAGCTCCCAGATCTTTCCACTACACCTTGCTGCCTACATCCACTGAAACAATGCATATCAAGTGCTTTAAAAACCTTGAAAGTGCTCTATAAATGTGGGGTAATATTGTGACCTTGTTTCACATAAGTGGGTCTTGTTTCCCCGACTCCATTCATTCATTCATCCAACAGATTCTTTTGGGGTTTTTTCCCTCTGAAAAGAGTGCTGGCTAGTTGAACAAAAAGTAAAATAAAAGTGATAAAAATGTTTATATAGTGCTATAATATTTGCAAAGCACTTTAAAAATATTATCTTATGGGATCCCCACAACAACCCTGTGAGATAGGGGCTGTTATCATCCCCATTTTACAGATGGGGCAACTAAGAGAGGGTAAATGACTTGTTTAGGATGTCACTGAGGCAAGACTTGAACTCAGGTCTTTCTGACTCCAGTTCTAGCATTCTATCTACTATGTTACACTGCCTCTCAAAGGCAAGGGCTTGAAAGTAGGAAGTGTGTGCTTTTCTTTGTTGTCAAGTTCTTTTTGTCAAGTCAGTCAAATCACCAAGCGTTTATTAAACATTGTTGTTGTTCAGTCATTTCAGTTATGTCTGACTCTCCACGACCCCATTTGGGGTTTTCTTGGCAGAGATACTAGAGTGGTCTGCCATTTCCTTCTGCAGCTCATTTTACAGATGAGGAAACTGAGGCAAACAGGGTGAAGTGACTTGCCCAGGGTCACACAGCTAGTAAGTGTCTGAGGCCAAATATGAACTCAGGAAGTATAGTCTTCCTGACTCCAAGCCCAGAGCTCTCTCCCCGGCCACCTAGCTGCCCTTAAGACAAGCTTAACCTGAGAATACAAATATAAGCATAAAGACAATTGCTGCCCTTAGGGAACTTACGCTGTAGTGGGGGCAGACAACACACAAAGGGAAAGTGAAAGGGGGTGAGAAAAGGGGAGCGAGGTTAAGTGCTGGGGCAAGGTCTACAGCGTCTGGGGACTCAAGAGTGCAGCCTGGAGAGGAAGGAAGATGGGGCTGGCCAGCGCATCCTCCTTAAAATGGGGGAGCAACCAGGAGAGAGAAGGGTCTTGAGCTTGTGCTCAAGGAGGAAGTGAGATATTCAGCCTAGAGAAGAGAATATTATTGGGATCATGATAACTATCTCCAACTACTGGAAAGGCAGCCACATGGAAAAGGGATCAGCTTTATTCTACTTGGCCCCAGAAGGCTGAACTAGGAGTAATGAATGGGAGGAAGCTGCTAAGAGACAGATTTTGGCCAGATGTAAGGAAACACTTCCTAAAAATGAGAGCTAGCCTTGGGAAATAGTGGACTCCTCAGCACTGGAAGTCTCTAAGCAAAGGCTGGGTGGACCATTCGTGGCCCGATGTCGCAAAGGGGACTCCTGGTCATGACATGAAGCTCAAACTAGCTCCCTTGCCCTTCTTTGGGCTTGCAGGTTGAAGAGGCTTCTTCCAGGCTTGCCATTGCAGGATTCTGTGACCAAAGGTGCTAAAAAACCTTTCCCAGCAACATCACATGTTGCTACAGAAGTGGCCTCTATGAGTATTCCAGTGCATTGTTTCCATTAAATAAGAAATAAAGGGTGACCTATTTAAAACAGACTGCCTATAAAGCCACAATTATGCAAGAGGAACTGGGCTGCATAGATGGTTTTATGAAGAAAAAAATTGCCTAGCAGGAATGATGAACTAGGCAGAGTGAGGTTTCTCCATCCTTAGAGCAGGACATGGAGGCTGATTCTTCTGCATGTTGCTTGGAATGATTGATTCCCAATAAATTCAACTTCCGAAGGGGTCAAATTTGACCATTTTTGTTGATACGTGCCATTCCTGAGAAGGCTAAGATTACAGTGGGTTCTACTGGCTTCAGAAGGAGGAAGTCTGGGGAACAAACGTGTAGTGAATCTGCCCTGGAAACTAGTGAAAAGACCCCTTAAAGAGTCTTCAGGCCACAGCAATGGACCCAAAGCTTTCTTGTCATCCCTAAGGTGTGCAGAGTATCAGAGCTATGCAAAACCAGCTAGAGCTACCCTTTTGGCAGACAAGAGTCATTTTTCTTGGCAATTTATCTCTTTTCCTTTTCCATCCCTTCTTCATTGTCCCTTTAAATAAGGGCAGCCTGCAATGTGCTGTTTTTAGCTGTCTTGTTTTCTATCTCTACATTTTCTCCCTTGATGAGTTCATCCAGTCTCAGGACTCCAACTATCACCTCGTTGTAAATGACTCCACAATCCATATCTCCAGACTTAGACACTTGCTGGATGACCAAACTTGCATTAATAACTGTTTGCTGACCATCTCCCCCTAGGTTTCCTGCTGACTGGTTCCTCAAGCTCAGCAATTCAACTGTGAGCTTGTTATCTTCCCACCAAACCAGCTCTGTCTCTTAATTTCCCATCTTCCTTCTCTAATCCACTCAAAACTTCAGAATGAGTTCTTTCTTCTCTCTCTCTCTCTCTCTCTCTCTCTCTCTCTCTCTCTCTCTCTCTCTCTCTCTCTCTCTCTCTCTCTCTCTCTCTCTCTCATCTTCCATGCCATCAACCATCAAGTTCCACAGATCCTTCTTCCTCATATCTTTCACTTCTTGCCTCAATTTTCCATTCTTGTTGTTGTGACCCTTAGCTCAGATTTTCATTGTCTCTAATCTGAACCATCGTGACAGCCTCCAAATAGTTCTCCCCACCTCCACTCTCTCTTTTCTATTCTTCGATTGCAATTGATTCTTCATATGCTGTCAGCTTAATCTTCCTGAAGCATACCTCTAATCACATCACTCCCTTGCTCAAAAATAATCAATGACTCCCTATCATCTACCAAAGTCCAAATCAGTCAACCAATCAGCAATAAACATCCATTAAGTGCTTACCATATACCAGATTCTGTGTTAAATACTGGGGCAACAAAGACAAAAATGAAACAATCTCTTCCCTCAATGAGCTTACATTCTAAAGAGGATGATGGCATATAAATAGATTAGATAGATAGATAGATAGACAGACAGACAGACAATATGATAGTAGCGGCCTGGTCTATGGTGGGGATAGTACTTAAAGTATATGCAGATTTATTCTGTCTGCACATTTCCAACCAGGAGTGTCTCAGGGGTTGATCCTGTATGATGATGAAAAATCTTCTAATTGGCTATAAAGCTGGAAGAAATGACAGCTCAGGAGTTGTTGAGCTAGAACTGATACAAAAGAGTGTTTTGCCCATCTCTGTCTCTTTCTTCCGTGGTGGTAAGTCGACAGGACTATTCTATGCAGGTCCTGAGAACTGGATAGGAGAAGAGCTCCAGCCCTGTTTCCCATCTAACCATGGCGGCTCTGAGCATATGACCACTTCTGTCTCTTTGTGTTTATTATTTTCTGATATTAGGTAAGTGAATACTTTGAAGTAAACATGTCAGACAGTATCTTTGTGGTTGCAGGAGATCCTGAGGTCCCACTGACAACCACAGTTAGTGGAAGCAGCCACAGGAGTTGGAAGTTGGTTGAGTAGTAACCTTGAGATAGATGTGCCCAACTGCCTCCAAGTAAAATCCTTTTGAACACTGCAAAGTTTGGAGAGACTGAGGGGTGACAGCTGAGCAGTCTAGCCCAGCATCAGCTAAGCCTGGTGGGGAATCAGTGCAATAGCCAAGAAATGTGCTTGGCCCATCCCAACAGCTGAATATCATATTCTAAGCCTTCTGCTCCTTTAACATGGTAGTTGCTAACTCTTATGTGATCCTGACTATACTTTTGCAGTATTTGAATGGTTTCTTTCTGGCTGCTTGAAGTATTTTCTCTTTAACCTGGGAGATCTGGAATTTGGCTATAATATTGTTGGGAGTTTTCATTTTGGGATTTCTTTCAGGTGGTGATTGGCAGATTCTTTCCATTTCCATTTTACTCTGGTTCTAGGATATCAAGGCAGTTTTCCTTGATAATTTCTTAAAATATAATGTCTAGGCTCTTTCTGTGATCATGACTTCCAGGTAGACCAATAATTCATAAATTATCTCTCCTCAATCTATTTTCCAGGTCAGTTGTTTTTCTGATAAATTATTTCAATTTTCTTCTATTTTTCTTTTGATTTTGTTTTATTGTTTTTTGATGGCTCTTCAAGTCATTAACTTCCATTTACCCAATTCTATTTTTTAAGGAATTCTTTTCTTCAGTGAGCCTTTGTACCTCTTTTTCCATTTGGCCAATTCTGTTTTTCAAGGTGTTATTTTTTTTTTCGTATATTTTTGTGCCTCTTTTACTAAGCTGTTAATTGTTTGCTTGTTTTTGTAATTTTTTTCTTTGCTTTCATTTCTTTACCTCATTTTTCCTCTACCACTCTTATTTGATTTTGAAAATCATTTTTTGGGGGCTATTCTGGGAATTCTTGTTGGTTTTTGTTCAGTTCCCATCTTTTCTTCGAGGCTTTGCTTGTAGCTGTTTTGACTTCACTGTCTTCTGACTTTGTGTCTTGCTCTTCCCTGTCACCATAGTAGATTCTGATAGGTTCTTTTTTTTAATTGTTTACTTATTTTTCTACACTATTTTTTTTTTTAAATTTTGAGCTTTAAAGTTGAGCTCTGTTCCCAGAATGGGGGTAGAGTATGAGGGTGGAGGGAGGAGCACTTTCCCAAGGCTTTTTTCACACTGCTCTTTTCAGAGACAGATCTAGGGTTTGGAAGTTTTCAGTATGTGCAAGATGGTGTGATCTAGGGAGAGGTGTGGCTAGTGCTCTCCTGGTCTGCCCTCTGGTTCTTATCCAGTGTTACAGGTAAAAGATGAAATGACCGATGAAAACAAAGGTTTGATCTTCTGAGTGTATCAATTTATCGAGCAACGCATGCCAGTTGCCCCACAAACTGGGACCAAACCTCTTCAGCTTAGGCCTGGACCCTGAATAGAGCAGAGAAAGGCTTTTATACATAAAAACAATTAATCAAATAAAGTTAATTAATTAAAAGGAAACAATGCTACATTAGGTAATCTTTTTTCTAATTGGAGGAAGGATTAGGGACTTTTCAAGTTGGAAGGGGGGGAGGGAAGGTGAACAGGTAGAATCCTCTAAATTCAGAAAAGGAGGTGTCCTACTCCCCAAGTATTTGTAAACAATCAAAGGAACATGGAAACAATAACTGGCTAATCAGTGTGGGCCAGTTTTCAGATAAGACATATGGGTTGCTTGAGATGTACAATTGTGAGAAAACTCCTTACACAATCTTTGGATCTGGCTGAGGTTCTGGTCAGCATACCCAAGGCCCTTGGTTAAGGGTCTCTAAACAGCAGGTAGAAGTGATCCAGTTTCTCAGACACACAGGGCTAGGTTCACACAATGAAATAAGATTTTCTCCCAGTTCTCACAATTGAATAAAGTTTTCTCACAAGACAGAAGTTGAATTAGACCCATAATTGAATAGAAATAGAACTGAGCTAGCTCCAGAATTGAGTCACAAGATGGAGTCAATGTGGTTCACTCAGTTCTCACAATGAACCACTTGCTATCCTAATTCCTAAATTTCCTCAATTTTCCTCACCAGGAAGGACCCCTGATCCCTTGAGATTGCAACTGACATTGCTCCTCAGTGCCTATGTTTCCTTGGGATGGGAAGTGATTTTGTACTTCAAGGTCCCTGATCTCTCATGATCAAAAGCAATACTGCTCCTCAGGGCCTCTGCTCCTTCTCGACTGAAAGTACTCCTTTCTGCTTTTGAACTGTACCCAGAGGTGGTTATGGGCAATGGAGTTGCCCAACAATGTTTGGTACTGCATCCAGTGCTTGCACAAGGGTCCCCTGTAATCTCTTTCTTACCAGTTGCCAGATTCCTTTGCTATCTCTGACTTGAGAGCTCCCAAAGATGCTGTTTCTTCTGTTACCACCACCTAGTCCCACCACTGGTGTTTCATCCATGTGTACCCTGGACCAGCCTCCACTTCCATGTCACAGATCTCTCTTTCTGATCTCCTAAGTTGTCTTGGACTGGAGGATTATCTCACCCTGACCTTTTGTTGTCTCTGCCACTCCAGAATTTGAATTGAGGCATTATTTTAAAGTTTTATGGAGGGGAATGTTGGGAAGGTTTGGCTTAGTGCTTTCTCTACTCTGCCATCTTGGTTCTGCCCCTGGAAGTCCCCTTTCAGCCAAGACCCCAGTCCCTACAAAGAGTAAGCTCAGCTGAGCACCAGAGTAATTATCCATCACCAGTGTCATACCTCACAGTGAACTTCATGAGGGCTCTTTAAAGGGGCTTCTAGGATCAGGAATCAGGCACACATGTGTTATTTATTGTTTCATTTTAAATCTGAGTCTATTCTTCCCAGGGACCTGTTGCGCACAAGGAGAGAGTTAGCCTCTGGTTTGGAGGTAATGCTTTGTACCAATTATTTTTACTATACCTTCTCAGTAAAATCCTTTTCTAAAAGCTAATGGAGTCTAACTGGTTGATTGCTAATGGGGATCACGCTAATGGGGGCTCAGGAAAAGCAGTTACCTTCTTAGGCTTATCCCCAGAAGTTAGAGGGGTGCAACATAAATGAGATGAAAGGGGTGCTATATGAAATGAGTTCAAAGTAGTTGGGGGGGAGCATTAGTAAAATGAAGGATCAGGAAAGGCTTCATGCAGAATGAAGTGTTTGATCTGAGTCTCAAAGACAGCTAGAAGTTCTAAGAGATGAGAATGAAGGAGAGCATTGCATACATGGGAGACAGCCAGTACAAGGGCACTACATGCGTGAAAACAGAGCATCCTATGGGAGGTACAAAGTAGGAATAGTAAGTAGGTCCGTATGGCAGGACCTAAATCTAAACTCCTTAGCTCGTCATTCCAGGCCTCAGTCTACCCCTCCAGGCTCATCTCTCAGTTCTTCCATACACATATCCCTTATACCAGCACAATAAGATTGCTCTTTGTTTTCTAAACATACCTATTTCTCCTGCTGCCTGTGATTTTGCTTGTGCTGTTCCTCACTCTTGGATTATTATCCTGCCAACTCTTCTCTTTGACTGTTGAAATTCTATCCATCCTTCAAGACCTATCTCCTCCTGTATCCTCTTCTATGAAGCTTCCCCTGAATATCCCAGCTAGAGCAATCACTCTTCTGATTAGGTGTGAGCTCCTTGAGTCTAGAGATCCCCAGCACCTAGCACAGAGCCTGGAACATAGTGGACACAATACATTCTTAGGGTTGGGTTGATTGATTGCTCCTATGTCAAGTGGCATAGTAGAAAGAGCCCTGGACTTGGAGAGGACCTGAGTTTAAATCCTTCCTCAGGCATTTATTAGCAGTGTGACCCTGGGCAAGTCACTTCTCCTTTCTGAGCCTCAGTTTCCTCCCTTGTAAAATGGGGATGATTATGGTCCCAACTTCCCAAGATTTTTGAGGGCATCAAATGGAATGATAAAGTTTATAAAGGGCTTTGTAAACTTTCCAGAGTTATATAAATGTAAGCTGCTATTACCAAAATGACTCCAATTTGAAGTGAGTTATAATCACACTGGGGTCTTTAGGGACACTACCCCATTGGGGGAGACCCAAGTGCTAGCCTAAAGTCTTTCCCCAGTTATTTACCAAATGGTTATGGAGATACCAAGCAGAAATCTGAGGATCCAGGCATGTTTCTCTTGTTTCTGGGTCAACAACACACTAATCACATACTCAGACTCTATCCCTTGGACCTCCTTTTTGGAGTTGAATCAGCCAAGGAGAGCTGACAGCTAAGGTAACCAGTACCTTTGGTAAAAGACAGAGGAGAGGGAAGCCTTCTTCTTTTGTATTTTTCCATATCCTCATAAGTATGGCCAGGGTACAGAATCCCAGCCACCAGACAGTGGCTATACCACTGAACGAACAGAATCCTATCAATCTTGACATTCTTGCTATAAGTGAAACCAGAAAACAAGAGGAAACTGCAGAGGAAGGATGGTTCACAGGTTCTCCTTAGAAAAGCAAATAAAAGAGTTGGCAGAGTTGGCTTCATCATGCATCCAAAGGAAACAAGAAACATCATTTCATAGGACAGCTGGTCATCTCGGATTTCAGTGCTCATGATAAATATTTGCAAAAAAAAAAAAAGACCACCCTGAAGTTAATTACAGCTTCTGGGCCAGCATTCCTTGTAGAGGATAAGGAAGCAGAGAAGTGCTACAAAGAACATCACAAGACCCTCCAAACTAAATCAACACAGACTCTTACACTCTGTGACTTGTAGTGCAAAGGTGAACATGGGGAAGATAGCAAAAAAAGTTGGAAAACACGGTTAATAAGAAACAAGGGTGGCCAGAGCCCTAGAGGTTCTATAGAAGTCACATATTCTCAAGAAGAGAGTAGAGAAGTACTGGACATGGTGAGCACTAAACAATATTACAAAAAAAAAAGTGATTTTACTCTAACAGGCAGGAAATTACTGGTTTCCAATATGATGGTTGTTTCCAAAATCAGCTGTCTGTATAATCAGAGCACTAACTTTCCAGAGCAAAGGTCAAAGTCAATGCCAAATTAGAAGAAAGAATGTGAAGGAGAACATATGGTGCCTACTTAAGACAACTCTAACCGTGGTGTATTTTAAGGAGATGGTAATACTAAATGTGGGAAATAGATGAAAGAACCAACATTAACACAAACTATCACCATTTCCTATCGAATTTTAACCAATATAAACCAATTACCATATTGAGAACAGCAAAAGAGATCAGAACTTCCCCTCAGTCAGCCATTATTATCCTTGCCACACAGAGAGATATGGCTGTTTGGACAACAATGCTTTAAAATATAAACTCATTTGTAAAAGCTTTATGGACAAGAATGGCGGAAGATTAGTGTAGTAGAAAGGGTGACAAATCTTGAAGGATAGCACCTGGGTTCAATTTGGGTCTGCCATATACAACACTGGACAAGTGACTTAGCCTTTGTGGGCCTATTTCATCATCTATAAAATGAGGGTGTCAAATAGATGACCTCTAAGGTCCCTTGCAATTATGACTAGGAACAGCATTTCCTCACAAAATAGGAAGAAGTTGAGGGGAGTAGGTGGAAATAAGGTAACAGAAAACTTGACAAGAGAACATAGTGAGCACTTAATAAGTGTTTGATGACTTGACTTGTTGATCAATTGTCAGATTATCCCAAGAAAATTTAAGGATGAAAATGAAAGAAATACAACAAACAGGTGGAAAAGTAGAAAAGATCTGTCAAGACTCTCATGCCAAACCGGGTTTTTTATCCATCAATGATAACTGAGTCACCATATTTGAAATCACATTACAATTTTTCACTTGCTACATAGAAAGTAGGAATAGCACAAAAGACAGAAATGTCAGAAATATATTGTAACTACTAGTTGGTCTAGAGCAAGTAGATCAAGTCTATTTTGAAGGTGACACAATTTTAAGGACACTTAGGGATCAATTCTCGAGATATCTGAAAGAGAAGACAATATCGAACTTGTATGTGGGGGGGATGGAGGGGGGGAACCAGACATTACTATTTTTTAAAAAAAGTCAGTTGAGAATATCTATCACCATCAACCTGCATGCATACTTTCCCACCTCTACAATATGTCTATGTTAATAATCTCCCCCTCAATGGAGGCACTCTTGAGTGTTATATGAGAAGAGAACAGTTGGGCATCATTTACAAATTATATTCTACAGTTGATGACATTTTCACACTCGCAAAATGGACTAAAAGGTGTAGAAGATACAAAATCTCACCCTGCTTATTGTTGTTGGACTATAAAAAAGGCCTTTGATTCAGTAGATCAAAACATCACCTGAAGGTTTTCCTCCAATAAGATGTCTCCTTTGCATATGTTAAAATCATGTAGGATTCCTTGAAAATATTAGCAGTCAAGTTAACTTTGTTCAACTAATGGATTGTTGGTGGAGTTGTGAATTGATCCAGCCATTCTGGAGCGCAATTTGGAACTATGCTCAAAGGGATATAAAACTGTGCTTACCCTTTGACCCAGAAATACCACTTCTAAGTCTGTATCCCTAAGAGATCATACAAATGGGGAAAGGACCCACATGTATAAACATATTTATAGCAACTCTTTTTGTGGTAGCAAAGAACTGGAATTTGAGGGGATGTCCATCAATCGGGGAATGGTTGAATAAGTTGTGGTATATGAATGTAATGGAATACTATTGTGCTATAAGAAATAATGAGCAGGTGGATTTCAGAAAAATCTGGAAAGATTTATATGAACTGATACTGAGTGAAGTGAGCAGAACCAGGAGAACATTGTATACAGTAACAGTAACATTGTGTGGTGACTAACGTTGATAGACTCAGCTCCTCTCAGCAATGCAAGGATCTAAGACATCTCCAAAAGACTAAAGATGGAAAATACTATTCACATCCAGAGCTATGGAGTCTGAATGCAGATCAAAGCATACTAGTTTCTCTTTTTTTGTTTTTTCTTCCTTGCGGTTATTTCCTTTAGTTCTGATTCTTCTTTACAACATGACTAATGTGGAAATATTTTTAATATGATTGCATATGTATAGCCTATATCAGATTGCATGCTGCCTTGGGGGGGAGGAGAGGAAGGAGGAAAAATTTTAAACTCAAAATCTTATAAAAATGAATGTTGAAAACTAAAAATTAATTAATTAATAAAAATAAAAAATAAAATTAGAAAAGGGGCATGACCAAAAAAAGGATGACTGTTCAAAAATGCTCTGGACATTAAT
This sequence comes from Phascolarctos cinereus, assembly GCF_003287225.1. Classification (NCBI taxonomy): domain Eukaryota; kingdom Metazoa; phylum Chordata; class Mammalia; order Diprotodontia; family Phascolarctidae; genus Phascolarctos; species Phascolarctos cinereus. The sequence goes on from NW_027555958.1 coordinate 453,206,265, forward strand.
ATTAAATGAGGCATAAACTAGGGAAATGTAGGTTTGCCAAAGACATTTGACTCTTATAATGAAAGATGCCCAGCACAGAATCTACTCTATGGAAAATGGAACTCCTATAGATGACAAAATCCTCCAAATGCTCTTGTTTGTAGACAACCTTGTGCTTGACTGCATCAAGCCTGGAATGCTGCATAGGTATCAATAAGACCCATAACGGCTCAAAAGAGACTGACCTGACTATCCACACAGAAAAAGCCAAGTGGATGAAAAAAGCTTATGGTCCAGACTATGACATACAGTTAGATGGACAACCCATAGAGATATTCCATCAGTACATAGATCTTGGATAGATACACACTAGATGGCTAATGAACAAAAGGAGGAGAGTGGGCTAGATTAACTTTCAGAAACTATTATACTTGAGTTAAAAAAAAATCAGCATCATAGGCACAGTATGCGAGAGGAAGGAATAGGCAACCATTTGCCTGAAAAAGATCAGAGGTTTTTAGTGGACTCCAAGTTCAGTGAACAGTGCGGTAACTAGCTAACACAGTCTCAGACCAGGAATAGGGAGGTGATAGTCCCTCTGGCCTCTGGCCTGTTCAGACTACATCTGGAGTATTGTGTTCAGTTCTGGATGCCATGACTTAAGAAAGACATAGACCCGCTTGATACTTACTAGTTGCTCGACCCTGGGCAAGTCACTTAACCCTGATTGCCTCGCCGAAAAACAAACAAACAGACAAAATAAGACATAGATCTAGAGGAGAGCAACCTTAGGAGCCTTGATTCCGGGTCATATAAGGATCAGTTGAAGGAACCAGGTATGTTTATCTCGGAGAAGGCTCACGGGAAACGTTGTAGATATTTTCAAATATTGGAAGGGTTGTCTTGTGGGAGAACGTTTCAGATTTATTCTGCCTAGCCCCAGAGCGCAGAATCAGGAACAGCTGGGTAGAAGGTGCAAAAAAAAAAATCAAACTCAGGCTTGCTGCTGGGGGAACCTTCCTCATAATGAGAGCTCTTTAAAAGTTAATGGGCTTCAGACCTGGTGGATTCCTCCTCCTGGAAAGACTTTCAACAGATGTCGGTTGAGCTGTTCACTGGGGCTTCTGGCCTCATTGTTCAACTGAAAATGCTTGCACTGGGTTACTCCTTGAGGATGGTCTGAGCAATCTCTCAATGACCAAATCTAAAGATGTTTTCTCAACCTTCCTCTTTCTCTAGTTCTCTCTTTAGCATTTGACGCTAATGACCAGTTTTCATTCTGGCCACATTCTTCTCCCTAAGTTTTCATCACACTGCTGTCTCCTGGTTCTCTTCCTGCCGGTCTGCGCCCTCCTCCTCAGTCTCCTTTGCTATATTTCTGTCCATGTTCCACCCACTAACTACTTTTGAGACCTCTTCTATTCTATCTTTGAGGCAGCTGGTAGCACAGTGGATAGAATGCTTGCCCTGGAGTCAGGAAGATGTGAATCCAGTTTCAGATACCGACCAGCCATGCGGGCAAATCACTTCACCTATGTCACCTCAGTTTCCTCAACTATATAATGGGGATAACAACAGCCCTTCCCAGGGTTGTGGTAATGATCAAATGAGATAATAATTATAAAGCACTTAGCACAGTGCCTGGCACATAATTGGCATTATGTAAATACTAGCTACTATTAATGTTGTTATCATAATCATATCTCTACATTCTCATTTGGTGAAATCAGTTTCCCATGGGCTCAATGATCACTTCTATGAAGGTGACACCCAGGTTTATACATCCAGACCTAGCCCCTTTCCTGAGCTTCAGTCCTGTGTTACCAACTGCTTTTTGGATCATCAAAGTGAATTTTCTATAGGTATCTCAAACTCAGCATGCCCAAAACAGGAATTCACATTTTCCCACAAACTCCTCACTCTTTCCAACTTCCTTATTACTGTTGAGTGAACATGACCTCAGCGCCATCCTTGTCTCCTCATTGTCACAATACCCACATGGCCAATTGCCAAATCTTGTTATTTCTTCCTCCACATCTCTCCAAGGTGTCCCCTTTGCTCCACTCACAGTCACCACCTGGTACAGGCTCTCATCACCTGTTACCTCAACTATCGCAATAGCCTTCTGATTGGTTCCCTTGTTTCAACTTCTCACCCACTTGGGTCCATTTATAGCTACCAAAATGACTTTCCCAAAGTGAAGGTCCATCCATAGTACTGCACTACTCAATAAAAACTCCAATGGCTACCTACTACCTCTAAGATCAGATATAAACTCTGTTTGGCATTTAAAGCTTTTCACAACCTAGTCCCTTTCTGCCTTTCTAGACCTCTAACATTCTCCTTTCCTCCAAGTACTCTACAATCCAGTCATGCTGGCTCACTTGCCATTCCTCACATGTGATACTCCGACTCGTGACCTCACAGACCACAGCACACCAGGCCCTTCTCTCCTCCACTGTCTCCCAAAGCATGTCCAAGTTCAAGATCCTTGTTCCCATGACACTATCTATCCATCTCATCCTCTGCCATCCCCTTTTCCTTTTGCCTCCAATTTCTCCCAACTTTAGGTTCTTTTCCAATGAGTCCCATCTTCCCATTGTGTGGACAAAGCATTTAAGCTTCAGTATTTGACCTTCCAGTGAATAGTCTGAACTAATTTAAGTAGTGACTGGTTTGATCTCCTTGCTGTCCAAGGAACTTCAAAAATCTTCTCCAGCACTGCAATTGGAAAGTGTCGATTCTGGAACACCCATTTCTGTGTCTTTATACTGGCTAGCCTTTATGCCTTTATCTCTATCTCTTAGAATTCCTGGTTTCTTTCAAGACTCAGTTAACATACCACCTTTTCTTAGACACCTTTCTTCATCTCCCCAGGTTCTAATGCCTTCTCCTTGCTAAGTTTCCCTTATCTCTGCTTCCCATATTGCTTGTATATATCTCTTCGGTACATTTCCCAACACTCTCCCCGTCACCATTAGAATATAAGCACTTGGAGGGGAGGAACTCTTCTTGCTTTTTCCTCGTATCTCTAGTGCCGAGCACAATGCTTGCCACATGGTGAGTACTTAATAAATGCTTGTTGATCCATCAATTCCTTTGGGAGCGTGGATGAGATGGCTGCTGAGAGGTCCCTTGCAAGCCTAAAATTTTGTGATTCTGGGACCAAAGCTTCTCCCTGTAATGAAGGCTCATCTTTTTAACATCTAGATTATTCCAGTGATGCTGGATGGCTGCGAGTCATGGAACACTACAGTCTCCAAAGAATTCAAGCTGTGGGTCACCCAAAGGGCAATGCAGAGGCCTGTGGTGGGCGTGAGCGGCTGCAACCAATTTCCAGGAAGAAAGTGCACAGGAGATATATGTCCAGATTGTTCTACTGGCATCCATGCAGCATCAAGAGAGCTCTGGGGAGGTCCCCACCATGATGGGGGGTGGGGTGGGACCCTTTGGAGGTTCCAGGAGAGGATATGGATAAGAGATTGCTGAGGAGAAGATGGTATTTGGATGGGTTGCAATCTACACCTCTGGAAAGGGTTCCCATGCCCAGAAGAGTACAGATCTGTTAAACAACAATTTTGCTAGGGAGCTCCATCAGGACAAAATTCCTTCACTCGGCCCTGTGTGATACTTATCCCTCTCTGCCTTGGGTTATGGTTTTTGGAAGGATTGTGATTTTCCTCAGGGTAGAGATTCGCTCTGGGGCTGCACCCCACAACCACTTGGTGCCTCTTCCTCTCATGGGATCTTTATCCAAGTGTTCCCGTAAAGCCTCTTCTCCGTAAAGGATTTACCCAATTTGATGAAACCCACAAAACATCCAGACAGATCATCTAAAATAATTCTATAAAGAGGAGCTTTCAGTAGGATTCTGGTCTTGGAGTTAGCTGAGAGGGACTTCTGAGGCCAACCCCCTCACCTGATAGCTAGGGAAACTGAGGCCTGGAGAGGCAGAGTGAGTTGCTTCAGGTCCCACAGGTAGTCAATGAAAAGGCTGGGATCCTGTGCAGCATTAAACAGATAGAGCTCTAGTCTTGGAGTCAGGAAGACCCAGGTTTGAATTCCACCTCAGACACTTACTAGCTGTGTGACCTTGGGCAAGGCATTTTACTCCTCTGGGCCTCAGTTTCCTCATCTGCAAAATGAGAAGATTGGTCTCAGTGATCTCTAAGGTCCCATCTAGCTCTAAATCTGTGATTCCCTTTCTATTACAGAGACAGGATAGAGACTGGAGCTGTGATTTCATTGGTTTAGGGAATTCTCAAAAGAGGAAATTCCCTCTACCAATGCAGGTTGGCACATTTTCTGCAACTTATAATCTTAAAGAGTTGCCCAGAGTTGTGAAATGATCCAACCATTTTGGAGAACAATTTGGAACTATGCCCAAAGGACTACAAAAATGTGCATACCCTTTGGTCCAGCAATAGCACTTCTAGGGCTATATCCCAAAGAGATCAAACAAATGGGAAAAGGACCCACATGTACAAAAATATTCATAGCAGCTCTTTTTGTGGTGGCAAAGAACTGGAAATTGAGAGGATGCCCATCAGTTGGGGAATGGCTGAGCAAGTTGTGGTATATGAATGTAATGGAATACTATTGTGCTGTAAGAAATGATGAACAGGCTGACTTCAGAAAAACCTGGAAAGACTGCTTGTATGGTCTGATGCTGAGTGAAGTGAGCAGAACCAAGAGGACTTTGTACACAATAACAGCCACATTATGCAATGACTAAGATTGTTAAACTGAACCCTTCTCAGCATTACAAGGATCTAAGACATCTCCAGAGGCCTCGGGATGGACAATGCTGTCCACATCCAAAGAAAGAACTATGGAAGTCTAATCGCTATCACTTATTCTTACCTTCTGTTGAGTTTTGTTTCCTCTTTCTGATGGTTCCTCCTACTGGTTTTAATTTTTACTTACAACTTCACTAATGTGAAAATATGTTTAATGGGTATGTAAATGTAAAGCCTATATCAGATTGTGCGCTGTCTTGGGGAGGGTGGGGGGGAGGAAAAGGGAGAAAAAATTTTCAATTCAAAAGCATATGGGAAAAAAAAAAGAGTTGCCCAGAGCACTGAGAGGGTCACATGACCATTACTTGGGGTTTCTCGGGGTCACATGACCATTATATGTCCAAGGCAGGACTTGAACCTGGCTCTCTATTTTCTACACCTCCCCACTGCCTCTCTTTTGTACTATGCATTATAATCTATCAGCTCTTGTTTTCCCCATAGGGCCATCTCACTTCCTCTTCTGGCCATATCCTCAGTCATGTTCTTGTTGTCACTTTTTGTACACAAGTGTAAATGCTGCAGACCAATCACAACCACTGGGTATCTTTTCTTTGTCCTCTGTGTTATTTGTCATTCTGAGATGCTGCTGCTCTCTGATTTACAGCCCAATCACATCCCCAGAAGAGTATTGGGGTTGAAAAGATGAACTTCTAGAGTCATCAGAAAATCGGGGTCATCAAAACACTGCACAATTTCCCAAATTCAAACCAGTCTGTGCTCTTCCTCCTCAATTCATGGCCCATCTTATTATCGCTCTCTAGTATCTGTCTGAGATTCACCTGTTGGTCAGCTCAGTCAATTGACTTCCCATCCAGCTAAATGTTATCACCTGAGCAATATGAATTTTTCATCCACTTTGTTTTTCTGTGTAGATGGTTAGACCAAGCTCTTTCACAAGTTCATAGATGATTAGACCAAGCTCTTTCACATGAGAATTCATCTGAAAAGGATCTGGGGGTTTTTGTGGACTGCAAGTTCATTATAAGTCAACAGTATGTTGTGAAAAGCTAACAAGATCTTAGACTGTACTGAAAGCTAAGGTATCTAGAGCTAAGGAATTGATTGTCTCACTGTACTCTGTTCCAGACTGACCGCATCCAGAAGTGCTGCATTCCATTCTGGGGGCTACATTTCAGGAAGGACATTGATGAACTGGAGAGTGTCCAGAAAAGGGAACCGTGGAAGGATGATGCCATGTTAGAATGACTGGAAGGAGCTGACAGCGTCTAACTTGGAGAAGAGAAGAGTCAGTGAGGAAATTGTATCTGTCTTCAAGTGTTTGAAGGTCTGTCATGCAGAGGAGAGATTACTCTTGTTTCACTTGGTCCCTGAGGTCAGAATCAGGAGTAGCAGGTGGAAACCACAAAGAGGCAGATTCAGGCTTGGGATAAGCCAACATTTCTAACAATTAGGACTATTTGAAAGTGGAGTGGGCTGCCTGGGGAGTTAGCGGTTCCCTCTCACTGAGCATCTTCAGGCAGAGATTGGAGGACCACTTGGGAAGTTCGTTGTAGCAGGAATTCTCGTTCAGGGATGTGTTGTGCTGGGTAGCTTCTGAGATCCCTACCAACTTTAAAACTCTATGATTCCTCAGACTGACACGACTCGGGTGCATCATGCTTGCAGGACCACAATGTCATCTGCCAATGGAATCATTTAGAGCTTGATCCCCTCTGTGGAAAATTCTTCCTTTCTGTAGCTCTTCCATGAAACTAACATATCTCTGGAAAATACGCAGCTCCTTGCTTAACACTTCTGTCATCGTCAGTATCAATCAAATAATCTATCAACAAACATTGATTAGATATTCACCAGGTGCCGGGCGCTGTGCTCCATTCTGGATGGGGCTCAGTTACCTCTGCATCTGTGGCTGATACAGGGCATTGTATGGTGCTTATTTGAAATGAGACATAGCCAAGATCGCAAAACTGGTAGTGGAGGGGCAAGACTGGAATTCAAAAATGACGCACAATGGAAAAGGACTGCCTTTGGAATCAGTGGATATGAGTTAAAATCCTGGTTCTGCCTCATGCTACTTATGTGACCTTGGACTTCTTGTACCACTGAGCTCTTCTGGGTCTGTTTCTTCAACTCCAGTGGAGAGGATGATGGAGATAATGTGTGCTTCATCCCATCCCCACATGGTGTAGATTTCTTTGGCTGGGTTTCTATATTTTGGAAGCATTTTGTAAGGGTGCTAAGTGGTAGAATCAGGATTCGAACCCATCCAAAATCTGAACTCATTTTCCAGAAAGGGATATGCTTAAGCCCAGAGCCACCTGCGCCCGTCTTGCAGGTGAGAGTCAAAGAAAGAACCTTCCTGAAGCACAGATAACGGGACTGTCAGGATGAATAGAAACCTTCCAGAGGCTCATTTAGTCCAAATCTCTTCTTTTACAGATGAGTACATTGAGGCCCAGGGCAAGGGAGGAGTGTGAGTGGAAAATGTTATGCATTTGCCAGGAGACCAGGGTACAGATAGAGAGCTTGTGTGTACAGGTCAGATGCATGGAATGCTTTTTGTGGTCCAAGCCAACCTGCCCATCCCCCAGAGCCAGCTCCAGCCCTACCCCTGACCATTCTCTCTTTACTGAATTCTTAGAGCACCTTTTGCCCTCACTGCTCCCCTCGGGATTGTTTTGCCTTTTGGCATTGCTCTTTTGCTATCTCTGGGGGAGCTATTAAGGAGCTCACAATTGAGGTGGGGCTCGAGCTAGACCCCTGTAATAGTCTCCCTGAGGGGAAGGACTGAGGTTTTTTTGTTTTTGTTTTTCTTTTCCACATAAGTCCATTCAAAAAACACTTGTAAGCTCCTACTGTGTGCTCAGCAGTGAGGACATGAAGATGAAAAATTATACAGCCCCTGTCCTCTAGAAGCTTATTATCTAATAGAGGTGGGGTGGGAAGGTATAAATAGGTCCACAAATAAACACCAGGTCTACAAAGGTGTAATACGTGCCAGTGCAAGGAAGAATGCCTGAATGAAAAGACATTTATTGAACACTTACTATGTGCTAGGCACAGGGTATATATGGTGAATGCGATGGATTACAAGAGGCATCCAGACAAAATACTCTAGGAACACTGGGGGAGAAAGCGATCGTTTTCAGTTGGGGGTGGGGCGGAGAGGAGAAGGGGAGATTTCATGGAGATAGGCGAGAACCTGAGCTGGGTTAGGACTGGGAGATGAAGCTGGGGAGAAAGAAGGCTATTCCTTAGTGTTGATTGCACAAGCGTGGGCTGTTAAGGAGTGATCAGGACAGTTATTCATCGCTGATAATCACATGGTAGAGGGGATGTCATCCTGAGCCTGTCCCCTGGGTGGTTGGCATAGAGCTGTTATTAAGAAAAGAGAGCAGCTATTGAATGAGATGTGAGAGAACATGTGAATGGTGTGTGGATTGTTGGGGAAGGTGAGTGTGTGCAGGGAGAAAGAGCTCCAGGATACGTCCCCTCCCCCATCAGAGTCACTTCTGTGGTAGCCCCAGCTGGACATCCCTGGGACAGATTCTGTGGTGGAGGCACAAGGTGGGGGTCCCAGGCAGAGGAGCAAAGAGCTCTGGATGCTAGAATTAATCCCTACCAAGTAACCCAGAAGGTGGGCTTGTCTCGGATAGGATTTTGCTTCCTCGCTATCTGCATGTGAATCAACAGGCATGTATCTAAAAGGCAGTGTCACATAGACTGCCTGACTCATATGCAATCAGGAAGACCCAGGTCCAAAGCCTTTCTCTGGAACTTACAGGCTCTGTTACCATAGACAAATCACTTAAGCTCTCTGAGTCTCAAGCAACTAAAGACAGGATTTGAGGCACTATGTCCGTGGTGAGAGTTCCCACACTGATTGAATTATAGGTTATTGATGGGTTGGCATGTCTGTGTCAACATTTCTAACCCTCCCCCACCCCCACCCCAAGTCTCTAGAGAGAGAAACCAATGTGCTCAGAGCTTGGAAAGTGTTCTCTGGGATTGTAAACAAGCTTGATCTTGAAGGAGGAGGAGGATTTTAACAGAAGGACGTGAGGAGTGAGTGTATCCCAGGCAAGGGATGGAGATGGAATAAAAGCCTGGACAAATGTAAAGAGGCAGGAGAATGCAGGTCGAGGTCAGGGAATGCATTGCTTGCCATTTGACTGGAACAGAATGTGTGAAGAGGAGTAATAGGAGCTAAGTCTGCAAAGAGAGTGAGCAGGGAACTAGACAACTGAGAACCTTAAATGCTGGATAGAGCCCTAACCAGGGTGGAGTGGCTGGGATGTTGTCCCAGGGTCCTTAAATTTAAGACAGCAATAACAGCACTTGCCCTCCTGAATCATAGAAACAACTGAGCTTAACAATTACTTAGCAAGAAGAATTAGTTAAAATAAAATCTGCCAGATGGTGCCTTCACGTCCTTCCCTATCACAGGCAGAGTACTCTAGGTGAGCTCCTCCAGAGCCTGCCCTTCACTGCTTCCTGACCCCCACTCCAAATTGGCCTCACAGTGCCCAAGGTCTCTGTTTCTTACCCCTTCAATAAAATTTCCCCAGGTGCTCAAATTATTTATAAACAAGATGCTGGAGGCTAAGAGTTTGCATCTTATCCTTTAGACAACAAAGAACTGTTGAAAGTTTTCTTTGAGCAGGGGAATGACATGGTTAGATTCATGTATTAGAAAGATTATTTTAGCAGCTGTGTAGAAGATGGCTTGGAGAGGAAGAGATGGTAAGCAGTCCAGGAAAGAGATTGCGGGTCCCTACATTACAGTAGAGCTGATATCAGTATCAGCTGAGGGGCTGGATGCGAAGGACATTGTTGAGATATGGTCCAAAGGGCTTGCTACCTGAGAACTGAGATGACTCAGGTCTTGTGCTTGGGTAACTGGGAGGATGCTGGCCTCATCAACTCAATTCAATTCAACAAGCATTTATTGTGCACCTACTATGTTCCAGGCACTGGACTAGACACTAGGAATATAAAGACAATCAATCAGGAGGCATTTGGTGAGTGTCTAATTTGTGTCAGGTGCTGTGCTAGACATGAAGGATACAAAGACAAAGTGAAACGGTCCTTCCCCTCAAGGAGCTTACATTCTTTCGGCTTAGGGAAGTTGAGAGAATGGGCAAGTTTGTTTGTTGTTGTAATTTAGTCTTTTCAGTAATATTGGACTCTTTATGACCCCATTTGGGGGTTTTCTTAGCCAAGACATTAGAGTGGTTTGCCATTTCCTTCTCCAGCTCATTTTACAGATGAGGAAACCGAGGCAAACAGGGTGAAGTGACTTACCCAGGGTCATGCAGCTAGTAAGTGTCTGAAGCCAGATTTGAATTTAGGAAGGTGAACCTTCCTGATTCCCAGCCCAGCACTCTGTCCATTGGCTGTGGACTCGCTGAGTTTTGAGTGGCAGGAAGGATGTCCCTGTAAAGAGTCCAGTGGAATACTGGAAATCACAGGATTATAGCTTTGGGGCTGACGGGGCATTGAATGCAATCCCCTCATTTTTCAATTGAGAAAAATGAGACCCAGAGAGGGTAAACAATTTGTCTAAGGTCACACAGCCAGTAAAAGATCTGGGATTAATTATTTGACTCCAAATCCAGCACATTTTGAAGTCTATCATGTATTTTAGAGGTTTTAGAGAAGCAACTAGGACTGAATGTAGGAGTTGTCCAAATGAAGGTGAGATGTGCATAGATGCACATGACATCACTAAAGGAAAGAGCGTATAGAGAAAAGGAGATTCAGGATGGAAGCTGGATTGCTTGTCTACACGTAATCGGGGGCAGTAAGCAGATAATGAACCCACAAAGGAAGTTGTGACAAGGTGGTGGGGGATGGAAGAAAAGTAGGAGAGATCGGTAGAAGGGAGGAGAAAGTATTCGGAAGAAAAGAGAGGCAAACAATGGTACATGTTTCAGAAATATCAAGGGTGGTAAAGACTGAGAAACAATCACTAAATCTGTCAACTAAGAGGTCATTGGTAACCTTGGAGAGATTTAATAGGAAGGTATGTCTGGAAGCCAGATTATAAGGTATTGAAGAGTAGTGGGAGAAGTGGAAGCGTTGAGTGTAGACTACTTTTTCTACAAATTTAGCAGTGAAGAGTAAGGGAGATCTATGTAACAGGTTTCCCACTTGACCCTGGAATCCCACCATTACAATGTCGAGGCTTGTGTTCAGTTCCTGGCCCCCACCCAGTCCATTCCCTCCCCACACACCAGGCAGGAACCTTAATCAAATAACAAAGAATTTAATTGGATCACAATTGCACAATAAGTAACGAGGAAAAAGAATTGAGCAATAGAAACATTCTCAGCTCCTATGCACAAATGAGTACAGTCTCCTACAGGCTCCCAAAGGATTATAATCTAATCCCCCCAAACCCCTAACATATGGGAGGAGGGAAACATTTGCCTCCATGGCTCACATGCTCTACAGCTCCGGGGACTGATGTCTCAGCTTTCTCTCTCAGCTTTGTCCAGTACCCAGCACAGAAACTTGGTAAGGGTTTAGTTATAGGGATCTATCTCAATTGGCTCCAAAGTCATCAGGATTATTTTGGACTCCTAGATTTGGGAACACCGTGGCAATCTTACTCCATTTGACTCCTGTTTCCTTTTCTTCCTTTGACCAATTAATCAATCAATCAACAACCATCTGTCAAGGACCTACTATGTGCTAGGCACTGAGACTACAACAGTCCATGTGAAGCAACATGTACATATATGTTTATGTAAAATAAATGCAAGATGATGTGGGGCAAGGCTGTAATAGCCCCAAAATATTTTTAAGTAGGAGGTAGCACTAGGGATTCTATAGAGGCCAAGGTGAGGAACAGATCTAGGCATGGGGGAGACACATAGTGCAGACATCAAGGCAGAAAATGTCATGGGTGAGGAAAAGCAAAGAGCACAGTTGATCTAGATTGCACAGAACATGAAAGGGAACTGGATAATAAGTCTGGAAAGCCAGACTGTGAAGACTTTCAATACTAAATAGAGGAATTTACACATGATTTTGGAGAGAATAGAGAGCTACTTCAACTTAGTAAGTGGGGAGCAGTAAGGACCAGACTTGAGCATTAGGAAAATCATTTTGGCAGCTCTGTAGAAGATGGATTGTTGAGGAGAGAAGCAGCATCTGAGGAAGGAAGACTAATTAGAAGCCTTTTTAGGTAATGAGGGCCTGAACTAGGATGGTGGCCATGGTAGAGAGAAAGGGGACAGATATAAGAGATGTAGTAGAGAGAGTATTGACAAGACTGAGAAGGGTGAAGGAGAGTGAAGAGTTGAGGATGACTGAAGATGGAAGCCTTGAATGGAAGAATAGTGGTACATATCCCAGATCATTCTGTATCGCAAAAACTTTCTGCTTCTCTTTGAAGACTTTCCAACAATGAATCTTCCCTTCATGCTCTGTGCCCATACATGCAAGCCCCTGAGAAATGCAGTCTTGGGGATTTTTGCCCATGAGTATTGTCCTTTGGGCCCTTTGTATCATGGGAGATGAGTATGTCTCTATTACATCTTCCCCTCAGCAAAAATTCTTGCAGTCCCTACAAATTACAGCAGGTGCACAGGTACAAACTGTAGGTACATACCATAAAAAAATCCATTTGTTTGCCTAGAGCACAGTCATAGGCAATTATCCTATACACACAGGCCACATGTAAGAACACAGTATATAACATCCAGATTAGAGTTTTGTGCAATAGGTTATGCATAGGTCACATGCAGAAACAAAATACATAGGTTCACGTAGCAAAGTTCTATATGGAATATTAAATACACATTAGACACATGCAACCATGTAGTATATAATAGCATCACGTGTAAGGTTGGTTACAGGCCCCAAACCTGATTATGTCCTCCTCAGCTTTCACCTGGGCTGCAGCCTTCTAGGAACTTTTCAGTGACCCTTATCACCTTTAAGTTAAAATATAAACTCCTTAACCTGACATTGAAAAACCTTCACTAGCTTACCTCTCCAGACTTATGTTCTTCTTCATTCACTCTAAGTTCCTCCAGCCAAACTGACCTGCTTATTGTTCTCTGAATTTATAATTTTGTCTTTTGCCTCCATGCCTTTGCCCAGGCTGTCCCCCCTTCCCCCCCCCCCACCCCATGTCTAGAATGCTCTCATGCCTCACTTCTAGAATCCTTAGAGTCTTTCCAGGCTCAGTTCATGACATCTATTTAAAATCTTTCCTCATCTCCCAAGATACCAGTGTTTTCTCCCTCCTCAAACAAGCAGGGTTAGCAATCTACCAGGGCCATCTTGCCATCTTCCCTGCTGCCATTTTACTTCTCTTGAGTGGAAGAGTATCCTCTGAATGTGGCCTCCAAACATCATGCCCCCGGGGAAGTTAGTCTACTCAGTTTTGGAACGCCCTCCTGAATCTCACCTATCTTGACTCCAGTGATTCAGTGCAAACTCACTTAACCCACTCTATCTGGCCATGGCCAGACACATCACATTTAGTCATCTAGTCCACCAAGATCATCTTGCATCTTCCCTGCTACGATTACCCCCACCCCTCTCAATCAACCAATTGCCCCTATGACTCCATTCACCATTCTTTGGACTCCCCAGACCAATACTTTTCCCCATTCACTAACTTCTCTGTAAATGTTGTCTTCTATTAGAATGTAAATTCCTTGCAGGTAATCAATCAATCAGCCAGTCAATTAACATTTATTAATTGCCTACCATGTATCTAGGGCCATTCCACTTGTATTTTTATTCCCAGCACTTAGTACATATTAAGAACATAATTAAGTCCCTTCAGTCTTTCATCTATTAAGTGTTGTATCTTCCTAGTAGAATGTAAGCTTCTTGTGGGCAGGGATTATTTTTAACTTTGTTTTTGTTTCCCCAGTGCCTAGCACAGTTCCTGGTATATCGTAGGTGAAAAAATGCTTGTTGAATAGGACTGGATTACAAGTTCATAACAGAACCTTACCTGTTGGAGTTTTATCACACGTACCTCGTCAATAGTTATCATCAGGCTATATGTGTAATGTTCTCACCTATCTCCCTCAGTACACCATACATCAGCCTGGTCAGGGGCTGGGTCGTCTTGGCACTCTTGAAGTGACTCACTGTTGGTGTTACCTGTAGGGCCTCTAAAGGCCCACTGGTCTGTATACACAAATCTGGCTCAGGATTGGACTCCACAACTTCCTGGAGCCTTCGTTGTTGGAATTTTAGGCAGGAGCCGGTGGGCCTCTCCCTCTTTCTACCATCTGGGAAGAAGTCCTGATCAGTACAGGGCAGCCTTAGCAAGCTTCATCAATCCCCAAGATAGTACCAGCCTGCAGCTTCCTCTGCACCTGGACCCTTTCCATATAGACCCAGCACCACCTGTCTATCCGCAACTGGTGAATAAGCCCTTTCTTGGACACCATTTCCCCAAGCCTCTGTTGCTCCTATCCTACTGATCTCCAGAGAATCCAATTAACTCCTCTATGGGCAACAGGTGGTTAGGATATGCTGCCTTTACAAGCTATTTTGTAGAATGACGGATGAGGCAACTTTCAATGACTTGGGCTAAGGCCACTCCTCACTAATTCGCCATCTTGTGTTTTCCCCAAGCATCGGGATTTTTTTTTTTGTATGTCACTGTCCTGTGACTGGAGTCAGTAGGATCCTAGGATCAGAGGTTTAGCCGGTAAACAAACATTTATTAGGGGACACACAGTGCTAAGCAATGAGGATACCAAAAAAGAGGTTGGGGAGGCCTGCAGGTCCTGGAGAAGGTTCTGATACCACCTGGATACTGCTTGTCCTTCCCGTCTCCTTCTGGGGATTAGAAATCTCTGCAGCAAGCTCCAAAGGTGTTTGGTGTTGGGAATCCCCACCCCAAGAGGCGCAGTGAGACTGCAGCATAAGACACCGAGTATGGAGTCAGGGGAGCAGGGTTCAAAACTCATCTCTGTCACCCACTCATGCTGTGATCTTGGGCAAGTCACTTCATCTGTTGGCCTCAGTGTCCTCATCTGCAAAATGGGAAGAGGGTTGGATTCACTGGTCTCCATGTTCGTTTCTAGCTCTAAATCTATGTTCCTACCTCAAGCACAACTCTCTCACATCTCTTCCACACATCCTCTGCCAGGTTGGGCCAGTGGAATCTGTTCATTACCCACTCTTGTTGCGCCAAATGTCCAAAATCATCATGGAGGGTTTCACAGATAGCCTTTGGAACCCCAAGCATATTCTCCTACTTCTCACAGGTGGGTTCACATCCTGGCCCAGGACTCCATTCGCAATTACTCAGTACTCCAAGCTGCAACGTCTGTTGCTCCCTCAATAGCAAGAAAGGAACCTTCTGGGAATTGAGACTCAAGCTCCCACCCACCCAAGAGCCACGCCTCTTGAGGCTGTGGAAAGCACCACACTTGGGATTGTGGGACTTGAGTTCAAATCCTCACCCTGCCATTTCCTACTTGTAGGACCTTGGGTCTATCACCTCACTTCTCCAGACCTCAGTTTCCCCATCTGCAAAAATGAGGGGGTTGGACCAGATGACCCCTGAGGTGGCCTCTTCCAGCTTTTATATCTCCATGCTTAATCCCATATCTATAACCTTACATGTGATCTTGGGCTGGTCCTTTCTCCTCTCTGGACCTCAGTTTCCTTCTCTGTAAAACAAGGGCATTGGACTTAATGGCCGCTAACTAAGGTTTCTTTCAGCCCAGCGTCAGAGATCCCGTGCCCCCTTTTCTTGGCCTGTAGACATCCGTCCTGCAGCTGCGCACACTGCCAATCACCCAAGGACAACTGGGGCGGGGGCCCTGGTTGAGTGCTATCACATCTCTCCCCACCGACGGCTCTCTCCTTGGCAGGAGGCCCAGGCCCTTGGCTGTGCTTTCTTGGGTGAGTGGCCCAGCTGGCTCGCCTTTGCCCCTTACATGGTCATCATGAAGCTTTCCGATGCGTGTGCAGAGGGCATCTACAAGGTATGGGGCATCTGCATGAGGGCTTGACCTCCCTGGATGGTAATGTGCGCTGAACTCATGGTTGGGTGGTGCCACTACCCAGCTCTGATTGGTGGCTTGCAGCTTAGCACTTGTCAGAAAATAAATCAGGGAACGAGTGTCCGTCCATACTTGGAGTCAAGCTCTATGCATAGCTTTGGAATTCACCAGTGACAATGTACACCAAAGCTAAGGTCTCCAGTTTGGGGACAGAAAAACTCAAGCATCTCCCTGTCAGCAGGAGCAAGCAGTAGGCCCTGCCTTTGGCTGGCCATCATCCCCCCTGCTCCTCCAGACCGCCCCAGCAGGGCGACATAAAAGGCCCACATGGGCCCGCCCCAACCCCTCTGCTCCTGCGCTAGGGGCCCAAGTGAGGTCCACTGGGTCCTCAAAGGCCTCCGCACGTTTCCCATCCTCATGATTTCCAATGAGGCCGGAAGATCTGGGCTGGAGCTCACTTGTAGCTCGTGGGGAAGAGGACAGAATTGTTCATAGATTCCCAACAGGAGCCCTTGCATGGCATGGTGGAGGGGCACCGCCAAGAGTGTGTTGGGTTTGGTATCCTGGAAGGCCTGGGTTTGAATCCTGCCCCTGCCACTTACTAGCAGTGTGACCGTGGGCAAGTCCTTTTACCTCACCTCCCTCCCACCATGGGCCCCAGTTTCCTCAGCTGCAAAATGAGGGGTGGGGTTGGACTTGGTAGTCCCTGGGGCTCCTTCCAGGTCTATCTCTTGGATCTTGCCCTCTTATGACTCCTCAGACGTGGCAGGGGAGGCGAGCGAGCTGGATCTATCGAGGCCAGGGCTCCCTCCCTGCTGCTCTATGTTCCAGGTACCAGACAGAGCCTCTGCAGACCTGGAACTTGTCAGCTGACAGCAGGAGACCAGAGGCTTTGGACTGATCTAATTCCTTCAGCCGTCTTTCCCCATGCTCTTCCAGCATCTTTCCAAACACAGTGAGATCACCACAAAGCCGTTCCCATCACCAGCCGCTTTTTCCATGAGTGGCTGGACAGTAGTTGGAGGGGGGGGGAGGACGAGGGTTATGGGGGAGGGGCAGGAACCCTCAGGACCTACGCCCAAAGGGGCAGGCTCCCACTTGGCCCACGAAGGCTGTTTTCCCTTTTTTTCCTGTGTCGTGGGGATCCGTTGAAGGGCTCCAGCCCTGAAAACCAGTGGCTGCTCAGAGAAAGTCCAGGGCATTCTTGACTTCGGCTTTGTATACACCTACATTGGTACATGTGGTTGTCTTTGTACCCCTAGAACCTAAAGAACATCAACTCTTTGAGAGAAGGGATGGCCTCAGTTTTGTCTCTGCATGTCTAGTGCCTAGCACAGTGACTGGCCATTCAGTGCCAATGATTGTTTGAATCGATTGCAGTACTCTGACAGTCCCTTGTAGAGGCCAGAGCTGACCCTGATCAGTGTCGAAACTCCAGGAATGTTTGCTGGGTCTGGCTCTACTAGAGTTATAGTGTCCTTCTTTCTGATGCTCACAATTCACCTAGGAGATTACAGACCCACTCTAACATAACCCAATATGGGGAGTCTTTCTCATTCAGTCCATAGAGACCAAGACCCCTACAGGCTGTAGACGTGTATGGTACAAGTCAAGTCATACCTAGTCAACAATCATTTATTGAGTGGTGCAGTGGATAGAGCACCAGACCTGAGTCAGAAAGACCTGAGTTCAAATCTGGCCTCAGACACTTACTAGCTGTGTGACCCTGGGCACATCACTGAACCTCTATTTGCCTCAGTTCCTCTTCTATAAAATAGGGACACACCGGAGAAGGAAATGGCAAACCATTCCAGTATCTCTGCCAAAAAAATTCCTTGGACTTTGTCCATGGGGGCATGTAGAATGGGACATAACTCAGCAACAACGATAATGTGCCTAGCTCTGTGCTAAATGCTAGGGATACAAGGAAGGCAAAAAACAGTTCCTGCCCTCAAGAAGCTTATGCTCTAGTGGAGGAGACAACATGGAGACAACTGTGTAACCACAAGATATACACATTATAAATGGTAAATGATTTCAGTGGTGGAGAGGAGTGAATGGGAAGGGTCTCCTGCAGAAGGCAGGGTTTGAGCTGAGTCCTGAAGAAAGTCTGGGGAACCAGGAGGTGGAGGTGAGGGAGGAGGGGCATGGAAAAAAGTTAGTGCAAAGTCGGGGAGTCATGGGATAGAATGTGTGACACGGTCAGTCACAGGGTTCACAGAGGGGAACGAAGGGTGGGAAGGCTGGAAAGGCGGGAGGGGGCTAGGTTACGAAGGCCTTCTAAAGCCCCCAAAGCATTTTATATTTGACCCCAGAAGTAATGGGGGGTCTCTGGAATTTATCACGTTGGGAAGTGACACGGTCAGTCCTGCGCTTCATGAAGGAAGATGACTGTGGCTGCTAAGCAAAAAAACGGACTGGAGCAGGGAGAGCCATGAGGCAAGGTGACCGATGAAGATGCTATGGCAGTAGTCCAGGTGACGAGGCCGTCCTTGGGCGCTGGCTATGAGAGTGGAGAGAAGGGGTTGCTTTTGGAAGAGGTTATGAACACAGCAATTAGAAGATCCGACAATCTGGCTGCGTGGGGTGAGCACCAGTGAGGGATCCAGGATGGTACCGAGCTTGTGAACAAGCTTCCTTAATGAAATGGCTGGAATATAGCCATCACTTGGGATCCATTGGATATGCTAACTCTTTTATCCGTGCTATCACTGCCAGTCAGGGTCCTATAATCCAGCCGGTCAATTAATCATCAAGAAGTTATTAACCACCTACTACGTTCCAGGCTCTGGGCCAAGGGCTGGGGCTAGAAAGAACACCAAAAGCCATGGCCCCTGCTCTCAAGTTGCTCGCAATCTAATGGGGGAGATGGCATGTAAATAAAAATGCACAAAGAAGATAATATATGCAATTCTCCAGCACAGGATAAGTTGGCAGTAATCTCAGAGGGAAGGCACTAACACGAATGAAAAGTGCTTTGGAAGACACATAGAGGACAAATTGAAGTGGGGAGGCAAGGAGACCAATTATGGCCATTACTGTAGTCTCAGTGAGAGGTGATAATGATCATAAAGAAGACGGTGGCCCCGAGAGTGGAGAGAGGAGGTGTTGGGGATCTCGAAATGACAAGATCTGGTAAGCAATTAGACATGTGGATATTAATGTCCAAGACAGATGTGTAATATCGATATTAGAAACAATGTGATACTAGATATGTGATCCAGAGTCAGAGGTCAAGCCTGACGTTGAAGTTGTGAGCCTGGGTGATTGGGGTGGAGGGGTGCCTTCAACAGAATAAGGAAAATTGGAAAACAGGCAAGTCTGGGGAGAAAGAACAAATTCTGTTTTGAGTAGGAAAGAGTTAGGAAAGCTTGGTGGGGCAGGGACAGACAAGCACTTTGGGGTCTGGGGTGACCCCTGCCCACCTCTGTTTCCTGAAACAAGTCCAGGGAAATTCAAAAGCCATCCTGAATTCCTCTCTGAAGAGCTGTCAAAATGTATATATCTAACTCATCCACAGTTGTAACAGAATCCAGCTTGGCCTCTTTGCACTCAGCTGATGCTATTCTTGAAAAGGGATGCCTTGGCCTGGGGCCTTGAGCCCCTTTGACATTCAGGGAAGTGCAGCTAGGCATACAATTTATCTTCAAACTGCCTGGCCTGACTTTCTTTGGTGAGCAATGGTCTGTCTGGGGCAACTTCTCTTTTGATCATTATGCCCAAAGACATGACAAAGATCCATCCTTTATCCCCTTGTCCATTGTCATCATTGTGTCAAGAACCCTAAGTAACCAATGGACATTTGATCAATCAAAATACATTTCTTAAGCACCTACCTTGGGCCAGTCACTCTGCTCAGCCCTTGGGAAACAAAGAGAGGTAAAAAACATGAACAAAACAAAAAACCAAAAACATGGTCCCTGCTTGATGCTGGAATATAAACACAAAAATGAAATGTTCCCCACCTTCAAGGAGCTTGGGTTCCTTAGGGAAGATAACATCAACTTCTCTGTGCCTCAGTTTCCTCTTCTATAAATAAGGGGACTTGATGGCCCCTTCCTATTCTAAATCTAAGATCCCATACACATATAGGAGGGAGTATGGAATAAATAGATGCAGAATAAATACAACATCAATACGAGGTTGTGAAATGCGGAGTAGTTTGGGAGGGAGGCCACAGTGAGGGGAGCAGGAAAGGCTTCATGTTGAAGGTGATGGCCGAGCTGGGTCTTGAAGGATGTCAGGGATTCTGTGATCCCTGGGAGATGAAGAGAAGATTCATTCTGGTGCTTGTCTTTTTCATTTGAGATGACCCCCCACACACATACACACATACACACTTATACTGTGTGTACCTTGTAGGTATGTAGTTTTTCTGCATGTTGTCTCTCCCATTAGAATGTCGGCTTCCTGTGGAGAGAGATTGCTTTTACCTTTTCTTGTATATGCTGGGAATAAGGCATTGCCAGGGAAAAGACACAAAGATGGGAGATGGTGTGCAGTGTGTGAGGAACAGAGAGAAGGCAAATTGGACTGGATTGTAGAATACAGGAAGGGTTATAATATATGACAAGGCTGGGAAAATAGGAAGAGGCCAGGTTGTGAAGGGCTTCAAAAAGTCAAGCGGCAGAGAATATGTTTTATGCTGGAGGAACAGGGCGCCATTGGAATTTATTGAGTCAGGCAATGGCACGGTCACTTAAGGAAAATCACTTTGGTAGCTGAAAGGTGGATGGAAAGGAGCAGGGAGGCAAGGAGGTCAATTAGGAGGCTATTGAAAAAGTCCAGATGAGAAGGGATGTGGGCATGAACCAGGGTAGTGGCTGTGGGAGTGGAGGGAACGGCTTGGATTTGAGAGATGCAGTAGAAACAGCAAGCTTTGGTAACTCATTCAACATGTGGAGTGAGGGAGAGAGAGGTCTTGAGGATAACAACAGAGCTATGAACCTGGGAGGCTGAATGAACAGTGGTGCCCACAACAGATACAGGGGAGTTGGGTAGAAAGGAAGGTTCTGGGGTAGGGGTGGGATAAGATAATGAATTCTGGTTTTGATAGGGTGACTTTTGAGATGTCTGCAGGAGAGTCAGAAATGTCCAATGAGGACTTGATGATAGAGAAGTGGAGCTCAGGAAAGAGACCAGGGTTAGATATATAGACTCATAGATTTAGAGCCAGAAGGGACTTTACAAGCCATTGATTCTAACGCCCTTGTTTTACAAAGGCAGCTAGATGGTGCAGTGCATAGAGCACTAGGCTTGGGATCAGGAAGACTCATCTTCCTGAGTTCCAGTCCAGCCTCAGATGCTTACTTAGCTGTGTGATGCTGGGCAAGTCACTGCACCCTGTTTGCCTCGGTTTCTTCATCTATAAAATGAGCTGGGGAAGGAAATGGCAAACCATTCCAGTATCTTTGCCAGAAAAACCCCAAATAGGGTCACTGAAGAGTCAGACATGACTAAAATGTTTTATAAATGAGGAAACTGAAGTTTCCTCCTGGTCTAGGGCCATGCAACTAATGAGTGTCTGACGTAAGATCTGAACTCAGGTCTACCTGACTCTAAGCCCAATGCTCTCTCTGCTCTACAACCTAGACAGATGCCTACCATTTGAGAGTCTGCTGCATAAAGATGGTAGTTGAACCGGTGGGAGCTGATGAGATCACTAAATGAGAGGGTCTAGTGAGAGAAGAGAGGCCAAGGCAGAAGGGAGAGGGATGCACATAGCTAGAGGACATGACCTGGAGGAAGATTCCACAGAGAATACTGAAAAGCAGCAGTCAGACAGAAAGGAGGAGAACTAGGAGAGTGCAGCATTCTGAAAACTAAGAGAGAAAGAAAATATTCAAGAGGAGAGGCTGGTTAAATTAGGGCCGCTCACTGTAGCAACTGAAATCAAGGCCCCTTGAGTTCAAGGAGTTTAAAAATGAGGAGGAGACTTAATCGGTTTCTCCAGCCCATTTCTTTTCTTTCATTTGGCAGCAAATACAAACCTCTCCAAATGAGTGATTATGTGGTAACCTTGTGTCTGCATTCAGGAGGGGAAAAGGAAACCCACACATAAGACTTAAGTGTCCAAAGGAGATTTATGAAAGGATATTCTTTACAGCCGGCTGGAGACAGGAATGGGAGGCTGTAGGCCTCCAAATCTTCGTCCAGATTGGGGTGGCGGTATGGCAGGTCCCCAGATGGGGGTCACGTGGAGGCTCCCTCTGAGATGCCTTCCCAGCTTTCACTCTCTGTTCAGGAAGCCCCATCTCCAATGTGTTAGAGATGCTCCTTCCTTCTCCGGGGTTCTAGGAGGGTGTTTGGTGGGGAGCAAGACGTTATCTGCTAGTTTTGTTTCCAGATCAAGGCTTTGGAATCTCTGAGCACAGTAAATGGTCGAGGGGAATGAGAGGATGGGACTGTGATGTTCCCTGACGTTCTCACAGTGAACTAAATAAGGGGGATGTGGAGGGTCTTATACTTGAAGCTATATGCTAAAGGGCTTTCTGAGCTCAGGCGAATACTTTATCTACAGGTTTACTATTAGGAAAAGAGGGAGAGACTTTCTCAGCCAGTTACTTTATAGGGTTATTATTAGGAAAAGAGGGGCTTTTTTTGGCCAGTTTTAGGGGCAAAAGTAAAAAAAAATAAGCAAGATAGATTCGATACAGAATACACGTCAATTAACTAGCAAGAGTCAGGGTTGTTCTTTCAAGAGAGGAATCAAAGGCCTCCTAGAGATGCCAATATTTTCCCCACTTTGGCTTCTTCATATTAAGTGGCTTCTGTTGGGGTAGGGGGTGGGGGCTGAGAAATGACCTTCCAATATACAACGATCCTAATAGGAATGAAGGCCTTACTTTTTAATATAGCTATATATAGATGTGTGCCCGCATTATTGATTCATTTGCATTCCTCAGAGTGAGGAGGAAGCTCGCTTATTGTGACAAAGTTCTAAGAAGCCAAGCCAAGTCCTCAGACACATAATGAGAAAGGGTATAGAACTCCAAAGAGCTGACCTTGTGGAAGGCATGGGAGCACTTAAAGTTTCTTGGTCCAGCCACAGTGTCAAGCACAGAAGAAAGACTGAGAAGGATAAGGATGGAGAAATGACCATCAAATACAAAGTAATTTCAGGAGAAGGGAGAGCGCTAAGTATCGGGAGATCTGCAAAAGACTTCCTGAATGAGGGGTGAGTTTTCAAGACATCGGAGGATTCTTCAAGGTGGAGGTGAAGAGGGAGAGAATGCCAGGCTGTCTACAGGCTGGAGTTGGAATGCCATGGACAGTATGCAGGTCAGTTTGGCTAAAATAGAGGGTGCATGAGTGCAGATTGTCAGAATGTCACGCAGGGTAATGGTCAATCCGTCTAAAAGGACAGGTCAGAGCCAATAGGGGAATTTGAATCTTATCATAAAGAGAATGGAGAGTCACTGAGGCTTCCTGAGCAGAGGAGGGACATTGTCAGGTTGGTGCTTTAGGAATGTCTGTTTAGGAGGATGGATCACAGAGGGAAGAGATGGGAATCAGGGAGGCCAATTAGGAGGCTAGTGCAATGATCCAAGCAAGAGGTGATGAGAGTTTCAGTTAGGATATTGTGTGAATGGAGAGGAGACTGCCCCTTTCATCACTGCTCTTTGACCAAGCCCTTCTGCCTGAGCACAAAGGCAGAGGCCAGCCATTTCCCCCTCGGTTGGAGGGTGTCAAGGAATGCCGCATAATTGCTTTATAAACCCTCAGGGCCATCACATTGGGTGTCCAGCCTCTGCAAACACTTCTGAAGACCATGGCTGTGAGGTGCTGTGTCTTTAAGAAGTACACAGGGTTACAGGCTAGTCTCTGGAGGGTCTCCATTGGTGTCCTCTACTTCTCTGTCATCAGATCTCTGCTATTCCTACCCCTCCATGTCATGTCCTAGCTAGGACTGTAACAGGCCCAGGGACCACCTCCCTGAGGCCCTTGTAACTGGACTGGTTGTCTCACAGTCTGTTCCTTTCCTCTGGAACTAAGCTCTGCCACCATTTGCTTTAGTCAACCTGCATTTATTAAGCACCTACTATGGGCCAGGCACCGTGCTAAGCCTGAGGATACAAAGAAAGACAAAAGACAGTCCCTGCTCTCAAGGAGCTCCCAGTCTAACGGGGGAGACCACATGCATACAACTGGGTACAAATAAGATAGAGCAGGATGAGTTGGACATAATCAACAGAGGGATTAATGCTAGGATTTAGGGGGATTGGGAAAGGCTGTGTGGCAGAAGCCCTTAATTCTTGGCCATTGAGAATGCTTTCTTCATCAAAAGTCATTGATATCACCTTTGGTCTAGTCTGTTCTCCCCGTGAAGAAGTTAAGCTCTTTCACCAGCTCCTGGTCCACTAGACCACATGCTGGGACAGAAGGAAGCAGCTAATTTCACAGAATCACAAATGTCCCCACTGGGACAGCTCTGGACGTTAGGAAGTTCTCACTGACATCAAGCCTGAATGGGCTTCTTGGCTGCTTGCCTTTGCTCCTCCTGGTTCTGCCCTCCGTCTAGTTCCTTTCCCATATGACAGCCCTTGGGATACTTGAAGACAGTTCTCGTTACCCCTGAATCTTCTCTCATTCATGCTAAGCCCTCTTAGTTCCTTCAACTGGTTTTCATGTGACACAGACTGCAGGCCCCTCCCCAAGCTGGCTGTCCTCCTTTGGGTACTCTCCAGCTGCTCTAAACTGCTATACCCAGAACTGGACACAAATTCCATATATGTTCTAAGGAATGCTTACTTCTTTATTCCCGGAGGCTGTACCCCTCTTAATGCAGCCCAAGGTCTCATTAGCATTTTCTTTAGTCGCCACATCATGGCGCTGACTCATATAGAGCCTGTAGGCCACAAAAGGCCGTGAATCTATTTCAGAGCACCCAATGTCTAACCATGCCTCCCCCATCTTGTATTTGAGAAGTTAATTTTTCTTATCTAAGTAAAAGACTTTACATTTATCCCTACTGAATTACATCCTATTAGATTCAGCCCAATACTCCAGGGGTGGGGAACCTACGTCCTCAGGTAGCCCTGTAGGCCCTCAAGTGCAGCCCTTTGATGCACTTGAGGACCTAGAGGGCCACATGTGGCCTTGAGGTGGCAGGTTCTCCACCCCTGCTCTAGCCCCTCTGTCATCCAGTATGTCAGTTCTCCCTCCTAGCTTGGTGCCATCTTCAGATTTGGTGATAATACCATCTATGTCTTTGTGTATCATGCCCCTGCTAAAAATATTAAGCATAGATCCCTAGGACACTTCACTGGAGACCTTTCACCAAGCGGACACAGAACCATTAATGACTATTCTTTGAGTCCAGCCCTCCAATCATCTCTGAATCCATTGGACTGTCTTATTGTCTAATCCACATGTCTCCATCTTCTCCTCAAGAACAGAATGAGATATTTTATCAAAAGTTTCGCTAAAATCTAGGTAAACTATATCCACGGCATAGCCTTCATTTACTAGCTTGGTATTTCTGTCATTATGGGAAATGAAGTTGATCAAGTTCTTGATGAAATCACATGGGTGCTTTGTAATGACTGTTTCTCTTTCTAGATGGTCACCAACTATCTCTTCAATGATATACTCTAAACATTTCCCATAAATCAAAGTCAAGCTCACTAACTTAGAGTTTTCAGACTCTGCTCTTTTTCTTTTTTTTCCTTGAAAATCAGGACATCTGCCCTTCTCCATCCTGTGGTCTCTCTCCCATTGTCCATGGTCTTTCAAATATTTCTGAGAGTGGCTCAGTAGTCACATGTGGCAGCTCTTTCAAGACCCAAGGATGTCATTCATCTGGGCCATCAACGGCAACTAGGCTCTCATACTTATTTATTTCGCTTATCAACTCCCAGTCATTTTTGTTCTGTTGTTTTCAGCACAAAGGTCATCCTTATTAAGCAGAGGCCCTATCTCTTCTTTGATTCTCCTATCTCTCCCAATATAGCCCAAAAAATCCTTTTAAAAAAGCCTTTGCTTCTGTCAGCAGCCTCAGATCATTCTGAGCTTTTGCATTCCTCACCCTATCACAGAATTGTACCTTACTCTTCTATTAACTGTTTATTCCCTAGCCTCACTTCCATTTTCCTTACATTTCTTTTAAAAATCTAGGATTATTGTATAGTTCCCAGCGCATCTACATCAATGTCTTTAGACAAATCTCATTTCCCTCCTCATTGGAATTATTTCCTTTGGTGTCTTCAAAATTTCAACTTTGAGCATCTTCCATCCTTCTTGGCTAATATCACCTGTGAAATCTGATACATGGGATTCTACCTATTTTTCCTCTGAAATCTTTCCTGATTCCTCCTTGCTACTAGAGCCTTCCCTCTATTGATTATTTCCAATTTATCTGGTATATATTTTGTTTGTACGTAGTTTTTGTATGTTGTCTCCCCCATTAGACTGTGGACTTCTTGAAGATGGGAACCATTTTTGCTTTTTTAATTTTTTTTGGATCCCTGACCTCAAAATGGCCCCTGTCCTCAAGGGGCTTATGAAGAGACAATTTGTGGGGGCATCTAGGTAGCGCAGTGGATAGAGCACCAGCCCTGGATTCAGGAGGACCTGAGTTCAAATCTGGCCTCAGACACACAATAACACATACTAGCTGTGTGACCCTGGGCAAGTCACTTAACCCCATTGCCCAACCAAAAAAAAAAAAAAAGAGAGACAATTTGTGCCTAAGTATAAACAAGATACATTTGTAATACGGGGCTGGCCAACTATGCCTACTCTTTTTGAGCATGTGCGGAGTACTTGGTTGATGTAATCCTCACATGTACTTTGGAATATGCACAGACCTTCTATAACTGGTTTCAGTGTGCTAGCCATATGAAGAGGAGCCTTTGTGATTGGCCACGTAGCTGGAACTGGGGGGTGGGGGAAGGGGCACCAGTCCATGGAAACCAGTCCTTCTTTGGCTAACTTCTTCATAGCTGGTGGCATTCTGGTGCTAGAGACAGAGACGGTGCTAAGGAGGGGAAAGGCTTCAGGATGACAGGTAGCCCACGAATACGGACATCACTTTTTTGTGTTGGTATTTATTCTTTCCATTTTAGGTGAAGTATATTAGAGATGCTTGTGCCCTTGTGAGCTTCTAGAGGTTAGGAAAGTGATCTACCTACCCAAGGTTCAGGAGTGGAATTCTTGCTGGATTTTGTAGCCAGTCTAACCTAGGGGCATTGAAGTGAGCAATGACTATTGGTATCTGAGACATGGATTCAACCCATGGCAACACTACATTTGTTCATAACCTTGGTGGG
The DNA here is from genome assembly GCF_003287225.1 of Phascolarctos cinereus. Lineage (NCBI taxonomy): Eukaryota > Metazoa > Chordata > Mammalia > Diprotodontia > Phascolarctidae > Phascolarctos > Phascolarctos cinereus. Next base: position 453,233,268 of record NW_027555958.1, read on the forward strand.
ACCGATGTCATGCAAAAACTATTCACCTCAGAGACCAAAGGTACCACCCGCTAAGAATGGCAAGCAAAACAAAGCAAAGTAGCAAGCATTTATTAAGGGCTTACTGTGTGATAGGTACCACGCTAAGTACTGAGGATACAATGTAAGCACAAATACAGTCCCTGCCCTCAAGGGGCTTGTGTTTTAATGACGTAAGATAAACCACAAATAGGAGCTTTTAGGGAAGAAGGTGGAGGAAGGTACCTACGCCAGGGAGTGGTGTCAAAGTCCAGAAAGTTCAGAATCAGAACCAGGAGAAGAATAAAGTTTGGTCAACCCGGACACCCCCTCAAAATGAAATCCCCTGGACAAAATCACCAATGGGAGATAGGGGACAGGATGGTAGAGGGATGCTCTAGGGTGATATGACAGCTGAAGCACCATAGTGGCAAGGTTCAGAAAGTCAGAAACAAAGCTGGGAGGGGAATCCAGCAATCAATCAACTCACATCATCAGGCAGCTGACAAGATTTGAAGGATCACAGGGAGGAACTGGTGGGGTGTGCTATGCAGATGTTGTGCAGAAGGATGGCATAGGGGTGGGTGAGCTCCTCTGCAGCAAAGATACAGAATACGCCCTGCATATACTGGATGACTCCAAATTCCATTCTCATGAGGATGAAACTTTCTTAATCAGAGTTTATCCAGAAAAAAAAAAAGCACCAGCTATCTATGGCCATTCCTGCTTTAGGTCTGGATCAAGGGGCCATGGTTCTCTATATCAAAGCAGTGGTTCCCAGACTCTAGCTGTCCCTTTGCATCAAACTGAAACCACTGATGATTTGTGTATGTGTGTGTGCATGTGTGTGTGTGTGTGTGTGTGTGTGTGTGTGTGTGTGTGTGTGTGAACCAAGTTGCTTTCTGCTTGGAATCTATAATCTAAATTGATTTAATGTCTTAGGAAATTTTAAAAATAACTTTTTTTTAAGGAAAAACTACATACCATGAATGGCATAAAGCAGAGTGTTCCCTCAGTTGGGGAGGAAAAATATTTGTAATTCTATTCTTGCTATATCTTCAAAGTAAATATCCCTTTGTAAAAGATAATTGATGTTAATTGGTTAAATGGAAGTCAGGAATTAATCACTGGCAGACAAATTGGGGGGGGGACACACATCAGAATGAGTCCATAAGCCAAGAACATTAGAGAAAAATACCTGCAACCCCTCAGACAGTACCCCTAGGACTTGAGGGGAAGATCTAGCTGGCCTCATTCTTGGAGTGTGAAGGCAGAGCTATATTTACACAAAAAAGATCATATTTGTAAAGTGCTTCATAAACCTTAAAGCATTATATAAGTGTTAGGTATTGTTATTGTTGTTGTTATATACACGCAAAATACAGAAAGAAGGCAAATAATCTTAGAGGAGAAGGTTCTAACAGTTGGGACTTTGTAGCATAATTCCCATGGTATCCTCGTCACCACTTTACAAGTGGGTGATCCCCATTTACCCCCAATCAATAGTCCTTGAAGAGGGTCCAAGTCAGGCTCCTAAGCACCAATTCTATAATACTAGAATAGGTAAAGTAGTTATTCATACCGACGCACTAGCATGTAATGTGCCTCGGACCTTCTACAAAATACGCCATGACCCCCTCACAAAGTCAGCAACAGGACTTCAATAAAATATGCAGGGTCACTTTAACATAAGCATAGACTGCTTTCCTGAATCAAAGGGCTTGGATTGCCAGCATGATTTACACTAGGAAAAAAAAAAAACACTGCTGCCAAATTACTGGAGACTGAGGGGAAAAAATTCTCAATGCTACCAGTATAAGCAACTTAAGCAATATAATTTACTGCCGCTCGCTTTCTGCAGTAGCAAAATAAAAGAAAACAAAGTGGGTGCCTATTGATTGTTGAATGGCTGAATGAACTGTGGCATGTTGACGTCCTGTCATGTTATTCCACTCTATAAGAAATGACAACGATGAGGAATTCGGAGAAACATGGGAAGATATGTATGAACTGATGCAGTAGGAGATAAGCAGAAATAGGAGCACAATAAACACATTGCAATCCTAAATGATGCTAAAACGTACTAAATGATACTAAAATGTATGATACTAAGTGATACTAAAAAAGTAGCTAAACTCTGATTGTTTGGTCCCAAGAGACAGATGGTGAAACGTGTAGTCTGCCTTATCTATGATTATAAGGGAGAAGTCAACAGAGGTTTATCAGGAAAGGACTGGTGTAAAAAAAGAAACCATTACTAAAAATGTCTCAAAAGGGGAAAAAAATGATTGCTACTAGTATCAACAATTTACCATTTAAATTTTATAGCCAAAACCTCCCTCTCCCCGCTCCACAGTTTCAATGGATCCCTGTAAATACTCTATCCAGGACAATGCATTGTATATTCATAAATAACATGAGTTTCCAGGATGAGCCCCCACCAATGTAAGGAGTCACTCACTCAACCCTACACCCTCAGTACTACTTTGGTCCAATGTGGAAACTAATATTTAGATTTTGCCTCTGTTCATTGTATTCTCTCCCAATACGCCTGGGAAATATTTACCTTAATCAGGTGGCAAAATGTTTCATTGGAACAGAATTACACAGTAAATACCAGAGAAGGAAAATCAAGCAATAGAAACCTTCTCAGTCCCAATGAGCGTCCTTGCTTATAGACTCCTCAAATGTTCTAGTTTACTCTTCCTTTAATCCCATCTAATAGCCTCCAGCATTTGGAGGAGGGAAACCATTGTTTCTAAACGTGTGCCCAATGGGAAAATGCTTAGGTTTCAGTGCCTTGAATTTGTGGCTCCTCCTTAGGAACTGGCAAGGGCTTTTGGCAAAGCCTCTGCCTTGGCTCGTTCTGGGGTTCTCCAGATTCTGCTGGATCTAGGAACACCATGGCAGTCTTACTCCATGGAGCTCCTCTGCCCAAAGTTTGGCTGGTACTTTCTGTGCACTCTCGCGTGTTGGCTGGTCTACCTTTGAGACCGCCCACTTCTCCCAAGACTTCCCACCAATCAGAGTCTGTGACTCATTGTGCAACCACCTGCACCCAGACATAGGGCCCCCTGGGAAATGGAGTCCTGGGAACCTCTCCCAATGAGAGTTGCTCTCTGGGCCCCTAGCATTATGGGGGATGTAGTCAGAGGAACCTGTCCTATCTGTCCCATCTGTTAACAGAGCCACAACAAGGAATTTCAGCACCTGGGACAAATAAAGTTGAATTGAGGAGGTTTGGGGGAGGGGCTGTCTAAGGTATGAAGGCTCTTTTGCATGGTTGAAACAGACTAGAAGCAGAAGTCTTTTGGGGAGCTTTTCCTCTGACTACTGCCTAGGTGGAGGAAACTGAGCAAAGTGTGGAATAGCCACAGTTCTCACAGGAGCAGATTCAGTGAGTATTCATGTAGCCGAGGGAGTTAGCCGACACTATGGGTGTCCAGAGAAAAAAGAGAGTAGTTTTCCCCTCAGGGAACTTATAATCTAATTCAAATTCAATGTCTGCCAAGTGAGAGGGAAGGGACTAGAGTTATAGGCTTGAGGAGAGAGGAGAAAGTTTGGAACAGCTGCATTAGGAATGTGTCGGGGAGTCAAAAGTGAATAAAAGGATTATTGTACAGCCGTGAGAAGCTTGCTGAGGTGAGAGAACATGAATTGTCAGGAGACCTAGTCAGTATGGGTTCATGACTTCCTTCTTCAATCAATGTGGAATTAATATTCTTTTCTTTCTTATACACACCCTTATCACTCCCCACCGGAGTCACCTTTCTTCCCCTCCCCCCACCAAAGAACTTTCCCTTGTACCATTAAGCAAAATCAATTAACATGAGCTTGCCTAAATAGATATGCCTAGCTCTACACCACAGTCCACTACCTCTTCGCCAAGAGGCAGGAGACATGCTTCCCAGTCAGCCCTTTGAAGTCATAATAGGCCATTGCCTTGATCAGAGTTCTTCAGTCTTTTGAGATATATATGTGTGTGTGTGTGTATATATATATATATATATATATATATTTCCTTTGCTTTAATGTGGTCATTGTGTAAATTGTCCTGGTTCAGCTTCTTTTGCTCTGTGTCAGTCCACCCAATTCTTCCTTGATTTCTCTGAATTCTTCTCATAAGTCTTTCCTTGTGGCTCAGGAATATCTCATTATGTTCACATCTCAGAATTTGATCAACCATTCCCAAATCAGTGATTGTCAGCTTTCTTCTACTCTTTGCTACTACGAAAAGCTTCATGACTTCTGTTGTCTAGACAGTAGTACTGTAGGAGCAGAGAAGGTACATGGTGCCTCAGGATTGGTATTTGTAGAAGTCCTTTTTTAAAGGAGAAAAAAACCATTACTGTTAGTGATATAAACACTGCACAATTGAAAATGTCAATTCAGCCAAGACTTCCTTTTCCCTCTCTCCCCCAGTTTCAAAGCGGTGAGGGACCATGGGATCATAGATCTAGAACTAGAAGAGAGCAGAAAATATCTAGCCCAACCCTTCACTTTACAGAGGAGGAAACTGAGGTTCAGAGAGAGTGAAGTAACTTGTCCAAGGCCATATAGAGAGTGTCAGAGATGAGATTTGATCCCAGGACCTTTGACTTCAGAGGTCATGATCCTTCTACTACACCATGGAACCTCCTCTATTTAAGGGTGGAGGACAGTGCCTGATTGAAATGGTTAATTATAGAGTCAATAGTCAAGATTGTGAAGGGAATGAAGTGAAAGTGGACTGGAAGAAGAGGAACTGAGCAGTCAGTCAATAAATCAATCAACACTAATTCAACTCTTACTATATATACTAGGTGCTAGAAATAGAAAGAGAAGCAGTCTTTACCCTCAAGAAGCTTAGATTCTAATGGAGGAGTTAATATGCAGATACCCAAGGATAAACAAAATGCATAACAAACAGATTCAAGGTTATGGTAGGGGGAGAGGGAACTAGCAATGAGGACAAAAAGCCTTCATTCCAGTGGAATGAGATCAGGGAAGAGAGAAAAAGACAGGAGATAGGGATCTCAGTGATGAATTTCAGAATTCAGGATCTCTGCCTTCAAGGCACCTTCTATCACAGTGCTGGCACATATTAGGTGCTTAGGAAATGTTTGATAGATTAAATCAGTGGTGAAGCAACTTCAGTTGATGGAGAAGCCTAAGATCTATGACCACATTTGTGGGAAGCTGAGGTGGGCTGGATATGGAGGTCCTAGGATTTAAAGAGGGAGGATCTGAGGGTGTATGTTTGTGGTGAGGGAAGGTATCAGGGCTGACAGGCAATATGGTATGGTAAAAACGGCATTGGATTTGGGGTCAGAGGACTTAGGTTCAAATTCTGTCTGCATGACCCTTGACCCATTTCATCTCTCTCTGAGTCTGTTTTCCCATCTATAAAATGAGGAGGTTAGATCTCAGATCTTATCGTAGAAGATTCACCATAGTACAACACCCTGCTATAATGATTAGCTCTTTTAAGCCCAGTAGGCAATATTATGGCCTCTAAGGTCTGCCTGGTTTCCTTCTCTTTGACTTTTGGGACTTTATTTTAGAAGAAAAATTCTGAGTTCAGTCACAATCACTTCAAGCCCCTCATTTGGAAAATTTCTAACACCTAGGCAGAGGTTAGGTTAGGTTTTCTGCTTAACCTTATTTTTACATCTGTCTCTAACTCCTGATCGCTTTGTGGTTGAGGCAAAACGGAAATTACTGGAAACACCTGGGTAATAAAACAGCAGATTATATTATGGTATCTGTGACTAACAGGCATCAGGATGGGGCATTGGGGAAAGAAAGAGCAGACCTTTTCTTGGGACTTGCTTCAACCTAGATTGTCCGTTCTGTGATACCCATAGAGCCAAGAAGTCTCCCAATATAATCTCTCTCCGGCTCAGCCTTTCCTTTGCTCCATGAGATGCTCAGAATCTCTTCTTCCCTGATTCTGAAATAGATTCTCCCTTTAATATGAAGGCTTTCGGTTATGACCTAGTCACTCATATAGTGACTTTGATTGACGGAAGAGGTGTACTGGCTGGTTTGCACTCTCCTGATTATTTGATGCCATTTTAAAAAAAGTGTTTATAACTGGCCAAGGCACCAGAACCAGACAGGATGATTTTGATTCCACTTTTACAATAAGGTCCCAGATTAAGAGCTGGAAGGAATGTTAGGGACCCAAAGTCCAATTCCCTAATTATATAAAGAGGTTAAATGATTTGTTGAGGATCACATACTAATAAGTGGCAGAGGCACAATTGAATCCAGGTCTTCCTGACTCCAGGTTTAGAGTTCCATTCCCAGTATGAATACTGAAGTCATCAAGATGATGGGGCAGAGATCACTTCACTGCCAGATGTGGGAGACAGTCCTTGAGCAGGGTGGGAGAGGGACCTGGAGGTCAGTCAAGAGTAGCAATAGGCATTTGGACAGGGCAATAGAATTTGGATAGAATAAACTTCAAGGTGTGTGTGGGGGGGTGTCGAAAAGTGGCAGTAGAGAACAAGGAATCTATTGGCTCTTCCCTCTCTGCCCCTGGCCCCACCATATGTGAGACAGTAGGAAAGGAGCCCTGGAAGATGGTGGCATGAGGTGTGCAGTCTCTGGGAGACAAAACCAGGTTTCTGATGGTGCCAGGATATGGAGGGATGGAGAGAGGAAGGGCTCCAGGATGAAGGGAAGTCTATTAGTGGAATGGGCACAGTCTGGAGGGGGGGCTCCCTGACCATGCCTTCTGACCCTAATCAGGTCAGAGATCCTGATGGCGAGCCCCCCTTACACCAACAACACATTAGGTGTCCCAGTGGCCAAAGAAGGAAAAAGACTGGGGAAGATATTGGGCTGAGGTGGCCAGGGATGAGGGTTTGTCAGGAAAGCGATTTTTGCCTAGACAGGTGGCATTTCTGAATGACAGGGATTAGAGGATCAGAAGGATTTGCCAGCTCTGGAGAGAGGGGGTACCAAGGAGTCAGAAGCTTGTAGCATGAATGGACTGCAAGATACCAGCTGGAATGCTGGCAGCCTGGGTTCTTCGGCCATGGTCTCCTTTTCCCTGGTGGCAGTCCCTTAGGTGAACAGAACAGGGTCCTGCACATAGTAGGGGGTCAGATTATAGTAGGTGAGCCAAATCACAACCTGCTTGAGAGTAGCAGCTGCCTCATTCTCTGTACATGCATCTTCAGGCCATAACAAGGCCTGGGACATGGTAGAAACTTAATATATGTTTGTTGATTGATTGATTGAATTCAAATATCCCAGGCCCTAGAGGACTAGGCAGCAGTATTTTTCTCTTGTTACCCAGTGTCTCCTAGCACAGGGCTCGATCAACACTCCCTGGATTGAATGTGCTCCAAGAGGGGCTACAGCTAAGCCACCCTTTGCCCTGTTTCCCCTACCTCGTGAGAAGTCAGAGGAAGGACTAGTAAAGTCCTCTTCACTCTTCCCAGAGACAGATGAAGCAAGGGATGCTGCCAATTTGGCCTAATTAAGCATAGTCATAGAGACCCCAGGGCCATGCTGAGCTCAGAAACACACCAAAAATTGGATAGAAATTTCTTTGAAAATAGAGTGCAAAGCAAAAGCAGGATGAATACTAAATAGCAGAGAAGAGGATTCAGTTCAACTGCCAGGCACTGAACTACGCTTTGGGGATACAAAGACCAAGATGCCATAGCCCCTGCCCTCAGGGAGCTTGTATTCTATTGGGAAGGGAGAGAAACAGCACGCACGTGGCCAAGTCAGTACAAAACAGAGGATCGATGACAGTGGGGGAATCGGTTAGAATCAAAGAAAGGTTCTTGGAGATCACTGTGTCTAACACCCTCATTATACAAGTGAGGAAACTGGAACTGAGGACAGGGGAAATGACTTGAACACGGTCACACAGCACATTCATCCCCAGGTCTCCTGATTTCCAGGCTGGGCTTCTTTCCATTAATACTTTGACTCAGGTGAAAACTCTGAAAGGAAAAGCCTTCAGGACTGGGTGATATCAATCAAGAAATGCTTCTTTATTCAATATTTCCTGTGGGATTTGAATCCGGTTCGGTATTTGGGAGGGGGAGGCAAAGACAAATCAGCCAATGAGAAGTAAATAAGATTTTGAGGGGCTCTGAGATCAGTTGGGAAGACAAGACATTCCAGGACTGCTGAGTTTGAAGGGATCTCATAGATCAGTTAGTACTGTCCGCACCAAAACATAAATCTCTCCAACTGCATCCCTACCAAATAATAATCCAGCCTGCACTGGGAGACCCCAGTGATGGGGAGCCCAGTACCTCCTGAGACATTCCATTCCATTTTGAGACAACTCTCATTGTTGTCGGAAGTTTTTTCCTTCCATTGAGCCAAAATTTGCTTCTCTGTAACTTCCCCCCATTGTTCCCAGCTCTGCCCTCTGGGGCCAAGCAGGAGGCTGATTCCCCTTCCACGTGACAGGCCTTCAGATACTTAATCGTCCCCTTCTTCCTCTCCTCCCTCCACCCCCAAGTCTTCTCATCCCCAGACTAACCATCCCCAGCTCCTTCAGTCAAGTGACAAGCTCTTTCACCATCCCAGTCACCCTTCTCTGGACATGTGCCATTTTATCAGCATCTTTCCAGAAATAGAGCACCCCAGACTCACAGAATACTCCAGACAGGGTCTGACTAGGACAGTGTGCAGCAAAATGACCACTCCTCTAATTCTGGACACACTGAGACTCTCTCAATACAGGCCATGATTAAATGGGCTGCCTTGGTCACCATATCACACTGTTGAGCTTGCTGTCCACTAAAACCCCCAGATTGTTTTCCAAATGAGCTTTAATCTAGTGATACCTCCCCTGGCTATGCTCCAGAAATGAAAATCCGTGGCAAAACACCATCTTTTTAACGAGCTGCTCATTTCTGAAAACTTTCCTTGCTTTGCTTCATTTGTGGTGATGAAAGCAACACTTGTAGCTGCTGAGGCCTTCAAGTTCTAGTCCAAGGCTTCCAGCCCTTACCAGTGCGTTCTAGCATATTTGAGAGTTGGAAGGGACCTCAGCAGCCATCTAGAATGGTCTATATTCTCAGGAAGCATTCAGGCAGTATCATTTATGCCCACATGAACCACCCGAAATGAGTAGATTATGGCTATCCATTCAGCAAACATTTATCATTCACATACATTTATTAGGCACTGGGAAAGAAACAGAGTTTATATAATGCATGGTCCCTGGCGCTTACAGCCCAGTTGAATAGATAATCTAACCCAACTTCTTTTACAAATGAGTAAACAGAAGCCTGGAAAGGCAAATAATGTTCCCAGATGAAGAAACTGAGGCTGAGTAAAGGGTCTGTTGAATGAATCCATGGATGAGATTTGGCCAAAGTTATTACAGCAGTATCCATAAAGAGGCAAAAGAGGGCTGGGAGACTAGAGATGTCTAATTTCTGATCCTGGACCACTAACTATTTTGTGGCCTTGAGCAAATAATCTCTCTGGGACTTAGCTCCCATTTCTTCTCTCTGTGTCCTAGTTTTCTCCTTTGTAGCAGACTGGAACATCTTTAAGACATCTGCTAGTCCTAATATTCTATATTCCATGTTCAAACATTTAGAGTTCTAAAGTATCTGCCAGGTCTAATGTTCCATATTCTATGTTCTAACATTTCGTCCATATACTGTGGTCTAACATTTCATTTTCTAAAGTTTTTGCCAGCTCTAATATCCCATGTTCTAAAGTCCCTCTTAGCCCTGGAATTCTGTTCTAAGGTCCTATCAAGCTCTGACATTTATGTGGAAAAGAGAAGACATTGATGAGAAATCGCGCTGGGCAGAACGCAACCCTTGTCGGTTCTCTGGTAGCACACAACCTTGTGGGAACTGAAAAGGAGACAGGTAGATGTAATCACTAGCTTGGAGTCAAAATATCTGAGTTCAAATCTTGGACACTTCTTCCTAGCCATAAGACCATGAGTAAGTCAAATGTTCCTTCTGAGCTCCTAGGGAACTCTTAAGAAGAGACCTTCATCTTTTCTGGGAGGGGACTTTGGATTCTCAAAACTTCTACCATTAGAATGCCAACCCCTTCCAAGAATCTCACAATCAAGATCTGAAAGGGACCTGAGAGGTCCTCTCATCCCAGACTTTTGTTTGACAACTGAGGAAATGGGAACCCAGAAAGGGGAGGTGCCCTGCTCACCACCACACAGGGAATCTGTGTCAGAGCCTGACAGCCCGCACCAAGCCGTCCAGTTTTTCCACCCCCCTACACCATGACTACCTCCTTTAGACAACAAGGGCTGAAGTCCCTGAGCCAGAGGAGCTCCAGGGAGGGAGAAGCTGCCATGGGCCCCACACCACCAGAAGTGGTGGCTGCTGGTGAAGTGTCATGGAGAAAGTCCTCAAAAAGGAGCGTAGAGGAACATTGCATCCCACCAGCCACTGGTCAGTGGCATTACCAGGTTTCCTGGAAGTGGAATGCTTGGGAAAAATTCAGATTCAAGGATTAGAGTTCCAATCCCAGCTTTGCCATTTACTCTCTGCATGATCTTGGTCAGGTTAGTTCCCTGGTATGGGCCTCAGTTTCCTCATTTGTAAAATGAGGGGTCTGGCCTCTCAGATCTCTTCCCATTCCTTTCTAAAATCTCGTCATCCTATGACCTGGATTTAAACTCAACGCTACTATTTATTATCAAGATGACCATGGGCAAGTCCCTCTACCTTCCTGGGCCTCAGTTTCCTTCTCTGTAAAATGAGACTTGGCAGCACCTCCAAGTCTATGATCAGCCTCGGGTTCTTTGTCCTGTCCCCCACCAGGCCCTGGCCAGCCCTGGTTGGGGGACTCCCCATTGGCTGCCTTTGGAGTTAAACTTCGTGCATGGGCCCCGAAGGCGGCCTGCTGCCCCGAGCGCTCGGGGGATGGGGGGGAGGGGGCAGCGCCACGCAGCCCAGCCCGAGCCGCCGCCTCCTGCGCTCCTCCTCCTGCCCGGCCCGGCCCGGCCCGCCAGCCCTCCCTGCTGCAGCGCCCCGAATTGAGCCATGCTCGGCCGCCAGACTCCTTGCCGCCCCCTCCCCCTCGTCCCCCTCGTCCCCCTCCTCCTCTTCCTCCTCTTCCTGGCCTCCCCGGCCACTCCGGGGCCCAAGGAGAGTGACTTCTACAACTTCAAGGTGGTCAATATCAGGGGCAAGTGGGTGTCCCTGGAGAAGTACCGCGGCTCGGTAAGTGCGTGGGGCACCGGGGCATTCACCATCCGCCCCCACCCCCACCCCCACCCCTCACACCCCTCACTCTTCCTGGCCCCTGGCTTCAGGCCCCAACTCCGAGGGGCCCAGGCTGGCTCTGCAGCAGGGGCATGACTCCGTAGGACTCGGGCCCAACCCTAGGATCCAGACAGGATGAAGGGGACTGGGGGGGAAGAGGGCTGTTTGGAGGGGGCGGAGGAGGGGGGATGGGCGCGCCTCTCGAGCCGCTGGAATCCGGCTCGGATTTCCCCCCAAAGCGGTAGAGCTGCTCAGAGCCCTGGCCTCCTGAACTCTTCTCCGCTAACTGCCCGGCCCTCTCCCACCGGCCTCCCTTGGCCGGCCAGCAGCCCTGGAGTCTACGTGGCACGCCCCCGCCCCGGGAAGGGACTCAGCCCCATTCCCACCCCCCGGCGTTTCCAAGGGGGTTAAAGACGGAGGATGTAAGGAAAAGGGCTCTTAGGCCTCACTCGGTCAGGGGCTTGGTCCCCTGGGGCGGGGCTAGGTGCTGTCTCATCTCTGAACCTCAGTTTCTGCATCAGTCAAATTGAAGTGCTGCTCCCTACCCCACCTCTCCCACCGACAGGGTTACGGGGAGAATGAAGAGGGAGACACACATCTGTGCCAAGACTGCATGGTCCAGTTAGTGGGCAAATCACTGGGTTGGAAACCAAGGGACCAACTTTGGCAGAGACCAAGCTGGTTAACTGGTCCAGTGGTTTCTCCTCTCTCCCTGCCTTCATTTCCTCATTTGTACAATAGGCAAAACCTCCCTGACCTGTCCTGGATGCACATGGGCTCCCACTGGGCAGCCAGGGCCCTGGCAGCAGGTGGGGATGCCCAGGTGGGCAGCAGAAGGAGCTGGTGCTGCTTTCGCAGTGTTACAGACACTCCAGGCTGGAGGGACCCTCCAAAGGCAACTAGTCTGGGCCTGGGCCTACTGGAGCAAGAGTCTTCCTACATGGTGAAGAACACCTGGTCATACAGCCTCTGCTCGAAGGCCTCCTATGAAGGGAAAGCCCCTGAAGGTATGAGGGATGGGCAGCCTGTGCCACAGAGGGACAGCTCGGAGTGGAAGAAAGCCTTTCCTGACGTCCCACCTAAATCCAACTCGGCAGCTTCACTGCTCTGGGGCCCAGCGGAACTCATGTAATCCCCCAGATGTAGTGTGGAAGGAGAGCTGGGCTTGGAGTCAGGAGGAATTTGGCCTTGGGATTCTGGCTTGGATGCTTCCTAGGCTTCACAACCTCCTAACCCAATCTGGTTTAAATCAATCTAATTTGACAAGCAATGTACCAGGCACTTTGCTCGTGCTGAGCATACAAAGACAAAACCAAACATTCCCTGCCGTCATGAAGCTGACAGTCTACTGGACACATGGGAGGTAGGGATAGATAACACGTGTAGCCCAGTCACTAGAAGCATTTGAGCTTGGAGAACTCGGGAGCACCTTCTGCTAGCAGATGGCTCGTTAGCTGAGCCTTGGCAAAAACCACCCAGTGACTGCCTTCAAGGAGCTTCTAAACTAGAAAATGAAGGGATCAGGAGAAGCCTTATGTGGGAGGCAGGGTGGAAAAGCCCAAGTCAAAGGACCTGGGTTCAGATCCCATCTCTGACATTTCTATGGGACTGGGCAAGGCAAGTAACCTTGGGTCTCCAGATGTCAAATGAGGGGGTTGGGTGAGGGGCAATTTGGGGCTATTTCAAGAAGGGCACAGCTTCCAGGAATAAGGAGGTGATCCTCCACTGTCCTCTCCTTGGTCACACAGCACAGTTTTGTGACATTAATAAGCTAGAGGGCCAACAGGGTGGACAAGTGTCCCGAGTCCATGTTATATGAGCGTAAGCTGAAGGAACAAGGTGTGCTTAGCTTGAAGACAAGGAAGCCATTATGGCTATTTCAAGGATTTGAGGGAAGGTTATGTGGAAGAGGGGATAGATGTGTTCTGAATAGCTTCAGAAAGCAGAACCAAACGCAAGGCAGGAAGAATTTCTGAATGGAGCTGTCCAGAAGTGGAATGGGCCGCCGTCTGCTCAATGAAGGCATCAAACAGATGTTGGATGGCTGCTGCTTGCATATATCCCACCGTAAGTCTAAATGGCTGCCAAGATCCCTTCTAACTCTCAACTTCCATGACTCAGTGACTTCTAAAGGCTCTTTCCTTTCTAAGAAAGAGTATTGACATCACAAAATATTAAAGCCTTAAAGGACCCTAGACACCACCTCTCTCATTCTTCTTGGTTTGACAGAGGAAGAAGCTGAGGTCCAGAGGGGTGGTAGCTTTTGGAAATGAATGACAAACTTGAACCCGGGCCAACCAGAATCTGGTTCGGAGGCCAGTGGTCCTTCTAAGATGCTATGATAGTCAATTCAATACAATTTAATTAAATTGGTTTCAACATTTATTCTAACCAGATCAATACTACCTTTGCTGCACAAAGCATCCCATCTTCCACCTCTGTGTCTTTGCATGAATTGTTGCCCCCATGCCTTGACTCTGTCCCCTCCTCACCTCTGTGTACACCATAACCTTCTTGAAGACAGGGATTGTTTGGCTTTGGGCTTTAGATTCCAAGGGCCCAGCCCCATGCCTGACAACAACTAGGCACTTAGTCAGTGCTTTTTCTTTCATTCATTCATGCCTCCATTCATTCTTTCAAGTGCCTTCTAAGTGCTGGGTGCTGGAGATGCTGAAAAAAGGAAGGCTAGGATGAGAGTGAGCAAAGCAGCTGATACCTTACCGAGCAGTTCCCATGCTAGAGGCTGTACTCCACTCCTGCCTGTTTAGGTAACTGTTGCTGGAGGACCCTGTGGCCGGCTGCCCCAGACCCGAGCAGAATCTTGAAGGGGGCAAAGTTGGTCTAGTGCCCTGCCTGTGTTGTTCCCCTTTGCTTCCTCCCCCGTTTCAGAGGCTCAGAGCATTTTAATAGGAGACCTCAGAGATCATCTAGGGAAGCAGTATAGTAGGGAAGAAAGGATGCTGGTTTGGGATTCATGGGACCTGGGTTCAAATCCTGGCTCTGCCATTACACTACCTATGTAACCTTGGGGAAGTCACTTCTCAGTGGGTCTCAGTTTTTTTCATCTAAATGAGGGGACTGGAATAAATGGCCTCTGGGGTTCCTTACAGTTCTAGAGCTAGGAACCTAGCCCAACCCGTACTGGATAAGAATCTCCACCATGACATCCCCAGCCAAACAACAAGCATTTATTAAACACCAACTATATGAGTGATGGGATAGAAATACCAAGAATGAAACATTACTACTCTCAATGAGTTACATTTTAATGAGATGGACAAGGACATTTATAGCTATATGCAGTATAAATATAGAGAGAAGAAATACAAATAATGACAAAGTACAAGATAATTTGTGAGGGAAAGCACTAACTTTCAGTCAACAAACATCTAGCGACGTGCTAGGGAAACAAAGAAAAACAACAACACGGCACCTGCCCTCAAAGAGTTAACATTCTATGTGTAACTAACTAGGTACATACAAGATGTAGCCAGTGTCGATGGAAGTTGATCTCAGAAGATAACGTCTTTGAGCTAAGTCTTGAAGGAAGCCAGAGAAATTAGGAGGGGGAAAAAGATGAGGCAGAGCATTAAAGGCGTGGAGGGTGGCCAGTGCAAAGGCAGAGGCTGCAAATGAAGTGTCCCTGAGTGAGGAGTAACAATGAGGCCAGAGTGATTGGATGGCAGAATACGTGGAGAAGTGTACGGTGAAGTGGAAAGGTAGAGGGGACTTTAAATGCCAAACAGGGGACTTTACATTTGATCCTGGAGGTAATGGGGAGCCACTGGAATTTATTAAGGGGCAGGGGGGACACGATCAGATCTATGCTTTAGGGGAAATCACTTTGGCAGTTTCCTGGAGGATGGATTTTAGTAGGGAGAGACTTGGAAGCAGGAAACTCGTTAGAAGGCTGCTGCACTAGTCCAGAGAAGAGGTGACAAGGATATGAGCTAGGTTTGGGTTGGATATGTGGAGTGACTGCATGTAAGGAGGTGAGGATGATGCTGAAGACGCAAGCCAGGGTGCCTGGAAAGATGGTGGTGCCCAATAAAGAAGCTGGGAAGAGGGAAGGGTTTGGAGGGAAAGATAATGACTTCTATTTGGGACTTGTCTATAGGACATCCAGTTTGAAGAAAGCCTCAGGGGAGCATTGCCACAAAATCTTAGAGACGAGAAGGTGATTGTCAGCATCAATGGCTGTAGAGAAGCCAAGAAGGCTGAGAACTCAGAAAAACCAGGAGATGTGGCAATCAAGGGATCATTGAGAACCTTGGAGAGAGTAATGAGATCAGAAGGCAGCTGGCAGGAGAAGTAGAGGAAGTGGAGGCGTCAAGTATAGACCTCTTTCTCAAAGAGGTCAAAGAGAAGCCAGGACATAAAGTAAGGAGCCTGATAAGACAGGTTGGGGCCAGGTTGTGTAGGGCTTGAAAGCTAAAGAGGGGAGCTTCTATTTTATTGTAGAGGCAGTAGAATCGCTTTTGAGAGTACCATGGTCAGATCTGTACTGCATTAGCACTACATGGGGTATACTGGAGTGGGGAGAGATTTGAGGCAGGAAGACCAATTAGGAAGCTGTTGCAATAATCTAGGTGAGTGGTTGTGGAGGTCTGAACCAAAACGACAGCTGTGTGAGTATAAAGAAGGGGACAGATGTGAGAAACGTGAAGATTGAAGTGGCATCCAGCCACTGTCGAGAAGGACCCCAGCTCCTCTTGGGGCAGCGCATTCTAACTTTGGACAGCTCTGACTGTTACAGAACCTTAACTTACTCTTCTGTTCTTGTACTTGCTCCCCGGTCTCCTTCACCTCCCTTTCCTATTCTCATGGTCATTTCATTTCTGGTCATTTCAGTGTTTGAATTTGACAAGGAGATCCTAGAGAAGAGAGAAAGGAATGGATGGCTAAAAGTGAAATGTAAGAAATGGCAGCATCTGGATGGTGGAGAGAATTTGGAAGATTCACAGAGCCTTCCCAGTGCTCCTCCAATCATACTAGGTTTTTAAAAGGTTGATTTAGGTCCTCATCCCTCCAGGTACTCAATGATTGAAGACTCTCTGGGCTAAGGATTGCCATATTTTTGTCTTCTTGACAGTAGGTGGCTTTCAAATTCCAATCCCAATCAAGGAGATGCATAAACTGGACCTTGCAACCCACTGTGACTTGAAATGTAGATCCTATGAAACTTCACAAGCCTTTACAGTTGGAAATGGGCCTCAGGGCTCACTGAATCCAACCCATGTCTAAAGCATAAAACCTTTTTATGATGTCCCCAGAGGTCATCCAGTCTCTGCTTGAAGACCTGAAATAAGGAGGATCTTCACCTCACAGGACCCATTCCACTTTTGAAAGGTTTCCTTGTCATTAAATTTAAATTTGATTCTTCGCAATTTTCATCATCTGCTCCTGTTGTCCTCTGGAGGCCAAGCAGACCAAATCTCATCCATTCTCCCTTCATCCATTAGCCCTTCAGATACATGAAGAGAGCTATTATTCCCACTGAGTCTTCTCTAAGCTAAACAGTTCCAATTCCTTCAACTGATCCCAAAATAACTATGGGATCCTACCTGTCCTTTCTCTGAACCCTTTGAAATCTGCTCTCCTATGTTAAAATCAATGTGCTTGTTGTCATCTGTACCTAGCTTTCCTCTCCATCTGTATTGAAAATTATAAGATGGAGTAGTCACTTCCCACCATCTCTCACATGGTTTCCACTATTTCTACCCCAGCAACCAGTTCCCCCTTGTTGGTGAGAATCAGAGCCAGCATAGAAATTTCCTTCACTGGTTTCTCCACCTTTTGAAGGATGAAATTATTACTTATTAAGTCAAGAAATTATTAACTGCTCTTCTTTTGGCAGAAAAAAGAGCTCCAGCAGATGTCTGGATAACTGAAGTTGTCCATCTTACTATCTCATGACTTTATGCCAGATCTATGGTCTGTTTCCCAAAGACCTCAGCTATTTCTTCCTTCTGCTGGTGGTCCATAATATATGCAGCCAATCATATAATCTCTCTTTCTTCCTTCATTGATCTCTCCCAAATACTCTCTATCATGTTTCCCCTTTTGGTTCCTAGATTTCCTCATAAGTATATCTTCTTAATATTTACACATATGCATATATGATATATTATATTGTGATATTGTATTTTCTCAATATATAATATTACAAAAGGCTTTTCAGTTTAATTAGAATTATAAGGTTCCAGGCAAATAGATTCTTATCAGTCCTTGGTAGGTGTACTTCATCCCTGGCCAGGAGCCTGTTACTTTTGTATTTTAAGCTATGGTCCAGAATTCCAAATCCCCTTCTCAGATACCATATTTTGAACCAATTGTTCATGTTTCAAATTTGGCTTTCTCATTGGAAGCCCTTGCCTTCTATCACAGCAAAGAGTGATGAAAACACTACTTGTCCTCCTAAAATCTTATTTTTTGCCTAAAATCTTATTTCATCATTTTTAGCAATGCTTTCAAGGCTCCTTCTGGAAGGATCATTTGTGCCAATAAGTATCACCAGACATAGGAGAGAGTAGTCCTCTGGTTTGACAAGCCTTCTAAAGTTCTCTGTCACATCTTGAATATGTGCCAAGGGAAGGAAGCAGACCTCTCTATTTTTTTGTGATTTGAGTTCACAAATGGTTGCCTTTATACCCCTTAGCAGGAAGTTACTAACTACTAGTCTGCTATTGTTCCTCTGACCCTTTCTGAATGGTGGTAGCTAAGCATTACTTGAATGATGCCTCCCAGTTCAGAGGGTTTAGCTGTTTTCTCTTCAGGCAGTGAGTGCCTCATACCTGTTACTGAGCTCCAAGTGTCCAGTGACTCTTCTTCTTCCGTTTCTCCACTGTGTCACACTCTCCTACTCTCCAACCTCTTGACACAGATAAAGATGCCTATCTACCTCTTCAGGGAGATAACAGTCACTTGGCCATAGTAGAAATGGAACTAGCAGTCCCTGCAAATTACACCGTGTTCTCCATACCTGCTGGGAGTGAGATCTCCAGTTATTATTTTTTCTTGCTGGTAGAGCCCCTGGAGAATTTTTTTTTCCCAAACTGTGGGGAATCTTTTGTATTCGTTTCATCTACTCTGTTCAGAGCTCATATGTACCTAGTTATTTACATGCCATCTCCCCCATTAGAATGTGACCTCCTTGAGGGTGGGGACTGTTTTCACCTTTCTTTATATCCCCAGCTTGTAGCACATGGCTCGGCATATAGTAAACAATAAATACTTGCTGACTAACTTCTCAATGTTTTCGGACCTTTTCACCACATGGCACGTTTCTACCTTGTCAGTACCTTGATGTCCATGACTAACTTCCCTTCCCTTATCTTACTAGCTTCTTAGCTCATTTGACTAACTCGTCTTCCCCACATCCTTAAGGTTCTTCCCCCTTGTGTCTTAGTTCATCTCTTCTTTCTCAAGTCCTCCTTCAGCTTGAGTTCTCAGATTCACAGAATCTCAGTGTTGGAAGGGACCTCACAGGCCATCTGGTTCAACCCATACCTGACCAAGAATCCCTTTTACAACATCTGTGACATATGGTCATTTTGCATCCACTCCACGACCGTCCATGAGAAGAAATGCATGATCTCCTGAGGCAGGCTGCTTCACTGTTAGCTCTCATTGATATTTTCCTGACATCCAGCCTAAACTGTATCTCTACAACTTGCACCCATCACTCCTAGATTTGCAGAACAAGTCTGATCCTGCTTCCATAAAAACCCTTCAGGTAGTTAAAGCCCCCTACCACCTTCCCCTTGAAACTCCTCTTCTCCAGCCTAGACATTCTCAGATCTTTCAGACACTGCTTGAGAGTGTGTTCTTGACCCTTCTCCCCACTCTGTGTGCTCTATTCTAAACATACTACAACTTGTCTATATCTTTTCTCAAATATGGTGCCCTGAACTGAACACAGTGCTCTATAAGCAGCCAGCTCTCTGGTCCTTCTCCTTTAAATCCAACTTATTTTGTGCCTTCATCTCAGACCCCTTTGCTTGAATCCTTTTCCTTCAGATCAAGGTCAAATTCGTCCCAGTTCAAGGTCAAGTCCATCTCCTTCAGTTCAAGTCTGTCTCCTTCTCTTCTAGCTTTTATCCTTCTGCAGCTCAAGCCTCACCATCTCAGCTTGAGTCTTACTTGCTCATCCTCCTTCAGCTTCTTGAGTCTTTCCAAATTTGCCTTCCCCAAATTCCACGCTTGGTCCTTTTTGCAACTCTCACCTAGCCACAGGAGACTATCTGGGCATCTTGCCATCTGCCCTGCCACTGACCCTCTTCACCCCACTGGGAACAGCTACCTTTGGGCCATGAACTCCAGAGACCATGCCCCACCTCCGACTCTGCATTGGGACTCTGCCCTGAGGCTGAGCTGTCCTGATTGGTGAGTGACTAAATGAGTGCAAACTCACCTAGCTCACTCTATCTAGCCAGCTCAGACCAGGCTCCACATTCCATCCGGCCACAGGAAACCAAGACCTACCCAAGAGGCTTACTATCATCTGCCTGGCAACTGTACTAAACATAACCCTGCTTCCTCCCCTCACTCCTTGTGCTCCTGGATTTCTACATCTCACTCAGGGGACACACTGGCACAATAGAAAAGAGCACTGAATTTGGAATCAGAGAACCTGAGTTAAAATCCTTCCTCCATCATGACTTGTTTTATCTTGGGCAAAACATTTCACCTTTCTGGGTCTCAGCTTTCCCATCTGTAAAATGAGGCAGTTGTACTAGACAGTTTCTAAGGCCCCTTCAAGCCTCAGACCTGTGATCTCATCCTGGGCTCAGGAATCAAATCTGTATTGTGACTGCCTATGGAAGGGCATGACAGTGACTGCCCTTGAGCTCTTCTGCTCATCCAGTGACGCTTTCTGGCTCCCACTCCCAGAGAGGTATTGTGTCCCCCAGGAGATACTCAATGAGGACAGGGATGGCCTCACTTCTGTCCCTGCATTCTCAGTGTTGAGCACAGTGTACATTGTAATCACTTAATGAATTCTCATCCGTCCATCCATCCATCCATCCATCCATTCCCTGATCCCTCCAAGTCTCCTTCTCTCTCTCTTTTTTCTCCTTCAGATCAAATCCTTCTCCTGTCCTCTCTCCTACAGACTCTTCTCCCACCAGATCCAGAAGTGGAAAGCTCTTCTTCACATTGAGCTAAAAATCTGCTTTTCTCTAATTCCCCTCCCCCTTGCTCATAATTCTGCTCTCTAGGGCCAAGCAGAATAAGTCAAATCCCTTTTCCACGTGACAGCCTTCCAGATACTTGCAAGCAGTGACCATGCCCTTCCCCCACACCTACCCTGTCCAGCCTTAAGTCTTCTCCAGGCTAAACATCCCCCATGTTTTCAACTTATTCTGTCCCCAAACCATCCTGGTTGCCCTCTTCTAGACATTCCAGCTTATTAACGATCCCTTCAAAATTGCAGCTCTCAGAATCGTACACAATATGCCAAATGTGGTCTGACCAGGTCAGAGAATTGAAGGGCTATCAACTCCCTCACTCTGGATACTGTACTTCAATGAATGGAGCCTACAATCCCCTAAGCTGCCTTGGCTGCTGACTCTCATCGATGACTCATCCGGAGCTTGCAATCCAGGAAACCTTTAGGTCTTATTCACATGAATTGCTTTCTAGCCATGTCTCCTCTGCACTCAGGCAGTTGCTTTCTTGAATTCAAGGATAAGGTTTTATATTCACTCTGCCTCTCAGAGATGGGAAGGCTCTCCCTTGGACAACCTCCTACAGAAACGCTGTGTACAATAATTCTTACCTTATCCAGCATCTTCTGTTTATTTGTCTACCCTGAATAATAATACCTCCAGTGACAAGGAATTCATTAATCAACCTGGCAAGGAGCATTGATTAAGCACTTGGTGATGTGCCAGGCCCTGTGCTAAGTGCTGGGGAGAAGAAAGACAAGAATATTGTTCCTGCCCTCAGAGAACTTCCTTTCTAATGGGGGAGACAACATGTAAATAACTGAGTCTATTCAATACATACATATATATACATATATACATACTGTGTATATATATGTATATGTAGATATGTATGTAGATAGAGAGATAGACAGAAAGAAAGAAAGAAAGATAGATAGATAGATAGATAGATAGATAGACAGACAGATAGAAAGAGAGAGAGAGAGAGAGAGAGAGAGAGAGAGAGAGAGAGAGAGATGGTGTAAATAAAAGGGATCTCAGAGAAGGCACTAGCAATGGCAAGGTGGGGGGGGTTCTTGCTAAATCTTTTTTCTTGCTAAAGGTGGGCTTTGATCTGAGTCTTGAGGGATGCCAGGGAAGCTGAGACAGAGTTAAGGAGGATGAACATTGCAGGCAGGGGGGAAGGTAGAAAGTGGCCAGGTTGTGAAGAGCTTTAAATGCCAAATAGACAAGTTTGTTTTGGAGCCACTGGAGTTTACTGAATAAGGAGGAAGGCTTGACATGGTCACACCTACAGTTTAAAAAAATGACTCTGGTTGCTGAGTTGAGGAAGGATTGGGGTGGGGAGAAATTTGAGGCAGGTAGACAAATAATAAGGTTATTGCAATAGTCTAGTCATGAGGTGATGAAGGTTTGAACTAAATTGGTGACTATGTAAGAGAAGAGAATGTCTATGAAGGATGTGAAAGCAGAAATGACAACCTAGCAACAGATTGACAATGAGGGATGAGTGCAACTGAGGAGTTGAGGGGGACACTGAGGTTGTGAGCCTGGGTGACTGGTGGTGCCATCTATGGTAATGGGGAAGTTGAGAAGGGGGGAGGGTATTGGGGAAAAGATAATGAATTCTGTTGAATTTGTGTTGCCTATAATGCATCCAGTTTGAGATTTTGAAAAGGTGGTTGTTGATGTGGGACTATAGCCCAGGAGACAGACTAGGGTTAGATATGTAGGTCTGGTAAGTATTTGCATGGAGATCATAATTGAGCCTGTGGGAGTTGATGAGATTACTCAGAGAGATACCATGGAGAGAGAAGAGAATATGGCCTAGGACAAATCCATGGGTTAGCCCATGGTTAGTGGGCATGACCTGGATAGAGATCCAGTGAGGAAGCCTAGGAATGAGTAGTCTGTCAGGTAGGGGAGCTAGCATTGAATGTGGACAGTTTTCATGAGTAGTACAGCTGAGAAAGTCAGGAGGAATATAGGACGATAGCTTGTGGGGATGGATGGATCATGTCGGAGTTTTTTAAAGCTAGTGAAGGGGATACATGGGCATGTTGGACAAGGAGAAATAGAAGATGAGTGAGAGAGTGGGGGTGATGAAAAGGGCAAGATGGGAAGGGATAAGATCACTTGTGCATGTAGAGGAGTTTGCCTTGGCCAAGAGAAGGGCCACTTCCTCATGAGAGAAAGGGCTGAAGAAAGAGTCAGTGGCAGAAGGCATCTGGGTCACATGAGATGAGGAGAGGGGGAGAAGAGGGAACTCTCAACAAAAGGCCTTAATTTTTTATTAAGTATGAAGTATGGTCTTGAACTGAGATCCTGGCTAACTAAAACACAAGGCTGAATCTAAGATGGTGAAATTAAATGGGGATAAATGTAAAGTGTTAGGTTAAAAAATCAGTTTTATATATACAAGATAAGGGAGGCAATGTTAGACAATAGTTTGCTTTAAAAAAAAAAGATCTAGGGGTTTTAGTGGACTACAAGCTCACCCTGACTCAGTGGTGTGATGGGATACCCTTCCCCCTCCAAAAAAAAAAGATAATGTTATTCTGGGCTGCATTAAGTAAGAAAGCAATTGATCTTCTATTTCCTGCTTTGGTCAAGCCACATCTAGAGCATCACGTTTTAGGAAGGACATTGATAAGCTAGAAAGTGCCCAGAAGAGAGCAACCAGGATGATGAAGGCCTTTGAGATGATCTCATCGATGGATCAGGTGAAGAAAACAGGGGAATTCAGTCTGGAGAAGATAAAATTCAGAGGAGATACTGTCACTATCATCAAATATTAGAAAGGTTGTCATGTGGAACAAGGATTAGACTTGTCCTTTTTTGCCTCAGAAGCCCAATTCCTAGGAAAATTTTAGAGCCGATCATTAGAGAGATGGTTGGTGACCATCTGGAAAAGGAAATAGTGATCCCAAAGAGCCAGCATGGCTTCATCCAGAACAGGTCATGCCAGACTACTTCACTTACGTTTTTGTCAGGATTTCTCAACCAGTAAATGAGGGAAATACTGTGGCTGTAGAATGTAGCAAAGCCTTTGGTAAAGTATTTTGTGCTGTTCTGGGGAAATACAGAAACGTGTGCTGTGTTCTTGGAGAGCAGAACCAGGAGCAATGGGGGAGGGGAGGGAAGAAGAAGCAGGTTTAGCTCCCTGGGAGGACAAGCCTTCCCAATGATGAGCAATGTGCTGTCCGGGAGTGGAACGACTCTGCCCCTCCCCCTCTTTGAGGTCTTCAAGCAGGGGCTGGTCGACTTCTTGTTGGCTATGGGACATTGCTTTTGGGTGTGGGTTGGATTTCTTGGCCATGGAGATCCTTTCCAACTTGGAAATTCTGTGAATGGCTTTTGCTCAGAGAGAGGTTTTACTCTTTTTCTTCCTCCCCATTCAGCTTGGTGCTGGGCTCCCACTCTTGCCCAGCCCCCCTTACTTTGAGCATCCTGTTCTTCAGGTCTTCCTGTTCCTCAGCCTCTTCAGCTCCCATGGCCTCTGTCTGCCCAGGATCATTCTCACCTTAGACAGCCTCCCCACCCCCACCCCCACAAGCAGCAACACAGATTGTGCTCCAGGTGCCAGAATTTTCCATTTGGAGTAAGGGTCTCTGGAGGGGAGCATTGATCCCCCAGCAGCTGCTCCCTCTCAGGTCCCATGCAGGCACATCTCTGTCACCTCCCTTCCCTCCTAACAAAAAAAGGGGGGGGGAGGCATTCTCAGGACTCCGAAAGGAGCCAGTGAAGCCGTGCTCTGCCTAACATCTCTATTCCTTGTTGGAACAGGAAAATAAACAGCATGTTAATGAAATCTGCAGATGTTGCTAAGTTGGGAATAGTTACAGACATCCCTGAGGATAGAACAGGAATGCAAATGGACCTTGAGAGGTTAGTCCCAGGCAGAGCACTGGTTTGTTAGCTGCAGATGTAGCAGAAAGGACTAAGGACTGGGAGACAGCAAGCAACCTGGGTCCTGCTCTCCACACTGCTTCCTGAGTATTGTGTGACTGTAGGCAAACCACCTTAGTGATACGTAGATAGATAGATAGATAGATAGATAGATAGATAGATAGATAGATAGATAGATAGATAGATAGATAGGTGGAGGGATGGATGGATGGATGGATGGATGGATGGATGGATGGACAGATGGATGGATAGATGGATGGATGGATAGACAGACAGACAGATGGATGGATAGACAGATATATAGATGGATGGATAGACAGATAGACAGACAGACAGACAGATAGATAGGTAGATGGATGGATGGATGGATGGATGGATGGATGGATGGATATAGATCAATGAATAGATAGAGCACTTAATAAGTGATTATGTGCCAGGCACCATGCTAAGCCCTGGGGCTACAAATATAAACAAATAAGACAATCCTTGTCCTCAAGAAGCTTACATTCTAGTGAGAGAAAACAATATACAGGAGAGCTGGGGAATGAGGAGGGGAAGAAAGAATATCCATGGCAGGTGAAGAAGGAGTCCAGGGTGAGTGATGTGAACATGGCTGGGGTCCTTCCTAACATGGTTGTCCTTGGGGAAAATCATCAATCAGGAGAGGAGAGTCTCAGGGGGAAGTCTCAGGGTGGCAATGTAGGTGAGAAGAGAAGGAGGAGTCTGGAGAAAGAAAGTCCAGGAGTGAGTGCTGCCCCTCAGCAGAGGCAGTATGGTGTGGTAGATAGAGCACCAGATGTGAAGTCAGGAAGAGCTTGGTTCAAATCCTCAAATCCTGCTTTTGACACTTACTAAGTGGTGTGTGACCAACCATGAGCAGGGCAATGATTGTGAACCTTAGTTGCTTTATCTGTAACATCGTGGAGTTTGATTAGATAGTCTTTAAATATCTTTCTAGCTCAAGATCTATAATCCTCTTCTGAAAAATAGGGAGCAGAGAGAGATGGACTACATGTCACAAAAAAGTCAGAGTTTCCAAGACACCTTAGAAAGGAAAGGAAGAAGCATTTATTTAGCACCTACTGTGTGCCAGGCATTGTGCTAAGTGCTTTACAAATATCATCCCATTTGATCTTCACAATAACCCTTGGTGGTAGATACTATCATAATCCCCATTTTACAGTTGAGGAAACTGAGGCAGACAGAGGTAAGTGATGCACAAGGCCACACAGTACATGTCTGAGGCTGGATTTGAATTCAGGTCCTCCTGACCCAAGGGCTGGCACTCTATCCACTATGCCACCTAGCTGCCCCATCCACTATGCTTTTCTACTTCTAAACATGGCACGCACTTTCCATCATTAATTTGGCATTTAATCCTATCTTGCCTTGTGTCTTCTCTTATACAGTGATATTGCAATTTAACATCTGTGTGAAGGTCTTGTCTCCGAGCAGACCATGGGTTCCTCCAAGGCAGGAGGTGTGTCATTTCTGGGTCTCTGTCTCCTGCCTCACACAGCTATAGGTAAAGAAGAGGTACTCACTCCATAAATAATGAATGAAGGCAGCTTCTGAGAGGCTGAGTGCTTCCCTGCATGGGGGACAGAGGGGACAGAGCCCCATTCTCCTCCCATCCATCTGCTCAGCGTACATCCGTCTTGAGTATTGAAGTGCCAGCTATGCCCCAAAGTTGCTTCCTTTTGGACACCTGCTTATCAAGCACCATTTCCAATGTACTGGGCTAGGCACTGGGGCTCCACAGACAGAGAGGACTAGGCCCTGCCCTCAAGGGGTTTACAATCTAACAACAGAGGGAGACATAATAATGGTAGGAGGGTAAGAGAAACACGTGTAGAAGAGAGGACTGAGCATGGTGAGATAGGGACTGGGTGATGACAGATTCAAAGACTTCAGGAAGAATGCAGCATCTGAATTTGGTATTGAAGGAAAATCTCTTTGAAGTCTGCCCTTCACACTTACCTCTTCTACATCACAGCATGGTACAACAGAAAAAGCACCAAGCACCAAGGGAGTCTAAGAACCTGGGTTCAAATCCCAGTTCATCCTATGTCTTAGGTGAAGGACCTTAGGAAATCTGCTTCACCTCTCTAGATCTCTCTTTCCTGATCTGGCAAATGCAGCATGACTGGGTGGCAGTGAAGGTCCTGTCCAAGCTCAAAGGCTATGGTTCTCTGAGCTGGAGTCCCCATCAATTGCTCCCTTTCTCGCCCACTCTGTCCATAGACCTTTCTGCAGCTTCTACCACTCACTTTGAAGCCCTCGAGCATATATGAAGCTTCACTGTTCAGTTTCATAGGATCCAGTGCTTGAGATCTTAGTGGCGATCTTGTCTAGCTGCATTTTACTGAACCGAAAGCCCACAAAAGGAAAGGGACTTCCTGGAGGTTACATCAGTAGCAAGGTGGTCATGTCAGCCTTGTACCCAGGGCTACTAACTCCAAAGCCTGGGCACTTTCCACCACACGATAGCTCCATGACTAGAGTGTAAGCTCCCTGAGGGCAGGAACTGTGTCTTCTCCTTCTTCCTTATCTTCCACACCCTCAAGGACAACTCTGGGCACAGAGTGATCATCCAATAAGGACTTAGGGAAACACAAAATGTTCACAGGGAAATAGGGGCTTAGGTAACACAATTTTCTTTCCTGGAAACAAGGGAGATGGACCAGGTGATATCTAAAGTAGTTAGGTGGCACAGAGGATAGAGCACTGAGTTCAAGTCCAGCCTTAGACACTTGCTGTGTGACCCTAAGCAAGTCACTTATCCCTGCCTCATTTTCCTCATCTGTAAAATGAGCTAGAGAAGGAAGTGTCACTCCAGTGTCTTTGCCAAGAAAACCCTAAATGGGGTCATGGAGAGTCACACACAACTGCAGCAACATGGTGGACAGAACATTGGACTTGGAGTCAGGAAAATGGGTTCAAAGCCTGTTTCAGACCTTTACTATCTATGTGAGCAAGTCACTTAACAGCCCTGTGCCTCATTTTCCTCATCTGTAAAATGAGAATCTTCTTCCAATCAAGCTAGATGATACAATAAGCCTATGAGTTCAGAGGAGGAAGAGATCAGTGAAGGCAGAGGGAGAGCGATTAGGGAAGGCTTCACGTAGGAGGTGCTCTGTGACTCACCCCTTAACAGGTAGGCAGGATTTGGATAGGTAGAAAAGAGAAAGCAGGTTTGTGGTTCTCCAACTATAGCTGGGGATTAGTGGCAAATTAACAGGCTGAGTAAGAATCAGCCCACCAGGTAGAGGAAAGAGAAAGAGTATGGTCACAGCATCTCTCCCCACTCCTGAGAGCAAAAGAAAAATGATTCAGTTGTTCCAGAAATCCATGAAGGTAATAGATCTATTAGGTTAGACAGAAGAAGGTAAGCAGAGTCCGAAAGCAGCCAGTCCAAAGCTGGAGGGTGGTGGGATATTTACAAAGTAGAAAGTCCCAAATACACCTAGGAGGGTAAGACATGGGCAAAGAATCCGCATTCAGCAGTGTTTTTCTATGTGGACAGTATGGTACACATGCTCCCCCACACACACCATATAAGTGCATATGCCTCCCCCAAGCTCCAGCCTGTGGCATGTTGGGGTTTTATTGGTGGAAGGTTTTATTGTTGTTGTTATTGTTTTAACCAGTGCCAGGATGTAGGTTCCAGTTTTTCCCTTGGGACCATAGCTCTACCATAGCTCACAGGACCGTAGCTCTACCATAGCTCACAGGACCATAGCTCTACCATAGCTCATAAGTATGAGCCACATCTATTTTTTCCACAAGTCCAAGATTACAAAGTGGAGGCCACTGAGAACTCAATGAATACAATCTAGGATAGAGATGAAGCTTTCACAGCAAAGTCTGATGGAAAGTGGTGTGGATGTGTTACAAGGCAGGTAATCCTGGTTGCTTGGCCATGAGGTCACCAGCCATTTGACTGTGAAGGGTCTAGGTCATCCTAGTCTGTGAGTTTTATGAAGGGTCTGTCTGTGTGCAGGTTTCAGGTAGCTGGCCAAACCTCATCTGCTACTCTCAAGATCTCCCTAGGGGTGCAATGTCAATTGGCTCCCTGATCAATGTGGCCTTCATTGTCCTGGGTGATATCCAACTCCCCAAGGCATCTGGGACTGAGGCAACTGGGACACAGCTCAGCTAGAGCTGAGCTTTCGTATTGCCTGTCATAAGATAACAATGTGAGAGACAAATCCACCATCTTGTTGATGCCTACCCATTTCTCTGTCCTTACACTGACTCTCTGGCTTTGGATCATTATTTATACCTCTTGTCTTATCCCTGGGATTGGGTTACCCCATGATCTCTGACATAGATCACCTGGAGAGGAAAAGGAATTGTTTGAAAGCTGGGGATTCAGGACTGTTTGGCATTTCATAGACTCAGAGTTGGAATTCTCTGCCTCCCAAGGCAGCCTGTCCCATTTTTGGATGGCTCTTGTTGCTAGGAAGTTTTTCCTTACGTTGATCCTAATTCTGCCTCTCTCTCTGCAGCTTTCATTCTCTCTTGGCTCACAACTTGGACGAAGCTCTCCTTCCCCATGAGGGTTCATTCTCTGGGTCCTGGCTAATTAGCCCCTAATCACCCATATTTGACTATATTGATGCCCCACCCAAACTAAAACAACTTACATTCGGCCTTCGGGCTTTGGGGGCCAGAACCACTTGCCCCTTGCCAGCTCTTTATCTGGGGGTTCCAGGGAAATTGATCTTTCAGCTCTAGTTGGCGCGGACCTCTGAAGAACTGGCGAGGCTCCGGGGGAGATTTTTGTAGCCTTGTAGGAAGCAGAGAGTGGTTCCGGAAGCGGGTGGAGACAGCTGCCCTGCCTCCCAGAAGCACAATGAGTCCCCCAGATCTTTTTACCGGGTAAGCAGAGGACCTCCCAGTCTTTCTGGCCCAATTCAAGCTGTTTATAGATCTTCATCCCTGGGGACGCCCCACAGCTTGGGCCAAGGTGGCCTTCCTTATATCCCGGCTGGCAAAGCAGGCTGCCCAGTGGGCCAACCTCAAGCTCATGGGAAAAAGTCCCTGATTGGCCCATGTGATGAGGCTCCCCAAGGAGCCCAAGGCAATTCTTGACCCCTCCCATCTATCCAAAATTGGCAACTACCAGATTTTCTGGCTCACACAATGTAGACTCTTCCAGCTCCTTCTGGACCCTCAATCAGGATTTGTCCTGGAATACTCATTCCCTGGAAGATCAGTTTTTGAAAGGGTTGGCCCTGCCCATCTGCACTGTACAATCCCAGGGCAGGTAGCCACGAACCTACCCATGCTCAGCTGGCAATGTGGCCACATCCCATCCTGTCTTTGGTCATGGCCAAGCTATGAGGACTCCGCCAGTATTCCCCTGGCTCACCCTCTGAGAATCCAATGTGCTCCATTGGGGAGGCTGACCTACCCTGCCACACAGGCCTCAAGCATTGTTCAAGTCCAAGGACATCGATGGACCACCCCGCCTTCCCCCTCCCACTAGTCCCCAGGCCTTCCCCTAAATGCCTCTCTCCATGGTCATCAGAGGCAGTGTGGTATGGTAGAAAAAAGCCTTGGTTCTGTAGTCAGAGGACCTGGGTTCAAATTCTACCATCATACTGCCTGATTGACCCTGGACAAATCCCTTCATCTCCCTGGGCCTCAGTTTCCCCAGTTGTAAAGTGAGGATCTTTGACCAGATGACCTCTGAGGTCCCTTCCAGATCTGGATGCTGATATTCCTTACTATCAAAATTCAGCTTCCAAACCGCTGGGTTTGGAAGCCAAAAAAGCCAGTGTGACCTTGGACTGTATTAAGAGAGGCAGAGTTTCCAGGAATAAGGAGGACAAAGTCCTGCTGTCCAGCTTACTGAATAAGATTCTAACTTGATCTGCATTGGTGGAAAGAGATTTCTCACCAGGAGTTCCCCACATCGGTAAAATCACAGGTCTGGAGCCCCGCCTCCACCTCCCTTGCTGTCGTCTCTCTGTTAAGCCTGATTGGATTCAGTTCTGGACACCATCGTTTAGAAAGGACATCAGTGAGCTGCCGAGTGTTTAGAGCAGAGCAGCGTGATGGTGAAGAGCCCCCTGAGATTGTTCAGTCGGGAGCTTGTGAAGGAACTGGGGGATGTTTAGCCTGGAGAGGAGAAAACTGGAGGTGGGGGAGGGGAGAACAACACATTATCGATGACACAAGTATTTGAAGGACTGTCTGTCATATTAAAACAGAATTAGCCTTGCTCTGTTTGGCCCCAGGGAACAAAACCAGACGTAATCTGGAGGGTGGGGGAGGGGAGAGTTGCAAAGAGGCTAATTTAGGTTTAATGTAAGGAGAGGCTAATTGACAAGGAGAGCTGGTCCAGAGTGGAATGGGCAGCCTCTGGATGTAGGGCGCTCTCCTCGCTGGAGGTCTTTGGTCAAAGGCTAGCTGATCATGGGCTGTGCATCTTATGTTGGAGGAGGGCTCTTTGGGGGGGTAATGGAGCCAGACTAC
The DNA here is from genome assembly GCF_003287225.1 of Phascolarctos cinereus. Lineage (NCBI taxonomy): Eukaryota > Metazoa > Chordata > Mammalia > Diprotodontia > Phascolarctidae > Phascolarctos > Phascolarctos cinereus. The sequence continues at coordinate 453,264,043 of NW_027555958.1, forward strand.
GTGTCCTTGAGGACTCTCTGCCTCTGTGAATCTCCAGCCAATCCGGGAGTCTCTTCTAATAACACGAGCCGTTCACTCACCCCTAAGACTCCCTCTACATGGATGATGATTTCCATCCCCAGTTTCTCCCTGTTCTCCCCTGACACCCTGCAGTCCCTGGGTGAGTTAGACTCTAGTTTACTGTGTGCCTTGCGGCCAGCCAAAGGTTTATACAAACCGGAGGCCAACTGCCATCTCACCCCCGTCAGCCTTAGGTGTTGGGGATCAGGTCTGGCTGCTTTCCTGAACCGTATGTACCAATAAATCTTCCTAGAAACAGCCAGGTTATTGTGGCTGAGGCAGAGCACTGCCCGGCCGGCCTCTCTGGGGGGAGGGATGCACAACGTTGCCAGGAAAGGCTCGGGAACTGGTTGGAGGTTGACCCTCCTTCAGATACAGGAATGGTGCCAGTTTGGAGCTCAGACAACTGGGCTCGGGTGGAGGCGGGGAGCAGATCTGGTGGGTCCGCCTGGAGCTGAGGGGCTGGTTGGTGGAGGGAGAGTGTGCTGGAGGGCTCTCGAGGTGGCAGCTCCTCAGGGGCTGGATTCTGGTTTCCTTGACAGCGCACTTGCCCTGGGGTGGTGTGTTCCTGAATGTTGAAGGCGCTCTCATTATCCCTGCTAAGAAAGAGCAGCCAGGGTGACCTGCTGTTGGTTGGTAGGACTGCCAGTCTGAAGGGGATCTAGATTCTTAAGGTCTCTCTTGACTCCTCCCAGTTCCTAGTATTCTGCCTCCATCACTTTGTATCGACTTTCTATCTGTCTATAGATGTGTGTGTGTGTGTGTGTGTGTGTGTGTGTGTGCGCGCGCACGCACGTGTGTTGTCTCTCCCAACACAATAGAAGCTCCCTGAGAACAGGGTGTGCTTTACTGTTTTCTTTGTGCCCCCCCCCCCAAATCTATCACAAAGCCTGGTATGTAGTAGGCACTTAATAAGTGCTTACTGACTGATGGATTGATGGTCAACAGGGATGATATTAGAGTGCTGGGTGCTGTGACTCTGGAGGCACCGATATTTACCATGAGCTGCTTGTTAGGGTCTGAGTAGATCAAGACAGAGCCAAGATGGGACGAGAGGCAGTGTTATTCTGGACTTGGAGACAGGAAGACCTGGGTTCAAATCCTGCCTCAGATAATTACTAGCTATGGGATCTTGGACAAGTTAGTTCACTTCTCTGGGCCTCATTTTCCTCATCTGTAAAATGGGGGGACTGCACTCTCAGGTCTTGTCCAGTACCTATGATTGTCATGTAAGTTCACAAAAGTCCCTTCACCTTTGGTGTCCCACAGAATGCCTTAGAACATTTCATGGGTGGATGACAAACACTGTCAGAGTTGAAAGTTTAGGAGTGCCTATGGGGTTGGCACTCATGTGGGAGTCACCCCTGTAGCATCACCTCTATGCTTGTGGATCTGCTCATACTCCCCATGGAATTCCATCTCCCTCTCTCAATCTGGCATTCCTCCAGATTGGCTTCCCATCAGCATCAGCAGACCTCCTGGAGGATGGCCCAGACCAATTTGTTGGCCTAGGTGGGGTCCTGGGAGTAGATTTAACAGTTTTATTATGTGTCTACTATCTGTTAAGCTCTTTTAAAGAGATGAAGATGAAGAGCATCCTGGCCTTTGTCTTCAAGAAGCTTGTATTCTGGGGAAGGGGGCAGGATATGACACATAAATATGATATGGGGTACATTGTGATAAGGAAAAGGGAAATCCACACAAGGGGCTTCAGAAACATTTGAGAAGAGAGATGAGACTATTCCCCCCTTGGGCCATCAGGTCTTGAAAGGTTGTGTTTTGTGGACCTCCGCAAGAGTCCACCACCCCCTGAGGCAGCCTAGTGCACCTTAGGATGACCTCAGTGGTTGGGAAGTTCCTCTTGACATTGAGCCCATTGGCCCAACTTCCTTCCATTGCTTCTGATTCTGCCATTTGGGGCCAAACAACAAGGCTAATCCTCTTCCTGCCCAAGAGCCCTTGCAATACTTGAAGACAGCTACCATGTTCCCCCTGAGTCATCTGTCCTCCAGACATGCCCAGTTCTTTTAGCCAATCATTATGCGGATAGAGGGGGAGTCGGCACCAGAGCCATAGCTAGTGTTTTTTGTGCCAGGGACAAGCTTCGCAAAAGGAACCAGGCAAAAAGAGCATGAAAAACACCCTCAAAACAACTTTTAAAGGAAAATTAAGGTGAGGTGGGGAGACAAAGTCCCCAGGGCACCTGAGTAGATTTGAGAAGCACATGAGGAGGCCCCAGTGGTGACAAGGATGGGTAGAGCTCAACTCCAGCACTGCAGATGAGTCATGGTCACTTCCTAGTTTAACATAAGATTCTTGCTGGCTACGCATTCAGGTCAGTCATTTTTACAGATCCTGAAGAAGTGTAAATGCTGTCAGTGCCCTACCAATTTTGACACCCTAGGAAAACATTCCAGTCACTCCCCCCTAGTTACAACTCTGGTCTTCAGTTTCTTATGCTGTGTTCAGGGCACTAATGGGGACAGAACTGTAACTTCACAGTGGCAAATTGAAGGGCCAAGGGCAATTTCAAGGGTGACACACAGTTCTGCCATTGTCTGAAATAGGGGGTGAGTTTGTTTATATTTGGGGCATAAGACAAGATTTTCCTGTCCTGCTCAATCTAGAGGGAAGCCACCAATGTGTGTCAGGAATTTTGTGACAGAAGGAGGGAAGAGTGGATTAACAGGCTGACAGGTAAGGAGACGGTTATTCTGACTGGGAGTAGAGTGGAAAAGAGCGTAGTCTAAGCAGAACACCCTGCCAAATTCAGAGAACAAGAGAGTAACCCCTCAGCTCTTCTGTAAGTTAACCCATAAATCCATGCCAGTGGGACAAGGAAGTATGGGCTGAGGACAGAGCAAGATCAGAAAAAAATCATCTCACAACAAATCAACCCTAGGCAGCTCACAGCTTCTTTGTTCCAGCCATGCCTCCTCTCCACCTAGGAGAAGAGAGCACACAGGATTAAAGGCTCCCACAAGGGCAAAATTGGATAATGGTGTGAGCACAGGTGTAGAGGTGAGAATGGATCTGACTTGTTGAAATGCATTCACTGGCTCAATACAATGTCCTTATGAGGGAGCCCCATTTGCACCCATATCTTCACAGTGATGGAACACAGTGGCTCAGCCTGATTCAATTCATTTCAACAAATATGTGTTTGCTAAGTGCAAGGCACCACTCTAGGCACTGGAGATTCAAAGAAAAAATGAGACCATCCCTGCCCTCCAGATGCTTACATTCCAATGGAGGAATATGATATTCTTGCAGGTAAAGAGATACAAAGGCTATACAAAGAAATATAAAGTAGTTTTGAGCACTAGAGAGCAACAGTAACCAAGGAGGAGAGGCTTTGTCAAGGGGTTGGCGCCTGGCCTGAGCTTTGAAGGAAGTGCTGGATTTGTAGAGGTAGAGATGAAGAAGGAGTTTACTCCAGGCATGGGAAAGAGCCTGGGCAAATGCACAGAGGTGGCAGTGTCATGGACGGGGCACAATCACTCAACCAATTTAATTGGAATGCAGAATGTGTGAAGGAAACAAGAGGGCGAGGAGGCCAAGGAGGATGTTTCTTTTTGAATTTAAAAGTATTTATTGCATTATATTCCATCAAAGCCCTTCTCAGTTGCCTCGTTATAGCCTAAATGTGGCCCTGGGTACTGGAAGGCTCTGTCATTGGAGCACCAGCTCTTCGGGGTTCAAATACAGCCCTAATGACCGATCAGAGCATGTGCTTCTGGCGTCTGAGTACCAGCCTAGCTAAGTGCTGAGAGCCTAATTACCAGACTGGCCTCAGGCAGGGAAATCTTTCAACCACAGTTACTTTCAAAAACCATCTCTCAAGTCTGCAGCAGTTTTGATATGCATCTGTAGGAGGGATATCAGTACAGATGAAATCATAGGGTCACAGATCTGGAGCAGGGAGGGACCTCAGAGGTCCCAGAGTCCAGCTGCCTCAGTGGGTAGATGAGGAAACTATGAAAAATGAAGCTCAAGGCGCTATGTATGGGTGGCAGAGCTGGGGTTTGGACCCAGACTTCTGACCACAAGTCCAGCATTCAAGGACCCTTTCAGGTCAGAGCATCGTAGAGTCAGAGCCTTAGTAAGGATCTTGGAGATTATCTAGTCTGAGAGGAGGAAATTGAGTCCCAAAGAGCCCAAATTCACACAGGTAGTGGCTAAGCGCAGACTAAGCAACAGCCTCAGACTCCAAATGTGATGTTCTCCCCACTGCACCACGCTGCTTGATGCTCCAGTCCTCGGATCCTGCACTAGCCTTCCATACCAAAGCTGATTCCCTCTCATGGTTCAGCAGTGGTAAGTCTCATACAATAGACCTAGTGACCTCTGTGGAGCTCTGCATGCAGCCGGCACTTAACAAATGTTTTTTGCCTTGTATTTGATTGACCTGCCCACTTGCAGAATTCTAGAATATCGGAGCTTCCGTGAAAAGTATGTGCATTTATTAAAAGTCACATGCAAAGCATACCCTGCATGCTGCATCCTGGGGGCCAGCCTGTTCTGCCCACCCTGTCCCTGCTGCCTCCTGATCCTCCTTTGTCTCCTGGGTGGCTTGCTGGAGGGGGATGAGCAAAGGCAGGCTGTCTCAGCCAGCAACTCCAGAGTTGTCGGTTCCGTGTTGGGTCCTCGCCAGTTTGGCCCCAAGTGAATCTGATTGCTAAACCCAACTTCCTAAGAACCATCCTTCTATTTATGGGTTTGCACGGTCCCCCAAAATTGTGAAGGCCCACGAAGGAGGAAGGATTGTTTTCTTTCACCCAGGAGGACCCTGTTAACAGAGAAGCAAGCCGGGTGAAGCAGGAATGAGGTGACCAAGCATCATTTCCATCCATTTCCTCAATAAGAAGTCAACGATTCTTTATGGAGCCCTGGCCACAAGCCCAGCTCTGTGCAAGTTGCTATGGGCGAGACAGGAGATGGAAAAATCAGAGCATGCCAGAGCTGGATGGGACCTTAAACTATAGAACATAGAATGTTGGGGCCAGGAGGGCCCTCAGGGCCTAGGATGTCAGGGCTGAAAGAAACTTCAGAACAGATACTGCTGAAACTAAAAGAGACTATAGAACATAGAATGTTGTTAAGACACAGGACATAGGGAGTTAGAATGTAGCTGGAGAGGATTTAAAACAGGATATCAAAGCTAGGAGGACCTTGATGATAGGGAATTTTAGATCTGTGAGTAGTCCAACTCCTTCATTTTACAGAGGAAGAAACTGAGGACCAGAGAAGTTAACAGGCTTGCACAAGGTTACAGAGTATTAGAGCCCAGATCTCTTGACTCCAATCTAGGTATTTCCCTACCAGACTTAGTCATTCTTTCAACAAGTCTTCTATGTGTGCAAGCCCTGTGCTGGATACTGTGAGGGGAAATGAAGGGAAGACATGGTCTTTGCTCTCTGAGAGTTCTCAGAGCAGTTGAGTTGGTCAAGAGTTCAAGTCATGGGAAGGTGGTGGGAGGAGGGAACCATTCAGACAAATGTATGGAGTCAGGAAAGGGCAAGGCATGTTTGGAGAGAGACTTAGCTGGAACAAAGAATAGGAAGGATAATTACAGGGGAGCAGAGGATGACTTCTGTGGCTCTGTCCAGATCTAAGGCTCTGATCTTCTGGTCCTATGAGACAAACCATGACACCTTCGAGGTCATAGTCATGCAGTTTGTCTGCCCTCAGTAGCCAGCCTGCCTGGGGAGGATCAGGGTCCTCCGCTGAGATGCAGCAAATAACTACAGAGTGTATAGAAGGGTGGAACACAAGCCAAACTGGAAATGTCTCATTCCCCTACTAGACAACAAGCTCTAGGAGGGCAGGAACCTCTCCCAGGACTAAACACACAAGCATTCAATCAATCCAATCCAATAAATCCAATAAACATTTATTAAATGCCTAGCTGAGCCCGGGGGACACAATTACTAAAAGTAGAGACAATCTCTGCCTTCAAGGAGCTTGCAATCCAAAGGGGGAGACAATACACAAAAGGAGGCATAAAAGCAGGTGGGGGGAGAGATGGGACATCAGGAGGTACCCAACATGGGGGCATCTTCTTCAATGGAATTGAAGCCAGGCTGAGCAGCAGATGCAAAGTAGGGTAAGCTGCGAGTTTAGTTTCTGCTCTCTGTGAAGGAAGCATTGGGAGGAGTGTATTAAGCACTTAATGTACGATCCAGCCCTCCAAAAAGAGGGAAGAGGAGGAGGCTGAGGGAAGTAGGCTTCAGTTAGCAGCATGATGGTGAAATTAGAAGTGATGAACTTATCGTGATAGAGGCATCTTGTTCTGTGGAGTTGAAACAAGGAAGAGCAGCAGATATTTTGGGGGTAAATTAGCATAATGGATGACTGAATCAATTAGTATATGAATCAATGAATGGAATAAGAGGGTGCTCCAGGTATGAAACAGGGCATGAGCAAAGGTGCAAAAGTGGGATGATTTCTTTTTCATTTTTGTGATAGAACCTAAGACCATGTTGGATGTTTCTGGAGACTCATAAAATGGCTTCTGATGCTTGAGTTTCCATTTAAGGACCATGGGGCCAGGCAGGATTTGAAGACAGAAGATACAAGCCCATTTGTATTAAATTTCAATAAGCCTTTACTGAATACCTACTATCATGCCAGGAACTGTGTGTGGTGCTGAAAACACCTAGGCAAAAGCCAAAACAGCCTCTGTTCTTGAGGATCTTACAGTCTATTGGAACTATCCAGTCATCTTGATGGTGAGTGGCATGGGATCTGAGATACTTTTTAAGGGTTGGGTTCATAAGCTCAGTGTGGAGAGAGTGTATGTAAAGAGGGGGCCAGAGCAGAGCTTTGGAGGACACCCACACATAGGGAATGATAAAGGGATGATGATAATCAAAGTCCAATAGGTAGGAGGAGGGCACAGTGAAGAATCTAAGTGAAGAATGTGTATCCAGGAGCAGGTAATAGTAAATAGTGTCAGAAGTTGCAGAGAGGCAAAGGAGGATGGACAGCTAGGTGGCCCAGTGGAGAGAGTGCTGGACCTGGAGTCAGGAAGGCTCATCTTTGTGAGACACTTACTAGCTGTGTGACTCACTTCACCCTGTTTGCCTCAGTTTCTTCACCTGTAAGATGAGCTAGAGAAGGAAATGGCAAACCACTCCAGCATCTTTGCCAAGAAAATCCCAAATGTGGTCATTAGGAGTCAGAAATGACTGAAACAACTGAACAACAAAAAAAAAAGGATGAGGACTGAGAAAAGGCCATTAGATTTGGCACGTGAGAGATCATTGGTAAAGACCTCAGAGAGGCATAGTTGGACTAGAAAGAGGGCCTCTCACGTCCCTTCCAATTCTGAGATCCTATCAGTACAGTTTCAGTAAAGTGGAAGTTGGAAGCCTGATCATTAGGTGGTTGGGAAGAGAGTTGGTGAGCTATGTAACTTGTTACACCCATTCTGGAAAACAACTGGGAATTATGTGACTAAAGCTTTTGACTCACCCCCCCCGTTCCATGGCTGTATATATACCCCAAGGAGGTCAAAGGCAGAAAGAAGGGTCCTATATAGCAGCACTCTTCATGGTAGCAAAAAATTGGGAACAAGGTGGGTGTCCATTATTGGGGAATGGCTAAACAGATGGTGTTACATTTAGCATACATAGAACACAGGAAGCACTGAATAAATGTTTTTGACTGGTTGACTGAATGTAATGCAATAATATGATGCCATAAGAAATGATGAATATGGGGGATTCTTAGAAAGCTGGAAAGACTTGTCTGAAGTGGTAGAAAGCAAAGAAAGCAGACTCAAGGGAACAATATACCCAGTGACTCCAGCAAAGCAAATATAAAAGTAAAACAACTAAATTGGTTCTGGAGAAGAGAGGACAAACACATCCTTCCTCTTGGCAGAGAGGTGAGGTAGCGCAGGTGTGGAATGTTTCGTATTCTCTCCGATAGATTGGCTTTGTTGACTGTTTTGTTTAATTGTATTTGTTACATGGCAAGATTCGATGATGGGAAAGGAAGTTAACAGGGGATATTTATATACAGAGAGAGAGGAACTGTAGATGATGAAAAAAACCACCAAGAGGTGAGTGAGTGGTAAAGAAGAGGAGAGCTTTAGGAACTTGATAATGAGACAAGGCAACAAGCATTTATTAGACACTTACTATGTGCTAGGCACTGGGGATACAGATGCAAGCAAAAATAGATAATTCCCTGCCCTCAAGGAAGGCCTTCTGATGGGGAGGGGAGGAAATGTAGAAGATGAGAGTTTGAGGTAATGTCCCTCAAGGTCTAGATATATTTGTCTGAAGCAGGGAAGAATAAATCAATCACAAGCATTTATTGAATGCTTACTCTGTGGCTAGGCACTGTGCTAAGCTTTGGAAAGCCAGTAGAATGAGAGAACGAAGATGAAAAAAAAGGAGGGAATGGCTGGGTACAGTGGTTAGAGCATTGGGCCTGGAGTCAGAGGGACCTTAGTTCAAATCTGGCCTTACTAGCTGTGTGATACTGGGCAAGTCGCTTAATTACTATCTTCCTCAGTTTCCTCATCTGTAAAATTAGGATAATAACACTTCCCAGAGTCATTGTGAGGATTAATTGAGATAATATTTGTAAATGCTCTGCAAACCTGTTGTTATTGTTATTATTATTGGGATGAGGTCCTGGAGGACTCTGAAGAGGGTGGGTGAGTGCCCGAGGAGAGTGATTGACCTTGATGAAAAAGGCTACCATTTCTTGGAGACTGTCCATCCATGCAAAAGAAGAGCTATAGGAAAGTTTTGAAGTGTGGGATAGGGGAGATGAGGGAGCTCGTAACAGATGGCCCTTTGGGTGAGGTCAAATGCTTTGAGAGGGATTTGGAGGTGACGTAGGGAGACTGCAAGAGAAGTATTGGAATAACTGCAGAAGAGGAAATATGGATGGAGGATCGTGGGAGGAAAAACAGGATTGCCATGTAGCAATGGAGGCCCAGTTGAGATTAGATAAAACAGATTTGTGGTAGATCCAATAGTACCCCAAAAGAAGCCATTCATTAGGGCAAAGATCAATGGAGGGGAAAACAGAAGGAATACTAGCATTTGCATTTCCTCCAGACCACAAAGGAAAAAGATGGAATGAGAAGAGGTTTGGGAAACACACCTGACATAAAGGCATGCCATAGCAGTGATGGGACTTATGGTTATTCAGATGTTGGTTGGCTCTCTTCATCAGACAAAAGCTAAGAATGTTTTACTTTGCCTTCCTGGTTATGTCATCCATCCTTCAAAAGGTAGAGAAAGCACCTAAAGTAATTGCTATTTTGTATCTTATTCTCAGCAACAAGGAGGAACTTACTGCTGGGAGATGGGGAGGGGAAATGAAGGGAAAGTTGGAGGCTTGCTAAGAGGAGAATTGTCTAAAGAGACAGATGTGGATGCATAGGGAGCTCACTAGCCAACACAGATTTTTAAAAGGATGAGTACAGGAGATGAAAGTAAGAACAGGAGACAGGTATGTGACATAGTGCTGTAAGAATCATCTCAATCTCTCTAAAGCTCAGAAGGAGCTGAGGCTGGTGAGGTATACTAAGTACAGTGTCTCCTTTTGTAATGCTTCCATGGAGCTGTGATCTCATTGGTGTAGCTCTTTTCAACCTCGTATATTATAACTCATTCACATCTTCTCATCTCATGTCAACTGGCATTCATTAAGTGATTGCTATGTGCCAGCACTGTACCAAACTATGGGACTCTTGTCTCTATGTCTTCCCTTAAATAATCGATACACAGTCCATCCAGTGTGCTGGAGGCCTTCTTTTAGGTTTTTATCATTATTTGGATATTCATAAAACACTTGGGCTATGGTTGGGGAAGCTAGGTAGATATCTCATTGGATAGAGTTCTGGGCCTGGAATTAAGTAGATGAGTTCAAATTAAACTTCAGATACTTCCTATCTGTGTAACTCTAGGCAAATCACTTAATCCCTGTCTGCCTCAATTTCCTTTCCTATAAAATTAGGATAATAATAGCATCTACTTCCCAGGGTCATTGTGAGCTTGAAATAATATATTTGTAAAATGCTTAGCACAATGCCTGGCACATAGTAGGTGCTATATAGAAGTTAGCTATGTATTATTATCATTATTATCATTATTATTGTTATTAATTGGGTTTTCTTTTCTCCACCAAGTCCTACTCCAATGCCTCATCAAGGAGGGGAGGTGACCAGGAATTCTCATGGGCTATGCCAGCAGGGTACAAGCTCTGTTAGGTTCTACCATGTTGGAAAAGCCTTGAGTATAATCCTAGCAATAGACTGCATCTACCTTCTAAGGACCAGCTCAGCTAAGTACAGAGGGTCTTATTCCCAATAATCTGAGAACAGCAACCTGTGACCAAAGAAAAATACAAAATGGCATGGGTTCTGTGTGCCCACCCTTCCATTTCTATAGTAATGGTGGCAAATAGGTAGGAAAGGGGAGGTAGGGTACTATATGAATCCCACTGTTTTTAGACCATCAATAATTAATAACTTAGATGACAGTTCTCAAAATGTGAGATCCTTATCCAATGACCAGCATGTCATTCTACTGGAAGGAACCAAATTACATCTTCCTTGACACTTTTTCTGCAAATGGAACCAGAAGAACAAAGGCAGCTACAGCTCAAGGGAAGGACACAGGCTTTTCATGAAGCAGCAAAGAAAGGAGTTAGCAGGGTTGGTTCAATTCCATACCCAGAGGTAACGAAAAACATCATTTCATGGGATACTTGGTCATCTCCCATTGCAGTGCTCATGATGGGTATTTGCAACAAGACCATCATGAAGGTATTTACAGCTTACATCCCAATATCTGTTACAGAGAATGAGGAGGAAGATAAATTCTACAGAGAATGCAGTAAGCCTCTCCAAATTACATGAACATATGCTTTAATATTTGAAGATTTCGGTGCCACAGTGGGCATAGAGGAGGACAGTAAAAAAAAAAAGTGTTGGAAGACACAGTTCAGGAGTAAGAAATGACAGAGACCAATGGCTGATAAATACCTGTATATCATTAAAATTTTCTGAAGAAGAGAGTTGGAAAATGCAGGATATGGTAGGCACTAGATAGAGTCATTGACGTAGAGCTAGAAGAGATATTAGAGGCCATCAAATCCAAAATCCTCATTTTACATATGAGGAAACTGAGGATGAGAAATATTAAGTGACTGGCTCAGGGTCATCTAGCTAGTAAATGTACAAAAATGGGATTAGAAATCAGGTCTTCCTGACTCCAACTCCAGTGCTCTACTGGTTATATGACCTTGGACACCTGTTTATTTCCATTTTCTCACCTGTAAAATGGGGATAAAAATAGCACCTCCTAAGAGTTGTTGTGAGGATCTAATGAGACCATATTTGTAAAGCACTTAGCACAGTGCTTGGCACACAGTAGGTGCTGTATAAATGGTAGCTATTCTTCTTATCATTAATTATTCACAGCACTACCCTGCCTCTCCGGGAAAATGAAAGTGTTAAATGCGTATAGACAGGAAATGACTGGTTACCAAGGTGAGAGCCTTTTCCAAATCAGCTGCTTGTGTCGTTCAATCCATAGATTTGTCAGAGCAAAAATCAAAAGTAACACAAATTGGAAGAATAAAAATAGAAGAAGATATGGTATTATTGAGACAAAAAACAGCCTGACCTATGTAATTGGGAAATGGATAAAAGAAACAGCATTAACACAGATTATTACCATTTCTTAAGGATGCTTAGGATATAAACTAAATACTACAATGAGGATAGCAAAAGATCCTAGAAACTGTCTCCACCAGCAAATACTGGATCTTCTTGTTAAGAGAAAAGATGTGACAGTCCAGGGCAACAAAGACTTAGAATATATTTGTACAATCCTACAGAAGAAGATGATGGAAGAAACAGGGCATTATTGCCTAATAAAATAGTAAGGAGCAGTATAGAAGAAAACAAATTTAAGGAGACAAAGTGTATGCCTATCAACTGGGGAATGAAAGATTATGGTGCACACACACACACAATGGAATATTGTGCTTTAAAAATTGTGACTACAAAGAATTCAGAAAAACATGGGAAGATTTGTATGGGCTGATTCAGAGCAAAGATGAAACTGAAGAGGCTAGATGCTGAGCTCCTCCAGATGTTCTTGTTTGCAGATGACATTATGCTGATTGCATCCAGCTCTGGGACATTGCTGAGCCCCTTCGATGATATTCATAATAACACAAAAGACTGTTCACACAGGAATAAACAAGGTGAAGGATATCTATTGTCTAAAATAAGTGAGGTTGATGGACAATCAACAATTCAACAAAAATGATGCACCCATACATAAATCTTGAACAGACACTGCAGATGGACAATGAACTGGGATCAGAAATGTACAGGAGGAAGAGACTGGTCTGGGCTGACTTTGGAAAATTGTGCAATGCTTTTAATAACCTCAAGCTTTCCCCTGAAACAAAAGCCCACCTTTTTTACATCAATATTCTTCCATGATGCTGTATGGCCATGAATCATAGAATACCACAGTCTCTAAAGAATTAAAATTGTGGGTCACCCAAGACGCAATGGAGAGGCCCGTAAGGGACATCAGCATAATGCAACATGTTCCCAATGAAGACTTGTGCAGGAGAAGCAGCATAAAGGATGTCATCAGAGAGAGGCAGGACTGTGAGAGGAAGGGGCTGGCATGAAGGCAAAATTAAGGGAAACCAATGGCTATGGGTATCTGTGTTCTATTTTGCTATACAGGGAACGTCAAGCACAACTACTTCATGCTTTAAGGGTCTGTGATTTAGTCAGTGAGCAAGTCCAACCTTCGGTGGAACAGATTTTAGCCCCTCTGTGACTTACTGTGCTTCAGGAACTACTGTGTCTGAGGCTGAGTCAGGCATAGGCTGAGTCTTTCTGCCTTAGCTACACTGGTTCCTAGGAGTCAGGACAGCCCAGCATTAACCCCTTCAACTCCACTGGCTTAGCCTTTGAGAAGTGAGGTTAGCTCTGTGCCTTGAAGAAGCCTTGGGAAAAGACTTCAAGGAAAGATCAATGGCAAGGCATTTGATAAATGTCAGATATTAAAAGGGGAATCCTCCCCATCCTTTCTTCTGGGCTCATTGTAAATGCTGGCTCCCTCCTCCCAGGAAGCCTTTCCTGGTTCCCCCAGCTGAAAGGAATCTCCTCTGATTGTAACACTTTATGCCCTTACTACACAGTTTTCATCTTTCCTTTTGAATTATGGTCATTTATATACATGTCATGTCTTCTGAACCTTGAACCTGAAGCTTGAACCTCCTTGAGAGCAGGGACAGAGTTTTATTTGATTCTGCATCTCTCCCAGCACCTAGCACCAGGTTGAGCACATAGTAAGGCTTATAAAGGTTGAATGAGTGAAACAAAAATTCTCTCTTATGGGTCTGGTTTTTAATTTAATTTAACGCACATCTATTTCAGGACCACCACGTACAGAGACAACATGAGATAAGAGAAGCACGGACTTTGGAGCCCTACTCACCCTTGTGTTGGAGGGCAGTTCATGCCCCCTCACTGCGCTTTAGCTTCCCAATATGTAAAATGAATTAGGTCCTTCCCATCTTTGACAGTTTTCATTCTAAGATTCCACCCAACTGTGATGGGTCGTGTGCTAAAGTGTATCTTGGGTGCTTAGGTGCTTGTCACAATGTTTAATAAATGCTTCTTAACTGACTAAGGAAGGTCCCACCCAGTACCGACATTCTGTTTTAGTATTTTTTGTTCTCAGGACTTTCCTAGCTTTATGTTCTAAAGCTTCTTCTGGCTTTCAGCACTATCTTCCTTGCACCTTGGCATCTGTGTTCTAAGATCCTTTCCAGCTCTGATAATATATATTCTGAGGTCCCTCCCAGCTCTGATGATTCATGTGTTCATCTCCCTTCCCACTCTAACAATCACTGATTGCCACTCACGATGGTCACTGCAGCCCTGGCCTTCTGGGTTCTAAAGTCCCTCCCAGCTCCCAAGTTTGGGGTTCTCACATTTTCTGTTCTGAGGTCTCTTCTAGTTCTGATGGTTCTGTAGACCCTCGGGGCCCTAACATTCTGGGTCTGGAAGCCCCTCCCAACCCGAACTTTCCAAGCTCCGTCCCAGCTGGGCTAGTCCATCTTCTTGGGTCTAATGCCCTTTGTTCTTTAGCCCCTGCCAGGCCTCAGTCCTCTGATCCTATGATGTGGTGCCTGACATTCTTTCCCTGGAAATCCATCCCCCTCTGGGCTAGGCTAAGTCAGCCCCCTGCTTGAAAGCAGAGGCCCCTGCCGGCCCTGCCTGCCACAGTGACCAGGGCCCCAGGCGGGCAGCTCCCTCCCTCCCTCCTTCCCTCTAAAACCCGGGAACCAGGAGACCCTTCCAGCTCCCAGGCTGGGCCCCTGCCGCCATCAGAGGGTGCCAGGCCCATAAAGGCTGGGGAGGCCACCAGCGAGGGCTGGGAATGGGGCCCGCCACGGACCCTAACACAGAAAAGGGCTTCAGAGCTGAAAGCCGCAGCTGTTGGGGCCTCCCGGCCTGGCTGCCCCGCCCTGGCGGGAAGACAGTCTCCACCCGTGGATGGGAGGGAGGGCGGCTGGGCAGCCTGCCAGGCTCCCCAAGCGCGTAGGCTGGGGAGGCCCCGGCGGGGAGGCGCTGGCTGGGGCCCTCCCGGCCAGCCCGGCCCAGCCAGACGTTTGCAGAGGCCCAGCGCCAAGGCCGCCGCCGCCCCCACCCCCGCCCCCCGGCCCCCGGCCCCTCGCCTGAGATGGCTGGGCGGGGAGCCAGCCTCAGCCGCTCCCATAAGGCACCGCGGCACTGCGGCATGGGCACGGCCATGAGGGGGGGCCACTGCGGCAACTGCAGCTGCTGTTGCTACTCGGCTGCCGGCAGGGTCCGCCACGCCCAAATGCATCATTCTCCCCCTCCCACCCCAGAGCCGAGGAACAGCCGGGCTAGGGTCCCTGGAACAGCTGGCGTAGGGTCTCCAGAACAGCCGGGCTAGGGTCTGCGGGTCTGGGAGGTGGGGTCCACAGGGCCCGGGGGCAGGAGGTGTGGAAATGGGGGGCTCTGCGGGTACGGTCTACCGCCGCCTCCAGGCAAGGTCCGCCGCTGCCGCAGCCATGCAGGTGGGGTCCGTACAATCCCCCTGCAGAGCCTCCTGGCGCATTTATCGGGAATGAGTTTATCAGATTAGCTAGTCACCCTACTCCCCCACTGGCTTGGGCCTGCAGACCCCCAGAACCCCCCGGGGCGGGCCCAGCTGGTCCGCTCTGTCAGAACCCCCTGATTGGCAGCTGCGGCCAACCGCAGGTGGTGCGCTCCAGGCGTCCTGACGTCAGTGCGGGGCCCAGCAGCCCAGGGGCTCTCTTTTATTAATAATTAATAACAGCCCTCCCCCCACCCCCTGGCGCTTCCCGGCCCCAAGCGTTATTTTTGCCAGCATTCTTTCATTTGAGCCTCCCAACAGCCATGTGACTGGGGCGGGAGCCAAGGCCAGCAGGCAAGGGCTCTTGCGCATGCGCCGTCGGCGGGGCCAGCGTGGCAGCTGCTGCCACGGTGGCGGCTGCTGCGGGTAGGCGGCGGCCACTTCCGGGGAAGCTGCCTTCCGGGGGGCGGGGGGCGGGCCCAGTGCAGATGCTGCTGTCACTCTGTGGCCAAGGCCGAGGCCAAGGACGGATGCGCACGCAGCCTTGCTACATTGACACCTGCTGTTTGAGCTAGAAGAGCAGGCAGGCAGGCCCTAAATGGAAATAGCGTGGGCCTAGAGAGCCCCTCTCTGTGGCGAAAGCCAAGGCTCATAGGCCTAGAGCTCCAAGTGACCCCAGATGCAGCTAGTTCAGCCCCCACCCCATTTTATGCAAGGGAGGAAGCAGAGGCCCAGGAAGTGGATTATTCTAAAAGTCATATAGCTAGGATTGTAGAAATATACAGATAGGAGGGACTTCCCAGGAAATCTAGTCACACTCAAAGCAAGTGGCAGAGGCAGGCCTAGGGATGCCTTCACTCCTTCGGGGCTCCCCCAGGTACACTGCAAGGCCAGGCCACAGCCTGCCACACCAGCCAGAACTGAGGGGGCCAGTTCATAGAGCCTGACTTACAGTCCAATCACCTAAACTAGCCCCTCCTCTGCCACTATTTAGCCCTGGGTCTGACCGTGGCCTGGTCCCTGCTCCTCTCTGAGGCACACTTTCCTCCTCTGTAAAATGGGCATAATTGGCCACTGCCAACCTCAGAAGCTATGGGAAGAAAAGGCAAGGACCATCTCACATTTGCTTTTTCTATCCTCGGTCCCTGGCATAGTTCCTCATCCTATAAGTCCTTAATAAACATTTGTTCATTGATGCCTGATTGAGCCCGAAGAGTTCTATGCTGTTATGTCAATAGTATGTTATTATTTATTATAATATCACAGAATTATAAAATTAGGGAAGACCTGAGGAGTGTATTCATTTAGTCCAGGGGTTCTTAATCTAACGTACATACGTGGAGAGATTTCAGGGAGGTCCATGAGCTTGGATGGGAAAATTTCTCTTTATTTTCATTAAACTCTGTCTTAAATTTAGCATTTTAAAAAATTATTAAAAAACCACAATTCTGTGAAGGGTTCCATCTTCTTTCCTAAGTTGCCAAAGGGATACGGGATGCCACGAACCCCTGATTTTGTCCAACCTATTCGAGCAATGAGGCACACAGGTGATACTTGAAGACCAGGGAGGGAAGTCCAGGACCTACCTCCTGAGGTCGCCCGAACCACTTCTCAAAGGTGCGGAAATTTTTTTTTTTCTCAACCTCAAATCTAAATTGGCATCTTGGCACTTTCTAGCCCCTCCCAGTTCTGCCCTCAGGGGCCCAATTGAACAAAGCTAATCCCTCTTCCACATGACAGATTTTCAGCACCTTGAACTGAGCTCTCCCATCCCCCCTCGGCTCTTCTTTTCTCCAGGCTAAACACGCCTAGGTCTCTCCACCAATCCTCATATGGGGTGACCCTCACATGGAATGGACTCAAGGCTCTTCACCAGCCTAGCCATTTATGGTCATCTGTTTGGATAATATTAGTATCCAAATGGCCACTTACATACCCTAAGCCTTACCTACTAAGTTATAGACAAGTCGCAATCTGCAGCTGTCGGACAAAATCACGGGCCTGCTGTATGGACACCCTTCCTCCTTATAAGGTAAAGTGGGGAAGTTCACATGACATAGGATAGGGGAAGCAATTTAAAACCCAGCCTGGGCCTGAATGTGTGCTATTATTATTCCATTCTGACAGATAAGGAAAGCCAAGCCCAGTGTGAAAATGCAAATATATTTTTAAAAGTACCAGCCAAGACAACTTTGTGATATCGTGGAGGTCAGATTTTGGCCCTGCCCCGGAGGTCTGACCTTTTCCTCCCCTTCTTCCTGGAAGAGTTAGTGCTAATGCGCAGAGAAGACAACCCAACTCTAAAGGTGGTCCCTGAGAATGAAGGATTTCTTTTTTTTTTTTAATGGAAGAAGTGCAGGTTGAACTAGAGGATCTCAGTTGTTCCTCTAAGCCTACCTGCCATGCTGTGATTTTTGGGATAGTCTAAGGACCCGTAGGCATGAGAATTCTATAGGTTGTCTATTAATGTGCGTGTGTGTGCATGTGCATACAGTGTTTGTGCCGTGTACATTATGTTCATGTCTGGGAACATATTTATATACATGTTTGCGCATCTTCTATGACACTGGATATCTGTGCTTGTGTAGATGTGGTCATGCTCCTACACATGGTTCTCTGCTTATAGGTATCTGTGTAAGCTGTGAGAGGCAGTGTGACAGTGGGCAGAGAGCTCTCCTTGGAGAGTCTGGAGGACCTGGGTTCTAGTCATGCCTCAGACTCACCCTGGGCAGGTCACTTGAGCTCTCAGTGCCCCAAGCAACTCTCCAAGACTATAAGTTGCCAAGAAGGTGCCAATCTGCTTTGGGAGAGGGAGTTTCTTCATCTGGGAGTGCCCTTCACCAATGAAATCATAAGTCCAGCCATATGTGTCTGGGTGTGTGAATACATACACCCCCAGAAGCAATGCTATGAGAAGCAATGCTACCTAGTAGAGAGAGAGGAGTCCTCTGAGTCAGAAAGACCTGGATTCAAGACCTGTTTCTAATATATCCTGGCTGTGCGACCCTGGCAAATCGCTTCTCAGGGCTCCATCTACATCTGTCAACTGCATGAGGGAAGGGAGGTCCTGGCTAAGAGCTCAAAAATCACAGAGCTAATCCAAAAAACCAAATTGGTTTATGGTGAAGGGAAGGAAAGAAGCATTCAGTAAGTGGCTACAATGTGCCAGGCACTGTGCTAAGTGCTTTACACATTTTCTCATTTGATCTTCACCACTACCTTTCAAGGTAGGTGCTATTATTAGCCCTATTTTACAGTCAAGGAAACTGAGGCAAACAGGTGAAATGACTTGCCCAGGGTCACTCAGGTTGTAAGCCTCTGAGGTTGGATTTGAACTCAGATCTTCCTGACTACAGGCCCAGGACTCTATCCATTTCGACACTTAACTGACAGTATGAAAATCAGAGTCTGATGTCAATCAATCCACAAGTGTTTATTAAGCAGGTACTATGTTCCAGGCACTGTGGTGGGCCCCCAAACCTTCCCCCCTTTCTAACTTTCTAACTTCCCCATTGCTGAAAAAACACTGCCATCCTTCCAGTTGCCCAGACTTACAGTTTTCTCAAACAAGATAGCCCAATTGCCAAGTCTTTGCATTTTCACTGGAATTCTTTACTCCTTCCTGGCTTTCCTAGCTTCCTTAAAGTCTCAGCTAAGATCTCCCCTTCTGCAGGAAGCCTTTTCTTATCTCCCAGGATGCTGGTGCCTTTCTTCTGAGATTATCTCCAATTTCTCCCATATAGATCTTGTTTACAGTTGATAAACATTTATTATGTGTAAGGCACTGTGCTAAAGTATAGGTTTACAAAGAAAGGCACAAATAGTTCCTGCCCTCGAAGAACATACAATTTAACGCAGGGAGAGGACAAGCAAACAACAATTTACAAATAAGAAACATACATGTAAATTGGAGATAATCTCAGAGAGAAGACCCTAGAATTAACTGGGGAACCCAGAGAGACTTCTTGCAGAATGTAGGATTTTTTTTTGAAGTAATGGGGGTTAAGTAACTTGCTCAGGGTCACATAGCTAGTAAGTGTCTGAGGCCAGATGCTGCCCTGCTTCCTTTTTTTGAGGCAAACAGGGTTAAGCAGAAGGTAGGTTTTTTTAGCGGAGACCTGAAAGAAGCCAGAGAAGTCAGGAAGTGGAGATGACTATTCCAGACATTGGAGAAAGCCAGTGAAAACACTCCGAGTCCAGAGATGGAGTATCTTGTTGGACAAACAGCAAAAAGACCAGTGTCACTGGATCTTAAAGTACAGAGAGGAGAGGAAAGTATAAGAAAATTGGAAAAATAGGAAGGGGCTGGGTTATAAAAGTCTTCAAAACCCAAACGGAAGATTTTCTATTTGATCCTGGGGGCAATCAGGAGTCACCGAAGTGTTGTCGTTGTTGTTGTTGTTTTTAAATAGGGGAATGACAAGTGAGACCTGTACTTTAGGATGATCACTCAGATGGCTGAGTAGGATAGACTTGAATGGGGAGGGGCTAGAGGCAGGGACGTCAACCAGAAGTCTATGGAAATATTCCAAGCATGAGGTGATAAAGGACTGTACCAGGCTGGTGGCAATGTCAGAGAAGGAATGGGGTGTAGGAAAGATGTTGTGAATTTAGAATCAACAGAACTTATGAACTGATTGGGTATGGGAGGGGGTTGAGAGACAGTGGAGTCAAGGATGATACCCAAGTTGTGAGCCTGGGTGACTGGGAGGATGGTGGTTCCTCAACAGCAATAGGGAAGTTCAGATGAGGGGAGCACTTGGGGTGAAAGGTGAGTTCTGTTTTAGATATGTTGCATGTATGATGTCTATGAGACAACTGGTTGGAAATGTCCAGTAGGTAGCTTGTGAAATGATACAGAAATTCAGAAGAGAGAGCTAGGGCTAGGGTTTATTTGCATGGAGATGATAAATTATATATAAATATATATGCACATATATATGACTGGATCTATGATATCTACAATGAGACAATACATAAAATGAGATCATATGTGTAAAGCATTTTGTAAAACTTAAAGCCCTATATAAATGCTGCTATTATATGTATATTTATGTATGTGTATATAGATATATGCTATGTCTATATCCGTACATGTACACATACATGTCTTTATTAGTACATATAATTCAACACCGTGTCTCACACTTAGATGTATTTGTGTCCTATTAATCTACTAGACTGTAGGCTCCACGAAGACAGCGACTGAATCTGAGTTAAACTATGTATCTCCCTTAGTGCCCAGTTGTTTCTCATTGCTGTCATACCTGTGCCTGTGTTCATGACTCCATATGAAACTATAGCTCTTCCTGCATGTTTGCTCGGCCATCCACTTCTGTGAGTAGGTGTCAATCAGTCAATAAGAATTTATCCTCTTTCCCCAGGTGTCACTGGTTGTCAATGTGGCCAGTGAGTGTGGCTATACAGACCAGCACTACCGAGCTCTTCAGCAGCTGCAGCGAGACCTGGGTCCACACCATTTCAATGTGTTGGCCTTTCCTTGCAATCAATTTGGCCAGCAGGAGCCAGACACCAACAAGGAGATTGAGAACTTTGCCCGGAAGACCTATGGAGTCTCCTTCCCTATGTTCAGCAAGATCGCTGTCCGTGGTACTGGGGCCAATGCTGCCTTCAAGTATCTAATTGGTGAGCTGCATCCCCTAAGGAACTCAGGGCCAGTCTAGGCATCCTAGCAAACGGTGTCTCAGGTTTCTCTGGTCCCTTAGGATTGACACATCTTACTCAAAGCAATCTAAGGAGTATTTATAAAACAGCTACGAGGTCCCGCCTCTACCACACACTGGGCAAGTCACTTACCCTCAGAGCCTTGGGCAAATTTCTAAGACAAGTACTTAATAAATACTTGTTGAATTGAATTGGGTTTGCTTATCTGTAAATATCCAGCATCCCTTCTGTGGAATGTAAGCTTCTGGAGGGTAAGGATTGTTTATTTTCCTTTTTGTCTTAGTATCCCCTGGGCCTGCTTAAGTAAAGTTCATTAAAGACCCAGGCCCTCCCTTTCACCTTGATTCACACACTTTTTCCAACATTCCAATGTGGTATAGTACAAATAATTTATTGTTATTGTTGTTATTCAATCAATTTCAGTCATGACCACTCTTGGTGACCCCATTTGGGGCTTTTCTTGGCAAAGACATTGGAGTGGTTGGCCATTTCCTTCTTCAGCTCATTTTATAGATGAAGAAGCTGAGGCAAACAGGGTGAAGTGATGTGCTGGGGGTCACACAGCTAGTAAGTGTACAGTGCCAGATTTAAACTCATGAAACTGAGTCTTCTTGACTCCAGGTTCAGTGCCACCTAGCTGCTCCAGTACAAAGAATTCTGGAGTTGAACTCAAGTCTCCTGAGTTCCCTAGTTGTGTGACTCTGGACACATCCTTTCATGGTAATACTCAAACCACCCACCTCAAAGGCTTGTAGCGAGGAAAGCACATTATAAACCATGAACAATTCAGAAATAGGAGCCTGTAACTTTCTTCCTCTACCTCTCACTAGCCAAAAATAAAGGAGAAAAACACAAATCCAAACATTTGGAAGGGACCTCAAAAGCTTAAACATCGCTTGTATAGGTTACCCTCATTATCAAGACAGTGCTCTCAGGAAAGGATCAGAAAGACACTCACACTGAGGAGTCAGTGACTGAGAACTCCATGTCTCAGGACATGGAGTGTTTTTTCACAGGTTCAGAGCCAGAGGGATGAGTGCTAATGGTGAAATTTCCGGAGGAGCGGAGAAGTAATTGGAGTAAGAGAGTAGATGGTCTGGTCTGTGGAACCTAGAAACCTTTTTCCCCACCATCTCCCTATGGTAGGATATGAAGACCTACCTGAGTTTATGGACTTTTCTCATCTTCCTTTTTATCCAGAATCCTCCGGGGAAGAGCCAACTTGGAATTTCTGGAAATACCTAGTAGCCCCGAACGGAAAAGTGGTGGGAGCCTGGGACTCAACTGTATCAGTGGAGGAGATTCGGCCCAAGATCCATGAGCTTGTGGGGAAGCTCATCCTGGGGAAGAAGGATGAATTATAATCACTCCTGACTTTCTCCTTGGCTTCACAACGTCAAATGTGAATACTAAATGTGAATGCCAAATTTTTTCCCACAGGTGCCTTGCAGGGAGAGATTCCTCCTTCCTTGCTCTTCAAACATGGGGAGAAAAACTTGGCCTTTCAGTGGTATATTTTCTACTTTTAACTAATAAGAACTTGAGACCAATAAGAACTCAGCTGGTAAGAATTTGTGACTGCTAATATCTCACAATCTCTTCCAAGTTACAACTTGGGACCAATAAACACCCAGTAGCCTACAAGAACTTGTGACCAATAAGGTCTCAGCAGCCTATAAGAACTATAGGCCAATAAGAACTCAGCAGCCAATACGAACTTGAGATCAATGAGAGCCTAAAAGAATTCAGGAGCCAAGAAGAACTTGTAACCAATAAGAATTCTTCATCAGCCTTTAAGAAGTTGTGGCTATGGGCAGCTAGGTGGCCAGGTGGATAGAGAAAACTGGCCCTGGAGTCAGGAGGACCTGAATTCAAATCCAGCCTCAGACACATAACACTTACTAGCTGTGTGACCCTGGGCAAGTCACTTAACCCCATTGCCTAGCCAAAACAAAAAAACCCAACAAAAAACAACAAAATACAAAGTGAAACACATTCAGGCATATGTTTAGTGACTAGCTGTGTGTCTATCTGTGGGGCAGCTAAGTGGTGCAGTAGATAGAGCACCGGCCCTGAAGTCAAGAGGACCTGAGTTCAAATCTGGCCTCAGACCAAAGACTTGACACTTACTAGCTGTGTCACTCTGGGCAAGTCACTTAACCCCAATTGTCTAAAAAAAAAAGGTGTGGCTACCAAGATTTCAGTAACTAATAAGAACTTAGAGACAATAAGGATTCAGCAGCCTCTAAGAACTTCTGGTCAATCAGAGGTCAAGAGGTAATAAGTACTTGTAGCCAATAAGATTCCTCATCAGCCTATGAAAACTTGTAGCTATTAAGTTCTGAGTAACCAGTAAGAACCTGTGATCAATAAAGACTCATCAGCCTATAAGAACTTGTGGCTACTAAGATCTCATGAAACAATGAGAACTCGTGGCCAATAAGAATTCCTTATCAACCTATGAGAACTTGTGGCTAATAAGATCTCAGTAACCGGTAAAACTTGTGCCCGGTAAGAAGTCCTCACAGCCTATAAGAACTTGCTATTAAGATCTCAGTAACTAATAAAAACTTGGGCCAATAAGGACGCAGCAACAAGAAATAATAAGATCTCAGTAGCCAATAATAATTCATGGGCAATAAGGAACTTATAAAGGATTTGTAGCCAATAAGAACTCTTTGACCAATCAAACCTCTCTAGCCAACAAGAACCATAGTCAATGGAAACTCACAATCAAAAAGAACTAACTAGTCAGAATTTTCCACCAGTAAGAAGGTACCAACCAACTTCAAAATGCCTGTGTGAGCAGAGCTGAGAGTAAGTGCCAGAGAGAGTGGGGAAGAGAGGATGGAAGATCCTAGTGCCTGTGGGAGGAGGAGGGAGAGAGAAAAGGAGGGGGTGAAGAACCCCAGTAAATAACAAGCCCCAGGATGATTCCCACTGCTAAGAAGCCCAAATTGGAATTAAGGAGGCCTGGTGCTAGTCCCAGTTATAGGGCAGGTACAAACTTCCCTCTGTCATCTTGCACAGGTTGCTTCCTTTCTCTGGACTTCATTTTCCCCACATGTAAAATAGGGCCTGGTTGAACTAGATGGTTTCTGATGCTCCTTCTATTCCTAACATCCCAAAGATTGTTGACAGTCCCCCTTTATCATGTTCCACCACAGGGCCATTGTGACTATGAAAGCGACCTCCTCCCAGGACCTCGCTCCCCTTATAGCAGGGCCCCGGAAGTAGGATTAAGGAGTTTGCCACACTTGGAATCCAAATCAGGATGCCCCCCTTATCATTCACAGTGTGTTATTGGGTGAGGGAGGGAACCCTGATGACCATGCCGCTCAAGACCCTCAGAATCTCCTCAGAATTTCTGGGCTGGAAGGACCCTCAGAGACCGTCAGAATCTGAATAAGTCACTACCATTGACGTGACTGCTGGAGGTTTTCAATATGCTTTACTTACGCAATCTCATTGGATTTAGTCCAAACTATACCCGACCAGAAATCCCCTCTCTAACCTCCCTGACAAGTGGGATTTTACAGAGGAGGAAACTGGAGCCCAGAGAGGAAAAGTGCCTTGACCAAGGTCACACAGCAAATCAGGCTGAGCCAGAACTAGACCCCAGATCTTCTGTCTCCCTGTTCGGGGCACTGGCTTAACCCTGCTCACCTTTCACCAACTCAGTTCATGAAGAGGTGAGCTGCTTCATTAGCATGGTTAGCAGCTCCTCTGTGGCCTTTTTAGAGGGGGAGGAGTAGGAGGAAACTGGAGGCTGTAGGGTGAAAGAGGTTTGGGCCAGGTCACACAGTGAGTCAGGAGGACAGAGAGGTCTATCAAGGCCTAGCATCTTTCACGATAATCTCCAACACCGCCCTCCCTAATCCCTTCACAATAAGCTAAGTGCTACCTGTCCGTAGCCATGGCCACCCTGACGGTGCCCAGAGCAGAGGGGCCCAGCTCCTCCTTGGTGCTGATTTTACCCTTGATGATGACTCACTCCATGTATGCAAGCACATCCATTTTGATAATAAATGGCATTTGGTTTTGATAATAAAGGCATATGGAAAACAAATAAAACCCAGCCTGTCAGAGTGAGGGGCACCTTGGCACATGGGGTGAAAAAAGGGTAACTATTAGGGACTTCCAGACCCAAGCATGTCAAATGGCAACACTTAGAATGACCTTAGACTGTAGGATTCTAGAACAGAGAATATTAGAGCTGCAAGCCTTAGAACATAGAAAATTAGAATGCAAAATGTTAGGATTGGGAGTGACCTTGGAATGTAAAAGTTAGAACACAGAATATTAGAAGTGTAAATTACCTAGAACATAAACCATTAGGATTGGAAAGAACCTTAGAATAGAAAATGTTAGAAATAGAACATTAGTGTTGTAAATGACTTTAGGACCTAGAATACTAGAAAATAAGGTGTTAGAATATAAAACGTTAGGACTGGAGGTAACTTTGTAATATTAGAAGAGAGGATATTAGCATTAGAAGCAACTTGAGGACTTGTAACATTAGAATATAGGATGTTAGGACTGGAGATAACCTTAGAATATATTGAGTGTTAGAATGTAGAGTGTTAGAGCTGTAATAAGGGCTTAGAACTTGGAACATTAAAACGTAGGATGTTATACCATAAATTACTAGAGCCGCAAATGACTCTAAAATATTAGACTTGGAAGGCCTTAGAGCATAGAATCTTAGCCTATAAAATTTGATAGCTGGGAGGGACCTTAGAAAGACTTAAAACACAGAATGTTAGAACTGGAGACCATATCGTCCAATCCCCTCATTTTGTCAGAGAAAACCAAGGTTTATCGAAGTGAAGTGATTTCCATAGAACATTATTGGCAGATTTGGAAGTAGAACCCCAGTCTACAGGCCATGTTCTTTCCACCACATCATGTTTCTCTGTCTTTCTTTTTCCTCTTCCAGTAAATAAATGTGCTTTGACATGAATGACCCTGGGAACTAGGTCGGCCTGAGACAAAATGGTGATGTTTGTCTGTGAAGTCCCATATTTTTTTTCTGTTTGCCCTTTTTCTCTCTCCCCTTTCAGCTTCTGTTTCCCATCCATACCTTCCCCCATCTCCACCATTTGGCTTTCCCCACCAGATGGCCCCCTGAAATTCCCTCCTCCTGACAGTTAAAGGTTTTCCTGTGGTCTCTTTGCCAGGATTGTGTTTCCTTTAAATGAACGGTAAAGAGGCATCATGAGATTTTTACTCCCAATTTCTTGTGTGGCCTGAGGCAAGTTGCTTCCCCTTCTTGGGTCTGTTTCCTCTTCTATTAAATGAGAGGGTTGTTACTTGTAATGGGATGGTTTAATTAAAATTAATTAAACATCAAAAAAAATTCGAGGGTTAGCCAGATGATTGCTAAAGTTCCATCCAGGTCTGACATACTATGAAGTCTCCAATAGTTTTTGTGGCATCTGACTGGAGCCTGAGTAGGAAACATGTCTTTTTGTGGGGTGCGGAACATCTTGGGACCACTGAAATCCCAGAAGTCCTTCCCTGAAGGGTTGCATTCCACTGTGCCAGAGGGCAGCCAGGGCTGTTGCCAAAGCCCTTGTGACTGAGGCAAGGGAACTTGCAGTTAGTACAAGGCTGTACTGTCATGCATCTTCCTGGGGACAAGCTGAAGTATCTCTGGGGACCGTGAAGTGACCCTTACTATGGCACAGGGAAAGGCACGCATGAGTCTCACACCATCTCCAGGATACTTTGCCTATGCTTTAGAGGTCTCCTCTTAGGTTTTTGGTACATGATGGAGTTGGGTGGGACAGACAGGGGATGTTGCTCAAACAAGTAGGATGCTGGCATAGAACAGTATGGAGGAAGCCAAACCACCTGGGCAAAACTTCAAGCAGACTCCTATCTGATCACATCTCCCGCACAGAACCAATACTACAAGTCCCATGTACATCACCAAGGGGCATGAAGCCACCTGAGAGTTAGACAGTCTGCAGATACAACCCCATAACACCACAATCCCCAGATCCATCACACGCTGGAGGCAGGTTAGTTAATTTTGCATGTCTTTTGGCCTATAAAGCCTCCAGACGGACCATGTCTAGCCTCTACCTCCAGTGGGCTGGGTACCCAATTTCTGATTACCAGAGAGACAAGTCCCAAGCCCACAATACCTCCAAACCCTTCTTTCTTCCTAAGGCCCAATTCATCTAGCCATCTCCCTGTGTCCCCCAGGGTCAGTGCTCAACAGACTTTAACAGCTTTGATCTTTTCACCAGGCATTCTTTCCCCTCTCCCCTCG
This sequence comes from Phascolarctos cinereus, assembly GCF_003287225.1. Taxonomy (NCBI): domain Eukaryota; kingdom Metazoa; phylum Chordata; class Mammalia; order Diprotodontia; family Phascolarctidae; genus Phascolarctos; species Phascolarctos cinereus. The sequence goes on from NW_027555958.1 coordinate 453,291,202, forward strand.
CTTTAATGAAGATCACTGACATCCTTTATTCCTCCCTGGTCCTCATCTCTAATATCCAATCAGTTGGTCAATTCTTCTTCTACAACATCTCTCAAAGCTGTCCCCTTCCCTCCAGTCACACAGTCATCAACCTCTTTATGGACTATTGCAGTAAGGTCCTAATGGGTACTCCTGCCTCTAGTCTGTCCTCTTTCCAATCCATCCTCCATATAGCAATCAAAGTGATTTCCCTAAAACGCAAGTACACCCTTGTCATTCCTCAAGAGACTTCATTGGCTCCCCATTGCCTTTAGAATGAAATACAAATCACCCTTTTTAGTATAACACTGGATTGCTCCGCCCCACTTCCTTCCCCTTCTGAAGCTCGGCTGTGTTACATTTCACCCCTTCTGCAGGGCTCTCCATTAGGGGCCCTCTGCCAATGGGCCCTGCCAATGGTATTTTCCCAAGTGGAGGGGGTAGTTCCCCATACTCCAGGTCCATTTAACCACTAACATTTTAACTTTTACGGAGGAATATTTACTGCAAAAATTATAATCACAAATATGTGAATTTACTTTCTGACATGTGGGGCTTAATCCTCCTCTTCCTTTTCATCACTCCAGTCTCTGGGGAGAGGAAGGGGATTCAACTCAGCTTAGCTCAGTTCCTATAGAGCATGTAGTCCTAAACTCCAAATCTAACCCTGCCTCGGGCTTGAGTCTAAGGCCTCCTGGCTTCTCCAGGCTTCCCTGCAGGGCTGGCTGACTGCAACATCCCTCCTGGGGTCCTGGCTCCAAGGTCACTGTGACTTGAGCTCCCAGGTCCAGGAGGTACCTGGAAATGGCACCAGCTGACATAGGAAAATGAGGACAAATGACCCAGCACAGAGAATCAAGTCCTACTTCTCAGAGCTGGGGTAAAAAGATGGGGATATATCCCCCATTCTGGTTCAGTCCATGGCTTCCAGGTTGTGGGTAAATGGTGATCTTCATCCTCTGGAAAGAGCAGGAAAGAGAAAAGCTAGCACCATCTGGTCAACTTTAAAGACATAGCCTGTTCTAACACCCTCATGGAAGGAAAAGGCGGAATACGAGGTGCTTCCATGTTAGGAGGTACTATGCTTCAGAGCTCCATTACGTTAGCATTTGAAACCCTTTCCATCCCGGCTCTTACTTTTCTTTTCAGACATTTGGAAAAGACACATAAGAAGGACTGAGCCAAGGGCAGACAATGGGAAAGAATGGGGTCAGGAGTGTTAAAGCTCAGGATAGACTGAGACCAAGAGATGTAAGGACAAAATATAGGGCCTTTTAAAGCTACGTTGAGAGTGAGAGGAAGATCCAAAAAGGGAGAGGATGGTCACTTGGGGTGGGTGGGAAAATCAATCAACAAACATTGACTAAGTGCCTACTGAGCGCTAGTCACTACCCTAGGTGCCAGTGATGCAAAGACCAAAATGAAGCAGTCCTTGCCCTCAAGGAACTTCTGATCATTATGGATAACAAAAGGAAGGCAAAACTACTGGACTCCTATTTCACTTCTGTCCTCTACCGAATAAAATGATCTTGGGACTGAAAAGAACAGAATGATAAGGCTGATAAGGATGTCTAAGCCAATCTAGTGAGGCGGGTAGTTAGAGAACATCTGGCTGCTTTCAGCGAGTTGGAGTCATCGGGACTGGACAAACTATTTCTCAGGATATAGAAAGAATTGGCAGACATGGTTTCTAGCCTCTGTTGGTGGTCTTTCTGAAGTCATGGAGAATGGGTCAGGTGTGTCAGTGCTGGGCACAGGGAAATGTCCTGATTTTTTAAAAGGGGAAGTGGGTGAAATTTCATGGAAATAAAGACAGGGGAGCTAGTTCTATTCCAGGTACAATCCCAGCCATCTTAGGTGGTCCAGGTACGCACCAAATCCCTGTTACATGGCTTAGCATGAAATTTTCACTTGACTGGTCTGTGGAGAACACATAACAATAACTAGCATTTACATAATGCTTTAAGGTCTGCAAAGTCTCTCATGCAATCCTCACAACAACCCTGGGAAGTAGAAGTTATTATTATTCCCATTTTACAAATGAGGAAACTGAGGCAGAGGTTAAGTGACTTGTCTGGGGTCACATAGTAAGGGTTTGAAGTGGGATTTGAATTCAAGTCTTCTTGACTCTAGAAGTCTGGCACTATACCACACATAGGCTATGGGTTAGACAAGGCCTGTTTGTACTACCCCCAAGAAACCAGGGGCTGGAATTTTTTTCTAGGCTTCCATGAAGATTGCCAAAAAGATGGCGGTGTGTCTTGGAGTCCTCTGTTCCCAGGGCACCAGTCCTGGAGCTTGGTCTGGGAGCTCAGTCATAGCCACAGGGACTGGATGGGCCAAGTACCATTCAAGGAACCAGGAAAGAGCCCTAGATTTGGAGTCAGAAGATCTGAGTTAGAATCCTAGTCCTATCACATACTACATGCCCAGTCCAATCACATACTACATGCCCTGAGCCTCAATTCCCTCATCTATAAAATAAGGGGCTAGACTAGATCATAGGGTCATAAATTTAGAGCTGGAAAAAACTTCCAAGGTTATCTACCTTAAAAGGTAGATTAAGTGACTTGTTCATGGTCACACACACACACACACACACACACACACACACACGCACAGAATCAAAGTCACTGGCTAACCTAGATAGCCCAAAGGTATCTCTACTCCAACATACCCAACAAGTAGCCTCTGCTTGAAGAATTTCAGGGAGGCAGAAGCCACTCCCTCCTTAGATAGCTGATTCCACTTCTAGACAGTTTTTATTGGTCGGAAGTTCTCTCTGACATACTTTAAATTTATCTTTTTGCAGCTCCCCTCTTCACCCCCATTGTTTTTGATTCTGCCCTCTAGGGCCAAGCAAAACAAGTGTAATCATCAAGAACAAAATACTAGTAAGTGGTGGTGGGGACAACTCGAATCACCCCCACTCCCCACCCCCTGCCAGTGTGACAGCTCTTCAAATATGGATTCTGTCTGAAGTCCCTTCCCATCAACCAGTCGAGTCAAAAAGCTTTTGTTTAACCATCTACTACGTACCAGGCATACTATGTTAAGTACTGGGGACATGATGAAAGGTAAAAACACTGTCCCTGTACCCAAGGACTCCTGGTCTAATGGGGGAGAGGTCAATTCAAGCACCAGGCTGCACAGATATAGGCAGAATAAATGAGAGGCAATCTCCAGGGGGCGGGAGGAGAGAAGCACTAGCTGCTGCAAGGACCAGAAAAGGCTTCATGCAGAAGGTAGGATTTGAGCAGAGACTTGAATGAATCCAGGGAGACTAAGGGGTGTAAACGAGGAGGGAAAGCTTTCCAGATATGGACAGCCAAGGCATAGGCATAGAGATGACAGATGGAGTGTCCTGTTTGAAGAACGCTATGTAGCATTCATGGAAGGGAGGACCCATGTCATGAAGAGCTTTACACATCAAACAGAAGACTGCATAGTTGAGCCAGGAGGTAATAGCGAGTCATGGGAGCTTGCTGGGTAAGGAGGTGACATGGTCAGAAAAATCACCTTGGTGGCTGAATGGAAGATAGATTGGAGGAGAGACCTGAGGAGAGTCTTGGGGATCCAGGGACCTCTGCTCAGCTCTTAGATTGGGGTCCAGCATCCCTCCAGCACAGGCCAGCTGTGTGACCAGCATGAGCTACAAGGACTTGAGTTAACCTTACAACCTTCTTCTCCATTAGACTTTATAACTCTCAAAGGATCTTTATGCATAGTTGCTAATTTGGTCCTGACAGGAAGGCAAGGCAGGGTTTGTTATCCCCATAGAGATAAGGAAAACAAAACTCTCAGAGGGAAAGTTACTTGTCCTGGGTCACAAAGCTATCAAGTACAGAGGCTGGGACTCAGACTGGAATTCATTTGCTGGAGTGTTCTTTCTTCTCTGTCTCTGTCTCAATCGTCGTGTGTCTCTCTTTCTCTCTGTCTCCCTCTGTGTCATTCCCTGTCTCTGTCTGTTTGTCTGTCTGTCTGTCTGTCTCTCTCTTTCTTTATCTGTCTCTGTCTGCCCCTGTCCCAGAAACTTGTCAACAATCAGAGCTGTCCCACAGTGTGTGATGGAGTGAGTGATGAGCTCTCTCTCCTTGGAGGTAGGTCTTCAACTAGAGACTGGCCTGGATCGGACTAAATGGCCATCAAAGTCTGCCTGTGATTCTGGGGACTTGACTTCACCACGTGTAATCACGGCTGGCATCTGTGTGGCACTGTCAGGTGTGTGACGTGTGTTACCTCATTGATCCTCACAAATGCTGTGAAGTAGGTGGTCTCATTGGCCCTCATTTAACACAGGAGGAAACTCAGGCTTAGAAAAGTCAAGTAAAATGACTTGCCTAAAGTCACATGGCTGGTAAATGTTTGAGGCTGTATTTGAACTCAGGATTTCTTGCACTTTATCCACTCTAACAACCTAGCTGCCTCGATGTGGAGTACAAGGTGACCAGCTCAGCCCCCAGGGGCCTAATCACCAACTCACTCTCCTTGCGCTTCAAGGGTCTCAGCTTGTAAGAGTTCTGAGCATGGGGTCTCTGGGCCACTATTGTTACAAGAACATAAGGTTGGGAGTTATGGATGTTATCAGTTAATCATTCTTTATCTTGTGACAGTTAAGTGCCTAGCTCCCACTGCCCTCATCTGCATGTTTCCAAGCCAACGTCACCTCTGCTGAGGTGAAAACCATCTCCTTATCTTTCTCTCTACCCTGTCCTTCCTATCTAGCTCAGCCCTACCTCAGACGTCGTCCATGGCCTCCTCTGACCTCCCTTTCCATTGCATTAGGCTCGGTTGCTGAGAAACTAGATTGTTCCTGGTTTGTTCCCTTTCACACCTGTTCTGCCCTCTTGCACTAATGGGAACCTGGTTATCCCCAGGAGACACTGTGTCCCTGGCCAAACCTTCAATCAGTCAGCCAATAAACATTTATTCATCACCAGCTGTGTACCCAGCACTGTGCTAAGTGCTGGAGATAGAAAGAGCTGCAAAAACAGGTCCTGCTCTCAAGGAACTCTCAGTGTAAGGTGAGGGGAAACCACATGCAAACAACTTAAACAGAGAAGCTATGTGCACGATAAATTGGAGTTAGTCAATAGAATTAAGGGGGATCATCAGAAAAGGCTTCCTGTAGAAGATGAGATTTGAGCTTTAGCAAAGCTAAAATTAGCCTTAACCAAAAATGGTCCTTGCCTCAAGGAGTTTCATCTGAATAGAGGGGGACAACTTGCAAACAAGCTTGTACATACAAAATACAGTGTAAATGGGAAGTGATCCCAGAGAGAAGCCACTGGGGAGGGAAGATATGTAGCGGGATGGCTGGGGAAGTCCTGCAGGAGTTGGGATTTGAGCTGAGCCTTGAAGAAAGCCAAGAAAGCCATAGATGGAGAGTGAGGGAAAGTACTCCAGGAGTCAGGATGGGGAGGGAAGACAGTCAGGGAAAAGGCACAGAAATGGAAGGTGAAATACCAAATGCTAAGAACAGCAAGGCCAGTAGGGATGGATCACAGAGGAGGCTAAAGTGTAGGAAGACTAGAGAGCTAGGAAGAGGCCAGGCTATGAAGGGCTTTCCAAGCCACAGTTGACTTTACATTTGATCCTGTAGGGGATAGAGTCACTAGAGTTTACTCTGGTCCACTCTCTGCTTTAGGAAGATCCCTTTGACAGCTGAGAAGAGAATGAAATGGAACGGGGAGAGACTGGAGGCAGACACACAACTAGCTGCCTAGTGCAATGATCCAGGTGTGAGGTGATGAGGGCAAAGGGAATGGATTTGGAAGGAGCAGAACAGCCTTTCCGTTGGGATGATGCAGCAGAGATTGTAATGGACTCAATCAGCATGGTTTCCTGATTTCCTCCAGCTCCATTCAGCAGCAAGTAAATAGTGGCAAAGAAGGGAAATGGTGAATGTAATTCCTAGTTGGGGGTTAGCAAGGCATGAGAAGGGATAGTGCAAGGGGGCAAGGAATTTGAGAATAGAGAGTATTGTAGAGTTGACCTGGTTCACCAAGGGGTAAAAATGGGGAAGAGAGGAGACTGACGCCAGTGTGGGAGTGATCACCTTGGAAGAACTGAGGGGTGGAGGGAAGGAGGTTATGGTGAGCACAAAGGGTGATGAGATTCAGGGAAAGGCAGAATGATAAAATGATCTGGTGATTTGATAAAGGAATTTTGGCCAATCACATTTGGCCCAAACCCAACCTTCAGGGCACTGTAAGGTTACCAATGAGCTCATAACCACAAAATCCAGCAACCTTTTCTCAATATTCATTTTACCTGACTTTTCAGCAGCTTTGGACACTGTCAGTTAATCCCTCTTCCTAGAAACTCTCTTCTCTCTCTGCTTCTATAACACTGTTTACTCTAACTCTCTTCTTTCTCTCTGCCCATTCCTTTTCAGTCTCCTGTGCTAGATCAACATCATCTCCTTCCCCACTAGGCCTTCTTCTTGTCTCTTCCCTTCCCCTTCCTTCCCTTCTCTTCCTCTCCTTCCCTCCTCTCTCTCTCTCTCTCTCTCTCTCTCTCTCTCTCTCTCTCTCTCTCTCTCTCTCCTTCCCCCTCTCCTTCTCTCCTCTTTTCTTCTTCTTCTTCTTCTTCTTCTTCTTCTTCTTCTTCTTCTTCTTCTTCTTCTTCTTCTTCTTCTTCTTCTTCTTCTTCTTCTCTCTCTTATCCCAACTCTATCATCTATTATAGTCTATGTGTCTCAGTTTCCTCATCTATAAGATGAGAGAGGTAGACTACATCTAGATCTTTGTGATGGCTTATATATCTACATCTATTATCCTCTCATAAAAGGATTTTGAGAACTGAATAGCATTTGGAAATTTGAAGTTCAGAGGGACAAGCATTTTCTATCATCCCTGAGAGTAATTTGGACTATAGTGATCTTTGAGCAGGAAGGCAAATTGAATTGTACCCAGGAGTTTTGAGAAAGACATACACAATTTGCAAGAGAGCAGACTGAGAAGGAGACTACATGCCCTGAGTAGCAGCAGAAATACAAGTCATAGCACAGGGGTAATGGAAAGAGAGAAGAGGAGAAGAGAGGAGAGGAGAAGGGAGGAGAGGACAGGAAAAGGCAGGAGAGGAGAGGAGAGGAGGAGGGAGGAGAGGAGAAAGAAGGAGAGGACAGGACAGGACAGAACAGGACAGGAGAAGGCAGGAGAGGAGAGGAGAAGGGAGGAGAGGAGAGGAGAGGACAGTACAGAACAGGACAAGAGAAGAGAGGAGAGAAGAGGAAAGGGGAGGAGAGAAGAGAAGGGAAGAGAGGAGAAAAGAGAAGGGAGGAGAGGAAAAGACAGGAGAGAAGAAGGGAGGAGAGGAGAGAAGAGGAGAGGAGCCACAGCACAGGGGTAATGGGTAAAGAGAAATGAAAGCTGAACTGTGTCAGAGAAGGGAGAGATTGAGGTGGGCCATAGCATCACTACAGGCATGTGTCCAAAACCAGTCACCTAGTTTTGCAACTTCCGGATTGTCCTTAGCTCCTCATTCTCCTCCACCCCATATATCCAATTAATTGCCAGATCTGATGGATTTTACCTCCACAGTCTGCCTTGTATCTGCCCTCCTCTATCAGTCACACAGCTTCTGCCTTTTTGCCTCTTGCTTGGAGCATTGCTAACGTCTTCTAATGGGCCTCCCCTTTCCATTTTCTCCCCTCTCCAATCTAGCCTCCACCTAGCTGCCAAAGTGACATTCCTAAACACATCATCCCTGACTCAAAAATCTTCAATTTTCCCTTGTTGTCTCTAGAGTAAGAAACAAATTCATCAGCCTGGCATTAAAATTCTTCCCAGTCTAACTCTTCACCTTCCTCTCTGGTCTAATTAGACTGATTCTGACTTACCTCTCTAGTCTGATTTCATCTTATAGCCTTCCCACACTTCCCATTCTAGTCAAACTGGCCTGGAGACTGTTTCCTGCACACAACATTCCAACTCTGTGTGTTCTAAGGCTAATCTCAGGTCTGATATTCTCTGTTCTAAGGTTCCCTCCCAGCCCTGACCTTCTGTGTTCTAAGGTCTCTCCTGGAACTGGCATTCTGTGTTCTATGGTCCCTCCCAGCCCTGACATTCTGTGTTCTAAGGTCTCTCCTGGCACTGGCATTCTGTGTTCTATGGTCCCTTTCAGCGCTGACATTCTAGGTTCTAAAGTCCTTTCCAGCCCTGACATTCTGTGTTCTAAGGTCTCTCCTGGCACTGGCATTCTGTGTTCTATGGTCCCTTTCAGCTCTGACATTCTAGGTTCTAAAGTCCTTTCCAGCACTGACATTCTGTATTCTAAGTTCTCTTCTAGTTCTAACATCCTATGTTCTAGCTGCAAGCATGTAAATGACAAAAAGAAAGGTCCCATAGTCACACAAATATTTAAGAGCAGCAGTTTTTGTATTAGCCAAGAATTGAAAACAAAGCAAGACCCCACTGGTTGGGGAATGACTGAACAAGCTGTAGCCCATGAATACAATGGACTATTACTGTGTTGTAAGAAGGAACAAATAGAATGAATACAGACAGAAAAGGAAGGAGCTTGAACACCAGCACTCCCTCAGTTCAGGTTTGACATTGGGACCAAATGAGTCACTGGCAAGATGTTGGCTAACCGAAGGAGGTATTCTTTGTCCCAACACAGGAAAGCTAGGCAACCAGGATGCAGTGACACCTACCTTCTCTGGACACATGTCCCTTTCATCTCCACCTGGAAAGGTGGGCATCAGGGCAGGGGTCTGGTGAAGGGCATGGCATTCTTCAGAAATCTACCCAGTTGGAAGGGTTCCAACTGCATATGACCGGGATTTTTTAACGCCCTTTAGGTACCAAGTGGTTGTGTCAGGGAAATAAGGGCCAATCAGGTACTTGGCCCACTTTATCTCCTTTTAGGAGAAACTAAAAGGATCTTTGTCACAGGAGGAAAAGAGGAGGGGTGGGCCTAACCCCTGCTAGGAGAAATGGCTGGTGGGCTCTTAGTACTGTCACGCAACATACACAATGACTATAACAAGATAAATGGGAAGAAGAACAAAAACAATAAAAAATGATTCTGAAATGATAATGACTGAGCTTGGCCCCTAAGAGATATGAGAAGACACCTCCCCTGATACTTTGCAGGGAAGGGGGACCATGGATGTGGAAGACTTCTTGGATATATTGCTTAGCTTTTTAGAAAATGTTTTCTTTCTTCCTCTTTTAAAAAAATCTTATAACGGAAGGCTCTCTGGGACAGGATAAAAGAGGGGATTCAGTGGGAAATGTAGGTAATATAAAAATAATTTTATTTTATTTATATTTAAATTATATTTATAAATTTATTTTACCTTTAAATTATATTTACCTTTGTTTTATTTATAAGTTTAAATTTATTTATACATTTAAAATGTATTTTGTAAAAAACAAAATCTATGCTCTAAGCTCTCTCCCAGGTCTGAAATTCTAGGAACTAGCATTCTTCTCAGCTCTGACATTTTACATTCTAAGGTCTTTCCCAGATCTAACATTCTATGTGTATTATTCTAAGGTCCCTCTCAGTTCTGACATTGGATGTCCCATATTTTAAGGTTCCTTTTAGATCTGACTTTCTATGTCCCAAGGTTCCTTCCCTGCTCTGATGCCATATGTCCTGTGTTCTAAAGTCTCTTTTAGGTCTGACATTCTATGTCCTAAGGTTCCCTCTCTGCTCCAATACCATCCGTCCAGCATTCTAAGGTCCCTTTTAGGTCTGACGCTCAATTTTCGTCAAAATCCTTTCAAAAATGCCCTTTCAGTGGCTCAGTCCTTTCTAACCTGTAAAGAGCCATGCACACGTGAGGGATTATCTTTATTATTGCTGTCTGTTTAGTGGCTGAAAGTGCCTGCCCCGATACTAGGATTCCATCCTCACGAAGATTGGCCTTCTGCCAGGGACTGAAGTTAAGGACATCATGTTCCAGCTTCACAATGAAATGCAAATCTCCTGTTAGCGGCCAGCATCTGCTGAGGCTGAATAGGACGGTCCTTACACAATAATTCCCAGATGGTTAAATTGAGAGCACACAGAGAAGCGTCACTGACAGCATCTCATCTAACTACTCAGCAGGGCGAAAAGGTAGCCCGCTGGGCGAGGGTGGAAGGTGCCTAATAAACATTTGTCCCACCATGGACTGAGGGCTGCAAAGTCCAAACTCCTCATTTAGCAGGAGAGGAAACTGAGGCTTCCCCCCTGCTCACACAGGTAGAACGTGGCAGGGTCAGGATTTGAACCCAGGTCTTCCTATTATAAAGCCCCTTCCACTACATCATGCTATTTGCTAAACTGAATTGAATTCATTTTGTTAGTATCAAGAACTTGAAAGTGGCTTGGAGATCATCTGGTCCAGGCCCTCATCATACAGATGAGTAAATCCTGGGCTCATTATCGCTACTCCAGCATCATGTTCCTCCCTTTTCAATCTTCACTCTTTAGTTAACTGGCTTAGCTTTCCTCTGCTCTTGAATCCCTTTCCCTCATGTCCTAATGTACTAATCCCCTGCTAAACCCCAGCCCCGCATGACTCCCACCATCCACCACCTCTACCTCAATTCACATGTAGCTGGATAGAAAGTTACTCCATTGAACTGTCTGGATCCACTTCCAATTTGTTATCTAATCTCAACTGGGCCCTCGGCAAAGCAAGACAATCCCCTTTATTCCTCCCTAATTGATTCTTTATCCCACTCAATATAGTGGCTGTTTTTGACCTTCTCTTCTCTCCTTAAACCTCTCCCTCGAACAATCTCCTCACAGCTGGAGTCCTGGCCTCTTGCTTTACTGAGCAAATAAAAGCCATTTGACATGACCTCTTTCCTCTCTCCATCTCTATCTCACAAAGCCTTGGCATCATCTTCCATTCTCTCCTTCTTTCCCAACCCGATGACCAGGGGGCACTTCCCTGAGGTCCTTGACCTCATCCCTCCCATCTTCTCCAGCAGGTCACTCTTTTCTCTCTCACTATTTTCTTCAATCATTTTCAACTCTTTGTGACCCCATTGGGGGTTTTCTTGACAAAGATGCTGTAGTGGTTTGCCATTTCCTTCTCCAGCTCATTTTACTGATGAGGATACTAAATATCTGAGGCCAGATCTGAACACAAGAAGAGGAGTCCTCTTGACTCCAGGCCCGGCACTTCATTCACTGTGCCGCCTTGCTGCCCTCTCTCTCACTAATCCTAGCCCTAATCTTTGCTGATTAGGCACAGTGGATAGAGTGCCGGGCTTGGAGTCAGGAAGACATGAGTTCAAATCCAACTTCAGACGCTTACTAGCTGTGTGACCGTGGGCAAATCACTCTGCTTGCTTCAGTTTGCTCAACTGTGAAAGGAAGCTGATGATGGCACCTACCTCGCAAAGTCCTGATGAGGATTAAATGAGATAATATTTGTAAAGCACTTACCACAGTACCTGGCATGTAGGAGGCCTTAATAAATACTTGCTCCTTTCCCTTCCTCAACTGCTGGCTCTTTCCCTGCTGCCCAAGCATCCTCCATCTTTGGAAAAACCCTCATTAGACCCTATCACTCCTCTAAGCTCTCTTCCTTTATCTCTCCTCCCTTTCTCAGCCAAACTCTCAGGAAAAAAAATTGTCTACACTTGATGTCTCCACTGCCTGTCCTCTCCCTTGTTGCTCAACCCTTTGTAATCTGGTCTCTGACCTTATAGCTCCACCCAAACTGCTTTCTCTAAAGTTACCAAGGAAATCTAATGCCAAATCTAACCCCCTTTTCTCAATCCTCATCTTTCACAACCTCCCTGCTGCATTTGACACTGTTAACCAGCCTGTTCTGAATGTCTCTCTCCTCTCCAGGTTTTCGTGACACTGCTCACTCCTCCTCCTCCTCTGTCTCCTTTGCTAAAGCATCATCCATACGACACTTTTTAACCACGGGTATCCCCCAAGCTTCTGTCCTGAACTTTCTTCTCTTCTCTTTCTATACATCTCTGCAGACAATTCCTAGATCTAGGCATCTAACCCCAGTCTCTCTCCCGAGCACCAGTGATATATCACCAACTGCCCATTGGACATTTCAGACTGGATGTTCCATAAGCATACTAAATGCAACACATCCAAAATTGAACACGTCCTCTTTCCCAACAAATCTGCCCCTCTCTAGAAATTACAGTGACTCAGGTTTGTAACCTTAATGTCATCCCTGACTCCTCATTCTCCCTCACTCCACATGTCCAATCTGTTACTAATTCTTGTCATTTCTACTACTACAACATCTTGAGTATATATTCCCTTCTTGTGTAATGATAATGACAGTTTTCCCCTCCCCTAAACTGAAGAAGATATACAGCCCTCACTTTTTTACAGAGGTGGTGGGGTGTGCTGAATATGCTCTCAGACTTGATTGAAGTATTTATTGGTTTTCCTGAATGGATTTTTCTTATTCTTTGTGACAAATGTTGACTCTTTTGTAGGGGAGGGAATGTTCAGAAATAAAAATGACCTAAAAACAAAATATACCATAAAAATAATATTTTTAAAAATGAAAAAACCACATTGGCTTGGGTTGGAGGATCTTATTGAGTTCTTCAAAGAATTTTTCTCCCTCTTTGTACACTGCTGTGGATCATAAGATAACAGGTGTAGAGCCAGAAGGGTCCTCCAATGCCATCCAATGGCAGGAGGAAGCTGAGGCCCAGAGAGTTTAAGTGACTGATCCAAAGCTACACATACAATCCTAGATCCCAATGGGAAGAGACCCCAAATGCTACCTAGTCCAACCCCATCATTTTACAGTGGAGGAAACTAAAACCCAAGGAGGCCAACTTCTGAAGGACCAAATGTGTCAATTAACACAAACATTTTTGTAGACACTTGAAACTTGACAAGGCTTGGGTATTTCTACATCTTCGTTATCAACATCCCTTCACATTCTAAAGATTTTTTCAGATAATGAAAGAAATAAAATATGTGGTTCCACCTCTAAGGACCAGATGTGTCAAATGATGCGTATGCTTAAACACTTTATATTTTTGTTGTAAATAAGAGGAAGTTCTCCTACATTTATTTCTAATGAATCATTTCTTTGCCTATATTAGTCTTTTCCCCTTGGAGTGTCAGTAGAATTCATCAAACATTTATAAAACTTTGTGAATAATGTATTTGTAAAGTAAAATAAAAATTTATCTTTGCATGTAGTTTCTATTATCTTACTAATTTTTTATTTTCTGGTTTTCAGATTTTTGGAATTTACAGTTTGGTTGCCATGATGATATAGCTTTTTATTGAAAATTGTCAGAATTATTCCTAACATATACATACATATATATATATGTATATATATATATGTGTGTGTATATATATATATATATATATATATATATATCAAAAAGAGCTATTGCTGCCTTGAACAACACACTGTAAATTTATTCAATATATATCAAACAAGCCAGACAAATTTGGCCTAAAATTTTGGTTGGCAATGGATGCTAAAAACAAATTCTTGTTTAACAGATTCCCTTACTTGGGAAGGAAAGAAGCATTTATTAAGCACCTATGGTGTGCCAGGCACTGTGCTAAGTGCCTTAAAAGCATCTCATTTGAACCTTGCTTTGGGAAGTAGGTGCTGTTCTTATCCTCATTTTATTATAATCCCCCATTTTCATTTTGCACAGGGTCTCACAGCTGGTAAGTCTCTGAGCTGGATTTGAATGCAGTTTCTCTGACTCCAAGCCTTGTGCTCTGCCCACTGCACCACCTAACTGCCTCTTCAATAAAAAACAATTTTTTTAAATGATATTAGAAGCAATGATACAAGGGTACCTACAGATATAGAAATGAAGCTCATAAAACCACTATTTCATGAGGGCTACAACGTAACCTGAACAATTATTTTACATCCCTTGATCTTTTCTTAAGACTTACAAAGCAAAGGTGAAGCATAATTAGGATTATTTGTCAGAACCATAGAGAATTTCCAGAAGTAACAGAGGCCACGAAATGTGTGAAATTCTGGTTTTTCAATCTACAGAGAAGCCTACAGGGCCTTTATACCAGTGTATGAGATCTGAGTCTGTCACTATCCTGAGTACACTCCATCTGTATGTTCAGACTCTAGTATAGAAAAACCAAACCCAAAGCAAAAGCCAGATACTCTCCTATTTTATGACCAAATGACAAGGTGTTATTTGAGGAAAGCAACAAGTAGGAGATGGTCAATGCATGTTTCTGCAGTGTTCTAGATATGGTCCTCATCAACAGCTGAATAATATATTTAAATATATTTTTTGAAGTTTGGGTTTCAAACTTCAGCTGTTGAGAATAGATGCAAAAAAGATGAGTGAGGAGCTTACTGAAGATTGTCAAAGGCCAAATTGGAAGATACAGAAATTGTGGTTGAAGGTCAAAATACATCACACTTGTGACTCTACAAAGGGTTGGAACAAGACCACAGATAGATGTTTCATTTGCAAAAAGCCTGTCTGTGACAAATGCATGACAAAAAGTGTGCAAAATGTGATACTTAAATAAGTGATTTTACAAGTGATTTTGATAATAGATATTTTCTTTCTCCTATCTGTGTAAATGTATTTTAAATACAAATAACTATAAGCAGGCACCATAATTTTACTTTGCAATAACATTTTTTTTCATCCTACTATCTCTATTCTATTTGCTGTATGGATTTTAAAAAATGCACTTCATCGATCAATGCTACTTGGTCCTTCTAGTATTAAGTGATTTGCCCAAGGTCACACAGTGATTAGAAGCAGAGCAATGAAGTAAACTTGGATTTCCTGAATGTAATTCAGTACATTTTCCTTTATACCATGCTGCTTCAGGCTTTAAGGACTCAGGAGTAACACCAGTCCCATTTGAGGCCAGAAAAGTAATGTTTTCTCCTAATGTGACCTACTGAGGCCGACTTGTAGTGGGTGGAGTTTGGAGTCAGAAATACCTGGGTTCAAATCCTACCTCAGACACTTATTAGCTTCATCACCCTGGGCAAGTCACTTCATTCTCTCTTAGCCTCATTTTCCTTATCTGTAAAATGTGGGTGTTGAATTTGATAATCGATACAGTCCCTATCAACTCTAATTTGTGATCCTCTCTGACTACTTCTCCATATCAAACAGGATCTTAACCCCAACTATCTCCTTCTCTG
Organism: Phascolarctos cinereus; assembly: GCF_003287225.1. Taxonomy (NCBI): domain Eukaryota; kingdom Metazoa; phylum Chordata; class Mammalia; order Diprotodontia; family Phascolarctidae; genus Phascolarctos; species Phascolarctos cinereus. The sequence continues at coordinate 453,306,335 of NW_027555958.1, forward strand.
GGGCAATAGAGCTGAGAACCTGATCCTGGGATTTACACATACTCAGTTAGGCTCTGAGGGAGCAGTACTGACTCCCTCCCACAAAGGGGTAAAAGGCGCAGGGCTCACACAGTCTTTTAAGTCCTCCTCTGCAGTTGTTTCTGTGGGGTCTAATGTGCTGGAGTTACCATGATTAATTTAATGGTGTTTGGCTTCTGGCTCCTAAGACCTCTTCTTAGGCTTTTCATTTTGTAACATTTAGTATTTTGTGACTGCAAGTGCCATCCTTTCTCTGGGGGATGTAAATATGTCATTATTGCTTGTTATAAAATATCTACATGCATTTACACATTTCTAATGTCAACAATAACAAGAATAATAGTGCACGTTGATATAGTGCCTTACTTTTCCCCATAGGGAAGCAGGAAAGTTCTCTTCACGGTTGCCATTCCACCAGCTAGTTTTAGATATGGATCTGGAGGCTGCTAAAGTGCTCCCATCTCCTGCATTCCTGATGCAAATTCCAGTTTCATCATTTAGTAGTTGTGGGACCTTAGTCAAGGCATCTAATTACATTGAGCCACAGTTTTCTCATCTGCCAAATGGGGGAAATGGTATTTCTTGCTATAAGGACTGCTGTGTGCTTTGTAAGCCTTAAAGTGCTAATGATAGAGGAATTCTTATTACTATTATTCTAGCAGGATGGAAGCTTCTTGAGGGCAGCATGTGTTTCACTTTTGTCTTTGTATTCCCTGTACCTAACATATTTATTAAGGGCCTACATCAGGCTAGGCCCTTAATAAATGTTTTGTGATTGACTGGGTCAGTATGTTGTGTTGATTCATCTACGTCCACATTGTTTGCCCCAGTAGGCTGTATGCTCACTCAGGCAAGGATTGTTTCAATTCTTTGTATAGTAGTAACTGTTTTGTATTCTAGCATCCCCTTACGTTCCCATTAATATCCCTATGTTGAATGGAATGAGATTTAATATCTCCTATGAAACTTTGTTGGTTTCATGGTAATAGGAGAAAACATATTCCCTTTTTACCTTCACTTCCCCAAATTGCCAATTTCCTTTGAAATTTCTCTCAAGTTCTACCTTCTCTGTGAAGTCTTTGCTTATCTCCCTACATAATAGATTTGTTTGTCCCCATCTCTACCTTTCTTTTATTCATTCATTCATTCGCATATGTGTGTGTGTACATATATATATATATATATATATATATATATATATATACATATATATATACTGCTGTATTTGTGTATATGGAATGGAAGCTCCTTGAGGGCAGGGACTATTTCACTTTTGTCTTTGAAGCCCCAGAGCTCAGAACAGTACTTGGCACAGACGTTAGTGCCACACTTAATCAGCGCTTGTTGAGTGATCTAATCTTTGCTGAAAAATCAACCATCTGAGTTCTTTCTTTCTTTTTTAGGGGGTCAAGGCAATTGGGATTAAGTGACTTGCCCAGGGTCACACAGCTAGTGAGGCCCGATTTGAACTCAGGTCCTCCTGACTCCAGGGCCAGTGCTCTATCCACTCTGAGTCGTTTCAATGACAGCAGTTCCTCCCTTCTATATCAGTGTCCAAGAACTCCCTTTCTCTCTGGCCTTTGTCTTAACAGTTGATTCCCCTGGGCAGCAGTGGTAAGGGCTTTCCTGACACTCAGCCCTGTCAACATGAGGAGATGGGATAGTGCTTGCAATTGATGGCAAATATTAAAACTTTACCAAACCTTCAAATGAGTCTTGTGTCTAAAAAAGGGAAATATAGGCAAACGCCCAGCCCACCCACAGGAGTGGCAATCCAGAGCAGTAATGAAAACCTTGTACCATAATAAGAAGGAAATTGTCATGAGCCAGTCATTATACAGAAACAATGGGTTCCAAGAGGAAGTATGACACAATGGGAGAGTCCTGGCTTTGAAGTCAGAGAACCTCGATTCAAACCCCAACTCTAATACTTCCTGCCTGTGTGACCTAGATCAACTCATTTCTGTGCCTCAGTTTCCTCATATGACTCCCTAAAATGAGAAGAATTGAACTAGATGTCCCCTAAAGTTCCTTCTATTCTGTCTATGATCTCCTGATCCTAGCTGTGCTATTTGCTACCCACATGACTTTGGACAAGCCTATTTAACCTCTCTCAGACCTCAGCTGTAAAATGAAAGGATGAAACTAAGTGATCTATAGGGTGGCTTCCAGCTCTGCATTTATGCTCATTATGGACTATACAAACCAGGGAACTCTGGGAAGGCACTGATGGAAGTCTTCTACTTTCTATCTCTTTGGTATGAGCCACTGCTGTCTCATAGAACCTCCTCAAGTGAGTCTGAGTCTTCCAAATAGCAACTTTTCTCTATTTTCCCAAAGAAAGCAAGGATCCTTAGCCAGACCTTTGTATCTTTCATAATAATGTCTTTTAGAACTATACACCTCAGGTAATAAAAGGACACTCAGGTGTTATTTGCTGAGCTGATCCCAGTGATTTCTAGAAAACCTCAGAAGGTGGAAGATTTGCCACCGGACTTAAAGAGTGCAAATGTTTTGATTTCTTAAAAAAGGAAGACAGTAAGGTCTTCAATGATAAGCTTATCTCTGTATCTTGGCAAGATTTTAGAAACTTAAAGTGCACTGTTTTTATTAAAATCAGGGGGAAATAATTTCATATGCAGAAATTTGCTTTACAAGTCTTACAGAATCCATTCTGTATATGTCAAAGGATGTGAATTTGGTTTGTGTATGATTATATAATAATGTGTTATCTCACTTATAAAATATCCGTATCCTAGGGAAAAAAATTCATAAATAATTTGAATTTTCCTGAATCAAGTGTAAGCTCTTAGAGTGCAGAAACTGTTTCATTTTTGTCTCTGAATTTCCAATGCCTAAACAAATGCTTGTTGATTGGGCAATATCTTAAAAATCAAGCCTTTTCTGCAAGGCCATAGTGCCCCTCTAAAACTGGAACTGGAATATAATCATATTTTATACAATTTTAGAATGTATTATTGATAGAATGGAGTTTGAGCGTTTAGATCACAAAGTACCAGCATGGCTTCTTCAAATACAGGTTTTCCTGACTCCAGGACAGCACCCTCTCCCCTCTGAAATGGTGTCTGTGAATGGCTCCTTCTCCCATATTTGGTGGAAATTCCTTTCCAGGATGGCTAGCTGGCTAGAGAATTGTGCATCTGCTCAGGACATGGGTTAGAGAGTTGTATTCTAAGAGAAGGTGAACACTGGATGCATTAACTTCTACAATAAACTACCTTTCCAGGTCTGGGTTGATAAATATGAGGCCATGATGGACCAGAGAAGAAGATGCTGAGTGCACATTCTGCCCCCAGAGTCTGCTAGAAAACCTTGATGTGTTTCAGCAGGTCAGTGAGATTGTTGAGGTCGAAAGCAACATCTGCCTCAATTAGCTTCTGGCCCTTTATGGCCAAAAAGAGTCTAGACGCTTTGGGAGGCGTTGGGGGTGGTGGTGGTGGTGGTGAGGAGGAGAGTAGGAGGGAATATGGGACAGATAGAAGAGAAACGGATAAGAACTGACTTTGACAGCTTCTCAGGATAAAAGGGTCATAACTAACTATAGCAGACAGCTCCCTGAAGCCGTGCTAGCGTTAGAGCTGTCCGAGGTGCTGATCGGACTCACTATCACGTTTATCGGCTCTTGCTCTCTATGGGACACTGCGCGCATCACAAATTCGGAGATATATATATATATATATATATATATATATATATATATATATATATATATATATATATATATATATATATATATGGATATATATATGAAGACACGTTCTATACCCCTAAGGAGCTAACAGTTCAGTAGAAGGGTAAGGCAAGACGCCTATATCATGTATGTGACAGAGTATCAGTATATGAGAAGAACTATGAGAAGATCATATAATTTACAGTCCAAAGAGGGCCTTAGAGACCTCTAAAATGAGGGGGTTGCCTAGTAGGAAGGATTTTAAGTTATAAAAGAAAAAAATAAGCAATTGAAAAAGAATTATAAGAAGCAGTGCCATTTAAGACATCTCATTTTGAGAAACTTTGCACACCAAAAAACAAGCCCACCTGATGCATTTATTAATATAGTTTTTGTTATAAACAATTATGTATGTTATTTTTCTGTTAAAGATCGGTTTGCATCCTAACAAACATTATTATTAAAAAAGATAAAACAAAGGGTTTGGACTAGATACTCTTTCTAGCTTTGAATCTATGATCTTATGATCTAGTCTAGCCCCCTAATTTTACATGAGGGGAAACTGAGACCCAGAGAGGTGAAGTAACATATTCACCATTACACAACCAACAAACACATAGAAGATCTGGGATTTGACACCAGGTCCAAATCAGAGTGCTGGTTCAGAGGTGAGAGAAAGTCCTTCCAGTTGGTGGGAAAAGAAGGTTAAGAACTAAAATGACTTCATATAGCGTGTGGCAATTTGAGCTGGACCTTAAGGCATGTATGAGAATTAGGTGGGACAGGGCCATGCCTGGTGGGGAGAGCATTCTAGGTATGGGGAATTTTGTGAACAAAGGGAGGGAAACAGGAAAGCCCAGAATGTGGTCAGTGAGTCATCCATTACAATATAAGTTCCTTGAGAGAGGGGATTGTCTCATTTTTATTTTTATTTCTAGCGTCTGGTACAGTTCCTGGCACCTAATTAGGACTTAATAAATAACTATTGCTCAACTTAATAGCTAAAATTTTCCGGGTGACCCTTGGCAAATAACTTCTTTAAGCCTCTCAGTTTCCTCTGGGGATAAGTACTGACCATAAAGCTTTAGGGAAGCTCAAATGAGATAATATGTGTAAATCCCAATTTAAGTTCAAGCTGTTGTTGTTGTTGTTGTTATTATTAAGCCAGGTAGGAGGACAAGACTCATTTAGCTGGCTGATCTACACCTGACTTTTGATTTCAAAGCAGAATCATAGAATGTTATAACTGAAAAGGACCTTCGTGATAGACCCTCTCATTTCCAGAGAGGTAGAAAGAGCACGTGAATCAGAAAACCTGGCTTGGAGGTTCAGCTCTGACACATGCTAGCTACTGACCCTGGCCAAGACATAGAGATTCTCAGTACTAGAAAGAACCTCAGTGGCTTCTAGTCCAATACATTTCTAAACAGGAATCCTCTCTATAGCATCTGTGACAAATGATGCTTCCACTTCAGTGATGGGAACTCAGTCTCAATTCATAACCTCCCCAGGCAGCTCATTCTACTTCAGGGCTGCTTACACGCAGAGGTGTGCTGGAGTCAGATCTAACTGGACTTTTAGGCCAATTGCTAAATATTCTGAACAAACATTTATTTATACTTTAGAAAATGTTGATCTCTATGAGTCAGGGCTTAATTGGCTTTTTACTATTGTCTAGACTTAAGAAAGGGTTGTTAATGCAGTTAAACATAAGAGGGCCAGCTAGATGGAGTAGTGGATAGAGCACTGGCCCCTGGGGTCAGGAGAACCCAAATTCAAATCTGTCCTCAGACATTTACTAGCTGTGTGACCCTGAGCAAGTCACTTAACCCCAGTTGCCTAAAAAAAAGTATGCATGTATACTTTTTCCTCCTCCCAGAAGGCCTGGTTGTTAAACTTTTACCAGCATGCCCAGGTATTGCTCTGTAAATATCGCTTGAACTCAGCAAAAAGTAGAAAGCTGGGTGAAGAAAGAAGAAAGAGAATGAAGTCATCACCCAACTGGAGGTCTGGTGACTGTAGGTCAACAAAAACAGCAGCCACAGCAATAATTGGTATTTATATTGTGCTTTAAAGTTTGCAAAGTACTTAATATCCATGATCTAATTTGAGCATCACAGAACCTCTGATTAAACCTCTCTGAAGTTCAGCTTTCTCCCTTTGTAAAATGGAAATAATTCTTACACTCCCTGCTTCCTGGTCGTTGTGAGGAAAGTGCTTTGTAAATTGTAAAGCACCATATAAAGCCAGCTATTGCCCAAGGTATGAAGAGGTAGAAGATGGCCTCCAATCCAGGTCTTCTCATTTCATCATGCTGTCTTTCCCCAGGAGCAGAGTGGGACCACAGCCAGGCTGTATAAGTAAGTGACTGACTCCAAGCCTCTTAAATTGCTTCTACCTGTGAAGAGGCTATCTTCCTGAGCTCGGTGCAGAGCAGACCCTCCCAGATGGAGGTTATGAAGGAGAGACCATGCCACTTAGCCATTCCTCTTGTATGCCTACCCTGTGTACTGTGCTGGGACCCCTGCCTACGTTGAATTACTGAAGGATGGTAAGTCACTGGGTTCCTTCTTTCAAGAGCTAATTGCATTTTCAGTCTTTTCTTTCATAGGAGACTGAAGTCCTTAGTTTTGACACACCAGGTTAGTAGTAGGTATGTTTTTCTTCATTGGGGTTTTCCTTGTTCCCTTGAAATCATGCTAGGCAGGAAGCTTATGAGGCCTTCTGTGAAACAGGTGTTTGCTTCTAAGGCCTCATTCAAGGATAGGACCAGCTGAATGGCCCCTTAGAATATACCAGATAAGAGATGGGGGGATCTTAGAACACAGAATGCCAGAAGTGGAAGGGCTCTTGCTATATAGAATGTGAAAGCCAGAAGGAATCTTACAACATAGAATGCCTGGGCTGGGAAGGACCTTAGAAGGGGGACCATCAGTTCTGGAAGGGATCTTGCAACATAGTATAGGATGTTAGAGCTTGAAGGGACCTGAGAATATAGACATTAGATAGATAGATAGACAGACAGACAGAACTTTTCTTAAGCACTTACTATATGCCAGGCATTGTGCAAAATGTTGGAAATACAAACACAAGCAAAAAAGAAAAATAGTCCCTGCCTCAGAGAGTTTACATGTTAACAGGGAATATAAAGGTAAGCTAGAAAGGGCATGGAACAGGCCAGGAAGTGATTTGGAGGACTGTGCCCTGTCCAAGCAGAGAAGGCATGGTGAGGAATGAGGTGAAAACATAGAATGGTGGAATTGGGAGGACCCTTAGAAAGAACATCTAATCTGAACTCTGCTTTTATAAAGGAGAAAACTGAGGCTCCCAGGGTAACTTGCCAAGATCATGCACCAGTTTCATAGCAGAGACAGGTTCAGGACTCAGGAATCCTGACTCCCAATTCAGCACACTTTTGACATCAAACTCCCTGAACCCACATCCAGCGATCATGCTGACCCCAAGAAACCTGAAAAAAAAGATGGCCAGGAACAGTACCTGTTGGCTCCAGGCACTGGCTGGGTTAGAAATTGGGATAATTGGATAGTCTGAGGCAGCTGTGTTGAACAGTCAAGGACTGATTATTTCTCCCTCATCCTGTGCAGCAACCGAGCGCATGTCACCAGCAGCAGCATTAGCCTGGGATTGGGCATCTGACAGCCGCTAGGCCACCTGTCGGTATCCACAGGGACTCTGGTGAAGACATCAGTTTCCAAAGCCACCTTTGAAGGCCCCCACCTGTGGCTGGCCCAGGGCTGTGCACTACAGCCAAGGCTCGGGATCTAGCCTTCCAGCCCTGCTGTTATCACTAAGGAAGAAGGAAGGAGTTTATTTCAGTTTTACCTGGATCATTCAGGTACATGGCTGGAATTACACAGACCATGATGATAGCAACAGGAAATGGAATAATAAAAATGATTCGCATTTCCATAGCACTTTAATTGAAACTACTTCATATTTATTTTATATATATATATTCATATTTATTTATATATACAAATATATATAAATATTATATATATATATATATATATATAGTATATTTACTTATCTGTGTGTGAATTGTATTCTAATAAAATATAGTCCCTGAGAGCAAGGACTATTTCATTTGTGTGTTTTAATTCATTCATCCCTATATTCATTTGGCATTTAAGTACCTGCTACAAGCAAGCCATTATACTGAGCATCCGAGATGCAAAAATAAACTTCAAACACTGTGCTTAGCAAGAACAGGTGCTTATTAAAGGCCTAGTGAATTGAATAAAGGTTTTTGAAAATACTGTCTCCACGTCCCCCCCATTAATTCTGTGAGGTACACAGGGTAAGTATCGTTAGTCCAGTTTTATAGAGGAAACTGACTGCTACAGAGGAAATGACTTGCCCAAAGCCATACAGGCAACAAGCATCAGAGTCTGAATACAAAACTGAGTCTCTGTCTCTATGCTCAGTACTCTTTAGAATAATACCCATTTCTCCATTGCTTTAAGGCTTCCAAAATGCTTCCTCACAACCATGCTGTGAAGTGGGCAGAGCTGTATTTTATCCTGATTTTACAGAGGAAACTGAGGCTCAGAGAGAAGGGCTTTTTTCCCCAGATCTCACAGCCTGCCAATGTGGAATTCAAACCCAGGTCTTTTCTGCCTTAATTTGTATCCCCAGTGCTTAGCTTGATACCTGACACATGGTCGGTGTCCAAATCTAGCCCCCTTTCTCCTACTTACAGCTCTAGAGCTATTGTTTCCTGAGGTATGTAAAAGTATGTCTTTCTTGGGATGTGGGACAGGGCCTATGATTTCTTATGTTTAAGGAACTCCAGGTATGGGAACTCCTCCTGATGTAGATCAGTCTTTATAATTTGCGGTTTTCTCAGGGTTTCTCCACCTTTTGTCTGTCCTGGGCTTCTGTGGCGGTCTGGTGAAACCTATGGACCCCTCATCAGAGTAACACTTACTTTTAAAAATTCATAATTGGAGGAAATGAAAAATTACAGTTAGAGTTTAGTGAAAGTAAAGGTATAGTTTTACCCCTTTAGGATTCCCTGAAATCTAACCCCCCAGGTTAAGAATCCCTAAATGTTTGGTCCCTGGTCACTGAGCGAATAAGAGTTGGAAGTGGGATTTGAGTTCAAATCTTCCTGAATTCAAGGAGGGTCGTCTAGCCACTTAGTGTACATCTTACTATCTTCATTTCATGGAGGAGAAAGGTGAGGTCCAGAGAAAGTGGCTAGTTCAGTCACATAACTAGTCTGGGGCCACAACAGGATTTGGTTCTAGCCCTTCCACTTCTAAATACAAGGTCTTTTTTTCATCCCTGATGAAGGATGACCACTGAACAAGCATCCAGGTAGGGGATAAGACCATAATAATTGTTTTAAAAGTTAAAATGAGAAACGAGAAACATTCCCAGAGTTTAAAGACCAGACTAATCATCTTTCCCTTCTTCAGGGCGCCACCTGGTGGTACAAACTTTCAGAAGCTCTGAGTTCCTTTCTCCTGCTTTTCCAGATGCCTCATTCATTGTCCAACGTCCCTTCACCAAATAGGTATGAAGCACCAGCTGTGTGCAGGACCCTCTTATTTTATTTAGGCTGAGAGAGAGAAAGTTCAGGTGATAAAATCTAGTCCATCTCTTCTGGAGCCCATGGACTAGGAGGTCATAACTCCCACACAAAAAACCTGTTAATACACAGTATTACATGATAAGTACACCAGAAAGGTCCAATGCAAGGGCTGTGTGTGATATGTAAGGGGAAAGGTCATTAGTGAAAGGGCAATCATAGGAGGCTTCCCTGAGAAGGCCTAGAGAAGGGAAGTGATTTACCCAAGGCTACACAGCTAGTATGAGGCCGAGTTGGGAGCAGTGATGTGACATTTACTAAGCACTTTAAGATTTGCATTGTTTCATCTGATCCTAGGATAGGTGCTACAGGCATTATTATTTGCCTTTTAAAGATAAGGAAACTGAGACTGGAACATGATGAAGGTACATAACCATGTTCATACATTTAGTAAAGGGGACAGAGGTGGGATTTAAAGCCAGATCCCTAGAATCCAGAATCTCCAAGTTAAAAACACCATTAAATCCAACTTGTACTTGAACAAGGATCCCCTCTGCAACATACTTAAGTGGTCATCTACCTTTTCACTGAAGACTTTAGTGAAAGAGACCCCAACACAGGCAGCCCATTTCACTTTTGGAGAATTCTAATTCTTAGAAAGTTTTTTCCTGACTTTTGGTCTATATTTACCCACCCAAATTTACAGCTTTTACCCACTCTTCCTCTGGGACCAAAAGGAAAAAAAAGCCAATTGGTCTTCCCCAAGACACTTCTTCAAATACTTGAAGATAGTTTTCGTGTCTCCCACTAAATTTCTTCTTCTCCAGGCTAAACATTTCTAGTTCCATCAACAATCGTCATGGCAGGATCTCAAAGCTCTTCACCATCTTGGCTGTCTTCCTCTGGACAATCTCCAGACTGTCAATGTACTTCCTAAAAAGTGGCTCACAGAGCTTAATTCAATTCTCAGTGTGGTCTGAGGAGGGCAGGGGGGAAGGCAGAGGATCATCACTTCCTTATTTATAGATTCTGTGGCTCTCTTCATGCAACCCAAGCCCCTGTTACCCTTTTTTGGCCAACACATCCCATTTTTGTCCTAATGGGTTTCTTTTTTAAAGAAAAAAGGAAGATCTGGTCATTTGAATGCTTAAATGACTTCTAAGAAAATCCTGAACTTGCAGAATAAACTTAAGACAATCACAAATCTGCCCCAAAATGCATAAAAGCAATATGACAAATGGAACCCCCCCTCCACAAATTATTTCACGTTTTTCTTAAAACACACAAAACATATGTTATATTGCCACTACTTCAAATATATTGTACCACATCACTTAACAAAATTAAAGCATTTCATTTAAATTCTATTTGGTAGGTATATTTATTTCTAATAACTACTTCATTATGGTCTGTTCTGTTTTAATTTAGTTGAATAAAAGATCTAAAAAAGCTAACGAAAACACTCTCTGGCCATTCTAGTTATGAACATAAATTATATATTACATATAAATGTTTTATGACTATTCAATAACACAAGAACAGGCATACTTTTTTCTTGTATATTGTCCTTAGTTTACAATATTTCTTCATGCAAAAATTATTAAAATACAGTATGATGAGCCAACCTGTAAATTCCATTCCAACCCAAACCAGTTCCCAATAAGTAAAACAGAAAAACTAACCTGTGTGTTACTGGAGTTCATTACACCAGTAAGTACAACAGGAATGGGTCCTTGGCAATAAGGAATAGGTTAAAATAAAACAAAAGGCATGCTTGAACATTTTGACCGAACAGATCATTTTCAATTTTCCCCCAACATCAAAATAGCCAATCTAGTAAATCACCCAAGATTGATCTGGCAGGTTGAGGGACAAAATAACACTGTGATCAATTCAAATTAACAGGCAAATTTCGCACCATATATAGACAGTGCCTAATACTAAGCAGTGTTAAATGAGATGTTTCTTTAATAAGTCATGGGAAATAGTTTTGGGAAAAAAATTGTATGAAAAAATGTTATACTCTAAAGGTTAGTGGGTATATTTTAATCTTGAATAATGCCTCCATTTTATTTTAAGACACAATGCAAAATTAAAAAAAAATAAAACTGAGGTGATGTTAAATGCATCATTGTCATCTTATTTCTCAGAGGTTGAAAATATCACATTCAATTAACAGGCAATATTACGGTTCAGGGACTATCGTCTCTTTAAAGTTTAAAGTGATCATTAAAAAATGATGTAACAATATTCAGACTTTTAGGAAAAAGTAAAAATACAAACTAAATGCAATATTATGATGGGCTGCGGAATGCTGGGCAAAGAAGCTATCATACATAGATTGCTTCTGCTGCTGGCTTCCAGGGTCCTGTTACATAATGTTGACAAAATAGAAAAAAATAAATGAAGCACGAAGCACATCCCATTTTTGAATCAAATTCTCACTAAAACACCCAGCCCCTTTTCAGACAAATTGCTATCCAGATATACTTCCCTTTATTTGTTCCAGTGAAGTCAGTTTCTTGAACTCAAGTGTAAGACTTTATTTCTATTAAATTTCATCTTACTAGATTTAGCCCAGCGTTCTCACCTGTGAAGATCTTTTTGGATCCTGACTCTACCAACTGGTTATCAGTCCTTCCTAGTTTTGTGTCATTTGCAAGTTGGATTTGCATGCCCTCTATTCCTTTAATCAAGGCATTGATAAAAAACGTTAAACATCACAGAACCAAGCATAGATCCCTGAGGGACTCCATTAGAGACTTCCTGCCAAGTTGACATCAGACTATTAATAACTACTCTTTGAATCCAGTTCCAAATACATCTAGATGTGCTGTAATCTAGCCCACATATGTCCATCTTTTCCAGAAAAAATATCATGAGATTCTTTATCAAATGATCTGCTAGAAATCTGGGTAAGGCATATCCACAGCATTCCCCTCATCTATTTAGTAGCCCTGTCCAAAAAAAAAAAAAGGGGTAGTCTGATACGACCAGTTCTTGATGAAACCAAGCTGTCTCTTTGGGATCCCTTCTTCTTTTTAAAAATACTAACCTCTTTTTAAAAAATAATCCAGCTCACTGGCTTCTAGTTTGCAGATTTCATCTTTTCCCCTTTTTGGAAAATTGGGACATTTACCATTCTCCAACTCTGCAATACCTCTTTCATTCTCTGTTATCTTTCAGTTATCACTGACAGTAGCAAGAGTTGACCAATTCTGCCTTCTCTTTATCATATCTACACCAACCAGCACTCCCATCCCTTCTTTGATACTTCTTTTTATTCATAAAATCATAGATTTAGAAATGGCAGTGACCTTAGAGGTCAAAGACTCCAAACCCTTCATTTTACAGACCCAGAAAGGTCATGACTTGTCCAGGGTCACAGTGCTAGTAAGTATCTGAGGAGGAATTTCAATTGAGGTCTTCCTGAACAGTAAGACTCCACGTCCTACAATTTATCCATTATGCCATATTCCTATATTCCCAATTTTTAAAAAACAGTCTTATTTTCCTTAGCATTCTTCACCAGCCTCGTTCATTTGGAGGTTTTAGTACTCATGATGATGATGGTGGTGATGATGATAATAATAACTCACATTTATGTAGTGCTTTAATATTTGCAAAGGACTTTAAAATATTATCTCATTTTAAACTCACAGCAACCCTGAGAAGTAGGTATTATTATCCCACTTTACAGTTGAGGAAATTGAAGCAGATAAAGGTTAAGTGAAAATATTATAGGACCATGCCACACTTTTTTTTAATCATCCCTCATTACTTGCCATTGGCTTCTATCTTCTGTATATGTCTTTTAAAAATCTAAATTGGTCAAAGAGTTCCTTATACGTTTGCATTGGTCTCTTTTGACTCATCATAAGAATTATTTCTCTTTGGGTCTTCAGAATTCATCCTTGAGGGTTTCCTCTCCCTCCTGGAGTGACTTCTCCAGTAAAATTTTAGACTATGGGTTTCAACATACTGCTTTTCTAAGCTCTTTGAAATGTACCTTCTCCAAATCTCAAAGGCACATCAGGTTTTGTTTGGTTTTCCTTTCTTTTGTTAAAGGTTCTGAGATGGGGCCATTCATCTCTACTTAGGATCTCATATTTAACAAATCATATTCAGAATGGAAAGGAAGGAAACAAACATTTATTAATGCTACTATATTTAATTTATTTACTTAATTTATTAATGCCTACTATATGCCGGGCATATTTACCAATATACCAATGTTGGGAGATAGGTGCTATTCTTATCCCCATTTTACAGCTGAGAAAATCGACTTGCCCAGGGTCACACAGATGGTGTCTGGGGCCACATTTGAACTCAGTTCTTCTTGACTCCAGGACCAAGGCATTGAGTTATTGTGCCACCTAGTGGCCCCTAGGTAGCATAGCAGTTGCCTCCAATTGTTCCTTTGCTCGTGAAAGAATGAAATCAATTTTCTGGTCTGTTTTGGGCCCAAAGGGATCACCAAAAGATGTCTTTACTACTGAAGTCCTCCATCATCACTGTATCATGCCTCTCTGCCTTGTGCCTAGCATAGCTCTTGGCAAATAGCAGTCTTTAATAAATCTTTGATGAATGGAGTCATGTTATAATTGTGAATTGTTGCTGTTCCTATATTCTGATAAGCATATTATTGCTTTTTTTTTTTACCTCAAATAGCCTTTATTCAAATACTTTCCACAATGCTTCCTTTCCCTCCCACCATGTTCCTGGATTGCTCCACATGAATCTATCTTCTAAACAGAAAATATTACCCTGTCCCCTCCACTTATCTGCACCATAGGGTCCTAGAGCTAGAATGACATCAGAGGCCAACTAGCCCAACCCTCTGGTTTTACTGATGAGGAAACATTTTAGGAATGAGGTCCAGCGAGGTGAAGGTCACACAGGTAGCAACCCTCAGAAATAAGATTTGAACCCAGGTCCTTGACTCTACAGCCTGGGCTCTTTTCACTGTACTATGCTAATCTATTCCTTTTGAATAAGATATGACCACCCAGAGGAATATTCTAATCATGGAGTTCTTCAGATCAAGGATCATTAAGCTGGAAGGTCGTGACCCAGTCCAATGCCCTCATTTTACAGCTGAGAAGACTGAAGCCCTGATTAAACGACTACTTAAGGTCACACAGGTAGTAAGTAGCAGAGTCAGGATTTGAATTCAGGTCCTCTGACTCCAAATTCAACCCTCATCCCACCAAGTTTCAGTAATTCTTTAAGTTGCAGGCTCTTGACTGTTGTCTAAACTTTGAACTGCATCAGCTGTCTGAGAACATGGGTGGTATTATTGGTTTCTTTCTTGTATTTTCTCTCCTGTGCTTTCCTTCGTGTTTCTGATGCCATTCTTCTTCTAGCTGGGTGGACTATTGTAGGCTGTTTTCTCCCTTCCCCTTCCTTTTCAGTTTAAAACCCTTTTGATTAGATTTTTTTTTGATAATTTAATTAATTTGTTTTGATTTATCAACCATCACTTCCATAAGCTTTTGAGTTTTAACTTTTTCTCCCTCTCCCTCCCCACCTTCTTCCCCGAGACAGCTAGCAATCTGATAAAGGCTATACATATACGTTCCTATTAAACCTATTTTCACATTAGTGATGTTGTAAGTAAGAATTAGAACCAATAGGAGGAACCGCCAGAAAGAGGAAACAAAACACAACAGAAGAAAAAAAAATAGCACCTAGCCTGCTTCGATCTGCAGTCACCCTCCATAGTTCTTTCTTCAGATGTGGATCCTTTTGATTAGATATGTGTAACTCCAGGCAAGTGTATTTTCACCAGCCCTCAGCCTGGAGCCTAACTTCCTTGTGTTTTAAGCCATAATACCAAAATCTAAATCCTGCTCTCAGACACCGCCTCCTGAAGCAGCAGTTCCCTTCCCAAATCTGCCTTTCTTTTATAAAGCCCAACTTTTATAAAGTCTGTGTTCAGCAGCAGTAAAACAAACAAACAAAAACAAAACAACAACAACGAAAACCACCACCTTTGCCCTTAAGGGCTTCAGTTTCTTGCCTTAAACTTCAGAATGTCTGGCAATACTTCCTAGGTTCCTCATGACAGTATCATTTGTACCCAGGTGAATCACCAAAAACAGGTCATAGTCATTAGACTGGGACATGACTGGGGCGAGGGCAATCTGCTGGAAAATACAGGAGGGGATGGGATCAAGGTATATGTAGAGTGGTTACCCTTGGCAAGGAGAGGGGTCACCTCTTTACCAAAGATTGGAATGAAGGAAATAGTGGGAAATGTCAAAGAGATGTGAGATGAGAAGAAAGGAAGAAGAGGGAACTCATGGTGGATGACCTCAGTTTTTTTAGTGGAGCATGAAACAAGGGCCTCAAATGAGAGAGGAGGGGAAGGGAGTGTTATGGGAGGACTGAAGAGAGAAAAGAAGGTTTAGAATAACACGGTGTAATGTAAGATGGATAGAGAATCAATTAGGGAGAAAGAAAAAGATTGTCTTATTGGAGTAAGTTTTGAGATTAACCAGTATGTATTGTGCTATAAGAAATTACAAAGGGGGTCAGAGAAACCTGGGAAGACTTGTATGAATTGATGCAGAATAAAATGAGGAGAACCAGGAGAACAATGTACACAGTAACAGCAACATTGCAATGATAGTCAGTGGTGAAAGACTTAGTAACTCTTGATCGATACAATGAGCCTCAACAATTTCAAAAGACTCAGGATGAAAACTGCTATATACCCCTAGACAGAGAGCTGCTGGACTCTAAATACAGATGGAAGCATATTTTTTTCTCTTTCTTTATTTCTCTCACTTTTATTTTTTTATTGACATGGCCTAATGTGGAAACATCTTTTTCATGACTTCATATGCCTTCTCAATAGGTGGGGGAGAGGTGGAGGAAGGGAGGGAGAGAATTTGGAATTAAAATTAAGAGATGAACCAACATAAATTTGTATTGGACACACTCAGTTTCTTGACTTCCTCCTGCCCTGTTCAGCAGTACGTAAGCAGGAAGGGAGGAGGCAGATGGTGGGAGTAATCAAGAGTTGGGACTGGCTCATGGTCTTCTCTACCTTAATTCCTTCCCTTACTAGGGGACTTTGATTTAACCCAGCTTCCCAATTCCTCAATCTCTTCAGTTCCCATGGCATATGACTCCAAACTACCTCATCTACCCTCAAGGATGGCCAGACATCACCTACAATGGTTCCACTTCCATGTTCAAACTACAAAATTGCTTTATCTGATTTGCTCTTTTATCACAACATTTTTTTGTCTTGAGAGTCTAATCATCAACTTCTGGATTCAGGCCTCAAGATGACAACAAATTTCTTGCTCTTAATGTCAAGTTGACAAATAGCTGCCTCAGATCCCCCCAACAGGGAGTCTGTCACCAACCATCACTACTTCTTCCTCTGTCCCTTAATAGAATATCTCTTGAGAAATGCAAATCAAAACAACTCCGAGGTATCACATCACACCTATCAGATTGGCCAACATGACAAAACAGGAAAATGATAAATGTTGGAGAAGATGTGGGAAAACTGGAACACTAATGCATTGTTGGTGGAGTTGTGAACTAATCCAACCATTCTGGAGAGCAATTTGGAACTATGCCCAATGGCATATATACCCTTTGACCCAGCAATAGCACTTCTAGGGCTATATCCCAAAGAGATCATACAAATGGGAAAAGGACCCACATAGACAAAAATATTCATAGCAGTTCTTTTTGTGGTGGCAAAGAATTGGAAATTGAGAGGATGCCCATCAGTTGGGGAATGGCTGAGCAAGTGGTGGTATATGAATGTAATGGAATACTATTGTGCTATAAGAAACGATGAACAGGCTGACTTCAGAAAAACCTGGGAAGACTTATATGGTCTGATGCTGAGTGAAGTGAGCAGAACCAAGAGAATGTTGTACACAATAATGGCCACATTGTACGATGACTAATATTGATAAACTTAACCCTTCCCAGCAATACAAGGATCTCAGACATCTCCAGAGGCCTCATGATGGAAAATGCTGTCCACATCCAAAGAAAGAACTATGGAAGTTGAATTGCTATGTTTTTTTCTCTTCTGTTGAGTTTTGTTTCCTCTTTCTGGTGGTTCCTCCTATTGTTTCTAATTCTTACTTACAACATCACTAATGTGAAAATAGGTTTAATAGGAATGTATAGCTATAGCCTATATAAGATTGTGTGCCATCTTGGGGAGGGAGGGGGAGAAAAATTTAAAACTCAAAAGCTTCTGGAAGTGATTGTTGATAAATCAAAATAAATTAATAAAATTTAAGAAAAAGAAAAAAAGAATATCTCTTTATAGAATGTAAGCTTCTTGAGGGCAATGACTACCTTACCTTTTTTTTTTGTATCTTTGTTGCCTAGCATAGTGCCTAGCACATCATAGGTGCTTAATCAATGCTTGTTGATTCATTAATTGATTGGTTTGAACTCAGAAGACAACCATACGGAATCCCCAACTGAAGAAGAAATCTTCATCCCAGGTGTTCCCTCCCTCATTGCCATTCACCTCAGCTCTCCCCACCTCTCTCCACACACAATGTCCCACTGCAGATCTGCCTGTCCCCTTCCACTGTGCCCTCTGGAACTCCTGTCCCACAATTAATAAACTGCCATCATTTTTAACCTGTTCCTCTCCAAGGCCTTCCATCTTCTGGCACTCGCTGAGACCAGGCTCCCTTTGGACTGCATTACATAACATTGGCCATCCTTTTCAGCACTTCTTGTACTTTTATCTCCCCTGACTCACTGGTCCTCGAGGAGAGTGAGAATACTCCTTGCTCAAGTATTCTCATTCAACTACCATCACCCAGTAATTTCTCTTCCTTTGAGGTTCACACTACCCAAATGTATCACCCAATCCAGACCCTGTGGCTGTTATCTACTGGGGGGAGGGAAGGGAACAAGCATTTATTAAACACCTACCATGTCTCAGGCATTATGTTAAGTCCTTATGGATATCCCATTTGATCTTCATAACAACCTTGGGAGACAGGTACTATTATTACCCCCATTTCACAATTGAGGAAACTGAGGCAGACAGAGGTTAAGTGACCTGCCCAGGATCACCCAGCTAGTAAGTGTCTGAGGCTGAATTTTAACTCAAATCTTCCTGACTCTAGGCCCAGTGCCCTATCCTATCCGCTGGGCCACCAAGTTGCCTCTCATGAGGCCCAGAACATCCTTCCTCCTTTCTCAATGAGTTTAATGCCTAGCTCACAGTCTTGCTCCCTGTTTTCATACTAGGGAAATTGTAAAATACCTATTGATGTATCTTCAAGTAGCCTGACTTCTAAGTTCTTCAATCTATTCATACTCTTTAGCTGCACACAGGGATGGCTGTACTCCTGATCTTGCCATCACCTACAAGTATCCCATTCCATGTTTAAGAACCCCAGATTTCTTTACTTGTTCATACTCTTTGATCATTCCATAGCTCTCCATGCCTTACTATCCCTAACTGTGCTCTTTTTCCATACCATGACTTCCAATCTCCCCATGCCTCAGTATCCACCCTAGCCCTCACCCATGGTCTGGCTACACTCTCCTCTCTTCCTAATCTTGACTCTTTGGTGAACTGGTTCACCAAGCCTTGTCAAGTCCCAAACCTGTATTACCCCCACCAAAAGCCTCCTCATTCCTACTTATGTCCTGCCAAGCAGAACTAGAGGAAGTGAGGAAATCCTGATGACTGGGTCCGATACAAAGATATGCTAGCTAGCCTCAGCCAGGCCCTTTGACTTCATACTAACTGATCGTCTCGAACACTCTCCACAGTGGCTGTTCCAAATCTCTTCTTTCTTCACCTATCCCCTTACTTTCTCACCTTGTCTCATACTTCCCTTAAAAAAAAAGGTTATTCACCATGAGTTCCCTCTTCTCCCTTTCTCCTCATTTCATATCCCTCTGACCTCTTCTTCCATTATTTCCTCCTTCGTTGCAGTCTTTGATGAAGAAGTGACCCTTCCCCTTGCCAAGGCCAATCACTACATGCAGTCTTGGTTCCTATCTCCTCTCATCTTATCCAGCAGATTGCCCCCATTATCATCCTTTCTCTCGCTGTCTCTGTCTCTCTCTGTCTCTGTCTCTCCATCTCTCTCTGTGTCTCTCTGTCTTTCTCTGTGTCTCTCTCTCCCCCTCTCCTCCCCTCTCTCCCTCTGCCTCTGTCTCTCCCCCCCTCTTTCTCTCTGTCTCTCTCTCTGTGTCTCTGTCTGTCTCTGTCTCTCTGTCTATCTCTCTCTCTGTGTCTCTGACTCTCTGTGTCTCTTTCTTTCTCTCTGTCTCTGTCTGTCTCTCTGTCTCTCTCTCTCCCCTGGCTCCCTCCCTGCTGCCTACAAACATGATCACCTATCCTGCATCCTTTAAAAAAGCCTCCTTTGACCCCACCATCTTCTTCAGTTCTCATCCTACATCCCTCCTCCCCTTCTCAGCTAAACTCATTGAGAAAGCCACCTGTCCTCAGAGCTTCCACTTGGTTCTGCTATGCAGCTTCCGACACCATCATTCAGTTGAAACTACTCTCGGCTGTCAATTGTTTCTTCATCGCCAAATCTAATGGCCTTTTCTCAATTCTCCTCCTTCTTGACCACTCTGAGGATTTGATCCTATCGACCCAGCTCACATCTGACCATGCCACCCTCTGCTTAATCAATAAACCTCAGTCATTCCCTGTTATCTCTAGGATAAAATACAAACTCCTGTGCTCAGCATTTAAAACGTCACACCCTTGTGCTTCTTGCTTTTCCAGGCTTCTTGTCATTTACTCCCCTCCATGTAATCTGTGATTCAGCTGTACTATCCCATCTCCCGCCTCTGTGCCTTTGCACAGGCTGTTCCCCATGCCTGGAATGCCCTCCCTCCTCACCTTCACCTTTTAGAATCTGTGGCTTCCATCAAGACTCATTTGAAACCTTACGTTCTGCAACAGGCCTTCCCTAGTCACTCCATCAGCTAGTTCTTCTACCGCTACCTTGTATCCACTCTATATATACCTTGGGTGTATCAATTTAGATTCATGTTTTCTTCCCCATTAGAATGCAAGCTCCCCAAGGGCAAGGACTGCTTCAAGTTTTTGCTTTTTTGCTTATTCCAATGACATGGTAAACATTTGATATATACTTGTTAATATTGATTATCCCCCAACAAATAAATTATCCATCCTCTGCTTGAATCCTTCCACCACATGGGAACTCACTACCTCCTGAAGCAGCGTCCCATCTTTCTTGGATCAGCCTAGGTCATTTAATCCAACCTCCACCCCATTTGACAGATGGTGAATGTGAGGCCCAAATAAGGTGACTTTCCCAAACATTATGTCAGTAGCAAGAGAGTAATTGAACTGAAGTCTCAACTCCAGGTCCACTATGTCATGTTAGACGTCTGACACATTGAGTGCACAACTGATCATGCAGATGAAATATTTGGTCATCTGACTTACCTCCCACCCCCAGCCCTTCGCCATAAGCTCTTTGAGGGGAGGACTGGCATCTTCTGTAGCCTTTCCAGTGCTGAGCATAGGACCCTGGTACAGAAAGTATTTAAGAAATGCCGTAAATTGAATGAAGAAAGTCATCTCTTCTCCCAAATCTTGCTCTGCCTCTTCTTTCTCTCCCCTCTTACTTCCTTCCCCTTTTCTCTCCTCACCTTCTTCATCTATATTACTCCCTTTCCCTCTCTTCTTCATCTCTAAAATGAGGTTAGATTAGATAACCTCTCACATCCTCCCAGCTCTGATATTCTGTGTTCTTAGATCTCTTCCAGCTCTGTCATTCCATGTTCTAAGGTCCACCCCAGCTCTGATATTTTCCATTCTAAAGACCCTCCTAGGAGGCAGCTAGGTGGCAGCTAGGTGGCGCAGTGGATAGAGCACTGGCTCTGAAGTCAGGAGGACTTGAGTTCAAAACTGGCCTCAGAGCAAACACTTGACACTTACTAGCTGTGTGACCCTGGGCAAGTCACTTAACCCCAATTGCCCGAAAGCAAAAAATAAAATAAAATAAAATAATGACCCTCCTAACTCTGACATTAGATGTTTTCAGATTCCTCTCAGCTCTGATACTTTCCATTCTGAGGGTCCTCCCAGACTCTCACTATTTGTACTAAGGTCCCTTCCAGCTCTGACCTTTTATGATTCTCATACTTAGTAGAAACACTTGAATCCACTCTGATTTTAAGAGTTCCAGCAGGTTGTCAAAGAGGGATCCTCCCACAGGAGGGTCTGCATCTCAGCAAAGAGCTGGTTTTAAGAGAATTTAGAAGTTCCAGCAGGAAAAAAGCAATCTTTTTGTGTCATTTGAAGCAATGGGGTAGAAGGTGGCAGAGGAGGAAGACTGATGGGAGACAAAAAGATGAAGCCCCTTCATTGTCTCATAGTCAAATTCAGGAAATAAACCAGACGAAACCCTGACAGCACCCACGGTTCCTTCCTCCCTGCTGTCTTCCCTCGCTGGGGAATCCCAGCCTCGAAGAAAAGGCCCAAAGTGAAGAGACAGAAGACCTGGCTTCTCATCCTTGTTCTGCTACATTCTGGCTGTGTGATCCTTGCCAAACCCCTTCTTCTCTCTGTGCTGCCTCAGTTTCCTCCTTTATAAAATGGAGAAGGCTAAGATTCTCTCTCTGGTCCCTTCCAGCTGTGGATCCTATGAGCTTCCAAGGTTACTTTGCTGTTCCCTTACCCACTGACCCCCGTCTGCCACGTTGCCTGGGTACAGACATGTCTTTCTACTGTTAGACTGGGAGCTGCCGGGTAGGGATGGGGGAAGAGGGGGAGGGAGGCTGAGAAAGGTCTACTTCATCTTTTCAAACCCAGTACCTGGCACAGGGCCTTGAATGTACAATAGCAGGATCTTAACGAACAGTAGTTGAATTGAATTCCCTCCCCAATCCCACCTCTCTCCTTCCTTTCCTCTGGCCTCTTTTGTTTCTCAATTCTCTGTCTTCAACTCCCCCCCCCCAACCCATTCACTCATTCCTACCTTTTCAGGGAAAAAAAAAGAACACTAGCTTGGGAGTCAGGTGTCCGGGGTTTTAGCCCCAATTCTTGCCCCTTTCCCCTTCCCCTTTCCCTCTGGGCCTCAGTTTCTTTTTCTGTAAAATGAGGGATTACACTAGAGGGCCTCTCAGGTCTGCCAGCTCTAACCTTCCCTCTTCTGCTCTTTTCCCACTCCTCGCTCATTGTCCCCAGGTCATCTCAGTTCCCTCCCTCTTTCTCTCCTCCCTTCCATTTCCCTTCTTCCTTTTCCTCTCCAAACAAGTACCCCGGTAGGCAGCCGCTCTGACTGGGTCAGCGCTTCTCTCACACCTCTTCTTTGAGCCCAATGTGCTCGGAGCCCGGGGATCTCCTGAGCTTGGAGCCCCGGGGTTGAAGGACAGGACTCAGGGACTGGAAAATCAGCGGCTCCTGATCTAGAAAAAAGGAGCTCTGAGCCAGAGACGGCCCGGCCCCCTGAGGCCCAAGACCCTGAGCTGGAGTGCCATAGGTCAGACTCGGGAAGCCCCCACCTCCAGGAGGGCTCACCAGAGCTCCCACCCCCAGACGCAGGCCGCGCCCAGACTCAGTCCGAGGGGACACAGCAGGTTCCTCTCTAGCCCTCCAGGAACTCCCAGGGCGCACCCGTGTCGCGGCTGGCTGACCGTCGGGCGCGTCCATCCGCCCGGCCGTCCCCCGGTTAGTCCGGCCCCAGCCGGGTCACCGCTGAGCTGCGCGCAATGAGTGGCTCGTGTAGCAGCTACCTGAACGCCGCCAAGGAGCTGGTGAGTGGCTTCAGCTGCCCGGGACCGGGAGGCGAGGCGGCCGCTGTCTACTGCTGCGGCTTCCAGGACCACCGCTACTGCTGCAGCGACCCTCACAGCTTCTTCCCCTACGAACACCGTTACATGTGGTGGCTCAGGTGAGGCCCAGATGGCCGGCCGCGCTCTCCAGCCGCTGCCCTCCCTCCTTCCCTTCCCTCTGGCCTCACTCTTTACCTCACTTCTCTTCCCTCCTTTCTCCCTTCCTCCTTCCCTTCCCTTCTTCCCTCCATCTTTCTATTCCTACTATCCTCTTTCCCTTCTTTCTGCCCTCCTGCCTTTATTCCTCCTTTCCCTCCTTTTCTCCCTCCTTTTCCTCCTTTCCTCCATCCTTCTCTTTTTCTTCCCTTCCCTTCCCTCCTTCTTCTCTTTCCCTTCTTTCCTCCCTCCTTCTTCTCTTTCCCTTCTTTCCTCCCTCCTTCCCTGTCCCTTCTCTCCTTCCTTTCCCATCTTTCTTCCTTTGCTCCTTCCTTTTTTTCTGCCCTCCTTTCCTGCCTTCCTTCCCATCTTTCCATCCTTTCTTCCCTCTGCCTTCTTTCCCTCCCTTCTTCCCTCTTTTCTTTCTATCCTCCTTCTTTCCCTCCCCTCCTTTCATTCTTTCCCTTCCTCTCTCCTTCCCTTCTTTCTTCCCTCTTTCTTTTCTTTCCCTTCTTACCTCACTCCTTGCCTTCTTTCTTCACCCTCTTCTTCCCTAGCCCCCTATTTTCTTCCTTCCCTCTTTCTCACACGACCCACTTCCTTTTGTCCTTCCTTACTAGACCTTCTTACCTTCCTCCCGTTGTTTCATCATCTCTTTCTTTTCCTTCTTCCATCCTGCTTTCACTCCCTCCTTCTTTCTTTTGTCCTTCTTTCTCTTCTTACCTAACACCTTCCTTCCTCCCTTCCTCCCTTCCTTCCTTTTCTTTCTTCTCTCCTGCTTTTCTTCTGTTCCTTCCTGAACTCAACAAATATTTTTTAAATGCTTACAGTGTGCCAGGCACTGTGCTAAGTGGAGGCTGGGGATATAAAGCCAAAACCTAAACATTCCTGCCTTCCTTCTCCTGGCTGCTGACAAAGCTCATCAGACTAACTTGACTGAATTCAAACCCAGAACCTAATTAGCTCCTTCTAGGAGGCACAGGGTGGGAAGACAGGAGACCAAGATTCCAGGTTTGGCACTACCACAAATTTATGTGTTAATCAACCTCTCAGCCTCAGAATATCAGAGCTGGGAGGGACCTTGGAGACCATCTAGCCTTTTGCAGGTGGAGAAACTGAGGCCCAGAGAGCCAAAGGGACTTGTCCAAGGTCACCCAGTGAGTCAGTAGCAGGGCCAGGACAGGACCTCAGGCTCCTGATTGGGAGCTCAGTATTCTTTCCACACATCACTAGGTTTTGCACTGAAGGAAGTGTATGGGGTGGGTTGTCCACTTTTTTATCTTTCAAATGGGGACAATAACACCTGTCTCACATTTCTTCCTAGGTGAGGTTCAAATAGCCAGGAAAGCTGGCAACAGGCGAAGTAGCCTTACGCAAATGCAGAGGATTCTATTGGTGATTTGGCGGCACTGTTTGATTTTTAACTTTGTACATTTGCAAAGCAACCCCTATGGTCAGGTTGGTGATTTCCCCCTGGCAATCCATTCATTCATTCCACTGAGTCAATAAAGCATCCACTATCCCAACTATGGATGCTAGGTACTGACATGAGCCGGGTTAGTCTCTTTTGGTTATAGAGGAAACTGAGGCACAGCAGGGAAGCGACTTGGTTAGCCCTACTCTCAATGACTTTGTTGAAATATATCTGGAAAGAATAATGAGCTAGGAATCTGGAAATCATAGGATCACAGATTTACAACCAGAAAGGACCTTTGAGGCCATTGGTTCCAATCTCTTTGTTGTACAAATAAGGAAACTGAGGCACAAAGAGGCTAAAGTGACTTCCCTAGGGTCACACAACTAGTAAGTGTTTGAGTCAAGATTTGAATCCAGACTTTGCTGATTTCAAGTCAATTGCACCACTGATTCTCTAGCTTCCTGTCTCAGCTCTGCCGACAGCTCAATGTGTGACTTTTCTCCAGGCACTTAATCTCTCTGTGCCTCCATTTCCCCCATTCATCAAACAAATCATGCTTATCTTACCTACCCTGCAAGATTGCTGTAAAAACCAAATGTGAAAATGTTTGATGATTGGGGCCCGGCGGGAGTGATGTCCTCAGGGGCATGGAGATCCCATGGGTTTGACGATCATCTCTGTGCAAATGGCTCTTCAAACCACATAGCCAGCCCTAGCTTCTCTCCTGATACTCCTGCATCACCAACTGCCTTCCTGACATCCCCTTCATGTCCCTTAGGCATCTCAAACTCAACATGTCCAAAAGGGAACTCGTCATCTCCCTCCCAAGATCCACTCCTTTCCCTAACTTCCCCATTTCTATGAAAGGCACCATATTTACAGTCTCAGAGTCACCCTTCCTCCTTTCCCTCTCCCTCGTTCCCAGATCCAATCAATTGCCAGTTCCTATCAAATTCCCTTCAATAATATTCACATCTTAACCCCTTTTCTCCACTCACAGCCACCACCCTCACCATCAGCTCAGTCCTTCACCATCTCTTTCCTGGACTATTGCAATAGCTTCCTAATTCTTCTCCCTGCCTCCATCCTTTCCCCATCTCTGGTACATCCTCCACTCATCTGTCAAAGTAATATTCCTTAAAAATATCGATCTGCACATGTGGGTCCCCTACTCAAAAATCTTAGTGGCTCCCTATTGCCTCTAGGCTAAGATTAAAAAACTCCTAAACCAGGGATTAAAAGGCCCTCCACAATCTGCCTCCCCACCTCACCCCCAGCTTTCTTTTGTGTTATTCTCTTTCACACAATCCACATTTCTGCCAAACTGGATGACTATGTATTCCTTGAATTTGAGGCTCCATCTCTCACCTTCATACACTCAGGGCCTCCATCAAGAAAGGCTCAACTCAGATGCCACCAGCTTCATCCCTTTCCGCTTTCCTGGCTGTTAAGGCTCTTGTCCTCTTCAATTCCCTTGGATTATCCTTGTATGAATGTTGTCTCCTCCAGTAGAATGTAAGCTCCTTGAGGACAAGGACCATTGAACATCTTTGTAACACAGATTCTAGCACAGTGCCTGGGCACAATGATCTTTCATCACATTCATATACCATAACTTGTTCAGCCATTCCCCATTTGATGGGCATCCCTTCAATTTCCAATTATTTACCATTACCAAAAGAACTGCTATAAATATGTTTGTCCAGATAGGTCCTTTTCCTCTGTCTCTGATCTCTTTGGTGTAGATAACTGACAGTTGTTAGTACTTTTTAAGGTGTGCAAAGAGCTTTACATACAGTGTTTCATTTGAGCTTCCTATTAACCTATCTATCCCCACTTTATAGATGAAGAAACTGAGACTCAGCTGAGTTAGGAGACTTGCCCATGTCACTCAAGCTCCTTGAGGACAAGGACTGTTGAACATCTCTGTAGCCTAGAATCTAGCACAGTGCCTGACATACAGTAGTTGCTTAGTAAATATTTGTTGAATTCAGTGGAACTTACCTGATTCTGAATTGAAACATTCTCTTCCTCCCCATCCTCCCACCCCTGCTCCGAGACCCAGAAGAATGAATCTCAATCCTTGTTCAAATGATACCCATGCAGATGGGATGACATCACTCATAAGAGTCACAGCTTTAAAATTCCAAAAGACCCCAGAGACCATCTAGGCCAACCCATGAGGCCTATCTTGGCCAAAGTGGATCAAAGCCAAGTGGACCAATCCCTAAATCTTGCATTCCTTCTGCTAGACTGGGCTCAAATATAGCAACTATGCCCTCCCCTCCCCACCACCCACCCAAACCTTCTCTCCTCCAAGCTGAACATCCCCAAGACTGTCACCCTCTTTATATAAAATTTGGTTTCCTCCAGACCCATTCTAGTTTGTCTATAGAAATCCTTTTGAAAACATGTTTCCCAGAAGGGTACACAAGATTCCAAAGTGGGCCTAACCAGGGCAGAAAACAGCAGGACCATCACTTCCTTGGGGACAGGGGCTTTTGTCTTTGAATTCCAATGCCTAGCACTGCACCTGGCATATAGTGGGGACTGGATAAATTTTTGTGATTGAGTTTATGAAATGAAATAATGGAATCTAGGGCAGCCAGGTGGCAAAGTGGATAGAGCGCTGGGCATGGACTCAGGAAGACCTGAGTTCAAATATGGCCTCAGATACTCAACTAGCTGTGTGACCCTG
The DNA here is from genome assembly GCF_003287225.1 of Phascolarctos cinereus. Classification (NCBI taxonomy): domain Eukaryota; kingdom Metazoa; phylum Chordata; class Mammalia; order Diprotodontia; family Phascolarctidae; genus Phascolarctos; species Phascolarctos cinereus. The sequence continues at coordinate 453,333,651 of NW_027555958.1, forward strand.
GGCAAGTCACTGAACCTCTGTCTGCCTCATCTGTAAAATGGGGATCATAATAGCACTTGACTCCCAAGGTTGTTGTGAGGATCAAATGAGATAATAATTATAGAGCGCTATATAAATGTTAGCTCAGATTTCCTTCAAGGATTAGCTCAAATACCTCCCTTATATATGAGGCCTATCTTAATTCTGCCTCCTCCACACCCCCAATTACAAGTACCAACCCACCAATTACTTTGTATATATTCTATATTTATTGTGTATCTGCTGCTTCCTCTCAAAAGAATGTAAGTTTCTTAAGGGCAAGAATGCTTTCTTGCTTTCTTCCTTCCTTCTCTTCCTCTCTCTCTCTTTCTTCCTCCCCTCCTCTCCTTCCTTTCTTCCTTCTTTCCTTTCCTCTTTCTTCCTTTCTTTCCTTCTTCCTTTCTTCTTTCCTTTTTTCCCTCCCTCCCTCTTTCTTTCCTTTCGTTCTTTTCTTCCTTCTTTCCATCATTTCTTTCTTTCTTTCTTTCTTTCTTTCTTTCTTTCTTTCTTTCTTTCTTTCTTTCTTTCTCTTTCTTTTTCTTTCTTTCTTTCTTTCTGTTCCTTTCTTTCCTTCTTCCTTTCTTCTTTCCTTTTTTCCCTCCCTCTTTCTTTCCTTTCTTTTCTTCCTTCTTTCCCTCCTTCTCTTTTCTTTCTTTGTTTTTCTTTTTCTTTCCCTCCTTTCTTTCTTCCTTCCTTCCTTCCTTTTCTTCTTTCTTTCTTTCTTTCTTTCTTTCTTTCTTTCTTTCTTTCTTTCTTTCTTTCTTTCTTTCTTGTCTTTGTATTTCTAGCATCTACCACAAAGTACTTGTTGAATGAATAAAACATTTGAAATTGATTCTCAAAATTGGAAGGGCGTGCCATAATAGATAGACAAGTATTGGACTTGGAGCAGGAAGATCTTGGTTCAAATCCCACCTCAGGTACTTAGTGACTAGGTAACTTTGGGTAAATCTCTTCACTTCTCTGGACCTCAGTTTCCTCACTTGTAAAATGAGAGTTATTTTAGATGGCCTCTAAAATCCCTTTCACAGCTCCAAATCTACGATCCTTTAAATCCATCCTCCCTGGCCTTCCCCCATCCCACTCTCTGTGCACATCTCTTTATAAAGATTCATGTTAATGCTAAATAATCCCGAGAATGGAGGTACAGTTTTTTTTAAATCAGGGGGACTGTTTTGGTTAGGATAAAGAAAGATGAGTGTATGTTTTAAATTGGTATTGGAGGTATTACCAATGATATATGATCTTGGATAATTCTTCACCCTCCCTGGGCCTTCCATGAAAAGGTTGGATGAAGACAATGTCTAAGTCAGTTCAATTCAGTGAGTATTGATTAAATGCCTGCTGTAAGCCAGGTCTAGGGCTCCACACCAGGACTACAAAAATGAGACATGACTGCCATTGTCTGAACTGGATCTTCTTGGGACTGTCAAGAGGCAACTGAGAAGGGAGTGCCTTAAAGACATGAGGAAGGTCGAGAGGAGTGGCCTTCACAAGCACGTGGAGTCCATTAAGGCTAGAATGCAGAGTGTATGAAGGCAAATGGATGACAGGAAGGCTGAAAAGCAGGTTGGGGGCAGATGATCAAGGGTCTTAAGTGGTAAGCTAGGGCACATGAATTTTATCCAATAGAGAAGAATACTTTGCCTGGATTTTAGCAAAATATTTGATGAAGTCTTTCATATCATCCTTGTGGAAAGATGCAGAGATATGGACTAGACTGAAAATATACAGTGAAGTGGATTTGTATTAGGTTGAATGGCCAGATCCAGAGAGTAGTTGATAATGGTTTGACATCAGATTGGATAGAGATCTGCAGTGGAGTACCCCAGGGATATTACTCGTACCCATGTTATTCAACATTTTTGTCAGTGATTTGAATAAACAGTAGTGATAGGAAGCACCCAGATGATCCTGTGGATAAGGCAGTAAACTTGGAGTCAGGAAGACCTGAATTTAAATCCTGCCTCAGATTTTTAATAGCTAATATGTGCAACCCTCAGTAAGTCACTTAAACTCTCTCAGCCTCAGTTTACTCATCGATAAATGGGATAATAATAGCACTGACCTCCCAGGGTTGTTGTGAATATCGAATAAGATAGTAATTTTAAAGAACTGATAATAGTGCCTGGAACATAGTAAGCATTATGTAAATTTTAGCTATTATTATTATTTATTATTAAGGTGCCATATATATACTAGCTATTAGTAGTATGTGAAGTAATGCAATGTAATGTGAAGTAATGTGAAGTAATAATGTGAAGTAACTTTTTAAATTTTAATTTTTTTCAGTGGTCAAAAATCTATTTTCTTTCTCTTCCATCTCCTCTCACTGAACAAGAAAAGAAAAGAAAACCCCTTATAACAAACATGCACAGTCAAAGAAAACAAATCCCCACATTGGCTGTGTCTAAAGAGCCTGTCTCATTCTACACCCTGAGTCCATTAGAAAGGGTGTAACATGCTTCATCAGAGGTCCTCTGGTTGATTGTGAGTGATCAGAGCATCCATCAGAGTTCTTGAGTCTTTCAAAGTTATTCATCCTTACAATGTTGTCATTATTGTATACATTGTTCTCCTTATCTGCTCACTTCATGTTGCATCAGTTCATACAAGTCTTCCCAGGTTTCTCTGAAACCATCCCCTTCATCATCTCTTATAGCACAATCCTCTTCCATCACATTCATATACCATAACTTGTTCAGTCATTCCCCAATCGATGGGCATCCCCTCAATTTCCAATTATTTACCATTACCAAAAGAACTGCTATAAACATGTTTGTCCAGATAGGTCCTCTTCCTCTGTCTTTGATCTTTTGGGTGTAGATAACTGACATTTGTTAGTACTTTTTAAGGTGTGCAAAGAGCTTTACATACAGTGTTTCATTTGACCTTCCTATTAATCTTCTGAGGTAGATACAACAGGTACCTGTCCCCACTTTACAGATGAAGAAACTGAGACTCAGCTGAGCTAGGAGACTTGTGCATGGTCACTCAGTCAGTCAGTGGTGGAGTTGGGAGTGAAACATAGATCCTCCTGACTTTAAGTCTGATGCTCTCTCCACTGAACTGTGCCATGTGCTCCTGGACTGAGAAGATGACACCGAGCTGGAGGCGATAGCGGAACAGACAGATGCTGGATCTAAAAGGATCTGACAGGCTGGATGGACCACTGGGCTAAATCTAATATAAAGAAATTGAATATCGATAAATGTAAAATCTTACTCTTTACTGAGACAAAAAGTCCATTTCACAAGTACCAGCTGGGAGAGGCATGGATGGCCACCCAGCAAATCATCCGAAAGCAATCTCAGAGGTTCAGTGGACCACGAGCTCAGTGTGAGTCAACAGTATGCCTAGTGGCTAAGAAAGCTGTATGAAGAAAGGCGGGACTTCCAGGAATAAGGAGGTGACAGACAGTCCTGCTGTCCTCTGCTATGGTCAGCCCAGAACTGGAGTGACTCAGTGCATTCAGCAATTATCCAAGTAACTTTTTAAATTTTAATTGTTTCCAATGGTCAAAAATCTGTTTTCTCTTTCTCTCCTACCTCCCCCAACAAGGGGAAAAAAAAGAAAGAAAAACTCTTGTAACAAACATATTCAGTCAAACAAAATAAATTCCCACATTGGCCGCCAGATCACCGAATACTATTCAGTGAATAGTAACTGACAATTATGCAGGGTGTCTCATAATAAGTCTCAGTGTAATTTTAGACTGTTAAAGCTTAAAACTGAATTAGGACTTTTGGGACACATTGTTGTTGAGTATTCTCAGTCATGGCTGACTCTCCATGACCCCATTTGGGGTTTTCTTGGTAAAGAGACAAGTGGTTTGCCATTTTCTTCTCCAGCTTATTTTACAGATGAGGAAACTGAGGCAAACAGGGTAAAGTGACTTGCCCAGGGTCACACAGCTAGTCAGTGTCTGAGACCAGATTTGCACTCAGGTCCTCTTGACTCCAGGGCAGGTGCTCTATTCACTGCACCACCCAGATGCCCTGGGTCACCCTATGTAGCATGTAAAGCACTGTCTATCCATGATTTTGCTGGAACCTCACAACAACTCTGGAAGGTCAGGGCTACAGGCATTATAATCCCATTTGACAGATGAAGAAACTGAAGCTCAAATGGACTTGCTGTCAGCCATCCAGCTAGCTAAGTGTCAGGGGTCTTTCTGATTCCAAGTCCAGCCTTCTATTCACATCCTCCAGTTCTGGGCATCCCATTTAGGGAAGGCATTGCTAAGCTGGAAAGTATCAAAGGGGGCCTAACCAGGGTAGTACCTTCATGTCATATGGGGATTGTTGAAGAACCCAAGGATGTTTAACTGGGAAAAGCCAACTGTTGAGGAGACATGAGAGCTGCCTCCATGTATCTGAAGGGTTGTCTGTGGGAGAGGGCTCAGTCTGGTGCTACTTGGCCCTAGAGGGCAAAACCCCAGGGCTGCCTCAGGGTGGGAGGGCTGCCTTGGGGCTGGGGAGGGGGGAAGGGTTCCTAACCATGTGAGCTGCCTCAGGGCGGGATGGGCTGTGAGATAGGAGTGGGGGGAAGAGTCCTCACCCTTAGAGGTCTTCAGGAAACAGCGGCTAATCCCTTCTGGGGGCTGTTATAGGGGGATTCCCATTCGGGTACTGGATGGATAGATGCGGAGCTGCCTCTCTGCTCAGAGATTCTGCAATTCTGGGTTAGCTCAGCTTCCTGCTCAGTCACTGGCTGGATCAGATAGATGGCTACTGAGGTCCTGCTGGCTTTCACTGCTTTGGAGCCACGAAATGGCTTGATCAGAACTTAGGAAACCCAGGATCCCAAATCTCTGAGTTGGAAGAGATCTTGGCAACCTCCTAAGTTAAGCCATACCTGAACAAGAATTCTTTCTATGACCTACAACATCTGCATGAAGCGAATGTTTCATGGGACCTGATTGTGTCCAGCTGGAGGTAATGGAAAGAGCATTGAGTGTTGGCCCAGCCATCCTGACTCAGCCACTTACTACTTACTCGTGTGACCTTGAGCAAGCCACTTCCCTCTATGGGTCTCAGTTTCCTCATCTGTAAAGTGGGAAGAATAACAATTGCACTGCTGAGCTCACAGGCACGTTATGAGGCACCAACGTCCCCCAGAGGGGTGGCTGTTGAGACAGTCATGGGAAATTCTAGGCCAGGAGGCCAGAGTTCGAAATAAACACGAATCACAGAATCTTAGAATCAGAAGGGCCGTTCAGGGCTGTCTAATCTGATCTGTGTCTCCACAAGGGTCCTCTCTCAACATTTCTGATGAGTGGTCAGCCAGCCTTTGTTTGCAGACCTCCAGGGATGGGGAATTTCCTGTCTTTGAAGGCAGACCCTCCCCCTTTAGGATGGGGAGAAGCCTTAGGGGGTTGTGAAGGATGGATTGAAGAAGGGGCAAATGGAGAGACCAGTCAGTGGAGCAATGGGATTGTCCTGAGAAAACGCCATCTTGAAGGTCCCCTTTGGTCTAATCATTCTATTAACTGAGGCTATCAAAATATTATCCAGTATGAAATGCCCGTCTAATTTCCCTTCTTCCGTCTGGCTCTTAACCACCCTCTTCCTTAATGCTCCTCCACCCACAGAAGCCCACCCCCACCCCCACTACTGTGACCCTTAACCATCACCCACTGCAGACTCTCCTATGTTTGGGGCAAATGCAGCTGCTTCATGGGAAAAATGGGGAACCACCATGTAGCCTCTCAGGCCCCCTTACATCTGGAAATTGTCCTTCCATGGCCTTTTTTTTTTTTAAGGCAATTGGGGTTAAGTGACTTGCCCAGGGTCACACAGCTAAGTGTCAAGTGTTTGGTCTGAGGCTGCATTTGAACTCAGGTCCTCCTGACTTCAGGCCGGTGCTCTATCCACCTAGCTGCCCCCAGGGGCTTTCTGAGAGCTTTGCCTGGTACTTGTCCCAGGCAAGGTGGGCTGTCAGCAGTCTGAGATAGAAGCACATGCTAATTACCTTCTTCCTGCCCCACAACATGTCCATCCTTCAAACTCAGGAAGGAACATGAATTAATCTTGGGCCATGGGCACTGTGCTTGGGGCCAGAGGCATGAAGATTAAAAATGGCAAGTCTTTGCCCTCAGAGATGGCAGGGGGAGAGCATAGTATAACATTTACAGGGACCCAAAATTCTACAAGATCCACCATGATGATGGGGAAGGAAAAAATCCAGAATGTGAGGAAGGAGGAAGAGCCAGTGATGAGGGAAATCAGGGAAGGCTTCATAGAAGAAGGGGCTCCTGAGCCAGAAATTAAAGGGAAAGAAGAATTGTGAAGGGCAGGAAAGAGGAAGAAAGTGTTCCAAGCTTGGGAGATGTCCCCACGAAATCACAGAGGGGAGTGACGGCAGGGCAAGATCAGGGAATAGCCTGGAAGATGGGGAGGGGGGGAATAAAGCTAGAAAGGTATGTTGGAATCAGGTTACAGAGGATGTAGAATGTCAGGCTAAGGAATTTTTATTTTTAATCCTGTAGGAAATAGGGAGCCACTGAAGATTCTTGAGTTGGGGAATGACATGGTTGCACCTAGGGTATAAGGAGCATGACTTAGGGAGCTGAGTGATGGATGACCTGAACAGAGGGACTGGAGGCTAGTTCAGAGACTATGACCACAATCCAGGTGAGAGGCTATGAGGATCTAAACAGGATGGTGGCCATGTGACTGAAGAAAAGGTTCCCATCTGATAGAACTGTAAACTACAGGACTTAGCAATGATTGGATGAGGGTCAAGGCAGGATGGGGAGGGGCAGGACTGGGACAGGTGGGGAGAGAGAAGAATCAAATATACCCTCTATAGAGCCAGAGAAGTTGGGAGGAGAGGACCAGGTTGAGTTGGGTTTTTTTGGGGGGAAGGCTATAATTAATGTTTTAAACAATTAAATGATCCAAAGAACACATATTAAGCACCTACTGTATGCCAGGCACCAGGCTACATGGCAGGAAAATGAAACAATTGGCATGCTGGGTTGAAGATACCCCTGGGACAATCAGGAGATGTGGGATGGAAGAGCGGAAGCCAGAGGACAGAATGGGTGGGTATGTGGACTTGGGGCTCACTTTCTAGGACAAATATAGTCCTAGAAACTGAAGGCTCATTTCAGACCGATGTAAGGAGAGACTCTCTTCCCCCCACCACTGCACCCCTGAGCTGACCCACGGCAGAATGGGCTGTCTTGTAATGTAGTGAGTGCCCCATCACTGGACGTATTCACACAGAAGCTGCAGAATCACCTGCCAGGGAAGCTATGGAAGGTGATTCCTGCTCAACTCTGTAATTCCCCAGGAAATTGATAATAGCACTCAGTATTTTCCATAGCATTTAAATATCCATTATCACACACTGACCTCACAACGGCCCTTTTTACATATGGAGAAACTGACCAAAGAGTGAAGTCCAGAGTGCCCTTCTTGGCTTCAGGGCTTAGCCCGGGGTCTCCTCGGGCTGGCAGCTTCTCCCATCTTCCTTCTCGGTTATAACCACTCCATTAAGGAGCTCCCTCTGGGTCCCGAGGGAGAGGGTAGTCAGGTAGAATCTGCATTTATCTTAAAGGAACACCAATTCCATTCAATTAAATTAAAGTCAGCTCAGTCCCACAGACATTGGTTAAAGCCTGTGCCCGGTACTGTACTAGACTCTGGGAAAACAAAACCAATGCACAATTATTATTTCATGCATTATGTGCCGGCTCTGAGGGTACGAAGAAACACTAAACAATCTCTACCCTCTGAGAGTTTACATTTTACTAGGAGGATACAACATGTACCCACTTAAATACAAAACATGTATGTACAAACAAAGACAAAGAAATTGGAGGGGCGGGGAGATCAGGAGAGGTCTCTTATAGAAGGTGTGAGCCCCAATTTGTTCTAAGAAAGAGACAAACAAAATTGGGGTGTGTGTGTCCACAGTTTAATTTCTTTCAAGCTAGCTTGACATGTATTGCATGGGAGTTCAGTCCAAAACTGTGTCTCTCTAAGGGGGACAGTTTAGAACTGGCTCGATTTGGGATTTTGAGGTACAGCCAAATATGTCCTTCGAAGAGTAGGTGTTCCCAAGGGGTGCCAATCAACCGTGATTGGCCGACACACTGGGAGGTAGGTCATACCAAAGTGAGGTCTTGAGTATGTGCCTTAGATCACTCAGTCCATGGGGGTCTATATTGCCCGACATCAAAGGAAAAACCATCTCCATTCTTGGGAGTCTGTCTCCATCCAAACCTGAGCAAAAAAAAAATCTTTATGGGGCAACTAGGTGGTGCAGTGGATAGAGCACCGGTCCTGAAGTCAGGAGGACCTGAGTTCAAATCTGACCTCAGAACAAACACTTGACACTTACTAGCTGTGTGACCCTGAGCAAGTCACTTAACTCCAATTGCCTAAAAATAAAAAAAGAAAAAGAAAAAGATAAGTAGATACAGAGCCCATATAAAAAACAAACTGAGACCCATTAATATTTGTGGGAATGAGGAAGGCCTCTTGGAGGAGCTTGCAGAGGTGAGGAAGTGGAGCTTTCCAGGCATGGGAGACATCTTATGCAAAGAAATATCATCTGTGGAGCACTGTTGTAAGGAGGCCAGTTTGGCTGGTGGTATGTGGTAGGAAGCTGAGTGGGCCCAGAGGGTCAGTTTCCATGAGGGCTGGGGTGGCCATCATCGGCTTCTGGAGAGCAGGACGATAAAGCCCAGTGTGTACTCAGGCTCTGCCATAAGCCCTGGGTAGTGGTCCCCCAACACCCTGACACCAGTGTTGTTGTTCAGTCACGTGGGCCCCACACCAACCCCCCCCCCATCTAACTATCTCTCACTCCTTCTAGGATAATCACTTCTGCAACCAGAGTACGATGGTCTAACTTCTTATAATACTAACCCAGAGGGTCTCGGTCCCCCCTACCGACAGCAACAGTGTGGAAGAAAGACCAGCAGTCTCATTCCGGCAATCGACAGCTTCTTCTGCCTTTCTGTCCCCAGAGCTCACTATCCTGCCTCCCTAATTATAACATAGACATGATTTCTCCTTCCCTTGATCTTACTGTAAAAACACCTTTTCCACTTTCCCTTATTACCAGCTCTGTCCATCAATAAACATTTATTAAGTGCCAGGCACTGTCCTAACACTGGCAAGAGAAATCCCTGCCCTCAAGGAGTTCACCATCTAAGCCCTTCGGCAGTTAAGCTGGGTAAATCAGTGTGACTAAATGCAATGAGAGTTAGTGCTGTTTCTCATGATATCCAGGACTGCAGAATTTATGAACATTAGCTAGAAAAGCATGCCTTCTTCCTCATCTTGCTCAGCTCAGTCTTACAGGTCCCTCCCTGTCTCCTATTTAAGTCCCGATCCTTCTAGAACTGAAAGCATCTCGGAAGGGATTAGCTGACAACCAGCAAGGCTTTCTAAGAACGACACTCTGGGGGGGCGGGGATGGAAGGTGGATGGGAGACGTTCTCCCCACTGTCTGCCACTTCCTTTTAGGTGTTTCAGCAATTAAGTGGCCTACTTGTTTCCTCCCAAGCAGATGTTCTTTCAGCCAGGAACATTTGCCAATGTTTGGAACACGCTGTCCTCAGTCCTGTATTGAACTTGACTTTGAAGCTCATTCTCAGTCATCAGACAGGCGGTCTTTCTGGGATCCAGCGACATTTCTTAGGCTCCTTGCCTCATAGAATAGCTCCCCCTAGAAACAATCTCGAGTGGTCATCTGCTCTCTCTCCCTACCACTGAGCAAGGACCCAACCGACTGCTTAGCTTGTTTGAGGACCAGAGAGGTTGTGACTTGCACAAAGTATGTAGCATTTGAACCTAGGTCTTTTTAACACCAAATCCTGTGGCATGGTGGTTAAAGTGTTGGAGATGGAGTCTGGAGGACCTGAATTCAAATCCTGCCTCCCGAATTTGCTAGCTGGGCAACCTCTCTGGGTCTCAGTTTTATCATCTGTAAAAAGAAGATAATAATGGCACCTACATCACAAAGTTGTTTGAGACTCAAATGAGATAATATGTCAAGTGCTTTGCAAAGCTTGAAGTATTAGAGAAACACTGCCTGTCGTTAGTATTATTGAATCATTGTTGGTCAGTCCTTTCACTCATGCCCAACTCTCAATGACCCCATCCAGGGTTTTCTTGGCACAGATACTGGAGTGGTTTGCCATTTCCTTTTCCAGCTCATTTTACAGATGAGGAAACTGAGGCAAGCAGGGTGAAGTGATTTGCCCCAGGTCATTCAGCTAGTAAGTGTCTGAGGCTGGACTTGAACTCAGGTCTTCCTGACTCCAGAAGCCACCTAGCTGCCCATTATTACATCATATTGCCTTGTTTTTAAGGAATCCCAGAGAAAATGGCCCTGTATCCAATCTGGCTAGCTGGTGCCAATTTTCTCCAAAATGAAAGTCTTCCTTATCTCTAGCTGAAATCCCTCATACTTCAGTTGGAACCTATGTATGGCCTTATGGATGAAGACACATCTAAACCTCGGCCAGTAGCTAAGTTAAGTAAGAAGGAGTACTATAAGAACATTCTTGGAACCAGTCACTTCCTTTCTGTGCTCAGTTTCCCCATCTGTCAAATGACAGGGTTGGAATCAACGGCCTCTAAGGTCTTAAATATCCTGTGATTTTCCCAAGTCAAAGCCCATACAACAATCATAGTCACAACCAGAATCTATTTTTCCAGGAAATGGAGATCCCAAATTTCCAAGGCAATACATTAGGCCAAGCTTCTTGGCTTCCGCTCACTCATTCAATACATATTTATTTAATAAAACACTTTCTGCCCTCCAGGAGTTTCCATCTAGCTCAGGGAGTCAGCAAGTGCCCAGAAGAGTATCTACAAATTCAGTCAATATAGATCCAAGGTAGTTTTGGCAGGGAGGACACAAGCAGCAGAGGTAGGTGGGCTGCTCGAGAAACGTTTCTTGGAAATGAGTTGTCATGTTTTTTTATTTGTTTTGGTGAGGCAGTCAGGGTTAAGTGACTTACCCAGGGTCACACAGCTAGTAAGTGTCAAGTGTCCGAGGTCACATTTGAACTCGAGTCCTCCTGACTCCACGGCCCAAGCTCTATCCACTGCGCCACCTAGCTGCCCCTTGTCATGTTCTTTATACTCAGACATTTCTTCTCTAAGACTGTAACAAAGAAGGGCTGCAATCTGCACTGGGGAGAAAGCCACTGTGCTGAGAGTCTCCCGTGCAATCATAGGTCATCATCCAGGATTCTGATTCCAACTCCTGGATTAAGGTTGGGCCTGACCACCTTGGGTTCCAGGAGAGAGGCCTGGGCTAAAACTAGACAGGAGACTGAGTTCTCTTTGGGCCATCCCCACCCACACCCAGTCAAGTGTTTCTGCATTTTTGCTCTCTTTGGAATTCTCTCCTCTCCTTCCCCTCCAACATCTGGCCCCACTCTACCCTCCAGTTTTATGTCTGACCACCACTCTCCAAGAACCATAGGGTTCAGAGCCTCAAGGGTCCTTAGAAGCCATCTAGTCTGCACCCTTCATGTTACAGAAAAGAGAATTGAGACCCTCGGTGAAAACAAAACAAAACAAAACTAGTAAATAGCCTTCTGGCTGCCAGGTGCTAGAAACACAAACATAAATACAAGAGTGAAACAGTCCCTTCAGCACAATAAATATTTATTAAGCACCTACTATGTGCCAGACACTGGGTTAAGCACTGGGGATACAGGTAAGGAAAAGAAAGACACCCTGCCTTCAAGCAGCTTACCATCTAACCAGAGACTATGACACACAAAAGGAAGCTAGAGTGTGAGAAGGGGGAATACCAGGGGATGCCCAGCATGGAGGCAACTTGTTCTGTAGAGTTGAGACCAAGCAGAATTGCTGATGGAGAGTGTAGTGAGCTAGAAATCTAACTTGTACCCTCTATAAAGGAAGGCTTTGGGAGGAGTTTAGTAGTTGAGACACGGGCGCAAATGTATACCAGGTGAGTTGGGGAAGAGCATGAACAATTGGGAAGATCAGGGAGGACTTTATTCAGTGGTACATTGGGACTTGTTTAACAACCAGCTCTTGGGGGGAAGGAATGTATAGACCACACACTTTTAAGTTTAATTTGCATTATTAACATTTTCTCTATCACTTTCTTTAAATCTAGACAATCAACAAAATAATAAATCAAACCCTGATTTGCAGTGTTTGCCGATTTCTAGCATGTAAATGCTCACACTGAAAATTTAACAATCAGCTCTTGGAAACACAGCTCTGATTTCAAGCCCGGGGGGGGGGCATTGCAATGAGCCTTAAAGGTAATTAGGAATTCTGAGGTGGTGAGAAAAGGAATGCCAAGCCTGGAAAAGAGCCAGGGCAAAGACACAGAGATGGGAGGAATAGCAGGTGAACCACAGGAGTGTGGAGGAGAGCAACGTGTCATAGGGCTGGAAAGGTAGGATAGAGCCCTGTTGTGAAGAGCTTGAAGTAGCCAACAGAGGAGTGGATCCATAATCCTGGACTCCCTCTTCTCCATACCACCGAGAGTGCCAACATTCATTATCCACTTTCAGAAGAAGTCATCTGGTTCCATTACTTCCCTTGCTCCTTCCCACAACCTTCTGAAGTGGATGATGGAAGTAGGATCTAAACTAAAATTTGAGGGTCTTTGCCCAAGGTCACCAAAGAATGAAATGATGGGCAGAGCTGGAGATGCAGCTCAGACGCCCTGCAAGTCCAGGCGACACCATCCCAAGCTGCCTCCCCTGAGTTTCATCCAATCAGTCCTAATTAGGGATCTTCTTGGTGTGCGGCGCCAAGCTAGGTGCTGGCTGAATGGATGGATGAGCACTCAGTGCCTCCAGGTGTAGGGAGTAATGCTGTTACTTGGCTAATGGACTTTTCAGAAGTGGGAAGCAGGTATTATCTGAATCGTCCCAGACTCCCAGCCTCGTGTATGCACAGGGAGGAGAGGACTGAGTGGTGGGTGCTTTACATGAGCACATTGCCCCTCATTGCTAGGAAATGTGGCCCTGACTGCCAGGCTGGGAGGAAGAAAATATATGGGAATATCGCCTTGTGGTTTTGATGGTAGTGTCTCTGTCCTAAGAAAAAAATGAAATGATTTGCCTTGCTTCAATAAATGCTCAGGAGAGGATGCCCAAGGGCTCCCAAAGGGCAGAGACTGGGACTGTCTTTAGCCTCTTCTTGTATCCCTAGCACTTGGCACAGTGCCCAGCACAGAGCAGGCACCTGATAAATGTTTACTGATCCATTGATGTGGCATCAGCACAGTGAATAGGGCAGGTTACTTTTACCTCCATTTCATGGATGGGAAAACTGAAGTACAAAGAGTTTGTTTATTGTCATACTTCAAGGAACAAGGGTTTCCTGGATGGCAGTGCTCCCTCCATGGCCCCTGAAGGCTTCAAGAGACAATCTTCACGAGTTACTGTGGCTGAAAAAATCCATCCTTGGTGCCTGCTGGTGGTGAGCCTCTCTGCCCTTACTCTAGGACAGCCACTCAGGTCTGTTGCCAGGCCTGCATCTGAACCCTTGGCAGTTGGTTAGAGCTTGAGTTCCACTGTCAGAGTCTTTGGGAACCCAGGGTCATTGCCACAGAACAATGTGACTTCAAGGAGGCTTCCCAAGGAAGCTGTCCGTGGTCACATAGCCAGGAACATATGGACAGCTCCCCTTTCCCTAGAGCCCTTGAAGGTTTCCCTCAGAACTCTGCAAGGATGTGCAGTCGGACTGAACTTTGGGGACTTTGGGGGAACCTGGGGGCTTTGGATGCAAACTACTCATCTTTAATAGAAGACAGATTATTTTACAGATGAGGCAACTGAGACCCAGAAACAGAGTCAATTTGGTGGAATAAGAGGAAGCAGTTGAACCTAGCTCCCCACTATTCCTTCTTTACACTGATCTAGAAAACGCACCAGATTCAATTCTGATCAGTGAGTCATTTTTCTAGCCCAGGGCAGCTTTATAAACTGAGGCCCAGAGGATGGAAGTAATTGCCCAGGGTCAGTAGGTCAGTCAGTTAGAAAAAGGAAAAACCTTCTGAGTCTCAAAGGAAGTCGGGGGGCTGAGGTGAGGATGAAGAGCATTCCAGGTATGGGGACAGACAGTAAGGGCGGAGTCAGGAAATAGATCATTGTGTGTAAGGAATAGCCAGGAGGTCAAACAGCGCCTGGGTGATAGGACAGGGACTGAAGCCCTGCCTGGGGCTCTCCCCACTCTGCCTCTGCTGGGAGCTGTCGCCTTTCACTCAGCCACCTGTGGTCCTCTTTCTCCAGCATCGGTGCCCTGGTAGGCCTGTCCGTAGCGGCTGTGGTCCTCCTGGCTTTCGTCATCACTGTCTGCGTACTTTGTTACCTCTTCATCAACTCCAAGCCCCCTGCCAAGCTGGACACAGGCTTAAGCTTACAGGCAGCAGGTAAGACGCTCCTGGCCGCCGTTGGCAGCGGCAGTGCAGTCTGGGGCACTGGGGAGGGGAAGGTCCCACCTATCAGCACAGGTAGGAGCTAGTGGGAGATGGGAGAAGAGAGGTAGCTCCCGTGAGAAAGTCCTTGAAACTGAGGTTGGGAAGAAATCTTCATGTCTTCTAGGAAGCACGTTCTTAGGGAACATCCTAGGAACTCTTCCAATTCTGAGAGGTTTCACCAGACTGACTGCCAAGGTGGGAGCCAGTCACAGAAAACGTAGAAAGGCTGAAAAACCCGGATCCAAACGAACAGCTGCGTTTTCAGAGAAGGAATCCTGAGCTCAAGTTGGTTCATGGGATTGTAGGTTTAGAAGTGGAAGGGACCTTAGAAAGTGTCTATTCCAACCCCGTCGTTTTCTGGATGAGGCCCAGAAAGATGAAGTAAGTGATGCGTCCGGGGTCCTGCGACTGGTTGAGTTGGAACGCACACCTCAGAATCACAGAAAACGAGAACTCCTCCGCAGCCAGCCATCCTCACCCCCACACAAGGAAGCCACAGCACCGCGCCCCTGCCACGAGTTTTCAGTCTCTGCTGGAAGGCTTCCCATCCCCCACCTCGGGAAGCAGCCCCTCCTCCAGCTCTGGGGCAGCCCCCCCCCATGGGGAGTTTGTCCACACTGCCCACCCCAGCTGACCTTTTGTAGCTTCTCCTCATTGCTGCTAGTTCTATCTAATCTGGGGCCAAGCTGACCAAGGCTGATCCTTTTTCCACATTACAGCCCTTCAGATACTTACTCCTCTTCTCCAGGTTAAATATTCCTAGTTCTCTCCCCTTCTACAATGACGACCACTCACTAGTCCTTTCACATTCTAATTGCCCTCTTCTGGATCAACTCCAGATGGTCAATGACCTTCCTAAAATGTAGTGCCCAGAACTGAACACAATACTCTAGGTGTGGCCAGACCAGGGTGGAAGACAGAGGGACTGCCACCTCTCTGTTGCTGGATACTGGACCTCTCTTTTTCTTTCTTCAGGCAATTGGGGTTCAGTGACTTGCCCAGGGTCACACAGCTAGTAAATGCCAAGTGTTTGGTCTGAGGCCGAATTTGAACTCAGGTCCTCCTAACTTTAGGACCGCTGTTCTATCCACTGCACCACCTAGCTGCCCCCTGGACTTCCCTAATACTGTCAAAGATCTCAATAACTCTTCTGGTTACCATGACACTTTGTCAAATCCTGCTGAGCTTATGGTCTATGAAAACCCCCAGATCTTTTTCACATGATGTGCCACATCTTATGTGCTTACGTTGTTGATTTTTTGAATTGAGTGTATGATTTAAGGGACGGCTAGATGGTACAATGGTTGGAGTGCTGGGCCTGGAGTCAAGAAGACTCTTCTTCCTGAGTTCAAATCCTGCCTTAAACACTTATTAGCTGTGTGACCCTAAGCAAGTCACTTAACCTTGTTTGCCTCAGTTTCCTCATCTGTAAAATGAGCTGGAGAAGGAAATCGGCAAACTACTCCAGTATCTGCCATGAGAATTTCAAAAGGGGTCACAAAGAGTCAGACGTGACTGAAAAAAAAAAAACTCAACCATGACACACAGTTTGAACCCATCTTTATGGTTATCTCTAAATTCCATTTAATTTATTTGAGCCACAATTCCACATCTTTGAGGATCATAATTCTGTCAGCAACGTGTGAGCTTTCCTTCCCAGTTCCGTGTAATCGGAAAATTTAATGAGCATGATTTCTCTGCCTTCATCCAAAATTCTGGTAAAAAAGTGTTGATGAAAACAGGGCCAAACACAAACTCCTGGGCAAGCTGGAGGAGCCAAGGGCCACCAGCGGGAGGGTGAACTATGCCCTGCGACATGCACCCCCTCCCTCCCCAAACTACCCAGGGTTTATTGTGCATGTGTTTTCTGCGTCCATCCTCAAAGAGCCAAAGCACACACACGCCCGTGGAGCAGACCAGATGCCTCCTCTGATCATCCCTGTTACATGTAGATACATTGTCTCTCCCTACAGAATATAAGCTCCTTGTAGGCAGGAACTGTTTCACCTGGGGCTTTGTATCCCCAGTGCCCAGCACTGTGCCTGGTATATTGTTGGTACCTGTTGGCTGATTGAATAACTGATCGATTGACACACAGCCTTTCTCCTAAGCTGGAAGATGCTTGAAGCCCATAGAGAGAGGTGGAAGATGAAGAAAAAGCCAAGTTATCTCTGTCTGGGAGAGACTTATCCGGAGGCAGGCTATGCAGAGGGTACATCATAGGTTTTGGAGCTGAAGGGGAGCTGAGAGGTGGAGTCCCAGGTAGTGGGTAGAGAGCTCTGGACTTGGAGTCTGCAAAGCCTAGGTGTGAATCCCATTGCACCGCCCCAGGCCAGATATGGAAATACCAACTCTAGGGGCGGGTGGGGGGTGGGGTAGTACCTGAAGTGGGAGGTCTGGAAACCAGTGGACCCTAGGAAGGTTCCTAGGTCCCATGATGGACAGGTTCAGAACTCTCCACTCCTGCTTTGAGATCCCATGGATGGAGCCTTGCCACAAATGTGTAACCTTGGCATGGGCTTTGCTGTGTTTTTCAGACCCAGACCCCCCATCTTTGGAAGAGGCCAACCAGAGTGGTGTGGAAGCTGTGGGGCCCAACAGCCTTCGAAGGCATTTCTTGAACCCCCGACTAGACTGTGACCCGCAGGCCCCAAACCCTGACCGGCTCTTTCAGAGATGCTTCATTGCTACAGTGACCACTACAGATGCCCAGGGCCTCCCCTGAGGCCTGCTCAGAGGGTGCTATGTCCCCTCTCCTCACTGCCCCCCCACAATAGCTTCTACGCTGCCAACCCTGCCCAAGGTCTACTGCTGGGCCATGGCCTCTGCTGGCCAGGTACATCCACCCCACTTGTTACCACTGTGGTTCCAATGAACTCTCCTGTTTGTCCATGTGTCCTCATGGGTGAATTTGCCTATGGGCTGCCCCAGCTGGGAGACTCTCCTGTCTGATCCCAAGGCAAAATTGTGCTGCCCCGTCTCACAGAACCACTGAATGTCAGAGTTGGAAGGGGTCGCGCTGGTCCACATGTAGCCTTAACCATACCTATAAAGGAATTCCTCTTACAGCCCATCTATCAAGTGCTTGTCCATCTCCTCCCAGCTAATAAACACATCATTATATTATGTTACAGTTTACAAAACCCTTTGCTTCCATTTCAACCTCATAGCAACCTGTTAAGATTTGCAAAGTGCGTTATAAATATTATCTCATTTGATCCTCACAATTCTGGGAGGTAGTTACTATTATTATCCCCACTTGACAGATGAGAAAACTGAGGCAGATGAAGATGAAGTGACTTCTCCATCTAGTAAGTGTTTGAGGCCAGAACATTATTATCCCCATTTCACAGATGAGGAGACTAAGGACCAGGGACATGGAGTCATTTGCCCAATGGCACACAACTAGTCAGTGCCAGGAGCAGGATCCATGCCCAGGTCTTCCTGAGCGTGAATCTAGCATTCCAGCCACCAGCCACATTGCCCAGAGCCCTGTCCACCAGGCCCCAGAACTGGGAGTCCTAGAGAATCACAAATCTTTAGAGCCTTGAATGGTTAGAACCACAGAGTTCAGTTCAATAAAGAACAGATATAAACAATCCCATCTTAGATCTGGAAGGGACCTCAGAAAGTACTGATCCAAAGCATCCACCCAATTTACAGGTGAGTAAACTAAGGCCCAGAGAAGTGACTTAAGCAAACTACACAGGGTGTTAGGAGCCAGGACTTATATATATATATATATATATATATGATATATATATATATATGTCTCTGCTGCTCATGACATTGCCTTCCACCTATTCTGTCTAAGACGTGTGTGCCCAAGTAAGGTACGCGTGTTCCCATGGGTTGTTGAACATAGATGGGTGGAACACAGGAAGCAATAAATACGTATATGTGAGGTCTGGCCTACCCTTCCCCAAAGGGAGACTACGAGACTGAGCTTCCGCCTTGAGAAGAACAAGAGAAGGGCCACCGCTGGGTGTCTGCTCCTTCCCTTCCCTATCTCCAAGAGGGGTGTGGGGCTAGACATCCCCAGATCTCTCCACTGATCTCTCCACTAGGGCGTACTCTCCAGGCCTCTCACCATGCTGGTTGCCTTCCCCTGGACACTCTCCAGGTTCCTTCCTAATGTCCTTCCTAAAACTGTGTGTCCAGAACCAAATTTAGCATGCCAGACTTGGTCTGACCAAAGCAGAACCATCAACTCCCTTCATTCTGAACACCGCGCTTCTCTTGATGTAGCAAAGGTCAACGTTAACTTTTGAGGAGCCCCGTGTCACATGCCAACTTTTAGCAAACTTGCAGGCCACAGAAACACACAGATCTTTCTCACAGACATTGTGCGTCTTTGGAAAAGCCACCCCTGCCTGGCCAACCCTTGTGACATTGGGTTTTTTTAGACCCAAACATAAGCATTTACAATGATTAAATTTCATTTTATCCCAGCCTCGAGTGCCTTTTGACCCTCTCATTCATTCTAGAGTAATTCCCGATTACAAACTGCCCCTCTCACCCAGCAACCTTGCAAGGTGGTAGTTGGGTATTATGGTTCCCATCCTACAGATGGAGACAGTGATGGAACACTGGGTATGGAGTCAGAGTCCCAGGGCCCCAGACTGCCTGAGACCCATCCGGGCAGCTTCACCGCTCCCAGTGCTTGGCTGAGATGGTGGGTTTTACCATCTACCCTACTTCTGTGCCCCCACACCCTGCTGACATCTAACCTACTGATACCAGCTAAAGACTGCTGGACCTTGCCACCCTCCCCCCAGCTGTGCCCTTACACTTTGTGACCTTTCCAGGTACCCTGAGGCTGAACTTTCTTTTCTATGCTGTCTCCCCAGTTAGAATGTGAGGTCCTTCTGAGCTGGGGCTGTCTCCCTTTTTCTGTTTGTCTCCCCAGAGCTTAGCTCAGTGTTTGGCACCTGGTGCTTTTTTTCAGTCATTCTTAGTCGCTGTGTGATCTTGGGCAAGTCACCCATCTCCCTGGGGTTCATCTGTAAAATGGGAGGACTAGATGACCTCAAAGGTCCTTCCAACCCTGTATCTATAATTCTAGGAGGAAACTGAAACTGAGTCTTCTTCAAGTAAACCACTGGTAGGAAGGGCATAGCTTGGATTTGAACTTATGTCTCCTATCTAGTGTTCTTCTCCATACATAGAGAGTGCCAGCCTTAGAGGAAGGAGCGCCTGAGTTCAAATCTGACCTCAAACACTTACTAGATGGAGAAGTCACTTCACCGCTGTCTGCCTCAGTTTCCTCATCTGTCAAATAGGGATAATAATAGCAACTACCTCCCAGAATTGTGAGGATCAGATGAGATAATATTTATAAAGCACTTGGCAAACCTTAAATCATGGTGTAACACACTATCACTGTCATTGTTGTTAGTTTTACCAGGTTTCTCCTTTGTCACAGGTATTTTCTCTTTTACATCACTTGAGGACGGTAACTGGACACTTTTTTTTCCTAAGGGAGGGGACATAAATAGGAAGCAGCTGCTCTTCCCTCTCCTCCCCCCAGGTTTAGTCCCAGTGAGGCCCCAGCTGGGAGGAGCTGTCTTCACTCTCCAGGTCAATTCCATTCAATCCATGCCCCCAGAGGAAAATGTCCATCCTTCCTTCCTAATGTCCCAGAGGGTGCCAACAAGGGCGAGCTGAGGCTGATTGGCTGCAGAGAGAGTCCCCTCTGCAGCCCAGAGACAACCCTGACTGGCCATTATTTCTGGCCACATCTCATCAGCTCTCAGCGATCTCCTGAATGTCCCAACTGAGCCTGGGGCCCTCTGGCTGAAGACTACCCCACGGCCCCTGGCAGAGAACCATGAAATCTTAGAACTGTAAGTTCTCAGAAATCACTGAATAGGATAGGATCTCACTGAATTTCAGAATTACAGCATCTTAAAGGTCAAAGGGGCATTAGGGATCATCTAATCTACTTCAACTTACAACCAGTAAACTAAAGTCCTGGCACAGGGAGAGGCACCAGGTTGGGGTCTGAATCCCTAGTTTCAAATCCAATCTCTGGCATTTATTACCTGTCTAGGATCGTATTTAGAGATGGAAGTGACCTTCGAGATCATCTGATTCAAGCTGCTCATTTGGCAGATGAGTAAACTAAGGCCCAGAGAAGGGAACAAACTTGCCCAAAGCGACAGATTCAGGATTTGAACCCAGGGCCTCCAAAAATCAAGGTCCATGCGCTGCCCACTGTATCAGGATGCCCTGGACCTCAGTTTCCTCACGTGTAAAATGAAAGGATGTGACTTGCTGATCTCCAAGGTTTCTTTTGGCTGTAAAATCTATGAGCTTTCCATCCCGACCCCGTGCACGGATCCCATCCTGCCAGGTGACTGTCCAAGATTTTAGCATCTTCTCTGGTGTGGAGAGCTCATTGCCTCTGAAGACAGATTGCCCTGGTGTTGGACAGCTCCGATGAGTCACCATTTCTCCTTTAGAAAGAGTGCATGAATATCTGCCTCCCTGTAACTTTCCCTGATTAGTCTGAGAATCCCACCTCTGCCATTTACTACTTGCGTGGCCTTGGACAAGTCCCTTAAGCTCTTTGAGCCTCAGTCTCCCCATCTGTAAAATAAGGGGGCAGGCCCTCCCAACTCGCAGTCTCTGCCCCTGTTATCCTAGCTCGACCCACTGGAACTAAACAGAGTATCAAAGTGTTGCAGAAGCCGACGGCAGCAATCCCTTAGTATGAGCTGGGGATCATGCCAGCACCTCTGGCCATCAGCCCTGACGATCTCTGTCAGGGGGAGCACGTCCTGCCCCTCCAGGGAGAACACACTGCCTCCTCTCTCCCCAGGCTCCAGAACCAATCGATTCAGCAGTCAAAGCAGAATGCTGGTGTTGTTGTAACTGTTATCGTGGGTCAGTCATTTCAGTCGTATCTGACTCTTCGTGACCCTATTTAGGATTATCTTAGCAAAAATACTGGAGTGGTTTGCCATTTCCTTCTCCAGCTCATTCCATAGATGAGGAAACTGAGGCAAACAGGGTTAAATGACTTGCCCAGGGTCACGCAGCTATTCAGACCAAATTGAGACCAAATTTGAATTCAGTTCTTTCTGACTAAGGCTAGTCGATCTATCCACTGCGCCACCTGGTGGCCCAAGAATGCTGATGCCACCATCCAAAAGCAGACTGGAAGAGCAGGCAATGTTTTCAATTCCACAACTATAGTCCACACCTCTACCATAAGAGAGGTGCTTTTTCTTTGGGACCACCTTGATCATTTCAATTACCCAGGATTTCAAAGGATCATAGAATCACAGAATTTAAGAGGTGGAGGGGACAACAGTGGTCCTCTGGCAGAGCGTGACCAGAATCAGATCTAAATGTAATTGAGAAATATTTAACATGTTTAATAAATAATGCCAATAATAATTAATGTTAATATAATCTATTATAATATATAATAAATGATAATAAAATACAATGGAACATAATGTTAATATGTGTTTTTTCTTTTTTTTTTTGTTTCTTGATCTTTTTTTTTATTAATTTGATTTATCAACAATCACTTCCATATGCTTTTGAGTTTAAAATTTTTCTCCCCCTTCCTCCCCACCACCCTCCCCAAGACGGCACCAATCTGATACAGGCTATACATTTACATTCCTATTAAACATTATTTTCACATTAGTGATGTTGTAAGTAAAAATTAAAATCAATAGGAGAGGAACCATCATAAAGATGAAACAAAACTCAACAGAAGAGAAAAAACTAGCAATTCAACTTCCATAGTTCTTTCTTTGGATGTGGACAGCATTTTCCATCACAAGGCCTCTGGAGATGTCTTAGATCCTTGTATTGCTGGGAAGGGTTAAGTTTATCAATATTAGTCATCACACAACGTGGCTATTACTGTGTACAAAGTCCTCTTGGTTCTGCTCACTTCACTCAGCATCAGACCACACAAGTCTTTCCAGGTTTTTCTGAAGTCAACCTGTTCATCATTTCTTATAGCACAATAGTATTCCATTACATTCATATACCACAACTTGCTCAGCCATTCCCCAATTGATGGGCATCCTCTCAATTTCCAATTCTTTGCCACCACAAAAAGAGCTGCTATGAATATTTTTGT
Organism: Phascolarctos cinereus; assembly: GCF_003287225.1. Taxonomy (NCBI): domain Eukaryota; kingdom Metazoa; phylum Chordata; class Mammalia; order Diprotodontia; family Phascolarctidae; genus Phascolarctos; species Phascolarctos cinereus. The sequence continues at coordinate 453,356,221 of NW_027555958.1, forward strand.
ACATGTGGGTCCTTTTCCCATTTGTATGATCTCTTTGGGATATAGCCCTAGAAGTGCTATTGCTGGTCAAAGGGTATGCACATTTTTATAGCCCTTTGGGCATAGTTCCAAATTGTTCTCCAAAATGGTTGGATCATTTCACAACTCCACCAACAATGTGTTAGTGTTCCAATTTTCCCACATCTTCTCCAACATTTTCATTTTCCTGTTTTGTCATGTTGGCCAATCTGATAGGTGTGATGTGGTACCTCAGAGTTGTTTTGATTTGCATTTCTCTAATCAATAATGATTTAGAGCATTTTTTCATATGACTATAGATGGCTTTAATTTCTTCATCTGAGAACTGTCTGTTCATATCCTTTGACCATTTATCAATTGGGGAATGGCTTGTATTCTTATAAATTTGTCTTAATTCTCTATATATTTTAGAAATGAGGCCCTTATCAGAGAGACTGGTTGTAAAAATTCTTTCCCAATTTTCTTACCTTCCTTCTAATCTTAGTTGCATTGGCTTTGTCTGTGCAAAAACTTTTCAATTTAATGTAATCAAAATTATCCATTTTGCTTTTCATAATGTTCTCTATCTCCTGTTTGGTCATGAATTCTTCTGTTCTCCATAGATCTGATAGGTAAACTATTCCTTGCTCTCCCAGTTTGCTTATAGTATCAGCCTTTATATCTAAATCGATATGTGTTTTTTCCTAAGTCAATATGCAGCCCACAGGGATCCTTATGTGACTCCCTCTCAAAGATCTAAAATTCTCAGCTCCTGAATTTAGAGTCCTCCATCACTGACTTCTCACCACTAAACCAACTCCCCATTTTTCACACTCAGCCCAAGAGACAGAACTTGGTTTTCTCAACCAATAACAACATATTTCCTGCATGAGGTCATCTGCCTTTCATCCAGTGGCATCAAGTCCCATGGCCCTTTCAAAATGGTTAAGGGCTTGTCCATATAGTGGGATGAAGTTATAGGAAAATGCCTTAATGCCTAGGTTCCAGGTCAATCAGTTCAGTTAAGGCGTCTTCCCTCTGTGAGTAAATTAATTGGGATGGAGGTTACAATCCACACCTCACTCTAGGTTCTCATTTTCCAAAGTAATTTACAGTTGTAATATTCTGTGTTCTAAGGCCTTCCCAGCTCAAACATTCCCTGTTCTCAGGCCCCTCCCAGCTCTGACATCCCCTGTTCTAAGGCTCCTGATATTCCAAATTCTAAGCTCCCTCTTAACTCTGAGATCCTTCTATGTTCTAATTGCCTTTAAAGCTCTGTCTATGAATACAATTTTCCATTTTCATCCAGATTTTTTATTTCATTAGGTTTAGGGAGCTCACAGTGCTTCCTCTACCCCCTCTACCAATGCAGATAAATAACTGTTCTACAACATGTGGCCTTAAAAAGCTGCCTGAGGCCTACTGAGAAGTTAAGTGACTTCTAGGACTACTCCCTCCACCCCCACTGATACCGGCAGGTTGAGTCCCTTAACAGTAGGTGCTCCTCCCTTTAGAGCCAGAGTTTTCTGGTCCTGTTATTAATGAGCTCCCATCTCATGCACTCCCTACTGATTATCAGCCAGTAGCTTCAACTGCCTTTCAGGGGAAGATCTTTACTGAAATGGCAAACAGTTGATACAAAGAACAATCCCCACCCCAAAAGTCTGAAGCACATTCTCCCACAGATATTCACTGGGACCACGGGGAGAATGGGAACAAACCCAAAGTACAAGTGAAGGTGAGGCACCTGGAGAGAGAACGCCCACGGCAAACATGGGGCTCACGGGTCGTGGCTCCTGGAGGTCCTTCTCTTCTTTCACAGAGTCCTCCTGCTGTTCCTTTCTGGCGTAGCTGTCTGTTGAGCATCCAGACCTTGAAGCATCCTGAAACTATCTTTCCCTAATGTATCTAGTCTGTCCTCAATGTGTCTCTCAGCTTCTAATGTAGATGCTGCCACCAGCCATTCCTACACCTGGGAGGCTGCTACTGTAGGCGGTGCCATAACGCACAAAGCGCCGGGCCTGGAATCAGGAAGACTCATCTTCCTGAGTTTAAATCTGGCCTCAGACACTTACGAGCTGCATGACCCTGGACAAGTCACTTTACCCTGTTTGCCTTGGTTTCCTCATCTGTAAAATGAGCTGGAGAATGGAATGGCAAACCACTCAAATGTCTTTTCCAAGAAAACCCCAAAAGGGGTCACGGAGAGCGGGAGAAGCCAATGACAAGGCAAGGCAGAGCCATAAGAATTTGTTAAGTGCCTACTGTGTGCCAGTGCTAAGTGCTAGGGATACAAGCAAAAAAGAAGATGGATCTCCTGAATTTCCACAGTTTCCCTGAAGGGGCATGGAGAGAGTGACAGATTCTCCACCTCCTCCCAGGCAGCTCCCTCTCAGGGGCGTGGCTGGTCTCTCTACTGTTAATTAATAATAACACCCCAGCTCCATTTAACTAATTAAGGTTCGACAAAGGGATATTTACTGTAAACAGACAGCCAGATCAGAAATACGAACTTGCCCCAAGTACTGGGAGGCAGACTCTGCCTTCTATCACCCCAGTCTCTGGGGAAGACAGGCTCTGAGCTCTGTACGACATCGATCCCACCAAGCCCACAACTAAATGCAGCTTCGCTTCTGGCTCCGGCCCCAGCTAACCTACAAAAGGAGCTGAGAGGTCCTGAAGGTCACTACCAGATTCTTAAGACATCAGTGCCAGACAGGCTTTAAACCGCGGCTGGGCTTTACTCCCAGACCTCTACATCCAATCTCCTTCACCTAAAGTAAAAGAACAGCCCAAAAGAAGCTACAGAATGTCTGCGCATACTTTAACGTCCGCATAGGGTTGCATCAGCTGATGCAGCTTCACGCATGTTCATGAGGACTGAGCTTATCGGCCAGTCCCATTATACACACATGAGGAAAATGGAGCCCAGAGAGGTCAGGTAACTTGCCCAGGATCACACGGGTAATAAGTGGCAAAGCCAGGGTTCAAACTCATCTCATAACACCACATTCAGTCTTCCTTCTTTTGCACCATACCGCCATAGCAGACATTAACAAAAAAACAAACCAAGTCAGAAATAAAATCACATGTAAAACTATAAATTTCTAATTATTTATGGTTTTTCAAGGAAAAATAAACTCATGTACACTCTAGCAAAGTAATAATAAATAGGGAGTTCAGGAGATTAGAACATGGACTTGGAATCAGGAAAACCTGAGTTCAAATCTGACCTCAGACACTTACTAATCACTTAACTTCTCTCAGGCTTGCTTCTTTCATCTGTCAGATGGGCAAAATAATAGCACCTACTTTCCAGGGTATTGCCAAGGATAAAATTAGGTAATATTTATAAAACACTTTGCAAATCTTCAAGCACTATATAAATGCACTTTTAAACTTAATCTGCATTACTACTATTATCTTTTTCCCCAAGTTTAACTTATTTTCAGTTCCAAATCCTCTTTCTCTACTTTTTTTTTGGTCAGTCACATGATGTATAAAAGTAAGATTTTACAAACACGCTTAAATTCAAACCAGTGTTCCTGCTTGTCAAGTAAGTCAAATGTTTGCTGACTAAGGCACTTTCTAGGCTTTTGATTTATGCCAGTGAAACACCTGTATAAAATTGTTTTAATCAGTGTCAATGTCATCTCTACCTTCAACCCATTTTTCACTATCAAGGGCTTATTAAATGGGTCAGGATTAAGTTGTTTCAATTGCATGCCATATAGTTTTCTCATTATTTTTCTTCCTTCTAGCTTCATACAAATTCTTGTCTTTGCTCTGAAGTGTCAGTGGTCTGACTGAATTCAGGACAGCTAACTCAGGCAAAACTCTCAAATCAATAATAAATCTTCTGTCTTTTAAAATTGTTATTCAGTGTTTATCATGTCCAGAACCTGCTTATTCTTTTTAAAAAAATATTCGTGTTGTATAGGCTCAAGGCTTCTAAAAGTCATTGGGAGAAGGGGTGGTGGCCCATCAGCTGGAGAAAGGCTATTCAAATCATGGTGTATGAGTGTAATGGAATACTATAGTGCTAGAAGAAATGATAAAGGAGATGGTTTCAGAAAAACCTTAGAAGACTTGTATGAATTGAGACAGAAGAAAGTGAGCAGGGTCAGGAGACCAATTTATACAATAACATTGTAAAGATAAACAACTTTGAAAAGACTTGAGAACTTTGATCAATGCAATAACTAATCACAATTCCAGAAGACTCATGATAAAGCATGCTATTCACCTCTGAACAGAGAAGTGATAGACTCAGAACGTAGATAGATAGATAGATAGATAGATAGATAGATAGATAGATAGATAGATAGATAGATGACATGGCCAATTAGGGAGTTTGTTTTGCTTAACTATGCAAATGTTACAAGGGTTTTTTTCTTTCTTTTTCAATGAGAGCGGGGAGAGAGAGAAAACAGATTTTTGTTAATCAAAATAAATTAAATTGAATTTTAAAAAATCATTGGTCTTTCTTTCCTCATGATTTCCAATAGAAATTCTTGAATCCAATAGAATTCTTACCATCTTCACCTATTCCCATCCTTGCACTGAAGATACCAAGTATTAAAGTGTATGTTGATTTAATTTGGAGGGTCTCATCAAATTCTTCATAGCCTTTCTCTGCCTTTTTGTTCTTTGCAACATATGTTGGCCCACAAGCTTCAAATATTTTCATTGTGATCTTTGCACAAATACTTAACATGAGTATTGTCATGAGATAACCAGATAACCCACAAAATGAAGTTTCTTGTTGCCTCTGGGTATCTAATTAAACCAACCTTGCCAAGCCTTTTATTTCTGTCTCCAAGGAGTACCTGGGAACCTCCTTCCATTGATCTACAACTTATTTTTTCTGGCTTTATTTATAGCAAGAATGTCAAGATAGAATTTAGTTCCCTACTTCTATTTTTTTTTAAGGCAATTGGGGTTAAGCGACTTGCCCAGGGTCACACAGCTAGTAAGTGTCAAATGTTTGGTCTGAGGCCAGATTTGGACTCAGGTCCTCCTGACTTCAGGGCCGGTGCTGTATCCACTGCACCACCTCACTGCCCCCTAGTTCCCTACTTCTAGTACTTCACTTGCTCGTTGGACATAAGAATCTCACATTTAGTGTAGTAACAGCCCAGTTAAAGTTTATACATGGTCTAAACACTATGCAAGTCTTAGCATCTCCTGCTGCCATCACTGAAGAATACGCTGTAATGTTCTTTGTTTCACGGGTTGCCATAGCTAAAGAAGTCATCACCAAGTGGCCAGCCAACTGTTGCCGACTTCTTCCTTCCATTAAAGGATAGAGAAATACCATTCCATCAGTTCCACCCAACTGGTCCCTTCACTTGAACTACCTAACACCTGCTCTCTCCATCCACCCTGTGAAGGAGCCCTAATGATGTTAACAATCCACCTGAACTCATTCAGCAACGATTAACAAACTCTTACCTGATCATACTCTCCCCTTCCCAGTGATTCTGAACCCTGGGCTGTCATTATTCAAATCTCATTCTGCATCATCCACTGCCCACTCCCTAGTCCTTCTCCACATTCCCTCCAACCTAACCCCTGGCCAATGGCCTACTCTAAAGCTACCATCCCGGGGCAACTAGGTGGCTCAGTGGATAGCGCACCAGCCCTGGATTCAGGAGGACCTGAATTCAAATCCAGCCTCAGACACATAACACTAGCTGTGTGACCCTGGGCAAGTCACTTAACCCCATTGCCTACCCAAAAAAAAAAAAGCGCTACCATCCCTTTCACTGTGCCCTCTAGAATGGCCATTCTATAAGTAACAAACTAGATTTTTATCTTAAACCTTTTCCTTTCTCACTCCTTTCATCCTCTATATCTTACTGAGACCTGTCTCCCTTTTGATGACTGACCTCCCCTTCCATCACTGGCTGGACTTTTACTCACTTCCCTCAGCTCACTGGTTGAAATGGGAGACTTGGAACACTCCTAGTTCCCCACTGCCACTTCACTCAACCCATATCTACCATATCTAGAATCAAGATTCTAGTAGCTGTTTCCTATGGATCTCTAAGACATTCCTTTCTTTTCTCAATGAGTTCAGTTTCTGGCTCACAATCTCTTTCCTCCTCAACTACTGCTTTGTACTCTCTCTCTCTTTCTCTTTCTCTCTCTCTGTACATACATACATATATATGCCATCTTGGATGGCCCTATCCCTCGATCTTGCCATTACCCACAAATGATGTTTATGAACTCTGACATTCCCTTATCTGATCATAATCTTTGTCATTCTGCCTCTCCCTCTGCCCACCCCACTCTAAATCCTGTTCTTCATCCTCACAGTGACTTTCAAGCCCTTGCCCCTCATTTCTTTTCCAGGCTATCACTCCTGCACTGGCTACACTTTCCTACATGCCCCATTTTGACCCCTCAGTGAACCAGTCCAACTCTACACTGTCCTCTTCCCCTAGTTCCCTGGCCCCCCGATCTTATCACTGATTCTGCCCTGACAAGCCTCAGCCCTGGATTACTCCTACCATCCTCTGCCTCTGCGTCTTCTCACACATTGCTGAATGAACCTGGAGACATCACAAAACCACGCTGACTGGATCCACCACCGATTTATGATACAGAATCTCAACCGGGCCTTCACTGCAGGCAATCCATCTATATTCCCTTAATTGACTTGATATCCCACTCAACACAGCAGTTCTTCCAAACCTTTTTATCCCTCCTCTACCATCTCAGCCAAAAAGCTTGCCTCATATTTCATGGGGGGGAAATTGAGGCCATTTGCCTGCTTTCTACCTTCTCCTCATCTTAAGCTATTTAGATGACTTCTACCACTATTTCTTCCTTCACCATCTCACACAAAGAGGTGGCCCTTCTCCTTGCCAAGTCACACCCCTCTACACATAGAATTGATCCCATTCAATCTCATCTTCTCCAGTAAACTGCCCCTCTTTCATTCCCACTCCCTCAATTATCTTAGCATAGTAGGTACTCAATAAATGTTTATTGACTGACAAACTGTTGCTAAGTCTGTCCACATTAGGTTGGTCCTTGGAAAGCCAATTTAGTCTGATGATTGTATAATAACTCAAAATCATTCAAGTATAGTAGAACATATAAAAAAAAATAAGGGATTATGACAATGGTAGTTAATCAGTCAACAAGCATTTATTAAGCACCTACTGCGTACCAGGTATGGTGCAAAGGGGTAGGGATGCAAAGAAAGGCCAAAAAAATAGTCCTTGTCTACAACACCCATTTCTATTAAAAACACTAGAAAGCACAGTGGAGTCCTCCTTAACATAATAAGTAGCATCTACCTAAAACCTTCAGCAAGCATTATATGTAATGGGGACAGGCCAGAAGCATTTCCAATAAGATCGGGGGTGAAACAAGGATGTCCATTATCACCACGGTTGTTCAATATGGTACTGGAAACGTTAGGTTTAGAAGTAAGAGAAGAAAAAGAAATTGAAGGCATTAGAATAGGCAAAGAAGAAACACTCTTTGCAGATGACATGATGATATACTTAGAGAATCCTAGAGAATCAAGCAAAAAACTACTTGAAATAATAAACAACTTTAGCAAAGTTGCAGGCTATAAAATAAACCCACATAAATCATTGGCATTTCTATATATTACCAACAAAGCCCAACAGCAAGAGACAGAAAGAGAAATTCCATTTAAAGTTACTGTAGACATTATAAAATATTTAGGAGCCTACCTCCCGAAACAAGCCCAGGAACTCTATGAACACAATTACAAAACACTTTCCACACAAATAAAGTCAGATCTAAATAATTGGAAAAACATCAGCTGCTCATGGGTAGGCCGAGCTAATATAATAAAAATGACAATTCTACCTAAGCTAATTTACTTATTCAGTGCCATACCAATCAAACTACCAAAAAATTATTTTATGGAGCTAGAAAAAATAATAAAAAGATTCATTTGGAAAAACAAAAGGTCCAGAATATCAAGGGAACTAATGAAAAGAAATGCAGGGGAAGGTGGCCTAGCCGTTCCAGATCTTAAATTGTATTATAAAGTAGCAATCATCAAAACTGCTTGGTACTGGCTAAGAAATAGAGTGATGGATCAGTGGAATAGGTTAGGTACACAAGACAATAGTCAATGACTATACTAATCTACTATTTGATAAATCTAAAGACCCCAACTTCTGGGATAGGAACTCACTATCTGACAAAAACTGCTGCGAAAACTGGAAAAGAGCAGGGCAGAAACGAGGCATAGACCAACATCTGACACCAGATACCAAAATAAAGTCAAAATGGGGTCATGATTTAGATATAAAGGCTGATACCATAAGCAAACTGGGAGAGCAAGGAATAGTTTACCTGTCATTTATGGAGAACAGAAGAATCTATGACCAATGGGGGGGCAGCTAGGTGGCACAGTAGATAGAGTACCAACCCTGAGGTCAGGAAGACCTTAGTTCAAATCCGGCCCCAGACCAAACACTTGACATTTACTAGCTGTGTGACCCTGGGCAAGTCACTTAACCCCAATTGCCTAAAAAAAAAAAAATCTATGACCAAACAGGAGATAGAGAACATTATGAAATACAAAATGGATAATTTTGATTACATTAAATTGAAAAGTTTTACACAAACAAAGCCAATGCAACTAAGATTAGGAAGGAAGCGGAAAACTGGGAAAGAATTTTTATAATCACTCTCTCTGATAAGGGCCTCATTTCTAAAATATGTAGAGAATTAAGACAAATTTATAAGAACACAAGCCATTCCCCAATTGATAAATGGTCAAAGGATATGAACAGACAGTTCTCAGATGAAGAAATTAAAGCCATCTATAGTCATATGAAAAAGTGCTCTAAATCACTATTGATTAGAGAAATGCAAATCAAAACAACTCTGAGGTACCACATCACATCTATCAAACTGGCCAACATGACAAAACAGGAAAATGATAAATGTCGGAGATGTGGGAAAATTGGAACACTAATGCATTGTTGGTGGAGTTGTGAAATGAACCAACCATTTTGGAGAACAATTTGGAACTATGCCCAAAGGGCTATAAAAATGTGCATACCCTTTAACCCAGCAATAGCACTTCTAGGGCTGTATCCCAAAGAGATCATACAAATGGGAAAAGGACCCACAAGTATGAAAATATGTATAGCAGCTCTTTTTGTGGTGGCAAAGAATTGGAAATTTAGGCGATGCCTATGAATTGAGGAATGGCTGAACAAGTTGTGCTATATGAATGTGATGGAATACTATTGTGCTATAAGAAATGATGAGCAGCCAGACTTCAGAAAAACCTGGGAAGACTTGCACAGACTGATCCGGAGTGAAGTGAGCAGAACCAGGAGAATGTTGTACACAGTAACAGCCACATTGTGAGATGACTAACTTTGATAGACTTGGCTCTTCTCAGCAATGCAAGGATCTAAGACATCTCCAAGTCTCATGATGGAAAATGCTATCCACATTCAAAGAAAGAACTATGGAGTTTGAATGCAGATTGAAGCATACTATTTGCTATTTTTTTTCTTCTGTTTTGTTTTGTTTCCTCTTTCTTGTGGTTCCTCCTATTGGTTCTAATTCTTCCTTACAACATCACTAATGTGAAAATATGTTTAATAGGAATGTATATGTATAGCCTATATTAGACTGCGCGCCATCTTGGGAAGGGGGGGGGAGAGAGAGAAGGAGAAAAATTTTAAACTCAAAAGCTTATGGAAGTGATTGTTGATAAATCAAAATAAATGAATAATTTTTTTTAAATGGTCCTTGACCTCAAGGAGCTCACAGTCTAATGGGGCAGACAACATGCAAACAATTAGGTCCAGACGAGAAATCTACAGGATAAATTGGAAAGAGTCTCAGGGGACGGCACTAAGATTAAGGAGCAGTAGGAAAGCCTTCTTGTAGAAGGTGGGACTTTAACTGAGACTTTAGGAAATCCAGAAAAGCCAGGAGGTAGAGATGAAGAGGGAGAGAGGGACAGCCAGCAAAAACACTCAGAGTCAGGAGATAGCATGTCTTATTCAAGGAAGAACAAAGATGGCACTCCTAACCCACTGCCAGTAGGACTAGGCCTGGCACTTCCCTTAGTTCCCATACCTTGATCATTGCCCCCTCTTCTATTGCCCTTCAAGGCTCAGCCCAAGTCTCACCTCCTCTATGAAGCTTTCCTTGACCCTCTAAGCACTTATTTGGCACCTAGCATATACGACTACCAAGAGAACCATATAGTCTCAGATTTGGAAGGAACGTCAGAAACCATGGAGACCAATTCATTTCCAAACAAGTATCCCCACTTTAACATACTCAACAAGGGCTCATTCAACCTTGGCTTGGAGACCTCCAATGAGGGAAAACCTGCCACCCCTCAAGGCAGCCCCTTCCTCTAATTGCTGCCTCTTTGTTCCTTCTATCTGTGACTCTAGGGCCAAAGAGGACAAGACGGTTCCCTCTTACACCATTCGGCCCTCCCTCCCTCCCAGTCTTCTCATCTCCAGGCCAAATGTTGCCATTTCCATCATTAAGCCCTGATGAGGCATGAACTCAAAGGCCTTCACTGAGGCCCTCCTCCAGATGCCCTCCACCTTATGAATGTCCAATGTAGTCCTTCAAAAGCAGTCAGACATTTGTTGTCGCAGTCTACCCATCCAGATTGGCACCATCCCTGTGACTAATTTTGTTTGTCTGTTTTTTGTTTTTTGCTAGGCAATGGGGTTAAGTGACTTGCCAGGGTCACACAGCTACTAAGTGTTATGTGTCTGAGTCCAGATTTGAACTCAGGTCCTCCTGAATCCAGGGCCAGTGCGCTATCCACTGCACCACCTAGCTGCCCCCCTGTGACTGGTTTTAGAGAGAGGCCTGGGGCACTAATAATGATAATAATAACAATAAGCACACACACACATATGTACATATATAGCTCTCTGAGGTCTGTTAAGTGCTTTACATATACGTATGTTCACACATACATGTGTCTATATGTGAATATATGTGTATATGTATAAAATCTCATTTTATCCTTACAACAGCCCCGGGAGCTATTACAGACAAGAAATTGGGGCAGACAGAGGTTAAGTGACTTGTCAAGGGTCACCCCGCTAGTAAGTGTCTAAGGCCAGGTCTGAACCTTCCTGCCTTCAGGTCCAACACTCTGCACTGCACCACCTAGCTCTCCCTTCTAAGTAGGTAGTAAAACAGAAATCAGAGAAGAGATACATTGAAGAATACATACCAGCCGATACAAAAGTGCAGGAACTCTCCCATTGGGAGCAAGGTAACTCAGCTCAACCAAGAGTAAAAGTCCCAGATCTCACCCACGGAAAAGTTCTCCCAAGTCTCTAGTGTCATAAGCTGGGACGAGGGATGTGATGGAGACTCATGTTGGCTTCTTCCCAGAGTCCTTTCCCTTCAGCAACCTGAAGCGGAATGGGCGTCTTCATCTTCTCCCTAGAAGCTGGGAGTCAGGAGCATCTGCAGTAACTGCAAAGCCCAAAGAAAACTCAGAGAAACTCAAAGAAAGTCTGGGGAAAGTCTGAAAAGGCTGGAGCTCTCCTTTCTGTCTCTCTATCTCTCTGTCTGTCTCGCTGACTATCTTTTTCTCTGTGTCTCTGTCTTTCTGTCCCTGTCCCCCTCTCTCTGTCTCTCTTCATGAAGGCACAGGGCACCGATCTCCATCAACGAGGAGAGAGTCCCATACCAATGGGTTTGGGGCCTAATGTTACCTAGATCTAGCTTGGAGATAGTTGAGGGAAGACATGATCCTTCTCCTGTTCCTCTCAAGGTAGAAATCACAGTCCTCCTTGGAGAGCAATGGGTCATATTCCAGAGACATCCCTCCATTCCACCCATGTATCCAGTTGTAACTAACATGGACATACATATCTTACAGAACTAAAAAGAACCACTTGACAGACCTTTTCTCTTGAGGGTTATCACTAGTTTCTTCTCCCTGAAGGGCAGAGACAAGCTGGAAATAGGTCGTCTGCTATGAAGGCCAACCAAAGAGGAAATGGAAGCCCAGGCCAGGAGAGTGATGGGCCCACTTGGTCATGCAGTGAGAGAGAGGTATAGAAGAGATAAGACCAGTTGAGTTGGGGTGCAGAGTATGGGAGGAGGGTGATACCCAATGAGGCTACACTGATAGGTTGGGGTCAAGTCATGTAGGGAGTTTCTGCTTTATGTTAGAGGCAATAGAAGGAGGCTGAATAGGGAATCACATGGTCAGATCAGAGCTATAAAGTTTACTTTGGTAGCAGAGTGGAGGATGGACTGGAGTGGAAAGAATCTTGAGGCAGGGAGACCCATGAGGAGGCTGTTGCAATAATCTAGGCTATGAGTGATAAGGGCCTGAACCAAGATGGTGGCTATGTGAGTGGACAGAAAGGGTCAGGTGGGAGAGAGGTTGCGAAGGCAGAAATGGCAAGGTTTGGCAGCTGACTATGTATGTTATTGTTGTTGTTATAGTTTGTCCACTGTTCTCGAAGAGGAGCTTGACATCAGGGAGGTGATGCCATGACATGCAAGTGAATTAGACTTAAGTGAGGGAGGACTGGGCAAAGTCACCAGCCTCACTTTCTCCTCCAGACTGTATGTGTAGGCTGAGGAAGAGTGAGGGGTCAAGGATAAAGCCAAGATCATTAATCTGCGAGATTGGTGGTACCAGCAACAGAAATAAACAAGTTTGGAAGAGGGGAAGGTTTATAGGGAAAGATAACAAGTTCAGTTCTACATATGATGAGTCTGAGGTGTTTCTGGGACACCAGCTTAAAATGTCCAATAGGCAATCAGTGATCCAAGACTGAAGCTCTCAGGGGAAAATGGTGCTAGATCTGGGAGTTATGGGCACAAAGTTGACAGGTAAAGAAACTCGTGAGAGTTAACAAGGCCACTGAGAGAGTTTGGATGGATGGAAAAGGAGGACCTAACATAGAATCCTGGAGAAGACCCACAGTTAAAGGGTGGAATGTGCATAAAGTGCTGGCAAAGGCAACTGAGAAGAAGTGGTCAGGTAAATCAGAGGGGAACCAGGAGATAGTAGTGTCTTTAAAAAAAAAATGGAGAGAGGATTCAGGTGGAGAGGGTGGTCTACAATGCCAAATGCAGCAGATAGGCTAAGAAGTATGAGAACTGGCCAAAGACCATCAGACTTAGCTCTTAAAGATCATCTGTTCCTCCCTACCTATGTGGTAGAGGTCAATACTTCCATGGCCTCTATTTCCTCATCCATAAGAATGATAGTTAGACTAGAAGGCATTTAAGAGCTTTGAAACTGAAGTCCCAACAGTTCCCACAAAGCCATCCAGCCCCCCCAGGTCTCAGGCTGCCTGTCCAAGTGCCATTTGATGAGATGGAGAATGATTTCAATAGACAGTGCTTCAGGGGAGAGGGAGGGCCTGCTTTATCCACTACTGGGCCTCCCTTCCCCCTTCCCCTTCCCCTAGAGCTACCAGGAAAATATCTTCCTGCTCTCAGAGTCAATTATCCCCTCTAGATGGAATTGATTGAAATGGGCTTAAATGGGCTGATAATTGGAGGACCCCAGTAGAGTGTCTGAGGGCAATCAGACTGTTACCCATCAAACACAAGGAACCCCAGTGCTAAACAGCCTGTGCTCATTAGCACATTAATTAGCACAGTAACTCTGGGGTCTGGGACCTAGGGAAAACATGCCCCTCTGCCCATGCCCTTCATCAGGGGAGGCAGAAGCTGGCACCTGATAGATGGTGTCCTTCAAGGCCTAGCTCACACGCTGCCACCTCCTCCATGAAGGTTCCTCCCAGAAGGGAAGAGATCTCACCCACCTTTTAATTTTCTGCCCCAGAACCTTGTTGATGTTTCTCTTTTAGAGTCATTGTGAGGGTAAGATGAGATGACAGATATGTTAGCTATTGTCATTATTAGATCAGCCGAGATAGTCTTTGAAAAGCACTTAGCACAGTGCCTGGTACATGGCTGGCCAAGTTTGATAAATGTTCCCTTCCTCCTTCCCTTCTGGCATGTATTCCATTCTTCCTCATAGGACCCTAGAATCTTCAGAGCTGCTCAGGCAACTTGCCCAATCCCTTACCCTATGAAAGACACCCTTTTATAGCATCTAGGATAAAGGCTCACCCCATTCTGCCTCTAAGAACGGAGGTATCATTGCATCCTAAGATGGCCCATCCCATTACTGGACAACTCCAATTTTTAGGAAAGTTCTTCCTTATATTGAATTGAAAAAAGTGAGCACACACATCACTCAGAAAAGGAGTTGTTGCCAAATCCCTGGACTCTGCTGGCTGTTGCCTACTGAACTCCAGGACATGTCTTTCTTTCCTCTATGAGTTCTGCACTTGATTCAGTCAGTCAGTCAATAAACATTCATTAAACACCTACTCCTAGGTGCTAAACATTGGAGACAAAAAGAAAGGCAACAGATAATCTCTGCTCTTGAAAAGTTCAGTCGCATGGGGGAAACCGCATGCAAACAACTCTGTACAAACAAGTTATATTCAGGATAAATAGGAAATAATCAACAGAGGGAAGGCACTTGAATTAAGGGGAAGAAAAAAAGGCTTCTAGTAGATGGAGGGATTGTGACTAGGACTTGAAGGAAGTCAGGGAAGCCAGAAGGCAGAGAGCATTTGGTCTTTCTCTCCTTCCCATCTCCCCAATTTTCATTTTTTTTTCCCATAGTAGGAAGGAGACTTTAATATAAAAAGTGATACTCCCTCAAACACTCTTACCTCCTAGTTCCTTGATTTGCTCATTTCCCAGGACTGACACCTCCACTCCACTTCAGCCACACAAAGAAATGGTCATATCCTTAGTACCAACATCACCCACAGTGCACCACTTCCATGTTCAAGAACTCTGGAATTCCTTGATCTGATGATGGTCTGTTGTCACTCCACCTCTTCCTCAGTCTTACTACATTGAGCTGGGGAGTGGGGGAAGAGGAGAAGGGAAAGGAAGATTAGGGAAAACCATCTCACATAATGGAGCACAAGTTGACTGTACTCTTTAACAGCAACAAATAAACACACACAAAGAAGAGGGGGTGGAGGGGAGCTGCTGGTCCTTGAACTTCACTTGTCTGAACTGGTCAAAGGAAGGAAGAACACAACCCCACTGATTTGGGTGCAGAAACATATCTCCCTTAATAGGGAAAGAAGAGAAAAGGGAAAGGAGGAATTAGAGGAAGGGTAGATTAAGGAAGAGATTAGTTCTAAGCAAAATAAACTCTAAGGATATACAAAAATATCAATAGCTCTTTTAAGATGATAAAGAATGTGAATCTGTCCATAAATTAGGGAATTGTTAAATTATTGGTATAAAAATGTGACGGAATACTATTTGCTACAAGAAATTATGAATTCAGATAGTTTCCAAAAGACCTAGGAAGACTTTTATGAACTGATGCATAGTGAAATGATCAGAACCAGGAGAACAATTTATACAGTGACAACAATATGATAAAAACAAACAACTTTGAAGGACTGAGAAATTCTGATCAGTATAATTGCTAATCACAACTCCACAGGACTAATGATGAAATGCGTAACTCACCTCTTGGTAGAGAGGTAAAGGTCTTATAGCACAAAACGGGACAAATATTTTTTGGACGTGGCCAATATAGAAAGTTGTTTTGCTTGACCATATATGTATATAACAGGGGTTTCGTTCATCTTTCATTACCAATAAAGGAAGGGTTGGAGTGGAAAGTAGATTTTGATAATTTAAACATATTTTTTCCAAAATAAAAAATAAAGTTAAAAAAAATACATTCTAGAACTTTTCCAGGAATCCAACTCCATTTTAAAAATCAGGACTTTTGATCCCCACAACAGCCCTGTGAGGTAGGTATTGTTATTATTCCCATTTTGCAGTTGAGGAAACTGAGGCACACAGAGGTATAGTGATTTGCCCAGGGTCACACAACTAGTAAGTGTTTGAATTCAGGTCTTCCTGACTCCAGATACAGGGCTCAGTCTTCTGTTATACCTTACTGCCTAGGTGTCTTTTGTTTGCCTTTCGATTCTGGTTCAGCAGCCAACCAAAATAGTCTTTTTTTTTCATCATACTGTAAGCAGACCAGAAACATAATACTTACACATGCTCTGAAGTTGAAGAGCAGGACCTTTTCATTCTTCATGCCCGTTCTCCACATGGGTATGCTGCAGGCAGAGCTTTGAGGATGGGACTCCCATTTACCAATCCCCCATTACATCACAAAGAGATGTAAAGGAGTATCTGGCATATATAAGGTTGAAATCAAGATAAATGAAGAAAGAATCAAAGATAAACATGAGATAAGACAACATAGAAAAGATGATGGAAAATATTAATGAAGTAACAGAAATTCTGAGAATTAAAGTAACTCAGGCAGAACAAAAAAGTGGCATCACAAGAACAAACAACAGAACAAAATTAGAAATGGCAAACCAAAATACAGAAGAGGGAGAGGCCAGAGTTTGGTGAAGCAATCTGAGAATTACTGGTCTCCCAGAAAAATACTAAGGAACAAAGACTGTGAATACCGTATTCCAGGAAATCACACAAGAAAATTGCCTGAAGGTATTAGAAACAGAGAGCAGAGCAATTCAATAGAATACAGAGGGTTATGATAAAGAGGAGTCCTAAGTTGACCTCTGCCAAGTTCTTATCAAAGAGAGAATCTTGCAAGCAGCTGAGAGGAAGCAATTCAAATATTAACAAGCACCCCATCAGACTCAACAAAACTCTTCCCAAGATGTGGCAAGATTTAAAAATGACAAAGATGGGGGGCAGCTAGGTGGCGCAGTGGATACAGCACCGGCCCTGAAGTCAGGAGGACCTCAGTTCAAATCCAGCCTCAGACCAAACACTTGACCCTTACTAGCTGTGTGACCCTAGGCAAGTCACTTAACCCTAATTGCCTAAAAAAAAAAAAGATGAAGATGGCAAAAGCACCAACTGGTAAATGTTGGAGAGGCTGTGAGAAGACAAGAGTAATTCATTGTTGGTGGAGCCGTGGATCAGTACAACCATCTTAGAAAACAATTTGGAACTATACTACTAAAAAGATAATTAAATTGAAAGTACCCTTTGATCCAGTAATGGGTGTGTACCCCAAAGAGGTCAAAGACAGAAGGAAAGATCCCATAGAGACAAGGACATTTACAGCGGCACTTTCTGTAGAAGCAAACAATTAGAACCATAGGGCGCCCATCGGTTGTCTAACGTAACGGTATCATTGTGCTGTTAGAAACGATAAAAAATGAAAAATTCTTTGAAATAAAAGTATGAACTGATGCTGAAGAAAATAACTAAGAAAATGACCACAATGAAAGCATCAGTGATGGGGCTGGGATCTGGACCCCAGAAAGGAAAAACCCTGGACTTTCCCACATGGCCACATCTCGGGTGTTCGCCTGAGACTATAATCCCATCAACTGGCCTTTCATTGTGGCTACACCCAATCTCCCCTCCATTGTCTTACCTCCCTATGGCCCCTGGCCATTTCCCACCCTTAATCTTAGCTAGGCTCCATTCTCTCTTGGCCAGGTCCAGGTCCCAGGAATTCTGTCCACCCCAGCTTACTGGCCACTCCTAGATCCCTCCCACAGGCTTTCTGTATATAAGGTCCATCTTGTCTCCATTAAGATGCTTAGATTCTTATAATCTAGCCATTGCTGGGAATTTTACAATCTAGCCACGGCTCAGATTCTTATGATTTAGCCATTGCTCAGATTCCTAAAATCTAGCCACTGGTCAGATTCTTATAATCTAGTCAATAGTTTACCCATGCTCAGACTCCTTAAGAGTCTGCCCAATATGATCGATGTTCTAATAAATCTTGTCTTCGGCTGAAAGAAGGCGTGGGTCAAATTCTTTTGCACAGGACCCGTGCATTGTGACTTTGGGGCCCCAGCACCCCTGAACCCCTAAACTGCATCATCAGGACAGGCACTGGTCAATGCAATGGCCAGTCTTGACCTCAGAGGACAGATGGTGAAACCTATAACCCTTCATCTTGGCAGGGTGTGGAATAGGCGTGAAATGAGGCATCTGTTACCAGACAGGGCCAATGGGTTGGCCGGGCCTTTGACATGCAAACTGATAAAGCCAAGAGGGCAGGAATACACCAAAGGGACTCAGTGTTTACTTGCTCTGAGAAGGTAAGAAGTCACTCTCAAGTCTCAGGTAGCAAGGGAGCATTGAAAACACAAAGAGATATTTGTGGAAAGAAATTCTTAAAAAGGAAATAGAGGAGGACAGAGGAAGAGGGCAAGAAATAAAGTGATTTTTTTCTTAAAATTGGGCACCACAGTCAAACAAAGGGATGAGGAGAAGGGCCAGTAATTCTTTTTTTTTTCTTGGTGAGGCCATCAAAGTTAAGTGACTTGCCCAAGGTCACACAGCTAGTGAGTGTCAAGCGTATGGGGCCAGATTTGAACTCAGGTCCTCCTGACTCCAAGGCCAGAGCTCTATCCACTGCAACCCCTAGCTGCCCCAGCACCAGTAATTCTTAAATCCCACTCTCATATGACAGGGAGAATAAATTCTACCAACCTCAGGTTCCATATTTAGTGTGAACAGGACAAGAAGGAAGACAAGCGATCAAGACAGACTACTACAAAGTTGTCGTTCAGTCATTTTCAGTCCCGTCCAACTCTCTATGACCCCATCTGGAGTTTTATTGGCAAAGATACGAGAGTGGTTTGCCATTTCCTTCACCAGTTCATTTGACAGAAGAGGAAACTGAGGACAACAGGGTGAAGTGACTTGCCCAAGGTCACACAGCTAGTAAGTGTCTGAGGTTGGATTTGAACTCAGAAAGAAGAGCCTTCCTGACTCCAGGCCCAGCACTCTATCTGCTGTGCCACCTAACTGCCCAACCAGTAATGGGTGTGTAAAAGCTTTATTTAACGCTTTAGCTATGCGACCATGGATAAATCACTTCACCTTTCTGAGTCTCAGTCTCTTCATCTATAAAATGGGCACAATAATACTCTAGTACCTAGCTTGTTGGGTTGTTTCACGGTTCAAATGAGGTAATATACCAACTGTCCCCAAAGATCTTTAATATTTTAAAACTACACTAAGACGTTAGGTACACCTTGTATACCTAAAGCACTTTGAAAATTATAAAGCCCTATATAAATGTCAGCCCTTGTTTTCTTTCTTATTAACCATCTTAGCCTTTTCAACTTTTTTATGGGGTTCAGAAAGAAACAGAACAAGGACAAGTCGATATTCTGTGGCAGCAGGTCCTCCAGCATCACTGCCATACCTCAACTCAACACCTAGAGGCGGGGTCCCCAGAAGGCAGCTGCTACTCATCCCCTGTGGACCGGAGGAGATTATGGAATGTTAGGTATCAATATTATTGAATATTATGTATCAATATTATATTATTAATTGTATTGTTGGCACATTGTCTTCTGCATTAGACTCTGAGCTCTCAAAGCAGGGACTCTTTTTTTTTTTTGCCTTTCTCTGTAGCCTTTGCTTAGCATGGTGCCTGGCACACAGTAGGTGGTTTAATAAATGCTTGTTGCCTTGACTTGGGCAGAGGTGGTTCTAGTAATATCAATTACAAGCCCCTATCAGCATATTTCTCTCAATGATTATCCGCTGATATCAGTCAGCCAGACTTAACTAGTTTTTAGAAGCCAGTATTTACTAAAATGCTATAGTCAGACTATTTAGTACAAACATCCCCCAGAACTGGAGGTTCATTCTGCCACAAGTCCATACAAGCGAGTTCAAGTTTAGATTGTATAAAACAAAAGAGGATATCCACAGCTCCTGGTTACGGAAGGTTTTTTTTTTCTCCCCTTCATACACATGAAACTCTCCTTAGCCACGGTGGGGATGCCTGCGAGGATCTTCTGGGATTCTTGCAGGGTCCTGAGCATGCCTTTCCTCAATGTGCCTAATTTGTAGTTGGATCCTAAGGCAAACCCTGCCACCAGCTGCTGATGTCCTAAGATAAGAAGTCCCAGTCCTCCGGATGTCCAAAGTTTACCATTGCGGTTATCTTCCAGTCAAGGTGAGGAGAGGGGGCAGGGAATACAAAGGCTCTTCTTCTCCTCTCCAAGCGATTCACTCACAGGGGTTTGGGCTAGCACAGCTCTCTCCTCTAAGCTGATAGACACTCCAATGTTCGGGTTCCAAACTGGCTTGCTATTTTACCTAAGAGCCAAAGGAAGTGACTGAGGCTTATTAATCAATACCAAGATGCTTCCTGTCCAGCATCACTTCATTTTATCCCCTAGTCTTCATTCCTTTCAAATTGATGAAGTGGGCTGCTCAAACATAGTCTGACCCTTAGGTTAATTGAGCAATGGATTAAATAGGCACATTACCACCTGATTAAGGTAGTTACTGTAAGTGGAATGGGATGCTTGACTGATTGACTGGATCCATTCCTATCCTTATATTGCTATTTTTCATTTATATTTTATATTATGTGGTATATTATTCAGGAGAATAAAAGGGTTCTCATTGGTGAAAGTTCCCCCACCTGTCCCGAGCCAGTCCCAAACTGAACCATTTCATTTTTTTCATCCTTGCTGTTTTTCTAACCTGCCGCAATACATGTGTCTTACCTCCACTTGCCATCTCTCGCCGTAGAAATTAAAATCAAACCAATGCTACATCGCTTCTAGAAAGGGGCATGTCAATCGAGAACCCACCATCTCTGAGACTTTCCAGACCACAACTCCCTTCCCTGGCCACCACTCCCCTATATGTGTTATCTTCCCCATTAGAATGTAAGCTCTTTGAGGGCAAGGAATGGCTTGCAATAATTTTTCATTCATTCATTCACATAAGGTCATCTCTTACAGACTTTGCTGAAAGCATCTTCAAAACAACTCCAATAGCAATCAGAATGCTAGCTGTGGCATATATCTCATCCTATTCCCATGTGGTTTTAATTTCTTCTGCTCGATCTCTATATTTAAATTTTTTTTCATTTCATGTGGTTTAGATATCATGAATATTCAGTATGGTGACACCTCTTAAAATGCTGTTCCTAAATTTGTAGGTGTCGGTACTATGTCCAGGAAATTACTAACCACAATTCTGTTTATAGGAATGTTTTGGTCCCAGGACATTTTATTCACTGAATTCTCAAAGATATTTGGAGCAGGGGGTGGGTAGATTTGTAGGACAGGGGATTTGTCATCTGTTAGTTTATCAAGGATGGAGAGCTCCTGATGTATAATTCTAGCCACTCCACTGTGCCTTTCCAATCGATGCTAAATTTGTGCAGCCTGCTATCACTTAGTATATAGTTGTCACCACTTCATTGTGTAATCTGTAAATCTGCACCAATCAATAAGTCTGGGTTCCTTAAAAACAACATTTCTACCATTTCTGGTGGCAACGTCTGATCCAGAATTGTTACCTAACTGCCCACCCCCACCCCCATTTCCATCCACAAATCTGCACGACTCAGCCATTTATTCAACATTTCTTTGTTGGCCGAATGTTGGTTGAATTCATGTGGATGTCACCTATGGAGCACTGTTTGAGTTGATTCTTCTCTTGGTGTTTCATAAGCTTTGTCAAGAAAAAACACTTCTTCAAGCTACATTCCGCAAATCCAGGGCTGTTATCAGTCCTTACCATTTCTTTGGAAAGAGAGGTCTCTTTATTCCTATAGAACTTCTGTAAACTTTTAACCTGATTATCCTGTGGCCTGAGAAGATCAATCAACCCTCCCCTTACTTTCTGAAGAGGAAATATTCATCTTTCTATAATGCTTTCAGCCAATATCTCCTCCTTCACCCCTGTCTCACATGAAGAGGCAGCCTCCTCCCTTACCAAGGCAGACCTCTCGACTTGTACAAGAAATCCCATTCCACCCCATCTCCTCCAGCACAGTGCTCCCTCCATCATCCCGACTATCACTTATTTTCAATCTCTCCCTCTACTGGCTCACTCGTTTCTACCTAAAACATGCCCATGTTTCCTCCATCCTGAAAAAGTCCTCCCTTGATCCATCCCTGGGAACTACTGTCCTATATCTGTTCTACCCTTTGTTGCTAAAGTCCTTGAAAAGACTGCCTCTATTCTCTCTTCTCATTTTCTTCTTAACCTCTTACCATCTAGCTTCCAGCCTCCTCCTCCCCCCCACCCCAAGGTGCTCTCTTCAAACGCACCAATGGTCTCTTAATTGCCAAATCTAATCGTCTTTTCTCCATTCTCATTGTCCTTGACCTCTCTGCAGCCATTTACTCTGTTAATTCTATACTTCTTTTCTTTAGGTTTTTGGGATACCTCTGTCTCTTCTGGTTCTCCTCCCACCTCTCTGATTTCTCCTTCTTGGTCCCCTTTGCTGGATCCTCCTCCTGATGGTACTCTCTCTAACCGGGGGTGTCCCACAGGATTCTGTCCTGGGCCTTATTCTCTTCTTCCTCTATAGTACTTCACTTGGTGATCTCATCAGCTCTCACGAATTAAATTACCATCTTTATGCTGATAATTCTCAAATCTACCAATCTCCTGCCCCAACCTCTCTGCTTGCTTCTCCAACTGTGTACAAACAAGCTATATATAGGATAAATAGGAAATAATTAAGAGAGAGAAGGCATCAGAATTAAGAGAGATTAGCAAAGGCTTCATCATAGGGGATTAGAATGCTAAAGAAGGAAATCAAAAGATAATTGGAATAATGGGCAATTTTGGAGTACCAAATGAAGCAGGGCAAAGACTAATAGAGTTTTGTCAAGATAACTCACTGGTCATAGCAAACATCTTTTTTTCAACAACCCGAAAGGTAACTCTACACATGGACATCACCAGATGGTCAATATAGAAATCAGAATAATTACATAGTTTGCAGCCAAAGATGTAGAAGCTCTATATAGTCTATTAAAACAAGACCTGGAATTGACTGTGGCTCAGATCATGAGCTTCTTATTTCAAAATTCAGACTTAAATTGAAGAAAGGAGGGGGAACCCTCAGACCATCTAGGTATGACGTAAGTAACATGAAGTAAAGGTAATGAATAGATTTCAAAGATTAGATCTAGCAGACAGGGTGCCTAAGGAGCTATGGACAAAGTTTGCAATATTGTACAGAAGGCAGCAATAATAACATCCCAAAGAAAAAGAAGAGCAAGAAAACAAAATGGCTGTCTTATGAGGCTTTACCAATAGCTGAGGAAAGAAGGAGAGGAAAAGGAGAAAGGGAAAGGTGTACCCAGCTGAATACAGAATTACAGAAAACAGCAAGGAGAGGTTTTCTTAAATGAGCAATGCAAAGAAATAGAAGAAAACAATAAAAAGGGAAAGACAAGAGATTTCTTCAAGAAAATTAGAGATATCAAGGGAAAGTTTCATGCAAAAATGGGCATGGTAAAAGACAAAAATGGTGGGGACCTAACAGAAATAGAAGAGATTAAGAAGAGGTGGCAAGAACACACAAAAGAGCTATACAATAAAGATTTTAACATCACCAATAACCACGATGGTGTGATTGCTGATCTAGAGCCAGACATTCTGGAGAATGAAGTCAAGTGGGCCTTAGGAAGCACTGCTAACAATGAGGCTAGTGGAGATGATGGAATTCCAGCTGAGCTATTTAAAACACTAAAAGATGATGCTCTTAATGTGTTGCACTCAATATGCCAGAAAACTTGGAAAACTCAACAATGGCCACCAGATTGGGGGGAAAAATCAGTTTACATCCCAATCCTAAAGAAGGGAAATGCCAAGGAATATTCAAATTGTCAAACAATTGTGCTCATTTCACACTCCAGCAAGGTTATGCTTAAAATTTTGCAAACGGGGTTTCAGCAATATGTGAATTGAGAATTACCAGGAGAGCAGGTTGGTTTTCAAAGAGGCAAAGGAACTGGAGACCAAATTGCCAGAATTTGCTGGATTGTGGAAAAAGCAAGGGAATTCCAGAAAAAAACATCTACTTTTGCTTCATTAACTACACTAAAGCCTTTGACTGTGTGGATCACAACAAAACACGGCAAGTCCTAAAAGAGATGGGAGTACCACATCATCTTACCTGCCTCTTTAGGAACCTATATTCAGACCAAGAAGCAACAATTAGAACCAAACATGGAACAAATGACTGGTTTAAAACTAGAAAAGGAGTAAGACAAGGCTATGTATTGTCACCTTATTTATTTAACTTATGGGCAAAGCACGTCATGTGAGATGCCAGGCTGGATGAATCAAAAGTTAGAATTAAGGTTGCTGGGAGAAATATCAACAATCTCAGCTATGCAGATGATACCATTCTGATGGCAAAAAGTGAAGGGGAATTAAGAAGCTTCTTGATGAGGGGGAAAGAGGAGAGTATAAAAGCTGGCTTGAAGCCTAACATCAAAAAAACCTAAGAGCTTGGCAACTGGTCCCATCACTTCCTGGCAAATAGAGGGAGAAGAAATGGAAGCAGTGTCAAATTTTATATTCTTGGGCTCAAAGATCATTGTAGACAGCAACTGAGGCCATGAAGTTAAAAGACTCTTGCTCCTTGGAAGGAAAGCCATGACAAATCTGGACAGTAGACTAAAAAGCAGAGGAATCACCTTGCTAACAAAGGTCTGTATAGCCAAAGCTATGGTTTTTCCAGTAGCAATGTTGGACTATAAGGAAAGCTGAGCACCACAGAAGCAACGCTATCCAATTGTGCTGCTGGAGAAGACTTTTGAGAGTCCTCTGGACAGCAAGGAGACCAAATCAGCCAGTACTTAAAGAAAGTAATTAAGGCTATTCACTGGAAGGTCAAATACTAAAGCTGAAGCTTAAATACTTTAGCCACATAATGAGAAGACGGGACTCATCGGAAAAGACTCTGATGTTGGGAAAGATTGAAGGCAAAGGGAGAAAGGGACAGCAGAGGATGAGATGGATAGATAATGTCATGGAAGCAACAAACATGAGCTTGGACAGACTTTAGGAGATAGTGAAGGACAGAAAAGCTTGGAATGCTATAGTCTACGGGGTCACAGAGAGTCGCACACGACTGGAAGACTGAACAACAATAACGACAGACGAGGCTTCCTAGAGAGGATGGAATTTTAGTTGGGACTTAAAGTAAGCCAGGGAAGGTAGCAGATTGAAATGAGGAAGGGGAGCATGCCAGGCATGGAGGACAGCCCAGAGAAATCTCAGACAGCTCAAAGTGGATGTCTAGTAGACATCTTAAACTCAACAGGTCTAAACTTGAACTCATCTTTCTCTGTGAATACTCCCCCCACCCCTGCTCCTAAATTCCCTGTTACTGTAGAGGGCACCACCATCCTCCCAGGCCCCCAGACTCACAACTCTCTCTCGCATCCCATATCCAAGCTGCTGCCAAGACCGGCTGATTTCACATTTGCAATATCTCTCAAACACGCCCCCTTCTCTCCTCTGACACTGCCACCACCCTGGTGTAATCCCTCATCATCTCATACCTGGACTACCACAATAACTTGCGGGGGGGGGGGTCTGCCTGACTCAAGTCTCCCCCCACTCCAGTTCATTCTCCATTCAACCCCCAGAACGATTTTCCTAAATTGCAGGTCCAATCATATCACACGCCCCCCACTCAATAAACTCCAGTGGTTCCCTATTACATCCAAGATCAAATACAAAACCCTGTTTGGCATTCAAAGCCCTTCGTAACCTACTCCCCCCCTCACCTTTGCAGTCTTCTGCACCTTACTTGGGGAATATGGGGTGCTCAGGGAGAACTAGCACTTCTGCTATGAGAGCTGTTGAGCCCTTTTCAGGGCTGCTCATCCACCTTTGGTGTCCACCAGCCACCCAGCTCTCATCTGTGGCTCCAAGGAGTTGCAGCACGTGCAGCGGCCATACCCTGGTAAAAATCATCTTCATCTTGGCAGATAGGCTAAACTAGGTGGAGGGAAACCAAGGGGCCTCAAGCCCATTGGTGAGTTAGGGGAGTGTCTCCTCCAAGCGTGTGAAGATTTCCCCGGTGGAACAGACAGATGTGAACATTTTGTTTCGACAGACCATGACAGCACTGGAAGCAGGCGCTTAGATCTTGGAGAGTTCAGATCTCGGTCAGACATTGAAGATGCCAAGGTCATCCACTACATCTCCGCCATTGCCAGTTGTCTTGGCTTTTGTCTTGCCATTGGACTTTGATGACTCTGGAAGAGAGAGTGAGGCTGATGACTTCGCACATCTGCCTCACTGAAATCTAATCTATTCAGGAAACCAAAAGGCATCATCCATACACCTTACCATTTGATTATTTTACTATTTAATAATTTTTACAATTTTATCATTTTATTTTAGTACCCAACTATTTTAGTATTTATTGTTTTGCTATGTCACTATTTTACCAACCTCAAAGTCTTATGGCAATGAGCTAGTGATGAAGCAGCAGGTGCAGATACACTGGGAGCTATAGTCACAACCCTGCACACAGTGGCCCAGGCCATAGGGTCAACACTGAACCAAAGGAGAGGTAGGATTTGGCAACCTCCTGGGTGTATGAGCAGCCTTTTTTAAGGACTGCACTGTTCCCCTCCTGGCATGAGGAAGGGGTTAGAAAAGGTGCCCTAAAAATTGTCTGCTTCAGCCAGCCCTGGCCTGCTGGGATCCCACTCTGCAGTCAAAACATGAAAACATGTACAAAAACTTTAGGGAAGATGATTCCACTCACCATTGGTACATGGAATGTGTGCATGATTGTGGACAATCTTCCAGGTGAAGGATCAGCCTATCAAAGAGAATTCTGGCCAGCATCTTGTCAACACTGACCAAGAGAGAGACCCCTCCCTTCCACTACCACCACCCCCTCCGGATTGTCATAAGACAACCTATTTCCTTTTCCTTTACAGAGATGGACAATGGAGGCATCCTTGATCTCCTGGGGGAAAACGTCTTCTTGCTTTATAAGCTGGATGACTTCAGTCAGCTTTCGTATGAGTGGTGGACCTACTGCCTTGTAGATCTCTGCTGGAATGGAATCAGCACCAGGTGCTTTGCCACACAAAAAGAGCCTAATGACATTCAAAACCTCTTCTTCAGTTAGAAATTTGGCTAGAAAGAACTTGTTCTATGGGATGGCTGTCGGGGGGATGGGGTAGAGGGAGACAATGGATTAACCATGATGATATAAGAAACAGAAGACAGCAACACAAATTTATTTAAAAAAAAAACAAACATGGAATGTCAGAGATAAGAAATGGTGGGGGGGGGGTAGCTGTCATTGGGTTGAGAGCAAAAGGAAAAACAAAGTGGAATAAGACCATTGCTTGAAGCAGCTGCAACTATGACACCAGAAGACAAAGAAAAGACATGCCCTCCCAGGTCCCCCTCAGTTCTAACACAGCTACAGTTCTCCTCTACTTAGCCTTTCCTGACATCCCGGGTCCCCCCACGTCACTGTCACCAGGTTCAGGGAGAGGAGCATCTTCCCTCCCCGCCTCAGCTCCCTGGCCTTCCTCCCAAAGAATCCTTTTAGCCCTTTCCAAACTATCGCCCCCTCATTCTGGCGACCTGACAGTATCAGCTGAGGAGCTGAAGAACAAAAATAGAAAGAAGGTCATTAACTTCCAGACTCCTGTATTGTCCCTCTTGACGTCACCTCCAGCACTTGACTATCGCAGCCATAGCCCTGAATGTCAAACTCCGGGAAGTCAATCCGACTTCCTCTGCTTGGTCCCCTGGGGACAAAGCTAGAAGCAATGTGTACAAGCTGAGGATGGGTGGCTTTCAGCTGGCTGTCAGAAAAGGCTTCCCCAAACTTAGTGTGGTTTTAGAAAAAAAAGGGTCGCCTTGGAAGCTAACGACGACTCCCATTTACACAGAGATCTACGGCTGGCTGAGTGTTTTCCTCAGATGGACCCTATGAGCTTGGGAGTGAAATATCATTGCCTTCATTTAAAAATGAGGACACAGAGTCAGTGGATTAAAGGATTGTCCATGTGTTCCCCTCATTTCTCCACAGCTCCCCCCAATCAGTTCCCCACAGAAGTAGATTGGATGATGTCTTGTCAGGGACTGGAGGGTTGCACTGGATAAACTGGGGTCTCATCCAACACTGAGATGCTGGGATTTTATCACTCATTCGCCTCCACCACCCTCCCTGGGACTGGCATGGGAGTGGACAATGGCGGAGCCCATCTGGGTGATTCCACTTGCCTCCATCTACTGGTTACTGCCTGAAATCCATCTTGTTGGGGGTTAAGGCACTGACCCTCTCAGTGTGCCCAGGGAAGCTGAAGGCTTGGTAGAGTCAGATGTGAAGAGCCTGAGATCAATACCAAATGACTTAGGGGCTTCCTTGTTCTAAGAGGTACTCCTTCCACCCTTGTAGACTGCAATCCATCCACATCTCCTTCCCTTGTGTTTTTATGAGTTCTCTCTCTGTCTCTCTCTTCTCTTTCTCTGTCTCTCGTCTGTCTCTCTCTGTGTGTCTCTCTCTGTCTCCTCTGTCTCTCTCTTCTCTTTCTCTCTCTCTCTGTCTCTCTCTCTGTCTCTCATCTGTCTCTCTCTGTGTCTCCTCTGTCTCTCTCTTCTCTTTCTCTGTCTCTCGTCTGTCTCTCTCTCTGTCTCTCATCTATCTCTGTCTCTCTCTCTCTCAGTGGGTTGGCTCCACTGTTAGAATGTAGACGTCTTAAGAGCAGGCTCTGTTTTTGCTTTTGTCTTCATATCTCCAGCAGCACCAGGCACAAAACCTGGCATTGTGAGCACTTAATCAATGATCGATGACTGCTTGCTTTTGGTTTGTCGATATCTTTTCCTAAACCCTCCACGGAGGATCCACCCACCTCAGCAGAGGCTTTCTGCAGCATCCTTTAACACGGCATGTGTGCCAGCACAACACTGGGGCTGCCCAGCTATAAGGTCCCGCTCGCCCTAGATAACTAGCCTGCCTCCCTCTCTGGTCATCTGGTCATGGATGAGAACGTTTCTGCCGCTCCTGGCAAGCAAGTCATCTCTGGTAATATGCCACACTCTATTTCACATGCTCCAGATCTCTCCCTTGCCCTCTGAGCAGCCCACCATTTTGATTCTATGGAGATACTGGCCTCCCATGAGTCACAGCCATCATGAAGCATCACTGGAAGAATATTCATGTTTTTAAGAATGAGTTTTTGCTTCCGAGGATCAGCTTGGGATCATCAAAAACCCTGCATGATTTACCCAACATGACTCAGCCCGGACAGGGCTTGTACATCATCTAAATGTGCGCATGTGCATGGGGAGAGTGCCTTACTAGAGGAGAGCCTGGAAGACCACACTTTGCTGGACCAAGTTAGCCCAGCCATCAAGGAAATCCACGCATGCGGTAGCTCTCAAGGAATACAAGCAATTTGACAGATCTCCTTCCATCTCTCTATCTGATCCAAAGAACAGCTATTATTAGAAGTGTGAGAGGAGGCCATGTCCTGGTATGGTTCTAACGGAGAGGATACAACACACGGTGGGGTGGCAGGCTAGGGGGCCAGGCTCTGATCCCTATTTGGTCACTAACTCACCGTGACCTTGGGCAACTCACTCCTTCCCCACCCCCAAAAAATAAAAAAACTTTAGGCCACTAAATGGTTTAGTGGATAGAGATCTAGACCTAAAGTCGGGAAGACCAGCTGCATGACCCTGAGCAAGTCACTTAAATTCTGTTTGCCTCCGTTTTATCAGCTGTAAATTGAGTTTAAGAACAGCAGCGGCTTCACAGGTTGTCACGTGGATCAAAGGAGATAATATTTATAAAGTGCTTAGCACAGTGCCAGGCACATAGTAGGACCTATATAATGTTTCTTCCCTTCCTCTTTAGTTTCCTTGCCCGTAAAACAAAAAGATCCAACAAGGTGGTTTCTCAGACACCTTGAAGTTTTAACATTTTATAAATTCAATTTTAGAGGTTGGCACCACCTGTGATCATGAATCTCTTTCGGGCACCTCTGGGCTTATAGGCCCCTTCCTCCTCTCCTCCCCTACTCCCAGTCCTCAGCTTACGGGAATTTAGTATCACCTAGGATCACAGGAGAAAAGATCTGGAGGTGGGAGGGATCTCAGAGGCCAGCTAGTTCAACCACCTACTTTACAAATAAGGAAACTGAGGCCCGGTGAGTTTAAGCATCTTGCCCAAGGTTAACCATGTAGGAAAGAATAGTGTGAAGAACATTAGGCTTGAAGCCCAGAGCAAGATATAAGATTTTAAGACCATAGGATAATATATTTAGAATTAGAATGGGTGGTGGTGTTTTTCTGTCCTAAACCATACCACACCAATATTGCCCAGGGGATTTTTTTGGCAAAGATATGGGAGTGGTTTGCCATTACCTTCTCTGGTCAAAGGGACATTAGAAGACATCAAGTCCAACCCCTAATTTTATAGAAAAGGAAACTGAGGCCCAGGGAGGGTGACTCACCCAGGGTCACACAGCTAGCAAGTGTCTAAGGTAGGATTTGAACTCAGGTCTTCCTGACTCCAAGGCTGGTACACTACACTGACTCTTTTCAAATCCCACCTCTGACAGGAGCTATGGGCAAATCACTTAACACCTCAGAGCCTCAGTTTCTTTATCTATAAAATGGGGGTAATAATTCCTGTAGGGTTATTGTGAAGCCCCAAAGTGAAATATTGTTAGCAAAGGGCTTTTTGCCAGCCCTGATGCAACGGGCCATCTGTGACCAACATTACCCTTCCAAGGGTAGCCTCAAAGTCAAATCCCAGGATTGCTCTTGGGGACTCGCAGCCCCCATGGAAACTGATCTGAGGCATCTAAGGGTCAGATGCTATTATGGGACCTGATCAAACTCAGCAAGGTTTCCAATTTCTAGAGGAACTCTTCACCCAGCAGCTCACCCCGACCCCTCCCTTGTAGGCAGCATCAGGTTAACCTTTGGCTTTCTGCCCTGAGCTTGGGGCAGCCCAGGAGCCCTGCTGGGGCCCAGCCCACTTGCTTCTGCAGGCTGCCACAAGGCCCGTTTTCATGGTCGGCTGTTTGTCT